>NC_046365.1:39100721-39738411 GCF_011125445.2 Fundulus heteroclitus | reverse complement strand
AAAAAACCTGCTGATTGCTGCTCCTTTGGCAGCCCAACCGTGACTTTCTGGGGGTTTTGGAACCAGAAATATATTCAAACAGCTGAATTTGTCTTTTGTCGATGCAGTGGCGCCACCAAGGGGGGTCCAAAGGGGGGCAGCGGCCACCCCAGTAGATCTGCTGCTCACCCATCCTCTCAACCAAACAATCGTATAAGCAAAACTACTATTTATTTAGTTTTTCAATAATTTATCTAAAGGTTTGAGGTGTCCCTTATCCATCATTATGATCCACCATTCCAGCCTCCTGTATATGAGGCAGGGTAATAAATTCTGTCCAAGTTTTAGCTTGTACTGTCACACACACATCCTTGTTTAATTTACATAGTGAAGACTGTGCATTGACTTCCATCCGTCTTCAAGCCTTACTAAGGCCTAACCCCTAGTCCAAAAACAGGTCCTCACTTTACATCAAAGTCCTCATTTCACTAGTAAAATACACAAAAAATTTTCTCACTCAGCTGCAAGAACAAGCACACGCACATCTGGCCACCCTTTTTGACACTTTCAGGAGGCGCCTCTGCTTGTAAGCGAGGGAAAAAAGCAGCTGAGCAGCAGTGTGCAGTAACAGGTGGGGGAGGGGCAACACTGCATGACTCTCTGATCCTCAGAGCCAAACACTTTCTCTCTCACCTCATTACAAAGACTTCAAACCACAGAAATCTAGCGATGGGAAATTGTTGTCGTTTAGAAACTGTATTAGTTTAAAACTCTGCTGTGGCTCAACGCAACGAGACGAGGCCAGCGGGCTTCATCCACCGACTAAAGCTGGACACCAGCAGCCGGCCGAGAACTATACGCAGTGATATTTTATTCCACCGCCTGCAAGCACAAAAGTACCTACAAGGACAAAAGCCTGCCAGATTAAAAAAAAAAAAAAAAAAAGAGAACAAGCTGTGGGATGCCAGGGCAGCTGCATTTAACAGTGGCCATTAAATGCTATTAATCCAACATCTTTACAAAGTCAGCAGAGCAAACAAACAAATGCTAACACATGTGGCTTTAACACTTTGCTCACAACAGAAAGCAGCAGCTTAACGAGGGAACGTTGCATTTTGGCGATTCAAAGGAAAACTTGTTGCTCGTTCTGAGGAGAGAAAGAGGAAAAAGTGCATCTGTACCTGAAGGAGCTGGAAGCGTTAAAGTGAGCATGTGCTGGCGTTGTGTGTATTCTGGCTGACGGCCAAGCCCAGCCTGTACCACCAGCCGCCCTTTCTCCAGAACCACCCTGAAATCCTCCCCGGGCCTTGAGCAATCAAATCCCCAAGGCAGAGTGGAAACAGAGCCGAGGCGAGCGGGGAGAGAGACGGGCGCAGAATAAAACATGGGCGTGAAACTGAAGAGAGCGAGACGCAAACTAGCTGCCCTGCCCCTGCGCGCACGCATCAAAAGATCAGGGGTGCTTCTAGAAGGGTTGGTAAGGGCCGCTAACGTGGGGGCCACACATATTTTCTGGGGGTGGGAAAACCAAAACCACGAGTGGAACGGAAATTACTGCGAGATCTGGAAGCTTAAGAAAAAAATTGGTTGATTTCATTTCAAAATTATTTTTCCACTGTTTTATAATAATGTAACTTTTCTATATTTGAACTAAATATTTGATTCCCGTACGACTTAAGGAGGCGGCCAGGAGTGAGTGACGAAGGCATTTCAGTGTTGGTAAACTAGAGAGGCGTCACAAGTGGGCCGGAGATCGGCATTCACCGATTTTCCCTTAAAAATGGGCAACTTAAATCATGAAAAATGTGAATTTGTTTCTGCTATTTGTTAAAAGCTTCAACACTAAGAACTTCCTCCATTTCATGTCTTTAAGGGTCCAAGACGTTTGTCTTTACGCAGAAAAGGCAAACAATTTTCTAATTCAATAATATTCTGGCAGATTCAAACTTTAAACCTTTCCCAACAAATCTGCAGCACATTTATTTTTCCTGTGTTTAAAAATACACATTCATACATGCACAGGAACACACACACACACACACACGCATAAACATACGCAGCCGTTATACTGACACACAAGCACAACTACACAATTACACACACACACACAGGGAATCATCCACCGGCAGCTACAAAAATCATAACCTACCAAACACCTCTTCATATACCTTATTACACACACACACACACTATATATATATATATATATATATATATATATATATATATATATATATATATATATAGATAGATAGATAGATAGATAGATAGATAGATAGATAGATAGATAGATAGATAGATAGATAGATAGATAGATAGATAGATAGATAGATAGATATAGATAGATAGATAGATAGATAGATAGATAGATAGATAGATAGATATAAACCAAAAAATAAATGATTAGATAAATAAGAAATCCAAATAGGCAGATCAAGCCTCAAACAACAAGTAAAATCAATACTGGCTTAAAGGAGTAAAATCTGTTAAATAAAGGAAATTTAATGTTCAAACTGAGGCTTGTCCTTTGCTCTAAATCCATCTGTTATAAATAATATGAATCTGAAACTGACTGACCAATAGCGGATGGTTTTAATTAAATTGCATTTTGGCCACCCCCCTCCCGCCACCTTGGTGGGACCACCGCTGGGGGGTGGGGTGGTGTATGGGTGGGGGGCTATGGACCACATTTAGCTCTGCCAGAGAACCCCGAAGCAACCCCCCCCCCCCCCCCCCAGCCTCACATGGAGCCCGTGCTACCTGTTAGAAAACCATTTTCCTTCAACAACAACTTTGGTAATTTGCCCGCGCGTCTCCAACGTATACACTCACACAGCGGTGCATGTTGGGAGAAAGAGTCAACTGCAAGGCCCGAACGAAATTACCATCATTACCCATAACCATAAACAAGCCTGATGATGATGATGATGGTTTTAACAGTAATAATAGCAATCCAGTCTGAGTGCTTTTTCACATAACAGTGACAACATTAGTCACACCGGCAGCAGAGAAATGAAAGGCTCGCTGCCTTGAGAGCTCCCCTTTGTTGCCGCTGCTGATGGGGCAAATTGGCAGGCAGAGCCGGCAGATGCCGGTCCTTAAAGACGGATGTAAAAATAGTGGGCTGCCGATTTGCCCGCTGCCCTGGCGCGGCTCCAAGGCAAACAACATAACAGGAGTTGAGGAATAACAGGAAAAGGGAGAAGCCACGGTGAAAGTATGCCCGAGTTCCTGTCACTTAGCGCAGGTCACTCCTAATGTCACCTTCCTCTGACGGAGCAACGTCTCTGCGGCACGCTGCGCTTTAGCATGAAGGAATGAGAAGGTCTGGATCTGTGGCTGTCCTGGCTGCAGGCGGCTGCTCACCAAAACCTGAGGAGCCACTCTGCTGCCGCCACACAGCGAGTCACACACAGCCGGACCGAGTCACACACAACTGGACCTGCTGCATTCCTGCCATATCAGTGTGTGCTGCTGGCTGGGCCCTGCGCTCATGTCCCCCCCCCCCCCTCATTAGCTGGCGGTGGGGTGTTGACATCCTGAGCGACTGCCTCTTCAAACACACGCTTCCTCCTCACACCGGCAACTTCTCCTGAATGCAGGAAACTGCCCAAAGACGAACGACTGCATGTTGTTTTGTTTTGGGTCTTTTCTTTTTTTCTTTTTTTTTCTGAAGGAGACGAAAAGGAAAGAAGCAAAAGGAATTGCTGCAAAGTGGCGGAGGCAGAGAAAACATGTGGGACAAAATGAAGGAAGTGGACAGAAATTCATGTGTGTGATCCCAATAAGCAGCGATAAAAAGCTGCAGTAAAAAGCGTTTTTAAATGTTAAGGCCCGCTTTATTACGTGCCATTTCCTTTACGTGCTCAGCTGCCACACTGGTTTATTAAAACCGATATTTTTCCTGAATCCCCCTTCGTTCGTTATTTGTGGCAGGTTTTAGAAAGCAGAGATGCACCGATCAGGCTCTCCTGGCCGATTCCCATTTGGACCGATTCTAATTTTTTTTTGTTTGCTTGCAGAGAGTAAAACACCTGAAGCAGGAAAATGCGCTGCAGGTTTTTGAATGGCCGTGGTTATTTTGAATCCAAAATCACTCACAGAATGACGTCATTATCCCCATTTATGCACCGACGGATCTGTCCCTGCATTTTAAATGACTAAAAAACCTAAACTCTGTTGGACGATGCATTCAGTGGCTGAGAAAGGCTTAAAGACTAATTCGTTTTATGCATTTCATGAATAGAAAAATGTCTGATTTTCAGTATTTGACAGTATTTGACAGTATTAATCACAGATCAAAGCCAATCAAGGGAAAGTTGACCAACTCTGATTGTTTGGTGCGTCTTTAGACGAAAACTTTTGGCAAATATGTACATCCACACAGGAGTGGAGTCCATGCCTTAGCAGAGAAACATGGTGCAACGCCGGCGTACGAGACTGAGTCGTTGTCCCTGACTGTCTTGATTGCATCTCTGCATCTCCTCCTTATCATTCGGGCATTCACCACGGCGCTGAGGCCGCCCAGCTCCTCGGGACACACAGGAAACAGCTGACGCAGAGGCTGGTAGTGAAGCTCACATGATGCTTATTGATCGCTATTTGCCCCCGGGTCTCACACGCAGAGTCGGGGTCAGTGCTCACCCATCCTGCGGGGCATTTCTGCAAAACTGCAGAAGTTGCAACATGACCCAAAACTGCACATGATCAGGACACAATTTTTTTTTTTTTTATTGAAGAAGAGCTGCTTCTTCTTCTTCTTCTTTTGGTTTAAATAGCAGTTTAGGAAAAGAGCAGCCAGAATGCAGTGACGCAATTATTGGAAAAACAAAACTTTTAAAGTAGGTCAGAAGTAAAAACGTTGCACAGGTCATAGATATCCGTGGTTGGTGCCTGGTTAAATATACTGGGAACCCCAGGATGAATGGGACATTGTGCATCCTTTTCATTAGGCTACAGCTTGGTGGATTCTAGTAGGAGCAGACATACTTTACGCAAGACGCTGTCCTGAGTCTAACACTTAAGATTCCTATTGTGCCGAAATGACGCCGCCCACAGATGCTGAGAGAGATGCTCCAAATGTAGCGCTACAGTTAAGATTTAATCCTTTTCTTAGTCGGGAACCAGAGCAAACAGTCCCCTAACTTCCTTCACATGGCCTTCTCCTTGTCATGACGTGCTATTAAAAGAGGTAGCCAGGAACGAGTCCTCTGTTTCTGCAGAGAGAAGATCCCCGACGCAGTCTTATTTTGCATTTAGGTATTGGGTTGTTTTTTTTGTTTTCTTCTCTACTTGAGATGCAGGGGGAAAAAAATGAGAGAAAAGAAGAAGAAGAAGCGGTGAGAGACAGGGACGCAGAAGAAAAGAAAGAGTAGTAATGGGGGAAGTGGTGCATGTCTTTTCTGCAAATCTCCTCTTTCACCTCTGCTCTCCTCCAGCTCTCCATCAGGCCAGCCAAGAGACACTTCACCTCGCACCCGCACACACATGGAGCCTGAGTCAACACACGGCAACACACACACACACACTCACATGCAGAGAGTGCACACAACCCGTCCTCACACACACACACACACACACACACACCACTGGCATATGACTGTTGAGCCACCCACTCAGAAAAATAAATGGCAGAAGCTCAGACACGAACGCCTCGACACCAGATGCATGCACGTATAGACATCCATATGCTCCATGTGCAACGACCCATCAAAAACAGACATGGAAATACGAACACACACACACACACACACACACACACATTCACTCGCTGTGGATAATTCTGCACATATGAATCAAATCAGTGCCTTCTGAGGCCAGCTCCACAGGAAAACAGCAATGCACGAGCAACATGCAACACTCCTGCATCACAGACTGAAACAAGCTGCTCTCTCACACACAGACGCACTCGCAGCTATACGACTATTAAGGCGTTAATAGGCAGATTAGTTTGCAGAAGAGGATATTATCCTCCCCGCTTCTTTCCTCAGACAAAACAAAGCAGAGCTTTTTTTTTTTCCAACAATAAGTCTGTCATCACGACTCAAAGAGCGATTCATGTTCACACACAGACACACAGCAAAGGGCACAAAATCTAATTTGGAAGAAAAGAAAAAAGTTTAAATGTGATAGAAGATGACTAAAAGAGCAAAAGTCAGGTGAGTGGTTTGTATAGAGATTAAATTAAAAGCAAGCAGGCCTTTAACCAATTTTAAACTGCTAGTAAAAGCATGCAAATGGAGAAAAATGGGAGGAAACTGATACTGATTATCCTTATTTTAAATATTCTTTAATTTCTCTATTTTTCCAACATTTTAATCTTAGCAAAATAAAATTGTTGCAATTTTTTACATAAAATTTTGAGAGAAAAAAACCAAAGTGGCAAATCAATTTAGAAAGTAAAGTTTTTAAATAATTATAATAATAATTATAGTAAATACAGCTTTTGTTTTTGTTTTTTTTCTATCTGCTTTTCTAATTTATATGCTTGTGTTGACACAAGTTCACTGGTGAATTTCCAGGCTCTCCGTGTGAGAGGAAGCAGGTAAATTCAGGTAAATTCTGATGCCACTGTACCTCTTCCAGGTCTCGGCCCATTGTCGACCTGTCGCCCTTCAAAGGAAGCCGCGTTACTGCACCCTTGCAAAAAGAAAAGGAAGATTCTATTTTAGAGATAGTTTTAGACTGAAAACAAGCACTGTTCTCATTTTGGTGTTTTTTTTATACACTTTCTTCTGTTTTTCACGCAAATATGCTGCGCGCCTGGATGGCATCTCCAGATCCTCAGGTTGGAGGTGAAGGCGCATTTTTTTTTTTTTTTTTACGAGCCCCTTAAACCCTGATGCTGGTTCCCACGTTGTTCTCCGCCACTAAGCGGTGAAGAAAACAGAAAGGAGAAAAAAAAGGAAAAGGGAAAGGGACGCGGCCTCCGGCTGCTGTGTTACTGAGGAAACATCCCTGATGAGCCAATTAGGCCCGTGGTATCGCTTAACTGCGGAGTTTTTAACTTGCAGGGGTCGATATTCAGAGCCACGCATGTTGCGGGTCAATTAGGGCTCAAAATATTATCTCTCCGTAATCCCTGAGAAATAATTAAACTCCCAGTTAATTTTAGTGGTGTGTCCTTGTAAACTTTTGTTTTGTTGCGTAAAATACGCACAGATTAAAAAAAAAAAAAAAAAAAGCCCCCAGATCAGGCATTTTTCGCCAAGCTGTTTAATTGATTTCTTTCAAATTGCACCTTTTTTTTCCTACATTTCTGTTTCTGGGTTACGGAGGACTTGAATTTCCTCCTTTTTGCCTTTTCGAAAAACGAGGCCTTTACGTGAATACTTTAATTATTCGCATTTCAGAAATGCCTCAGTGCGGACTTTCTTCTGGTTTTGGATCATGAGATGAAACATGCTAAATAAATAAATAAGAAAGAAAACTATAAAGTAAACAATGATGCAAGTAGATAGGATGTCAGTCTGCAGTTAGAACAAGAAAACACGAGGACATTTTTATTATTGGCTGTTTTTAACATCGTGTGCCGATTTTGTGTCCAAATATTCTCTAAATAAATATTTTCTGGAATATTAAAAAAGAAAACATAAAATATTTGAAGAAGTCTTCTAAATAAAATGAAGATAGTCGTAGTTAAATTGCATTTTCCCCGGTCGGATGGAAGGTTGTGTGAAAAAGGTGAAAACAGATTCGACTTGTTTTTATCTTTATTGGTTCGTTATTATAAGCTGAGGTGATCTTGCACCTGCCGCAAACCACATCCTTCTGGTAAAGATAAATTCGTTTTATTTTTCTGTCTGAATGCAACATTTCTCATTCTCCAGTCCTGCCAGAGGTTTGGGTTTGCTGACGCTCCGCACAGCAGCGCAGCCGCGTCTCTCCTCAACTCTGCGCTGCGCCGACTTCTTCCTGCGTGCGTATCGATCAGATCTAATCCGGCCTAACAAACTATAAAACACCGCGCCCCCCGGCTCTGCTTTACAGGAGTTTTTTTTTTTTTTTTGCCTCACGTACGAAGCCCTAACGCACTTCTCTGCCCGAACACCCCAGGGGTGCGCCAGGCTCGGCAAACACAAAGTCATTATCGCTTAGATTCCAATAAGGCGAGTCTGTCAAGGAACGAGCTTCCTTCGGAGAATTTATGTCAGAGGATATCTTCTAAGTGATGCGCGGAAGGATAAATAACAGCGAGTCCCACAGCTGATTACATTAAAACAACTATGCGTGTTTGTGGAGAGGAGAAGGGGGGGGGGTCCCAGGCCAGCACATGCGGAGCGCAGGGGCCCATCCACCTGCTTGTACCGGCAGAGGAGGGACAAGAGGCTCGTTGGCCTCCACAACTCACAAAGTTTATATATAAATTTACATCCATGCATCAGTGGATATATATATAAAATAATCGAAATAAAATCGTCATATTAGTCATGCATGAAATGCAAGATGAAGTGCATAGTTCCCATCCTGAATTTCATTTAAAAAGGTGATTATCAGACCGATAAAACAGATCAGGAAATGTTTTTATTCCAAATATGGTTGGTTGCAAATGGGAAAAAAAATATGAAGCAATAAAAAAGATTCAAAGAAAAAGGACAAGATTAAAAGAAAAGTTTCTCCATGTCTCCGACAGAGCCGCGGCGAAGCTGTTGCGCAACGCGCCGCTGCGGCCTGGGTGCGTAACAGCGTGTGCATGGTACGGCAGACCCTGCAGGTCCCGCAGTGATTAACTGCAACCTAACAGCCGTGCACGATCCACGCCGTCTCCCCCTCACACGCGTGCGCGCGAACGGAGGCGCACAAACACGCGCGCACTCACCAAGGTCCCACTTTGTTCATGCCTCCTCCCTTCCTGCCTCCGACATTTATCCAAAAATCTGTTAAAAATAACTCCCCTGCTCTAGCTTCGGGTTTACACCTGGCGTGGAAATTAAAAAGGCTGCCGAGTGAGCGTGAAAACAGGAGAGAACGGCTCCGCGGACATTTGTGGGTTTCCAGGCGGGGCTCGGTTCTTCCGCGACTCCTCTGTGGCTCTGCAGCCGCGCAAGGTGCTCCCTGCGTCGGCCCCATGAAGGCAACGAGCCGGCCTCAGAGGGTGGCCCTGGCTGAGCCTCTATCCGCACTGAGCTTTCCAAAACACGGCTGCTGCTTGCTATGAACTCCGCTGGCGCCCCGTTAATGGAGACTTTAAAACAGCGTGTATGAAACTAGTCCAGGCAGAAGGTGAGCCATCACACGGTGAAAGAAATAAATCATCTGATATATATATAAAAAAAATAACAATAATAACTTATAGATTTATAAATAGACAAAATTTCATTGTTGATGTAATAAAAATATGGAAAAAATATTTAGGGGAGACTTGCATGAATGCAATAAAATAAATGAATGGCAATATTTTCAGCCCCAGAGTGTGTGCCATGAAAACATTTCATCTGATATCCTCAACCAGGAAAGTTATGCTGCAAAAAAAAAAAAAAAATACTTTTGCACATTCAAAGTCTGATCCTCTCAAACAAAACAGCATCGATCGGCCCTTACCTCCTGATAACACACACACACACTGATAAAGATCCGACACACAAACACTTCCCTGGACCGAGAGCCGGGAGACGTTAACAAGCGGACATGTAAACACCACACCGAGGCATGAAAAACGAAGTTTCTCCTTCCAGGGAACAGAAAGACGGGGAGACCGGAGGCGGACGGGACGCAGACGTACCTGCTGGGACATTCTGTAGAGGAGGTTGCTGTCAGTGCTCTGCTGCTGCCATGTCCCCATGAAGCCCGGCTGCTCAGCACTAGGCGGTCTGGTGCTGAACTGCATGGAGCTCTCGCCTGCTCCCTCAGCGCCGCTGCCGCTGCCGCTGCTGCCAACAATGCTAACACCACCCAGACCACCACCACTGCCGCCGCCGCCGCCGCCGCTCAGGTGACTCTGACTTCTGGAGGGGGTCCTCACAACAACGCCAGCTGTGCCGCCGGTGGGTTCGTTAACCTGAGCCGGAGGAGGTGGCCTGGGTGACTCCGGGTCTCTGCTGGGCTCTGCTGGGACGGTGTCGCACTCGCTGCTTCTCACATCCGACTCTGCCTCCTTGGACTTGGACAGATAGAGGGAGAGACGAGGGGAGGGAGGGAGGGTAAGAGGGGAGAAGTAGGAGTGTGAAAGGAGGAGAGAAGAAAAATAAGTCAGCTGAAGGTGGGTTCTTTTGGGGTCGTGTTGTCTTTGGGATTTTTTTCTTCTTTTTTTTTTTTTGAGAAGGATAACAAGGAGCATGGAGATGGAGGAGCTGATGTGTGTCAGGGGTTGCAGTGTGTGTGTTTTAGGACGTAATTCTTATGGAGCCAGAGAAAAGAGGGGGGCTTGTGGTGAATCTCCTCAGGGGCCTGCTGATCTTGGGAGGGGGGGGGGTGTATGGGGAGATGAGCGGACCACTGGAGGTGAGGTGGGTTGGAGAGAGGGATGGAGGAGCTGATGAAAAACAGAGCAAGGATGGAGTAAAACCAAATAAAAGATGTGTGGTGGTGGTGGTGGTGGGGGGAGGAAGGAAATCAATGGTGTGGACACACAACAACACAGTTCACCCGCCTGCGCACATCCAGATACTGTCACGGTGGAGGAAAAGTTGGACAGAAGCAGGCATCACACACAAGGCATGCACAGGAACTCTGCAGACGGAGAGCCCGTCCTGGAAAGTTGACTTCAAACCCAACAGCAGCTCAAAGAGCGAAGCCACAAATCTGAGCCTCAAGTCGCATCCCAGAGGGTCCCGATCAAAGCCAGAGAGCCGAGCCGTGTCCCACCTACCATCAAACCAAGTGGCCGTCCCGGGAAAGTCAGGATGAAGTGTGAGCTCGAGCCACCAGCTATCCCGCTCCTCTCCCTGCCTCCTTTCCTCTCTCTCTCAGTGCGACTCCGTCCCTCTCCTGACGTCCGCGCCGCTGCCTGTCCTCCCTCCTATCCTCTCCCTTTGCTCCTATCTCTCTCTCTCTCTCTCTCTCTTGCTTTCCCTCTCTGTCTGACTCCTCTGTACTCCGCCGCAGCCACGGAGGAACTGAGCCGAGCACCTCAGTGTGTGTGTGTGTGTGTGTGTGTGTGTGTGTCAGAGAGAGAGAGAGAATGTGTGAGAGTGTGCCAGGCCGGTGAGGGTTCCTGTGCCGCTCCGCTCTGAGATGCTCAGTGACACTGCGCTGCACACTTCTCCGGCACGGACACCCCTCCTCTGCTCGGGGCAGGGAGGTGGGGGCATCGCTGAGCAGTAAGCAAGAGGAGGAGGAAGACGAGGAGGAGGAGGAGGAGGAGGAGGAGGAGGGGGGGAGTTAGCTGCTGGTCCCCCTGCCTTATTACCATGTGTGCTGCTGCGAGTGGCCGGCATGTCTCGGAGCAACTTGGTTCTCCGGTGGGACCCAGCTTCCACACACACACACACACACACACACACTCACTGCAGAGCTGCTCAGATTTTATCTACCACCCCCCCCCCCCTCGCAGCTTTCCTAATGCACAACAATTTCTTCACTTGTCATGTCATTAAAGACTCGGCCGCCTTTGTATGATTTTCAGCAGCTCTAATGAAGGACTAATGGAACACCAGCAATCTGCCACCATCACCGGCATCACCAAGCCGCTCAGCTCACAAGCACCTCCTCCTCCCTCCTCCCTCCTCCTCCCTCCTGCTCCGAGGAGGCTCTCAGATTTTAATTAAGAAAAAAATGAGGAAGAGGTTCCATTTTAGCCAAATTGGTCCCCACAGCAGCGAAGGTGTGGGAATAAAATGAGGGATGGAGAAGTGGAAGGAGACAGACAGAGGAAAAGACACACAGGAGGGCATAAAACTTGCTTTGACACGGCATCTCAAACAATGAAGACGCCCCCTCCTCTTCCTCCACAACCTTCTGCTCCGTTCCTGTTCCTCTTTACTGTCATCTGCACCCCCCCCCCTCCCCTCAGACTATCATTAGAGAAATGGCAGAGCAGGTACGGCGGTCCACGGTGAGAGACGGAGATGTCACAGTGATCTTTCCACGGCAGCGCAACAAAAGAGGAAGGGACAGGCGGAGAACTTCTCCCCGTCAGCCGCATTAAACGGCCTCTGATCTATAGAGTCACTTCAGATTTTGTGCTAAATTGCTGCAGACAGCTGCCCGGCTGTCTCTTAAAAGCCTTTTGTAGCAGCCACTAATGGCAGAGCGCCGCTAACCTTTGCTGAGATTATCACGCCCGTCGTTACGGCGACGTACAGGGAGAGAAAAGAGCAGAATGTGTCTTAGACGCGTGTCTTTTTGTCTTTTGTCAGTGAGTTTCATTTACATCGTAACTCCTTTTTCTCCAATCTGTTTTTTTCCCCCCCCCCATGCACCGATCAATTGGCCAGAGATCGGAACCAGCCAGTTTTCTCTCAATCAGCTCTGATTGGCAGCTTAACTACTGAAAAACTGAGTTTATTTCACCCTCTTAATTCTTCTAATACCTTTAGGAATTGAACAAACATCAGATAAATGCGTGCCTTTATTCTGAAAATGGCCAATCCATGATCTGAGTTGTGTCATCTGCAGGCTATGGGGGAGATGCACCCAGGTTAGTTGGGTTTTTTACCTTCAGAGAACTTCTAAGCATGCATCCTTAAAAAAAAAAAACAGATCCCATGTACTTATGCACCTATGCACACGCACCCATGTTGGCCAGGAAAAGCCTAATTGGTGCGTTTATACTTTTGACACCCCGTCTTGTTTTTGCATTATGGTCCATGGCCTGTCAGCAGCCACTATAATAAAGCACTTAATGTATCATCCCTTCGTTGTGGAGCTTCACTCTTAACAATTTATTGAAAACATAATGCATGAGGCTCAGGCTAATTCTATTAAGTGACAATTTAGCCGCCAAGGTTCCCTTTTGCCTCTCCAGACTTTTTCCCCCCCTCTCCCTCTCTCCTCCCTCGGCTGTAAATGTGCTAGTCTGTGGGTTTTTCAAGTGGCACTCAGTGTTTCAAGTCAAGCTGGTGGCTCAGCTTCTAACCCGGCTGCTTAATGGCTGTTATTTGTGGGAGGGAGGAGTGGACTCTGCCAATAGAGCTCACTCTTCCTCCTGGTTCCTCTAACACTTTTGTCCCTTTGCCTCTCGCCGATAGTAACGACTAGCAGGGGGGGAGTGAAAATATAGGGCTGAAAGAAATTTCGAGTGGAAAGAAAATAGAATGATGAAAAATCTGTATTAGCCGCAGAAGAAGAAAAAAAAAAGGAGAGAAGAAACGGATCCCGGAGATTCTCAGGCTCCTTTATTAAAACTATTATTGTGCAGGACTAGAGAATTCCCCGTGGGGCAGGGGTCCATGTCGAAGCCCATATAATTAACTAGAGGCTCAGCTACGGATCAATTACCAGACAAGCAAGTGATAGCTGAATCAATGGAAGATCATCAGGCTCGTTATCAGTGTTGCAACTCATTAGAGGAAAAGTGAGGTAGAGAAAGAGCAAAAAAAAAAAAAAAAAAAAAAGGAGGGGTAGTGAAGATGGAGGAGGAGAGGCGAGAGGCTGGGCTGATGGCAGCCAAACGTCTTAAACGCGAGCGCGCCGGACTCCTCGTTAGCCGCCACTGACTGGTGACACGATAAGGGCAGCCGCTGTAGCAACAGTCACTGAGGCTCGCACCGATCAATACGGCTGTGTGCACGAGGTTAAAGCCGGGCCATAGCATCCTCGCTCTCCAGCGACTCACAGCCACAGTCGGGGGTGCAATTTTACAATCCGAAGCAGTCAGAGAGAGCAAATGTCAAGGATACAAAGTTACACACCGAAGTCCACGTTTCCAAGAGGGGCAACTTTAACCAAAGAGGACAAGACAACCTAAAACAGCCCAAAAAGATTAACAGAGTTTTAATTAATGGCTTTCATTAGCCGCAAGGTTGATTTAATTAAAGTAAGCATGAATTCTTATTTACTAATGAGAATTTTAAATATTTCAGGTGAGATTTGCATCTTTATTTTACTGTTGATTGTCAGATCTAGTGATGTTTCTTGAATGTTTAACTATTTTAACATCTTTAGATTTGTCTTGCTTTAAAGCATAGATGGTATAAAAGGTCTCCCTGATGGCATGCAGAGAAAATTACCACTCAGATAATAGTCTGGATCATTTTGTGTCTTCTTTTTTCCCCCAGCAGCTTTATTCCTGAAATGATGTCAATCGTTTTGTTTAATGTTCTGGGTCCAAAAGAAGAGACAGCAGAGAGGGAGAGAGACAGATGTAAATTTAGAGAAATAAACCTAACAGTCGTGTTTTATGGAAGCTGGAGCACCCTGAGAGAACCCATCCATGCACGTGGAGACCATAGAAACTCCGTGCAGAACGATCCCAGGCTGCATTGTGAACCCAGGACCTTCTCGCTGCAGCGCAGCAGCGCTAACAGTTGTGCCACCATGCAGCCTGGGGGGTCGAAGCCCTTAAGGAAATTCAACTCTTGTGTTAATGTATTATTTGGGACTCTGCGTGTGCCTTACCACCAGCAATTAATGCAGCTGCATTTTATATCGCATCTTTTTAAAATTACTGTCTACTAAAATTACTGGTGCTAAGCTAGCACTAGCACCAGTTTAGCGTCTGAAGCAGTTTGCTGGAAAAGAGGCTAACGTCTTTTGTTTCATGAAACTCTATAAAGTGGAAAAGAACTACTTTTTCTGTAAGTTCTGTCCACATGCACACAACGGGAACCTTACTGAAAGATGTTACAAGCCAAATTATCAATAACCGCGTTTTTGTTGACCAACAAACTGCACAAATTGTAATTACGAAAATAAATTTGTTTGATGGAAACATGGCAATTCCTGAAAAATTCGATAAAAGTTTTTCGCACTAGGATGAGGTGTTTTTTTTCTCGGCCATATCAAAATTGGTATATTTCGCAAATGAAAACAGTTTTTTTCACATTGTGAGTCACGTGATCAAAAACGGATGTTACTACTGGTGAAATAGACGAAGAAGACGACAGGAAATAGTAGCAGGATGATGGCGCGGCATGTTTGGATTCACAAGGAGACGGCGTGTTTTTTACATTTAGTTCGTGACGGGGGTATTACCAACATATTAAATTCAAAACAGCAAAGAACTGCGAGCATTTACCAAGATCTAGAAGCGGCCATGATGGAAGCGGCAAATCTTACGTTCAAAATGGAAAACTCTGAAACAGAAATACCTGGCGGAGAAGGGAAAGCTCGGCAAAAAGTGGAAAAGATAAAATTTGTTTCACAAAATGGACGAAATACTCGCGTGAATAAACGTATTAACTTACGGTTTTAATTGCATTTCTTATTTAATGGAAACATAGCAATTGCAAACATTTGTTTTATCAAAATTAGCAGAATATGGAGAATGTTTTGCGCACATTTGTAATGGAAACGCAACTAATGAGTCGTATCAAAACAGAGAGTAAGCATGCTAATGCTAGCCTGGCACTTCGGCTCCACGTTAAAACATCAGCAGCAGGAGCGAAATGTGACTTTATTGAGGATTTTAGCTCCGAGCCAGATATATCTCAGAAATAAATGATACAGCTATAATCTTATTGTAGATGTCAGAACATTAGAGCAGCGTTCTTTTTCTAAGTGACCCAGTAATGGAGCGGCTCATTGAGAATGATCAGCAGAAAGTCCTGCTGCCATGAAATTTCTGCCGTTGTCATGAAAAACAGATGCTGAGCTGAAGTCACTGAGTTATGAGATACAGATCCAAAACACCAACGTCGATCATGTAATACTGAAGACATGCGGAGTGTCTTTTGAAATTATAATAGCTGTTGCAGTGGCAATTTAAAGCAGCTGAGCTTCCGAGCAAATAAATGGAAGTGATTTAGCGTTGGGATGAGAACTGGTATCTGATTTTATCTGATCTGTATTGGGGGCTTTCATTTTTAATAAAATACACAAACAATCTAGCTACATATGCACAGGTTTTATAAACAATGTTGTTATTTTTTGGGGGTTATCTTTTTGTGTGAAAACATGCAGCAGTACATTTTTCGGGATAAGAATTTGTACGTATCTCCAAATGTGTTTTTTTTTCTTGTGTTGTTTGAGGGATTTCTGCCTAAATCTACCCAAACAGTGAGAAACAGCAAAACAAACACCTCTCTGACTTTTATGTGCAGTGCCGCCACCAAACCACTCCGAACATCTTCTCATAAAGAGTGCTTCCCTTTAGGGATTATAGAACGGAAAGGTGAAGCCAAGGTTGTGGGTTTGAATCCCAGTTGGGGCCTTTCTCTGTGGAGTTTGCATATTCTCCCATAATGCTGCAGAGACCTAAGAGTTTATGAAAAAATGGGTTGACGGAATTTATTCAATTCAATTCAGTTTTATTTATATTGCACCAATTCATGAAACATGTCATCTCAAGGCACTTTACAAAGTCAAATTCAATCATATTATACAGATTGGGTCAGGTTATACAGATTAATTAAGAAACAAAAGTTTTCCAGCAGAAAGAAAAGCTCAGTATAATGGCCAATAATATCATATTTGTCCGTTTTTAGTAATTAGTCTATTTGAGAAATGTTTTTCCTCTGATTTTCAAGTTGTTTTAGATTTTAAGTCAAATAATAACATGCCGTGTAAACGTGGGTATACTGCAGGGTTTGCTGCTCGTGAGAGGAAGTAAAAGTAGTGCAGCGAGGGTAAAAAGCAGGATTTTAGCAGCTCCTTGAACGTTTTGTCCTTTGACTGTGAGCAACGAGCCACCCTCCATCACTGCCCGTCGAACCTCTCAGCCGCTGCCTGTTTGTTTCCTAAACACCGACATCTAATGGGTCAAATAGCCCAGAAATTGGGCACAGCGAGCTCTTGAGTCTTGAGAGGAAAAAGCGCCTCGTTTGAGCAAACAACGGCCGCCGCTGTCATCAACAGGGGCCAAATTACAATGCTTAGCCGCCGTCTTATTTCTTAGCTTTGTTTGTGTGTGTGATTATACGAGTCGTGAGAGGAGGTCAAAAGGAAGGAGCTGAATTCAGGGGTGGGGGGGGGGGGGTAAGTGGAGCCACATTATCTTCGCAGTGATGGTGAAAAAATTATCCAGGCGAATAGAGAAGGAATGATGAGTGTGCTGTTGCTTCAAGTTCAGACTTTGTTCCTCCTGAACTTTTTTCCCCCAAGTGAAGCTCCATGATTTGCCTTCTGTTACTGTGTATTTAATATTAAACAAATGGAGGAGGGGGGGGGCAGGAATAAAAGCCTGAGACGGCCTGGAAGTGGCGTTTCCTAAACAGGCGAGCGCGACCTTTGTACAGCCCGCCGGAGACGAACGCAGGAGGACACGGCCGAGGGGCTGGTACTGCCGGTGACCTGATTTATGCTCTCAGCGCACGCACATGTGACACGGAGCAGCGTGTCGATCAGATGGCACAGGGATAGAAGTGTCCCTGTTCTGCTACCACTACAGGGCCACAAGACATCATATGACAGCGGCAGGAACAGCCCTCCGCTTGTGATAGCGGGATAAGAGGGAGACTGAGAGAAAGACGCAGGAGAAGCCAGACGGGGGCATGGGAAGGTCTGGGAGACGAGCGGGAGCCACATGATCGCCCGTGTCGCTGATAACTGCCAGCTCGCCGGGCCCCGGCTCATAAAGTGCACTTTTGTGAAAACGAAAGGACGGGGAGACGGCAGCTGAGCACCTTCGGCCGGGTCTTATGAGTTCTCTGCAGTTTTTCGGGTTGTGCGTGTGGCGATGCACAACAGCAGGAGGTTAATCACAGGGAACGTAATCTACTAATGCCTCTTTGGTCATCTGTGACCTAACGACCTCTGCCTGCTCAGGAGAAAAAGCTCATCAGCACACGTACCCACGTGCATGTTGGGCCTTTGAGCTGAATCCTGCAACAACCTGTCAGCTTCTGGCCCAACACCTCCTGCTAGAATTACTCACATGCAACAGGTCATAATTATTCTGCTCCATTAATATGCAGATTATTGCCCCAATAAATAATGTCATCTTCATGATAGTGGAAAACATAAGACGTCAAAGGTTTCATTACAATGTGGCTTAAAGGGTTCCTACATGTGAAGGCACATTACAATAGAATAGAATAGAATAGAATAGAATAGAATAGAATAGAATAGAATATAAATACCATTAGTATCTCACAGTGGGGACATTCGGGTTAGATTTTAATATTGTTAATCATCAATATTGTCTCTAATGCGGTTCTTATTAAGGTGCAGGAAAAATAATTTAGAAAGCAAGGGATCAAAATACTTATTAAGAGGCAAAGTATTATTATTGTTATTATTATTATTATTATTATTTGGATACAAATAGAGGCCAAAATCTAAAGTAAGAATACAAATATTATTAAAAGTATAAAATATTAACATCCAGCACAATATTATACATTTTATCAACAATTAATGCATTTTTTATTTATTCATAATTTATTAATTAATGTAGAATCATTTTAAAAATAATAATACCATTTTAGTAAACACAATTTACCATTTTATAATGTTTGGATAAAAACGTAACAACATTCTGACTGCATTTTACGAATCATTTATGACGCTGATGTTACTTTGCCTACATTTTACAGCTAAAAGCTAAAATACGTGGCAACAAATGTTCTTTCTACAACGTATTATGCTGGAGATATTGCTGCCACACTGAAAGACCCTGATTATTTGGTATTAAAAGCTGTAATTGGGGGCTTTAAGTATTCTGTCGATGGATTAATATGTTTCCGGGTTCAGTTAGCTGATGATTTATGGGTAAATGTAAGGATGCTTATATCCGTCTCTGTGTTGGTCCTGTGATGGACTGACTGGTGTCGGGCTGACAGTCTCCTTCTCCCTCCCGTTCCACAGTTCTTAAAGGTTTTATTATGTCTTACGGCTTCCAGGCCCATCCTGCATCAAAGCAAAACAACTCTGACAAAATGACTACAAAGATGTGGAGATGCTGCCTTTTGTTTTGTGCCGCGTGGCTCTCCCTCGGATGAAAGGGAAAACTTAGAGAGCCGCTCCCGTCCAGAAGATCAGGAGATAATTCTCTCACTGACTGCGTCAGCGGGGGGGGGGGGTTCACCGTTCTGGACGTCAGGGCACCCTGAGCCCATCGTTCTGCATTCGCTCCCTTCTTCCTCCCGTCTCTCCTCAGCAGCCTTTCACCCTTACACTTGGATAATTCTCCCCTAATCATCTCTGGCTCCTCTTCCTCTCCGCCCTCATTTACTCCCCTCATACTCTGCTCCCCTTCCTACCCTCTCTTCACCTCATCAGACAGGGCTTCACCACCTCCATCCCCTTAGCCCTGTCCTCTCTCACTGACCCGTGCTCCCCCCCAGTCACAGGGCGTTGTGTCTCTACCTGCCAGCCTCCCTGACAGCCCCACGTCCCCCCCCACCCCTCACCCCCAGAGAGGAGACCGCCCGCCCATCCGGAACGCTGCCGTGGCAGCCCTGCCACCCGCACCGCCACCCCCCCCCTCCAGCCCGGTGTCGGCCGAATCCAGCGTGGAGGATTTGACAAAGTCCTTCGCTTCCCTCTCTGGCTGGCTTTCTGTCTCTGGATCGCTCCTTATTATAATTTCCCCTCTTCCTCATTCTCATCTATGCTGAAGATTTTCTTTTTCCTCTAACACGTCCGCGTCTTCGAGTTTTCTTCCTCTACAAAGCTGCGGCGGAGTTGGACAGCGGGAAAGTTTAGTGGCAGGCTGCAACAATGACTTTTTTTTATTTTTTACTACTTGGGGATTTGTTTTTTTTGTCGCCGTGCATGAAAAATACAGACAGAATAATTAAATACATAATAGGCTTGAGAGAAATCATTCAAGGACAAGCTGACGCCTGCCTGCAGGTCGATGTGGATGTTATCTGTGATGTTCACCATGGTGAAGGTCTCTGAGGCCTAAAAAAATGTTCAAGCCACCAATAATTGTATATGCAAAATTATAAGTGACTCGACTACAATTATGCACAGGTCTACCTACATAAATGAGACTGTAGCTTTTTTTTAGTAAATTTATTCTATGAGCACTTGGTAGACGGTTTCTCTCACCTTGGGCTGCTTGACCTGCTGTTATCTCTGTGGCTTGTGCAACTTTTTCTACCACAATTCTTCCTTCCACTAAACTTTCCATCGACATGCTTGGGTACAGCCACCTTTGAAGAGCTAGCTTCTTTGGCAATGACTTTTCCTGGTGTGCCCTAATTGGGATTGTTAGCTGGGGCTCTCTGCATATCAAATGTCAAATCACCAGATTTTGTTGAACATTTCTGCATCAGAAATATTTTTTTATTGGTCCAAAATTGAGGCAAGATTGGTTTCCATGATCAGCAAGCCAGAATCATCTGAACTGACAAAAATAAACACTTGAAATTTCTCTTATTGTGCAATGAATGAATGTTTTTTTCTTTACTTTATTTTTTTGATTGGAGGGACTGTAATTAAATATCTTTTTAATGAGATTTGTATGTATTGAGAGGCACCAGTGTATAATTTCTCAACAAAAAAATACATGATAAGGAAATATTTCTTATTCTAAAATAAAACCTGTACACATTGCAAGACTGTTTCTATAAAAGGTGTCTGCAAATCTTGCGATATTATAACGCTATCATCTGGTTAAAGCCCTTACTAGTGCTGGATATAAAGCAGAGTACTTTTATTTTGAAGTGAGAAAGGAAGTAGTTTGGGGGGTGGCACTATGGAAATGCCGTGTTACTGACTGACTGTTAGCTGCTAACAATGTTAAAGTTCGCTTTATGTGGGCAGCGATCTGAGGGGCTATTTTCATTTATCTGTAGAGTGCTTTAAAAATTTTTTTATCAGTTTTAGGTTCAGGCATGCAGAAAAACAAACGACATCCAAACATTGGATGCTCACGTACATCTTTTAAACGGCTGTTTCAGGACAACATGTCTGTCTGATTTAGTCAAGAAAAATAGACTAAAAATCGGTCATACCCAAATTTAGCCTAAATTAGGATGTGACCATCGGGTTCGGTTTAATTTAGCCCAACAACTTTCATCAACATCTACGGTAAAAGTCTACACGGCGATGACTTTTTCGATTCGCTTTGCTTAGATGGATCAACAGTTGTCTTCTCTATGTCTTTTGCTTTGGAGAAAGGCCTTGAGTCTTAATCAATTGGTATGAAAAGGGATTTATCACCATACATAAAATTTGACAGAGATCCTTGCTGCCTATCAAAGAAAAGTTGCAAAACTTGGGTTTCCTAACGTTTTACATTTAGGCCAACATAATAAACCTAGAACCCATGGATGGCTTGTGGACCGGTGGAAGCATATAACCCACAGGCCATGGTAGTCTATACTGTGTAAGCACTGTGTTGGAGAAACATTTTAAGGCAAATATAAAAACACAAGTTACTTTGTTTTCTGGTTTTACTTACAGAATATCAGTTTTTATCCTGAGTTACGTGACCCAACATCCTATAGTGTTACACAGACATCCATATTGTGAGAGTAGCGGCCCAGTGGTTAGAGCAGGGCGCTTGTCTCCTGGAAGGCTGCAAGATTCCCGGTTTGAATCCAGCAGATTGCCCCTCTGGGCCCCTGAGTAGGACCCTTGGCCCCGAGACGCTGCACAGTGGCAGCCCATCGCTCCCTGAGGGACGGTTAAATCCAGAGGACAAATCCTGCTGGAATTTACAAAGATGCAACTACAAATAAAGATAATTATTAATATCATACGCTATCAAAAACACTGCTGTTACATGAACAGTAGTTGACTGTAAAGAACTCTTAAGAAGTGAAATAAAACCAGTGAAAACAGCAGCTCTTACAGATGTTGACCTAAATTCCCTTTTCTGATCCTGGATTCTGGTTGTCTTTATAAATTCTTTGTTTTCCTTCTCTCTATTTCTCATTATTTGTGTCTACGGCTGTACAAACGTAGCCCTGAACATCTGCCGTACGTACTTTTCCAGTTTAAGGCACTGCAGCTACTTCTATTGTTCTGCTTTCACATCACTGATAAAGTCCGCCTTCTGGTGGGGCTCTCAATGAGCAAAAAGCTATTAC
Organism: Fundulus heteroclitus; assembly: GCF_011125445.2. Taxonomy (NCBI): domain Eukaryota; kingdom Metazoa; phylum Chordata; class Actinopteri; order Cyprinodontiformes; family Fundulidae; genus Fundulus; species Fundulus heteroclitus. The sequence continues at coordinate 39,716,410 of NC_046365.1, read as the reverse complement.
GAGACATAAGCAATGACATCATGCGTATGAAATGTGTCTTTGTCGGTTTCTGTAAGCTTTAGCTGCGATATTATTGTCTCTGAAGGCCACCTATATGTAACTACCCCAGTGGAAATATGCCTCCTCCATGTTGTAGGGCTCAGCTTTCACGTTAGAGCTAAACCTAAAATCCGACTTTAAGGAAAAGCACCAGTGGATGTTCGTACCACAGGAAGCCAGCATCCAGACATAATAATCTGACATTAATTATTTTTGTCAAATAAATCAAAAGAGTAAAAGCGAGACTGTTTTTTAGACAGTAAGCAGACGTCTTGCTCCGGTTTGACTGCGTGAGCACATTTTTCTCCAAACAAGTCATCTGCGTGGGCATCTGCTCCTCGGTGATGTAGCAAAGTAATGGGAATCACGCTTTCTCCTCATTAACCTTTGTGAGTAACAGGGAAGTCCACGGCTGGTTCTGTCATAAAAATAAAAAAGCTTCGATGACCTCACAAACGCTCAGATGCAGGCCAGAAGGGCTGCGAAGCATCTGAACCCCCCCCCCACACACACACACACACACACACACACACACACCCCAACAAGCAGAAAGAAACAACAACTGCTGAGCTAAGAGCGACATGTGGGTTACATTAGCAACTAGAGTCTTTATTTATGGCGCGCACATGACAGGGAACATAACCGCTAACACCACGACAAACACACAAACACTCCCAAATAAATGTCACACAAATCATCCGGCCGGCGGTGAAAAAAGCTATTCCACAAACGGGAAAGTTTAGGAGCGTCGTCCCCCTCTCCGTCTTATCTCTCTACCTGATCCCGCCCGAAGAGCAGAAAGGAGGAGACGAAAGTTTGACTCCAGTGCTTGAAAGAAAGCATCGAGATGCTCGACACACAGCCCACACGGGGAAAAAATAAAAAAATAACAGTCCAGTAAAGGCAGAAACAAACTAAGAAAAACGATTATAATCCTACCATCAGGTTTCAATTACACAGAAAAGGCGGGGAGGGTTAAGTGAACATCAAATCATATTAAACTATAACAGGAGGCCATTGGCGTTGGGCGACTTTGATGAAAGCTCTGGTGCATTAACACACACTCTCACATGTGGCCAACTTACATTATTCGATTATTACAAGCGTGGCCAAAGCTTTGACTTCCCGCTCCAGCTTAACCGCTTCCACCGAGAACAAGAACCTATTAGTCAGAAAAGGCGGACGGGAGAGTCAAAAAAAAAAATGTCGTGTCTACATCTGGAATCAACAGAGTCCACGCGGAGCCAGCTGTGCGCGCCAGGAGCAGTCCGTCCTGCAGGAGTGCGTCGCGTTATTTTATTGCTCTGCACCAGGACGTGATGAAGGTGAGCGTCACACAGGAGTGTTCAAACTCCTTTTCATAGTTGGTAACTTAAAAAAAAGTGCACAATTGCAGAGGAAGGAAAATTACACACATTTTCAACTTTTTGCAAATAAAAATCTAAAAAAAAGTGTGTCATGCCCTTGTATTCAACTCATCTGTCTAAAAACTGTAGTGACTTTTATTTGGTTTGCAGCTGCAGGTTCTTGGATCATGTCTCCACCGGCCGGGTACAGACAGAAATCTCTGCGTGTTCTTCTCAGTGTTATTTAGATTTCTTTGGGGGGGCTTGTGAAGAGTTTTCTCCTTGTTTTGGCACAGAACTTTAACTGGGCCGTCCTAACGCGTGAACTTTAATCTTAAAAACTCCCTGTGGTGCCGGCTGTATATTTAGGGTGGAAGGTAAACCTCTACTCCAGTTTCTGTGTTTAGCTCCACCCATCTTCCCAGTAGCTCTGATTAACTTCCTAAAGAAGTATTACCACAGCATGATGCTGCCACCACCACGGTTCGCTGGGTTTACATCCAGGACTATGGGCCTTTCAGACAGGACGTGGTTGGCACTGCGCTTGCCAGGGGGGCGGCAAGCGCTAGCCATGCTAAGGAGCTAGCGCTAGCACTAGCCCCGTTAGTTATGAGACAAAAGAGCAGCAAACAGGCAGAGGGTGTAGGGGCAGAAACGCTACGGTCAATGGATCAGCTTGAGGAGTTGAGACAGCGATACGATCTCAATTGTGTCATTTCAGAGGATTTTCCTCCATTTTGCTTCCTAGTCTTTGATGGCACAGTTTCTTATGGCCCTGCGTGTATTAGTCACTTAACGTAGTTCAACTACGTTAAACTTAGACCATGGCGAGGGCCGAGCTCGTAAATCTGTTCGCTGCATGCGCACTTTGCCGACGCAGCGTTTTCGGGCCTTTTCGCAGCGCATTAATAATGGTTTTCAGAGCACAGCGTAGCGCACCGCGTCCTGTCTGGAAGGCACAATAGCGTTCAGCATGTAAGCTAAAAAGTTTATTTGTCATCCGACCAGAGCTAATTCTTACAAAAATTGCTGTTTCCTCAACAAGCCTCATGACAAACTGCACTGGGGATTTCTTATGTCTCAATCATTTGCTTTCTTCTTGCTTTTTCTTTCATAAATGGCAGATTTGTGAAGCGTGCAAATAATAGTTGTCCTGTCCAAACACCTGAGCCGTGGGTTTCTGCAGCTCCCCAAGAGTTACGGTGGGTCTCTGGGCTGCGTCTCTGGTTAATGCTCTGCTTCGGAGAGGACAACTAGTTCATACAAACGTTTTTAATCTTCATCTTTTTTATTTTTTTTATCTCTCAGGAACGCTATTATGAAGAAAAAAATAAACCTTGTTTATTGCCTGTTTGTTTGTCTTTCTTATGTGTACTCTTAGCCAGAGTGGCCAAAAATAAATTTCACCACAGTGTAACACGTCAGTCCAGGTGGACGTCCATGTCCTGGTAGGTCTGCAGGTGGTCCATCCTCTCTCCAGGTCCAGATGATGATCAGAGCTCTGGATGTTGTTGTAGAACCTGACCCTGCTGTAAACTGGACCAGAACCTCCTCCCTGACCCGTCTGCTGGGTTCTTTGGGCACAGATACGAGCTTTCAACAGGAATTAAATTGAACTGTTTGCTGATTAAGGGACTTCTGAAAGCAACTATTTTGTTTAGGGATGTCAGAGTTAAGGATGTTAAACACAACTATGAGCAACATTTTCATATTTTCCACTACATCTGTTGGTGCATCGCCCAATAAAATATGTGAAAGTTGGTGGTCTAAGCGGTAGGAGTACTTTTGCGAGGCGCTCCACATCTCAGCTGCAGTCCTCCAGTCACATTTGATGCCTGCCTTGCTTCAGACCTTCTCGGTCTTCCCTCACAGACCAGATTGTGTCACCTGTCTCTGCGCATTCAATCACTCCCAGAGAAGCAGAGAAATGGCCTCCATATTCCCACAGGCGAGACATAAAGAGCCGCGAATGGATGAACGGATGGATGGCAAGAGGCGAGAGGGCCGGGGGTGTGTGTGTGTGAGGGACGAAACCAGCGGCTAAATTATTAAGTGACACTTTGCTTTGAGACACACGCGTAAAACAGGAGAGTAAACGCATTAGAACGGTTAGCCTCCTGAATGCACCCGACAACTTGAGTACACGCTAACTCGCGTCAAACCCGTCAAACCGGGGCCTGGGGCTGTTAAAATTTTAACGCCACCGCTCGAAGGGACGTTGTGGAACCTGGGAGGCCCTGTCATGGCAGCCATCGGCGCTGATGAATAAGTAAATATGGGAGGGGAGCGGCCGAGCTGCGTGCCACACAGCTGGCAGCGCGGCGAGCTTCAACAAATAGGTCCCCACGCCTGCGGATGAGTGTGCCTGAGGGTCCTCCACCAGAGTCTGACAAGCTCTCAGAGCCGGTGGTGATGATCGGGGGGGCTTCAGTCTCGCCGCCATTTTCCAAGCTTGAATGTGCCAAAGTGGGTCTTCATTCATTTAAGACACTTCAAGGCTTGATTTTCCCTGAAAAGGTTGGAGCACACTGGGTGAGCCGGAGTCTAATTCGGTACATAGGAGACAGGATGATGGGCGACTTGGCCGCCGTGCACCAAAGACTCGTTAAGGTGTGAAAAAGGGGAGGCGCTCATATTGGAGCGGTCTCTTTATTTACTGCCGGAGGAGGATTACCCGAAAGGAAGAGCTTCAAAAACACAAGAGATTGTCTGAAATCATAGATAATACCAACCAAAGCCAACAGATGCAAGACAACACGAGAAGGTTTTTACTTGCAGGATCTTTAAGTGTCCAGTTTTAGTCTGAGGAAGATCAGAGATTTATAAAAATTAAATAAATTACACATGCACAGCGACACGACCGGCATTTTTCTCTGATACGGATACGAGCTGTTTACTTAAATCACAAACTGGGGCAATGTTTGCAAAGAAGAGTCATTAAAAAAGCGATATGTAGGATCTATTTTATAAAAGATTATTGTTTAAAACAGTAGCTCTGAATTTGTTCACAGCCACCTGAAACCTGTCCCGCGTTATGTGACATAAAACAACGAATTAAACGTGCAAAACATCACGAAAAAGGGTGAAACATGTCTACTTTAATATCAGTGCTGCTGCAGTCGCTGCCTAAAATCCACTCTAATCATTGTGATGTTAACGGGAACGGACACTGCAGGAATGCTTGGGAGCGTTGTAAATGTAAGCGCTGTGAACGTGTGCGCTTGTACGTGTTTATCTGTGTGTCTGCTCATTGTAAAGCCTGCTAATTGCAGTTGAGACTCCTTTAATTAACACAAAGAGAGGTCTCTGGTGAACGTATGGGCTCCGTGAGTGTGTCACGAGTTTTCATGCAGCCAAGCCGTGGGACACAACAGCCTAATAAGAGCCTTTTAAGTCCTGCCATGCTTACACAGGAGGATCGGCTGAAGACACACTTTAGTCGTGGAAAACGAGACAACCGAGAATCACGTCGTTCTGGCTCGCAAAAAGAAAAAAAAACAAAGTAAACTGGAGAAAATATTAAAAGAAATTCTTTGAGAAAAGTCTTGAAAATGAAGATTTTGCAAAGAACCAGACACTAAAATGTGCGTTGTTTATGGAGGTAAAGAGCGCGGTGGTGCTGGCCGGGCTGTTTACTTCCTGATGGTTTGTGTACCGCGAAGGGGCAACACCGGAGGCATGACACAGGATACGCCTCGATCTCTCCGTCTTCCCTTTGTCCGCCCCCCCCCCCCCATCTTCATTTACTCTCTCGTTCTCTCTCTCTCTCTCTTTTTTTTTTTGGAATAACTTTCTCTCTTTTTATTATTCCTGCCAATTTGGACAGAAGCCCTGGTCAAAGACAGATTACACCGAGTCGCGTATCAAACCTAATCAATCTTCAGCCCCCGGAAGGCCTCACTCTCCCAATGAATAATTACCACAATCCAGTTACGAGCTGCCCGTGCCAGAACGTTGCCATCACCCACCATCTCCTCGGATGCTGGAACCCTTGGCTGATTAACCGCTGAACTTTGAGGGGAGAAGTTTGCGAGTGGGTGATGCTGAAAGATGAACGCCTCGGTCACTGCGAGCGCCGCCGTCTTCCCTTTAGCGATTCAAGCTGCGTTAAGTCTAACTGTTACCTGTAGAGCCCAGGGAATGATGATAACATGTAAAGGGTCACGTCTGTGTTTTCATTCAGGATTCAGTGTGGATGGGCGAAGGCCAAACCCCAATTTGGCGCAAACAACTTCAGAAGAAGATGCTCACATAAGAAACGGCAGATAAAGATGATTAAAAGCAAAGAAGGGATGCGGCGTGAGGAGAGAGAAGGAAGGGAGTGGGAGAGGAACGGATGATGAATGAGCGGATGGTGGTGTTGGTGCGAGCGCAGCTACCAGCGGACAGTCACACGCTGTCAGTCAGTCATTCAGCCAGCCATACGTGATGTATGAGAGGGGGGGGGGCCTCGGACAGGCTGCGAACGTTTCATCCAGCCAGTGGAAAACATCGAGAGGAAATCGACGCTGAACTGCTTCTCCTCCTCGACCGCCGCGCTGGACATGAGAGGAAGAGGCGGAGGGGAGGAAGAGAGAAACGGAGGAGTGCGTAACTGCAGGGCAGCTGTATTGAGCGGAGGAGGGTGTCATTTAGAAAGTGGCTGGCTCAGCAGTGGCCATTAGTAGCACTGTGACACAGTGGACCGTCAAGCAAACAGACAGCGGGAGGAAGGAGGGCACGGATACGAGCAAAGCGCCGTGAAATTCAGCTGGAGTCCCAGTCAGCTTCGCTGTTAATTAACCAACCGTTACCAAGTCGTTTTGTCTGAATATGCCGTCGTCCACAGAGGGCAGAAGCGACATTTCTCCACCACAGAAACCATCAAAACATAAAGCTAAACTGATGCAATGTTCAGAAGTGGAAGATGCGTCTGCACACCTCGTCAAAAGATACACTGTGAGCTATTTGCAGGGTTATGAGGTTGACTAAAGAGACCGTGACGGTCCGTGATGATCATAGGTGATAACATTCTCCGACATTCTCTGATGTCTCAACAATCCAGTTTAAGAATGAAAGGAGAAGGGAGACACCAGCTGAGCGTCGCCACAGAGGGCGCTCTTACGCAGAAATCCATTGACACATGTTCTGTTTCTTTTCACTTTTGACATGTTTGAATACACGCTTGTATTTTAAGACGTCACTTTCCAGCTCAGGAACATTAAATCAGAAACGAATAGACTTAAAAACAGCTTCTTTGCCAAAGCTGTGAAGGCCATGCAAATTGCACAGTTCTTTGACTTATAGATTTCAGTTTTTGCAAATGGTTATTTTCACACTTTTTAGCTTCTCTGAGGGAGTTTGTCTGATATATCCAAGCAATTTTACAGTGTTTTACATCATCCTGTAAACTGATTGCTACCTGTCTTTTGACTTGAACAGCAAATAACTTCAACATTTCGATATTTGCTAATGACTATTTGCACACTTTTTTATCCACGCTAAGTATATTTTTGTGATACATTCACCAGTTCCACAGTAATTTACATTGTGCTGTAAAGACACCGCTGCCTGTCTTTTTTGAGTTGAACATTTAGATGCTAAGGATTATTTGCATGTTTTTAGTTTCTCAGGAATTGTTTTGGTGGATCCAACAATTTGAACATTACGTCTTGAATTGTGTCTGTGTGTTATGAGTGAATTCTGAGCCGGAGTCTCAGGAAAATGTCATTATGGTTACATAATGACAATAAAATGCTTGATTCTTGAACTCCCAGTCTTGGACTATGGGCCAAACACCTTGTCTACTTCTAAGACTGGGATTAAAACTTTCCTTTTTGACAAGGCTTGTAGTTAGTGTGGCTAACACCTGCGTGTTTATTTGTCGTGGTTAGTGTCTGACCTGATAAATCAACGAATCACTTAACTAGAACCTGCCTGACAACACGAGGTAGGCTTGAAACATCTGAAAACAAACATGCCATGGCCAAATATAAAGATAATATATATATATATATATATATATATATATATATATATATATATATATATATATATATATATATAAATATAAAGAAATAAAAAAAAAACAGATGAGAAACCAGATCACTGACATCTATCAGCCTGTGAATGGTTACAAGACCGTTTCTAAGGCCATCGGACTCCAGAGGACCACAGTGAGAGCCAATATCAACAAACTGAGAAAACAGAGCATTAATTAACCTTTTTCTACCATCAGTACTCCAAGAGCACATCAAGAACTCTTCCAGGAAGTTACAAAAAGCAAAAGCACAGCCTTAAAGAAACAATGAGAGAACACCAAAGAAAACTATAATCTCTGAAAAGTGAGAAAAAGGGCCATCCAACATTTGCTAAATACACAACTTGATGATTCCCAAGAATTTGAGGGGAATATTTTATGGACTGACGAGACAAAAAAAGACTTTCTGTAAGGTGTTACACTTCATTGATCTGATAAAAAAAAACAATACATCATTTCAGCGAATGAACATCTTACTGAGAGTCAAACATGGTGGTAAAGGTACGATAGTTTGAGTCTTCTTGGCTTCTTTGAGTCCAGGATGGCTTACCACAACTGATCGGACCATGAATTCAGCTCTTACCAGAAGATCCTGAAGGCGAATGTCCAGCCATCCGTGTGTGACCTTAACCAGAGGATCACCTGGGTTATGCAGCAGGACTACGATCCGAAGCAAACCAGAAAGATTGCAGAGTGGCTCACTTCGAGATTAAGATTAAATCTAATTGAAATACTGTAGCATGATTTCAAATTGATTTAGCAAAAAAAACTAAAAAACTCCTAAGTGGTTAAAATAAAACACCCTTTGCAAAGAAGTGATGCAGAAAAATCATTTGTAATCACAAACACTTGATGGCAGTTCGTGCCGAAGATGGTGGGACAATCAGTTTTTTTACATTTTTATTAAACCGTTATTTAACCATATGAAAGACCCAATGAGACGAGGAGCTTTTTCACAAGAACGACCTTTGCAAGAAAGGCAGCAGCCCACGTTGTAGTGGATGGACAGACATCAAGAACAAAGAAAAAATATTAACATGTATAAAATGTGGCCAATTGGACAAATAGTGGTTAGGTCTGCGGGTGGGGGGGGGGGGGGGGGGCATCAGGGTGTCTTCATTTGATATTAAAATGTTTGATGATCTGAAACCTTTAACTGTGACCAAAAAGGAGAATTTTTGGTCATAGTTTGTAAGGGTCACATTTGTCAGGGAACAAATACTTTTTCACCGCCCTGCAGCGAAGCTGGAAATGTGTTCTTTGCTACTCCTGACAAGCAGATATTTTAGAAAGTGTAACCTACTGGGCAGCTTGAAGGTTAATTTTTGACTCAATCATCGTTTTATTTGTTGCACTTGTAGAAACTATTGAACAAAAGTTTTTAGCAGCTGCCTATTATTTTTATTTCCCTTCCGCAGCGACAGATTCTTCACACATGACCTTAATCAATTGTTCTTCAGGCGTTTTGAAGCTCTCTAAAAAGTTTATTTTTTCACTTTTTTCACCATTTTCACACTCACTTTCTGGCCACTACAGCTTGCTGCGCAGCATGTACTTCAATAGGGGAAATGGACTTCTGGACCAGAGGTGACGTGTTTGAGGCGAATTAGTGAAATTAGGGGCGACTCGAGACTTTTGCACAGCACCAAATAGATTATCCCACTTTTAATTCATACCTGTAATGCGGTCTATTTCCAAATGTGGCAACTTAGAAATGCTCTTTATGTTTCTCTAATGAATTTTTGACTAATATTTATATCCATTATCAGTAATCTAATATTTTAATCCAGGGAAGCCTGTTATAACCTTATGGTGAAAGACTAGATACTTAACCCTGGAATAATAAAGTCGTTCCAGTACCATAAACTATCCAGTGTCCCACCGCAAATAAGCGATTTTAAACAAGGAGGGATAAAGAGAGAGACAAAGACATAACTGAGAATTACTGAGCCTGTGAAATTCCTTAGACAGCAGAACTAACAGTGAAGGTTAAACACTCCAGAGTCTGAGTGTTGGCAGACACAAAACACCGCCACTAAATGACATGAGTGAGACCTAACAGCCAATCACACGTGTTTGCCCAACTTCAGGAGCCAATCGTGGCCCAGGTCGCACCGGAGCATGACAGAAAGCGTTCAGATCAGAGATGTTAGGCCCTGTTTTTCTCTTTCATGCAAATAGTAATTACGCACTGTGTGCTGCCTTTTTTTTTTATTCGCTTTCAAGACGACAATCTGAGTTTTCACTTTCCCACCACTCTTTCCAGCTGCCCCCCCACCCCACCCCACCCCCCACCCTGAAAGCCCGTTACTGGGGACAGTGCGGTCCTATCGGAGCGACAGGAATTCACAAACAGAAGGGGCAAACCAAGGTTACCGAGATGGAGGGCCCAGGCACGCTCCCAAACGACGCAGGCGGCGTTGCGGCCAGCGCAATCTGGGGTCCTTCTGCTGACTCGCCACACTAGGACTCATGTGAAGGGAATGCGAGACCGTGCCGTGGTCCAAGTTTGGAGGAGTGCGGAGAGAGAGACAAACTGTTTTGAGGAGGACGGGGTCAGCGTGCGAGGAGAAGGCGTGAGCGTGTGCGCTGGAGGAGCCTGACGAGTAAACCCTGGCCGCCATCATTCGTCAGTCACTTCTTTGTGTTGGAACGGGCCGCCGCGCCACTCCCCGCACCGTTCCCGCGCAGGCCAAGTCTTCCTCCGCTCCAGCCGAGAGACATTAGGAAAAGAATAATGGCTGTGGACGGCAGCTGCCAATTTAGTCTGAACTTATTTATCTCATTTAGAGTCCGTTTGGAGGGATATACACATGGCAGCTTCTCCGTTCCCACAAACAGAGGAGGAAAGACGGCTGGCAAGGTAGGCGAAGTTCCCTCATTGAGCTTTCCTTGACTGTGAAAGGAGAGGGGGGACAAAGTTCTGCCAAACCCCAAATATTGCAGTCCTGTCACCGCCCACCGCCAGTTTGTGGGGCGATTTCTTTTTCTAGCTGCATTTCTTTTCAACTCTTCGACTATTAAGCCAAAGGCGCATGTATAAAAATAGTACTTAATGTAAAGAATGACAGCTCACCTCCACCCCGACCCCGTGACCGGCCCTTATAAACACACACATCAGGTTTAGTCTAATTAGTTCTGGTATTTCCAGGGCTTGTTTGGACAAATTGGAAATGTGTGATTGGAATTAAAATATGGCGAAGGGTTTTTTTTGGGGGGGTGCTAAAAAGAAACCAAAACATAGAAAGGGGTTTTACCTTACTCTTCTGTCAGCGCTCATACGAAAACAATTTAGTACAACAAGAGAGAAAAAGAAAACAAGGGGAAGAAGAAGTCAGGAAAAAGAAAGGTGGTAAAACAGACAGAAGGAAAGAGAGACAGAAAGAGGAAGAAAAGGGGGAGGGAGATGCATTCCGCTTGGCCCAACGTGAGAGGCTCTGTGGGTGTCTGAGGGCCCTCGCTGCCAGTAATTGCTTCCATATAGGATTGGTCCACAGTCACACTCGCTCATTCACACACACGCACACACGGAGACAGGGGGTCCTGCAAAAGTATTCATACCCTTTTACCTCATTACAAATAGAAACATCAACTCGTTTTCTTTGGATATTATGTGTATGCCATTTAACGCATCACTCGGAAGAGAACGACACAAGCTTTTCACAAAACTTTCAATCAATAAAAAGGCATCTGTATTTTAACTCTGGTGACCCAAAAACAATCCAGAGCAAAGAGTTCCCTTTAGAAGTCGCTTAGAAATCACGACCCAACTGCAAACCTAACAAAAGATGGCCGTCCACCCGACCATACAGGGCGGGCAAGGAGTCAGAGAAGCAGTCCGGAGGCCCAGGGTAACTCTGGAGGAGCTGCAGGGATCCAGAGCTCTGGTGAAAGAACCTATCGGCACAACAGCTGTTAGTCAGGCAATCCACAATTTGGCCGGTATGGAAGCGTGGCAATAAGAACCGGATCAAGGAAATAGACAATCATCATCTTCGAGCATCGATCAAAGAACACCTAGCAACCGCTGACGTCTGGACCTTAATACTCAGGCCGGAGTGAAATGGGGAAAAAGCTCAGAAAAGTAAGTAACTCATGTTCCTCGACATAAAATGCTGGACTCCATAAACCTTTTAAAGGTCTGTAAAAACTTTATTCCGCTCTTATCCGATACCGATACCTGGGCAGTGCTTATCGGCCGATACCGATCCTATACTACTGCTGAATGAGTGAACTGTACACCTTATTATGTGAGTGAAGGCATCAGGTTGGACATAAACATTGTTTAATAAAAGAGTCAGGGTGCTCTTTAGCATGGTGATTTTGGAGGTGTTTATTTAAAGGAGCTGTAAGTTAAATATTAAATTATTAAATCAACCTAAATTATTTTCATTTGTCACCTATGATGGAAGTAACATCCCCTATAAACAATCAGTCCTCTCCATCAACAACGTCTTAGTCACGTTTTTCTCCTTTCAAACCTAGAGGTACGGTCCAGAACTACTTTGGTGCAGAGTGTAGCCCATGTTTACTTCCTGGTTCCTCAGCCAATCATATCAGAGTTCCTAGGGTTCCCAGCACAGAGCGCATGTTTGCCGCATTTGGAGCCGGCAAACATGGAAGCTAGTAAGAGAAGCGGACCAGAAACAGAAGAGAATAAAACATCATAGCCCTGTCCTGTGGGAGAGAAAATTCACATCAGCAACACACCGTTTAAAAACGGCATGTTAGCTTGTTGTGATTGACAAGCTGTTGTACCGATTTGAGCCACAAGGTGTCAGTATTATTTATAGCTCCTTTAAGTTTGTGGTGTTAAATTTACCAACTTTATCACCACCCCTTGCTATTTTTGTGTTGCAGATATTGCATGTTCCTGTATTGCTGTGTTTGATATTAATTTAAAAAATGACTGGGTCACTGTCATTCATCCGATATCCAATCCAGCTTATTAGTCACTATTGGAGCCGATTTCCAATCCGGGTATCGGATCGTTGCATCTCTACTTGTATGGATCTCCCACCTTTTCTGATTATCAGTCAATTAATGCATCTGATCAGCTGCACCTGGGTGCTACTTACGGGTGTACTCATAGTTACAGACGTTCTAGGGGTGGACCTATTTCCAAAGATTGGTTTGGTTTGTGCTGAATAAATATTTATGCATAATACACTGGAATTTCCAGTGTATTATGCATCCTTTATGAGTCCTGATAGGAAAAATAGAAAGTTTTACCAAGATTGTGTAGAAAAACTCATGCAGCTGTGTTTTGTTTCTTTTGTAATTAAGCTATTTTTTTCAAAATGCTGTGGATTTTTCTCACATGCGGTTGTTAGTTGTGCTTTTTGATGTCTTTATTTTTTCTACCGTCATGACTTCCTATGCCTTTGCCCTTAAATTTCTGTAATCAGTTGAAAAAAACAACTTAATTTTTAGGCTCCTAAATCAACACTATTGTTTAACTGGGTAATTTTAACACAGGAATAAGCTTACTGATTACGCTTAAAGTTTGGAAACGCATTGTATTTATTGGACCTCAGCAACAAAATAAGACTATGCCTGCATAGTGAAATTAGACCAAATTGTTTCATTAATTAGTGCGTTTTGCTGGTGATATTGTTTTTGTGATTTTTTTGGAGCCAAAACTTGTATTGGGAAAACAAATTCTAATTAATTGCACAGATCTAATTATTTTTGTTCCAAATAAATCGCAGATTTCTTTCTTTCTACAAATCTGGAACAAATTTTGAGATTTTAGTATATTTTGTGAATACCTTCCCAGAAGCCTTACAGTTTATTAATTTTGGAAATAACATTATAACTGATATGACGGCAGTTCTGCCTCTTTTTTTAAATACATCAATCCCATTATTTTTTTGCGTCTGTATTTGTTTATAGTGAATATCAACCATCGTTTAGCCTGGTTTGTTACGTATTTTCCACCATGTGTGATATCTGAAGCATGACATAATCTAAATTTTGCAACACTTCTTCATTGTGGTGATGAAAGAAGCTTTACTATTATATATATATATATATATATATATATATATATATATATATATATATATATATATATATATATATATATATATATCTTCTCTAGTCTGACCTTTGAAAATCAGCACACAGCTGCCCTGCTTGATAACATGTGCTCTTGTCTTTCCCATTTTTGAGGGTAGCTTAGAGAAAATTACATCTGGGAGTCATCTCCTGTTTGTAAATTGGGGAAAAATTTATTCAGTTATTACAGTTTGCTTCAAAGAATCTGATCTGATCACTTTACAAAACTAGAGAATAATCTTTAAAAATGTATTAGTAACATTTGTTTGGTAGAAATTATGTGGATCCCAGTTGACGGGGCATCAGTGGTTTTGTTTAAAAAAATATATATATTTTTAAATGTTGTTCTCAAATTATTATATATTATATATTATTTTTTTACTTTTATTTATTTGTTAGTTTTTACAGATTATGCCTCTGCATTAAAAGGAGAATTTATTGTAGGTTTTTTTTAACACCATGTGGAGGAAACTGTACTATATACCAACATAAAGCCCCGGTAAATGAGTTTGACGCCATTTCACTGAACAATATTTGTAGCCATTGTCTACTTGTATGTAAGTTTAGGCTTAAAGCAAAACCTAAAGTGTGAAAACAGGCAGTGTCAAAACCTTTGTGTCTACAGATCTAATATTTTAATAATCAACCACGTTTGTCAATCACTGAATGTGACATTTCTTACCTTTATAGACTTAACTTTTGTTGAATTTTATTGCTTTTTGTGAAGCACTTTGCAGCATATTTTATTTATAAAGCTCAGTATAAATGCAAACTATTGTGTATGCATTATGTACGTCTGCATCATGACGATGCACGGCTCTCATCGTTTACTGAATATTATTTTCATCTTTTCCTGGAGACACATGCGCGCCCACAGACAGTCGTGATTAATAGGAGTGGGATTTAAAAAGGCTGCAACAGTCATCCTCTGCTCCGCTGCCAAAAGAAAACATTCAGCATTCAGCATATGGAGACACACATGGCTGAGCTACTCTGAACCCCCATATCCTACCTCTCATGTCATGAAAAAAGTAAATAAATAAAAAAATCTCTTCACTTTAGTGCAGGCATATCATAAATCGGCTCATGCTTAAAGGGGGAGGAACACTGAGTAAGAAAATAGGAAGATAATCTGAATCTAATGATCTGACAAAGGAAATTCCTTCTGCCATTTTAACCAGCTACAGTCATTTGACCAGGTGCATGGAACGCGTGGCCTCACACAGCCTTGAAGTTGGAAGGAAAACAGCCGACCACGTAGAAACGAGTCCCAACTTTACTGGGTTCTGGTGGAGTTTAAGCAGCAGATGGACTGCGTGCGAGCGCTCCAGGTTCACGTTCGCGTTAATGTGAGTGAGACCGCCCGAGAACGTTAACATGGCGAGTTGAAAAGGTGCGACAGCCACTAAAACGAATGAGGTTACAAGCGTTTGCCGCGCACACACCGGCACAGAACGACACGCTTTAGCAGACAGCCACGGCTCCCACCTGAGCCGTAACTTTAATGATTGTGGGGCTGCAGGACCGAATCGGCTCAGCTCACAAATCACAGGCATGTGGGGCTGAAGGTTTCCAGCGAACAAGCGTGCACACGTACAGTCTGTAAGCTAAGCAGGTGTGTGTCTGAGATGGAAAACAGCGGAGACGGAAGGCCTTGACTGCCCTCTCCTGACTTCACTTGTTCTTTCGGGAGCCCGGCGTTTCGTTACAGAAGGCGAACACCAAACATTGCAGAACATTGGACGTCTGATTGAAAACGACTATCACTCCTAATATCCCCCGGCTGCCACACGCATCCTGGAGCCTCGGTGAACGGGGCTCCTGGGGAAAGCCGCTGCAGATTGGCGCGCGGCGTGCGGATGCAGAGGATTTCCGGGCTATAGGAGTGGCTGTCACTGCATCAGATAAGGCGCGTTTACAGCAGCCGCGCAGGTAATGATGCTGGGGCCACTGGAGTGTCAGGGAGTCAGCTCTGCTGCTTTTGTTTGATCACATCACACACTTTTCACAGCAACTTTCCCTCCCACACACACACACACAAAGCTCTGCAAGTTAACAAAAAACAAACTGAACATATTTCTTGGCTCTGTTGCCTTTTCTGTGACATCAGCTTCTATTTTTTTTCCCCATTCACTGCAGAAAATCTTAGTTTACATTAAAGGCTACCTATTCTATAATAAGTAATATTTTAGTTTTATGACACATTACCTGCTGCTATAGAGGAAATGTTTTCCAGCAGATTACCAGTCAGGTTGCACTGATTGCTTACCATCTGATTGGAATGGGCCGATTATCATCTGGTCGACCTGAGCTCCGTTTAACTTTACCTACACTCATCATAGGTACATTTCTTTTTCCGATGTGGCATCATTATATATGATATAATTTCAACGTTTTTACAGGGTGCAAAAGTTTGAATTCTTTGTGGATTTTTTTCCCAGTCTACACAAGACACAGGCACCAATATGCGGCAACATTTACCTGAATCTTTTAGTGAGCTGTGCGTCGCCCGAGATGTCGCTGTGGAGCTCTATGTTCTCAATAATCAGTGGGACATGACTGGTCTTTATACAGTAAAATAGTAAAAATATAAAGGACAGATTGTCTTATACCAATAAAATTATGTTACAAACATTTATGTCAGAAAACTGACAAGCTCAGTAGCTAAATCCTCACGAGGCGCCTTGATATTGGGACCGGCCCAACGTTTCTTTAAATAATGAACATCTGAACTCGCAGTGCACTTGTCCAACACGCTCTCAGTAGACAGCCGTGGGGCACAAATAATGTGGCCCCAGGCTTGAATCGTCCAATCAAAATGCTGGAAATGCACACATGATGTTCACATTCTGCCTGATAGTGTGAAACTATCTAGTGTTGGTTGTCCCTGTTAGCTCATTGAAGGATTGATATCAATATTTTATGTTCAGTAAATTAACATTATCAGACAGCCTTTATTTGTAATTTTATGTAGAAAAATTACATTACATAGCTTATATAAAATTGTATTTCTAGTGTGATGGTTAATGCAGATGTATCTGTTTCATTTAAAATGTATCAAAGTCAGGTTACATGCATCACAAAAAAAAAATAGCTGCTACTAATAGGTGTTGAGTTTTTGTGCCCTACTTAACTTGTCATGCTAGAGACGCAGCTGAAAATCAATATATTTTTCATGCTTTGTTAGCGATATTGTGGTTTTTAAATCTATATAAATGCAAGTGTGAATAAACAGGAAGAGTATTGGGATAAAATAAAGTTTTAGACGCAGCTCATTGGTGGATTGGGCTGTTTTTAGAACAGGCTCGTTGGCCCTGCATGTGGTCCTCGGGGGCTACTTGGTGCCCGCAGGCCGCATGTTGGTGACCCCTGCTCTAGATTATATTTTTATCCAACAAAGACCAGGCAAACTATTCTTATTGCTGCTCATTATGGTGTGCAGCTGCTATTTTCTCAGTGCCGCATGAAAGGGATTTGTTTGACGGGAATCAATGGATGCAACCGGCACTCAGAGGGAGACTAAAAGGAACTCGATGAATAGAGTTTAGTTGATTTGTACAAGCTGGGAAAGTCTTCTGGAGCTCTTTCTGGATAACAGCAGATTTCAGGATCATCGGTTCAAACATCACTCTGCTAAAGTCTGGAAGCAAATTTTACATCGCTTTGGGTCCATTGGTGTTGGAGGAGGAAATTCCCCTAAAACCGAATGCCTGCGAAGACAACCCAATCACCTTCTAATGAAAGTTTTACAGCCAGTGGACACACATTGAGCTTTTTGGCCCCAGTAGGATTTAAACTGTGTTTGAAGGATTCAAAGTTCAAGAAAAAGAGGGTAAAACACTGATCCAAAAGTTTAGAATCTAAACAACAATATTTCATGTATTCACATTCATGGATTCATTTATCCACAATTAGTTCCAGAAAATCCTGAAAGACAGACCCAGATATCAGGACAGCCTCACAAAAGCTGACCTTTTGGATAAAAGACAACATTAGTAGAGAAAATGTAGATTATTTCCTATCTACGCACGGCAAATAAATCCTTCTGAGGCAGGTTGTTAATTTAGAAACTAATACAAAAACGAATTAAATTACTGAAATTGTATCCCTTCTTTCATTTGGGCAGAAAAGCAGAAGTTGCTGAAGAGAAATGTATAGTCAGATGACTCGAAGCTGAATTTTATCCCAAAAATCTCAAACATAGTGATACTTGTTGGAAAATGTAATCAGGCCACCATAGTTAAAGAAAATTAAATATTTGAAATGAAACTTCACATACTGAAAGAGTTGACTGTTTCGATCATATTAAAAAAAAAAAAGGTTCACATCTTAGGAACACACTATTGAGAAAAAGTAGACCACACAGCGTTTATTAAGAAAAACTGTTCCTGTTCTCCACCATAAAAACATAGAGCAGGCATCAAATGTCAGCTTTTTCCTCTGATAGATGTTATTTAGGTGCTCCAGTTGGCAGGACTTTGGGGTTTCTGGCAGCCGGGAGCACCTTGGAGGAAATCTGTCTCAAAACCGACAGATGTAAAAACCAAGCTATGAGATGTTAATATTCCAGCGTGGAGACAAGAAAAATTTTAAAACAAAGTGTAGGCAAGAAAACCAAGATTTCTTTTTTTTTTTTTTTAGGGAAAGAAAACCCCAGATCATGTGCTAGAAAGGAAATAAAACCATAAAGCGAGAACCTAAACCCCCTGTTGTTTCTGCATGGATTGTTTGGGAAGTCTGCGGCGCGAAAAAGGATCGCGATCCAGCCGGGAAAAAAGAGGCCTAAAAGGACATCGGAACACATTTAATCCAAAACAGCGTTTCCTACCTTGGGCCATAACAGCACAAAAGCCAAAAACCACACGGTGCGGAGGTCTGTGTGAGCGCTGCTCCACCGCACGACTGCGAAAGGCGACCGGGTCAATTTCAATTAAGGCCAAAACGACAAGAAAACAAGCGTGGCTAAACAAAAGAGGCTGGAGCGGGCCAGAGACGGAGCCCGAGCAAACCACGAGCGCGGTGGGGATGAGGATGAGGAGTCAGGGCGCGGTGCAGCGGTGCAGCGGTGCAGCGGAGGTCCTGGATGTGTGCGACGCATGCAGCTAGGCGGCCGCTGCAGGAGGCTGCCAGGGAAGGCCAAACAGTGGGATTAGCTGAACACAACACCGACGCTTTGGCCTGTGTCTGCGTAAAGGGGAGAGAAGGCACTGTAAACAGTTTACAGGGGAACACGGGCTTGCTGCTCCGTCTGTGTGTTTACACAGAAATATTGTGGTTTTGTGATGAGTCCACTCCTCTCTGATTGAGACAGTATCAACAAAGACGCACACACGCAGCAGAAGGCGCTGCTCACTGGATGAGGAGACGGGATTTCACCAAGGCATTAAACAAATGAATGCAGTCCAGACTCCCCTCATTCCTTCACTCAACCTTTCCTTTCACACATCCTTAATCTAGCGCAACTTTTAGGTCAGTCTTAAACAGGTTTTCCATGTGATTTGAAAAATGACACTTGGGGGCAGCAGGAATGATTTAAATATCTAACAAAAGCTTATTTTTGCTTTCACTCAAACTGTGTTACTGTCAAAAAAAAAAAAAAAGCCTCTGGTGAGATTTTCCAAACAGATACAGTGAAAAATGACTCACTAAAAAGTGAGTTTGTTTATTCCCTGGATCATGTGTAGTCTGCTCCAGTTGATCTGTCCACCACCCCAACGCTTGTTCATACAACTGTGGTGTGATAAAAATGCATTTTTACAACTTCTCTACGATTTTTTTTCTCAGCCCTGTTAAAAACTTCATTTTAAGAATTGGGATTTAATGTGAGTGACTGACACAAGTGCAGAGCTGTGACATGGAAGGACAATGATTGCATGTCTTTTGAATTTAAACTTTAAAATCCTTTATGACCTATTACCTTTCTGCACATACAAATGGTTTTAAAAATACTCACCTGTACACTGGGACTTCTCCTGCATTGTCTACATTTAAATTGTTTACTTTTAAATCACTGCTGCACCTATACTGTAATTTAATTTTACTGCAATTTACAAGCTGTATGTAACGAAATTTCGTTCTGTACGCACTCTGTGCAAACAAAATGACAAATAAAGTTGTCTAAGTCTAAGCCAGAGGTTTCATCAGTAGGAAATAGTCGACCTAACTCTGCAGTTAAATCTCAGCATAAATGCAGCGGGTCTGTTTCTGCCCTCAGGAGATTGCTGGAGAACACTGAAGAACAAACGGCATCGTGAAGACAGATGCAGATCTGGAGACGTTTAAAGCTAACCTGACTCTCGCCAGATGGATGTAGTTCCTCCGAGCTCCACACATCCATCTGGACTCGCTGCCATTGGGAGGGATTTCAATACCACATAAAATGGACGAGCCAATCAGGATAGACGGGCGGGATTAGCCCTGTCCCTGGTAAAAGCTGTACTGGAAATGTATCATGATAGAGTAAAAAAGTTTAACACAGCACCAGGTATTTACCCGGTCCGAATGTGTCAAAACAAACAAACTCAAAATTCAAATCAAAATCAGAGACGTCCCCAGTTTTCATTAGAGAAATCTGGTCACTCGGTAACATTGATGCTGCCATTTCATCATGTTGTCCAATCTACCGAACATTAATTCTTTAAAAGAACACCAGAGAACGGCTTTGAAGGCTTTTGTCAGTGGAAACGATGGTTTCTGTTTCCATGTGAGTGGTTGTAAGTGGACGAGTGGTTTATCCAATCACATGCAAGGATTTTTGATAAGCCCCATCCTCCTGAAATACATCTACAATGGAGCGATCCCAGATGGATGTGAGGAGCTCAGCGGACCAAAATTCATCTGCTGAGAAAATGGCTGAAAATGGCTGAAAATGGCCCAGTGAAAGTCCAGACCCAAATTCAAAAAGAGAGCCTGTGGTAAGACACAGAGACTCTTCCTCCACTCTGACCTGAACTACTACAGCTGTTTTACAAAGAACTAGAATATGTTTAGATTTCTAAAGCTGGTGGAGATTTTCTATCTTTCATTTTTACTATTCTGTACTACTTTTTGTCGGTCTGTCACATGAAATCCCTCTAAGACACATTGAGATTTGTGGCTGTGACGTGACCAAATGTGGAAAAAGGCTCAAACGTTCTCAATATTTTCTTTTTCTAAACAAAATATTGATGCCTTTAAATTTTCTTTACAGACGTGCCCTAAAAGAAACTGAGCTTGTTTTTGCTGATAGAAGAAAACCCCTCTGGCAAAACTTTCTTCCCAGACTATAGGTAGTTGCACATCAATAAGAAAACAAGAAAACAAATTATCTCTAAAGAAATCTCAGATAAATCAGAGAAGCAGAAACCGGAGGACCGTTGGGCCCTCGCTCATGGCTGCCGCCAGAACAGAAACGTTTGAACGTCCAGTCACCAGATTCCTCTTTGTTTTTCTGTGTGCTGGGTTTTAAAGGGACAGCGGCTGAAAATCATCCAATGAAACTCAACCGTAACTTTTATAACCTGCAATCCTCACAAAGCGCCGTATAACCAGAGCACTGCTGCTGCTGGCACCGTCTACCTCTTTTACAATAGTTCCTCAGGATCATTTGATAGACTAACGCATAAAAGTTTAGATTTTGTTTAAAATATTCACGAAGGGCGTACATAAGTAACTAAGACATGATTCCCAACCTGCAGTTAAACAAAAACATCAATAAAAGCTAAAGATGTCATTTATGTTTCATTTTCGCTTGATTAATTTCCTCTTCTTAACATTTTTGGATGGGTATTGCTTTACAATAAGGCTCCACTTATACATGGGTAATAAATAGCTTATAGATATGTTAGTAATTAAGCTGTAAACACTTTATAACTCATTCATAAATGTTTATTGTGCATTAATTAAGGGGCGAGGAGGAGAAAAAACTGACCGGTTTCCTGCCAAATAGTGAGCCTAACCTGTTGAACTGTATATTCCATGTAAAGTTGCTTATATTAAACATTTCAGACTGAGTCACTACCCTGTAAGCACAAACCGGTGACATTTGTTCGCCCTTAATTAATCCATCATATATACACTTTTGAATCAGTTATTTAGTGTTCATAGCTTGATTAATAACATATATGGGAGCCTTGTTGTAAAGTGGTATCTTTTGCATTTCATTGCATCTCTGTTGTCGAAAAGGCCAAAGCGTAGACAAACCAATCAGGTGGCTGTGGTGTTAAAGCACGCCTGGTATAACGTTGAACCCTTGAGCTTGACTTGCTGCTCAAAGAGGAAAAATCCCCCGAACGCCACCGAAATGTTTGTTTTTATTCCCTTCCTTTAAAGGTGCGCATTAACTAGGCCACAGCAGCCTGTTGTGGAAACGCAACAGTAGAGAAAGAGGGCGATTTGACTCCAGCGTGTTGGCTAACGGGTTTTTGTCTCACGATGAAACAATTATTGTCTCCCGAGCACAGCGAGGCAGAGCTGCAGAGGGAAGCTAAACAAGGAGGCGAGGATGGACAGCAAGGCGGTGTGTGTGTGTGTGTGTGTGTGTGTGTGTGTGTGTGTGTGTGTGTGTGTGTGTGTGTGTGTGTGTGTGAGAGAGTGACAAAGTGCCTCCCTCTGAGAGTGTCTCTGATTGTACAGACTGAGTGGCTGTGTTTGATAATGGTTTCCATTAACCTGGGCTGAGTTGAAGGACCTGTGAGACTCTCTATTCATCTCTCCCCTTCCCGCCTCTCGCTCTGTCGCTCTCGCACATCGCCCAAGTATAAGAACCCTCCCAGCGACACGAGCTGCTAGAGGAGCGATGAGCAAAAAGGGTCAGAACTTCCTCAAGAAAACCTGAATGGTTCTCCCAAACATTTGGCTCATCCAAAAACATTAGAGCCCACCCACCCCTCCTCCTGCGTTACCCGAGGAGTGCGTGGCCCATCGCACACTGAATACGCCGTACTTTCTGCGTCAATAAAGCTTCCACCCAAGAGAGCCGAAGAAATATGGCAGAGAGCTGGGAAGATACTGAGAGGCGGGGGGGGAAGAGGCTCTTTCTTTTCTGAATCTTTACCTGGAGCCTCTTTATTAGAGCAGCGTGCGTGAGGCACAATGCCCCTCTGAGATGCTTTGACTACGACTCGGATGTGGACATGTGCAGCGATGGCTGGGGCAGGAGCGTGTCACGCAGCGGTGAATGGGAACAGGGGAGGTAGGGAAGCAATTATTGCAGCCATTAGGGGCCAAGGGTTGGCTTTTTTAGATGATCACAGCAGCTGACTAATGGACAACCATGTTTACTCGCTCGTTCACTTCCTAGATTTATCTCTTCCAGCTTTCCCGCTGCGAGAGAAAAAAAAAAAAAAAAAAAAACCCGGAGAACCGAGAACCCAGCGTTCTGAATTTACGGCGGGTGGTTCTGAGGGTGCGGGTGAGCGAATAAAGCGAGTTTCTTCCATATTGTTGGATGTGAGAGCCTCGAAACGCCACTTTTTTCAATTTTATTTTCACACAGTAAACAACATTTATGGGATAAACTGGTTCTTCTTTTAGTGAAGGTTCATCAACACAGTGAAGAGGTGGCAAAGGAGAGAAAGAGGAAGTGGTAACTACCACGTTAAATGGTAATAACGGAAAAATATTTAAGTTTGACAGTAAACTGGACTTGGATTAGGATTAAGATTATTTCTCGTCTTTTCTATATTCGAGTAGATGCTTTTTCTGGAAACCAGTGACTCAGAACAGAAAGACGGTTAAAAGCGAGCAGAGGTTCCCCTTCTAACGAGGTGGGCATCAAGGTTCTGTGGCCCGGTTCTGACAATAACGCATAACAGCTTCTGATCAGTTATTTCAGCCACAGATCCTCTTTCTGTTGCAATTATGAGTCAGGTTCAAGATGTTACTATATTAACCTGACGTGCTGGAACGGCTGCAGTGAAGCATGCAGCCTCGTCTCCTCTCGGCTTTTTAGATGAAGATGTGGACGCACGGTTGGTGAGGAGAACCTGCTCAGTGATGCAGAACCGAGAAGACAGTTTGGCTTCAAGAGTTACTTAACCCGGCATCAGTCGGATATTAATCAAATCCATTATATACCCGTTACACTATATAACTATCAGACAGTTGCAGTGAATGAAGAGGAAACAGTTTTGGATTAAAAAAGCTTTTCCCTGGATCATGGAAACCTGAGTTTAAGATGTGAATAACTGTATGCACTTTTTTTTATCCTCTCTCTAGGTTCAAAAACTGACTCAGAGTTTTTCAGCTCAGCTGTGATTCTCTCCCAGATTCAGCCACTAAAAAAACACTAAAAGATTAAGTTCAATTCAATACATTTTATTTATATAATGCCAACTCATGAAACATATCATCTCAAGGCTCTTTCCAAAGTCAGACTCCACCAGATCCTCCAGGTTGGTCAGAAAGTTTCCTCTCTAAGGAAACCCAGCAGGTTGCATCAAGTCTCTCCAAGCAGCATTCACTCCTCCTGAAAGAGCGTAGAGCCACAGTGGACAGTCGTCTGCATTGCTGATGGCTTTGCAGCAATCCCTCATACTGATAGTAAAGAATTACAATAGTCCAGCGTTGAAGTAACAAGATCCAGTAATGCTGTTACATTTTTACTTTTCTCACACACAGAAAGTGTTCCTGTGCTTCTGTGCTTTCTGTGTCTCTGCTCTGTCTTCTCTAACCCCCAGTGGGTGGAGGCAGATGAGCGTTCACACTGAGCCTGGTTCTGCTGGAGGTTCTCCTCCCTGTTAAAGGGGAGTTTTCCTCTCCACTGTCGCTTCATGCATGCTCAGTATGAGGGATTGCTGCAAAGCAAACAAAACAATCCACCGTGGCTCCACGCTCATCCAGCAGGAGTGGATGCTGCAGGTCAGAAACTCTGCTGGGTTTCCTTAGATAGAAAACTTTTAACCAACCAGTCTGGAGGATTTGATAGAATCGACTTTGCAACGTGCCTTGAGATGACATGTGCTGTGCATCATTCCTTATACCCTCCATCCTTATCAAGCCCAACATCTGCATCTCTGCTACCTCCAGCTCTACCTCCTGTCTCTTCCTTAGTGCCTTCGTCTCTAGACCAGAAATATATATATATATATATATATATATATATATGTATGTATGAGGTTGCATTTCTCCATCTGGTTCCGACTACAGATGAGTAGAAAGGTGAAGCTGGAGCGTTGAAGTCAAATATCTTCACACACAACAAAATCAGAGGACAGATATCCATCCATTCATCCATTCATCAATCATACATACATACATACATACATTTTTTCATCCATCCATCCATCATACAAACATCCATCCACCCACCAATTTATTCATCTATCCACCCATTTTTTCATCCATCCATCTACTTACTCATTCATCCATCCTTACATTGATCCATCCATCCATCATTTAACCATTCACCTGTTCTTCCATGCATCTTCAATATTCCAGATTTGGTCATATTGAGAAACAGGTTGGGGAAAGATCCTCAGACTTCAACCTCTCCATCTCCCATATCCAGCTTATCTGGGAGGTCTCAAATTCCCGTTGGCTGATTTTATTGGAAGACAGAACGTGTGCAAGAAGTCCTGATCCTGATCCTGATCCTGACAACTCCCCAGGAAGGTGCTCAGAAGTCATCTTCACTAGGAGCAGCTCCTTCACCTATCCCTAAAGGTGAGTCCTGCCAACATCAGATGGAACTGCTTTAATCCAGCCACCAATCACTTGATTTGTTTTATTCTCACCTGTGAACGTGACCCTGAGACACTTGAACCCTTCCACGTGTGACAGTACCTCACTCCCTACCTAACAATCACAATCTTAGACACTACAAAGCTTGACTACTTCATGACAATTCCCTCTGATTCTGCCAACTGCGCCCCATGCCTCACCAGTCAAGTGTTAATAATTGGAAAAATACTGCTTTGCACAGACACCAACTTCAGAAACCTCAAATTAACTTGCTGAGTTTGCTTTAAAACAGGAAAACAGACCTTACCTTCAGGGACGCCGGAGCGGAGGAAGAGCACATGTAAAAGAGAAGAAAAAAAAAAGGGAGACGTTTAGTTTTCACATTTATAAAACTGCTTCTGCTCACTGCCAATTTGTCTAAAGACAACAAATGTTTAAAAAAAATCTCTCTCAGCCTCCCTCTCTGCCATTCACTCTGTTCACAGGAGGCAAGTGAAGGGTTAAACCTGGAGGTACATATTCAGGAGACAACCTCAGTTCGGATGAACTGTGCGGCTGCTCTTGTGGCGGTAATGGGAAAATTGCACTGAGAGGAAGGACACACGCAATTAGAATCTGGCGAGTCGGTCGGTGGTGGGTGGCAGGAGGTGGGGGGGGGGGGGGGGGGGGGGGGATGCAGGAAGAGTGAAGAAAAGGGAGACAGGGACAAGGAGGGAGGACCCAACGGACAAGAAGTGATTTACTTGAAAAGCGGCTTTTTGTGTGCCGGGGCGAACGGCGCTGGCTGTCTGCTGGCAGGGACCCGTCCTCGCCCGCCTCTGTGACAGCAGCCCAGATGTCAATCAAATTAGTGCCCATTTACAGCTGATTTGGTCGTGTCATTTGCAATATCCTCTCCCTGCCTCTGATGCTGTGGCACACAGAGACGGGGGGGGTGGGGGGGTAGCGGCAGACCAGGAGGAGAGTCACTTTATTGCAGTCTTTTCCTGTGAATGTCATCTGCCCACTTATTGTGCGCTCCGGTGGGACGGCGAGAAGGAGGAGAGGAAGAAGAGAGGAGATCCTTCATTCCGCGGAGTGGCTCACTAGCACATGCAAATAGGGCAGCAGCGTCGGGGGAGAGGCTGGCGCGGGTTTTAATGGAGTTGGGGCAAACTCATTTTACAGCAGAGAGCCACAGAAGAGGAGGATAATAATATAGCCGTGTCTGTGTGTGTGTGTGTGTGTGTGTGTGTGTGTGTGTGTGTGTGTGTGTGTGTGTGTGTGTGTGTGTGTGTGTAGGCAAGACTGTAGGCACGTGAGCAGGATGGAGTTTATAAAATACTGAGTTAATTCTTAATAAAAAAAAGGCTTTCACAGCAATCTGACTTTGAATAAAAGCATATTTTAAAAACTAGAGATCGACCCATAAAGGTTTATTAAGGCCGATGCCGATAACGATTACTTTGACATCATTGTAGCCGATAGCCGATATGTGCTGCCAATTTTTTTTTGGCACCCATTCTTGAAGCCGATATTGCTTTTTTCGTTCCTCCATTTACATGATAAAAATTACACAATGATAATAAATGTTACAAAAAGTCTCAAAACCTGCGTTTAAACCACCTAATATTAACAATCAGGCTCAGACCGCAGTTTGAAAGGTACACGACTCTTACGGCAGCGCTTTGCTCGCACTTAATGAACGCGTGACAGCGAGAAAAGAGCTTCTTTAGTTTGGTGGCGAGAAGGAGGAGAAAAAACGCTGACCACCGCTGCAGTGGACGGACATTATTTTCTGTAAAGTTAGACACTGTACTCGGAGTGATTAGTTATTGTTTTCATGTGCATCCATGATTCTCCATGGGAACATTAACTTGGCCTCTGGTAATAAAGTTAAAAATCTTGGTGTTGTTTTCGACCAAGACATGTCATTTAAATCCCATATTAAACAGGTTTCCAGAGTTTCCTTTTTTCACCTCCGGAATATCGCCAAAATTAGAAACATTCTGTCCAGGAGTGATGCTGAAAAACTAGTCCATGCATTTGTTACTTCAAGGCTGGACTATTGTAATTCTTTACTATCAGGAAGTCCACTAAATGCAGTTCAAAGCCTTCAGCTGATCCAAAATGCTGCAGCAAGAGTTCTGATGAAAATCAACAAGAGGGATCATATTTCTACAATTTTAGCTTCCCTTCACTGGCTTCCTGTTAAATCAAGAATAGAATTTAAAATTCTCCTTCTAACGTATAAAGCCCTTAATAACCAAGCTCCATGATATATCAGAGCTCTGATTACCCCGTATGTTCCTAACAGAGCACTTCGCTCTCAGGCTGCAGGTCTGCTGGTGGTTCCTAGAGTCTCTAAAAGTAGAATGGGAGGCAGATCCTTTAGCTATCAGGCTCTTCTCCTGTGGAACCAACTCCCAGTTTTGGTCCGTGAGGCAGACACCCCGTCTACTTTTAAGACTAATCTTAAAACTTTCTTTTTTTATAAAGCTTCTAGTTAGAGTGGCTCATGTTAACCTGAGCTGTCACTGTAGTTATGCTGCTATAGGCTTAGGCTGCTGGAGGACATCAGGGTCTATTTCTCTCACTCTATAGAGTTCTACTGTTCTCCAGATTTGCATGACTGTTGTCATTTCAGCTTTTAACTTTTTGTTCTCTCTCTTTTTTCTTCATAGAAGGTACACCTGGTCTGGCGTTCTGTTAGCTATGACATCATCCAGGGAAGACAGATCATCCACTATTACCATCTAACATAGAAAGTACTCCTGGGTCAATGTGAGCTTCTGTGCTTTCTGTGTCTCTGCTCTGTCTTCTCTAAGCCCCAGTGGGTGGAGGCAGATGAGCGTTCACACTGAGCCTGGTTCTGGTTCTGCTGGAGGTTCTCCTCCCTGTTAAAGGGGAGTTTTCCTCTCCACTGTCTCTTCATGCTTGCTCAGTATGAGGGATTGCTGCAAAGCCATCAACAATGCAGGCGACTCTCCCTGTGGCTCTACGCTCTTTCAGGAGGAGTGAATGCTGCTTGGAGAGACTTGATGCAATCAACTGGTTCCCTTAGAGAGGAAACTTTTGACAAATGATATTATTGGCCATTATACTGAGCTTTTCTTTCTGCTGGAAAACTTTTGTTTCTGTATAATCTGACCCAGTTTGTAATACTTTGACTTTGGAAAGTGCCTTGAGATGACATGTTTCATGAATTGGCACTATATAAATAAAACTGAATTGAACAAACACATGCACAGCTGTGGCAGCTTGCCGCCTGGGGATCAGACGTAGGTTTTTATATAATGGATAGACGAACGGATGGGCCGATGTTGATGCAGGAAAAAATACAACACAAATATCGGCCGGCCGATGCATCGGTTGGCCTCTACTCAAGACCCCTTCATATGTCTCTTCACTTCATTTCCAATTGTGCTAAATATAACACTTGTCAGGCTGCTGAGATCCCCCAAACACAGGGGAAAAAAGAAAGCAGTAGTGTTGGTGTTGGTGGTGGGGGGGAGGTTGAAACGGAGGGGTTAGGTTGAAACGAAAAAGGTGTCCTGATTGAGGCTGTTTGATTCAATTTCCAGCCTGTGGAGACATTTCAGGGCCCCAGGGGTCTGTGCGTCTTCACAGGAGCGCAGGAGGGGAACACAGCGGGTACGAGAAGCAGGAGAAGGGGGGGGGGGGCGCTCACTAATTTGAGATGCGCCTTTCAACAATGAAAGCTGCTGATGTTCAATATATACCCCAAACCTCTTCTAAAGGACACGTCTAATTGGCTTGAAATGAAGACGGAGCAGGAGGGTAAAGCTTGTCTTTAATATTTGCCCCAAACACACAGAAACAAGTGTGAGGTTGGGTGTCGGTGTCTGAAGTTCTCTAGAAAAAAAAAAAGCCTTTTGATCACATCTCATCTTTTTAATACACCTCACATTTTTAGGCCTACTGAAGAGAAGCACAGTGCTTCTTGATTATTACAGCACCGTGCAAAAGATTTCTAAAGGTTTTTCCTCCATCTTGTGAAGTCAGCGTATTAAAATGTTTTCCATGCTTTCTGGAAGCAAAGACTTTCCTTTGGTCTTTAGTTGCTTTTCCCCCCCTAATGGCCTTGTGTCTTCCCATTGTGCAGAAAATGCATTTTTTTTTAAATGAGGAAACTGGACAACCGTGGGACAAATAATGAAGTGTTAGAGCTGAGAAGCAAAGTCACAATCAAAGCCACAAGAACCAGCTGACCAGCTATCGTAGGTTTAATAGACAGCTGAAAATCATAAGTCACAATTGTTCCTTCCTGGAGAAATCAGGGTTGGATAGCTCTGCTTTGTGGTGATACAATAGCAATCTTAAAATATTACTAAATAGCCTACAGTTGGCTGCTTAATCCCACAACCCTTAATGGACACACTGCCTGCAAAGTGCTACTTCTGATTTCAAATCAGTGTTTAATAAAGCATACTTTTTATTTTGTGGCACTAGGGGCCTTAATTTGACAGCAGGGTGACAGGAAATGAGGTTGCGAGTGACAGGAAGTCCATGCAGCAAAGGTCCACTTGAACCCTGGACGGCCACGCCGAGGACCAACGCAGCATGTTTTAATAGGAGCGATGGGTGGGGTTGATTTACTCTCAAGACCATCACTGTCTGTGATTTTCTATAAAATATTTCTAAAATATTAATCTGTCTTTTGTGTACGCAGTTAAACTGTTCAGCCAGCTGACTACCAGTGTGCAGAAACAGGCGGAGGAGGGAAGCCAGGATTAGTCTAAGCTCCAAACACCCGAAGATAACGTGGTTGACTTTTTTCTGACATCTCTTTAGAAGAAGAGCCCGACAGGAGAACGAGACCGCCCTCACAAACGAAGGTTTATCTGCGAATAAATCGGATGCTAACAGATTTTATCTAAAGAAAACGCTTCCGATCTCTGCTGCTCTGTCGATTCACGTGTGGCGTCCATGAAACGGTGAAAATCGGTTGATCATCCAATCTCTGGTGTTGAGAGAAGACCGGTCGGTCCCTTTACTTTGATATCTTTACTTTTTGGTCTGAATAATTCAAACGTTTGCATTGCCTGATGATCTATTTGTCACACACACAGCAGATAGCGCTGTTGGTGCAAAAAAAAAAAAAAAAAAAGGGGATCGAGTCCAGAGAAAACACTGGACGCCTTCCAGAGAGCATGGAAAACTACTGATCAAAAAAATATATAAAAGTTTGGCTGCAAAAAAAAAAAAATTAAGAGTTTTTTACAGCTCAGTACATGTGGAGAAATGTTCAGAACTGAGTAACGATTGAGCTGATCTGAAGTCTGGAGCTTTGCGGACACCCCCTCTGACAACTAAGCACTATATATGGAAATTAAACCGAGATGCGTTTTATTGCACGCAGCTACATCTACAGTTAACGTAACAAGGCCAACGCTTGATGAACAGTGGGGGGGGGGGGAGGCGCCATTCAAGTGCCATTCAGTTGTCAGGTCCCAGCGAGAAACCAAAAATGCAGACGAAGGCTTGCAAAGGCGTACGCACACACGCACGCACACAGATGGTGGGTGGAGATTTGGGCCTGTCACTGCACCGTCAGTGACTCCTTACATTTAATGCCGGTCCTGTCACAACAAGACAGGAGGAGAATGAAGCGGATCACCTACAGGCACCACACCTCGCCTGGTCCCTCCGCCCCTGATCTGGCTGAGCACAGACAAGACAACGACACCGTTCAGGACGAATCGACGAAGAACGAAGAACGCTGGGAAGGAGGTCTTTTCTGTTTTCACGCGGCGGAGATTCTCAGAAGGTTCAAGATACCAGGAGAAGCAGGAAATGGTAGCTACCCAGACGGAGGGAGCGGTAATCACTGTCTGCGTGTAAATTACCTGAGTTGATTTCAGTCCAATCTCTCTCCAAGTCTCTGGAGGGGAGGAGTAGTGTGTGCGTGGGGGTGACATTTACCAGAATTCACAGCCTCCCTGGCCTATTCCCGCTTGGTACCGACAATCCTTCAAGCAGCACCAAGAAAGATGCAATCACTCAGAGAAACACACCTCCTTCCTTCCTAAACGACAACCGCACAGCCTGCGAATCTCTCCTCGATCGCCAACCCCAAGTTTCCCTTAATGGATTATTAGAAGGGAACCCATGTGCTTTTAGTTTGGGCTTTTTGATTGTTGGTTTGACTCAACAATGTCAAAGAGGGAACGAGAGAAAAAGAAGAAGAAGAAGAAAAAAAAACATGAAGGAGGAAAAGGAGAAAGTTAATGTCAGGATGTGCCCCATAATGACTAGTATAAGCTCTAGTGGGAGCTTCCTCCCGCGCCAGTTCCAGAGAGGGTAGCTTGATTGGGGATAATTGGCTAGCCTTCACTAGCGGTTAGCATCCAGGCGTGGAGAGAAGGGAGGGCACACAGGCTTACCACACACACACACACACACACACACACACACACACTCCAACAGACACAGTTTTGTTCACACATGCACAAACAGTATATAGACATTTTTCCAGTTGAAGTTCATTTGCAAAGACACACATAAAAGAGTTCGGGACCAGCAGGTTAGAGCGGGAGGACAATGTCCAGAAATTAGCCAAAGTGCTGCTGTGCCAGCTTGGGTACAACTGCAGGTATAATAATTTTTTTTTTTTTTTTTCTCCAGCAAAACTATCCCAACATCTGTCCCTGCTGCTGCGTGTGAAATGTGATTAATTCGAGCTGCGGCACCTTTCCACTGCGCCGTTTCACACAAACCGATCACATTAGGGATGTTTTGCATGCTGAGCGCAGCAAACATTTAATAGGTGTGCAAAGTTGCATTTCTCTGATGGCGTCCTCAAGCTTCTATTAATCAAAGTCTAAAAGCAAAAGCTACCAGCGGGCCCAAGATGGGAAGAGACGCTCGTAAAACAACACACACACACACACACGCGCGCGCGCGCGCACACACGCCCCGGAGCTCAAAGTGCACACACACACACACTTTTCAAAGAGATAGCTGTGGAGAGCCAGCCACTCCCTCGCTCCTCTGTTGTGCCAGCTGCAGTCCCATTAGAGCTTTACTGCCCTCCAGCTCCGGTGACTGGAGGAACCACATGTTGACAGCCAGCGCGACGCAGCCGTCCACGTTCAGAGCGACGGACACACGGCGGGGCGGCAGAGAGTGGTGCCACCAGGCTCTCTGCCAGCTGATTGAAAACTCGCTCACCCAACAGTAAGTGCAGCACATCTGGGTAACGGTTACATTAAAAACTACAAAACAAAGGTGTGAAGTTATTGTTTTGGTTCTAATGTTGAAGCGTGTAAACTGTGGAATAAGATCGGATAATAATTTGTCTAAATTCTAACCCGTAGAGGCTGACCGATGGTCTGAGCCGTCCACGTTAGAAAGTTTCTTATTTGTTCACAAGCTTATTGAATGCTTTTGGTTGATTAAAGATATTTTGGCGTTTCCCTCCCAGACTGCAGGTTTAAGTAACTAAAAGCTCCAGGTTTTGTCAGGCAGACACCCTTCTTAGTTCTAAGACATGACATAAAACTTTCTTTTTAGAGTTTTTCTACGCATTAAGGTTTCACTGCTTCACCTCAGCCGACTGGAGGACACACAGACCCATTTTCTGCCTTCAGCTGCCTTCACTTTCTCTTCTTTCCATTGGTTTATTTATTGATGTGTTAATATTTCCCCCCACAGAAGGTTCTCCTGGCCCAGTGTGTTGGCAGATGTCTGCTCATCTTGACCCTGGATCTGCTGGAGCTTTGTTCCTGTTCAAAAAGAGTGGTTCTTCCAACCATCGCCAAGTGCTTGCTCTGGAGGGAAACTGTATTCTAGTAAAGACTGGATACAATCTGCTGGTCAACGTTTACCAAAGGTCATTTTATGCTCAGCTGGGTGTAAGTGGGTTGTGTTTTATACTAAAATGAACTGGATTCTACAGAATGAACCGGTTCGTCTGTTGGGAACTGATCCAATACAACTATACTCACTTCAAATAATGCTTCTAATCAGTTTTAGTATCATAGTACCCTGTTAGCTAATTTAGACCATAGTGAATCCAAAAATAAATGCATCTTCAATGATCTAGATGACAGAAGACGTGCAGAAAATGGAACAAAAAGGACCAAATCAAGTCCAATGGATCTCAGTTTGATCACCACCAAATGGCCGGTTTTTGCTCCCTAATGGGACAAATGAAGAATCTTTCTAACTGGAACCGGTTTGGCGTGACACGCTGCCGTGAACCGTGAACCCTCTGACAAAGAGGGAAGCCGGCTGTTGTTCCATCCGTGTCACCGCACGACATTGTCCACAAAGCTGCGGCAATAACTCGCATCCTTTCTGCTGTAATCAGCGGGGGATCGCACACAGCTTCCTCTGACCTGTCCAACACACACGCACACACACGCACACACACACACACACAGATCAGATGCCTTCACAAATTAAAGGAGCCACACCTCTCACTTCAAGAGCTTCTGAGGCGGCGGACAACATGCAAGGGTGGAGAGGAGCGGGGACTCGGGGGCGGCTTTGAATGGCAGGAAATCCCTGAGATGTTTTCTGTTCTCCTCGCCACAAGCTAAGGTCCCGCTAAGGTGGTGGAGGGGAACCGCTGGACGTGTGACACGCTCACACCGCAGCTTCTTTCTTTCCCTCCTTCTGTCTTTCTCTTTCTCTCTCTCTTTCTTTCTCGCTGACACACAAACATACATAAACATGTCCAACACCAACCCGGTTTCTGCAGGCAGATGTCCTGGGAGAGGGAGGCCAACGTGCCCTTTCACTTAAAACAGCACACACACACACCCACACACACTCAGAGTGCAGTGTCAGTGGGCAGGGGAGTGTCCCTGTGCAGGAATGCGGAGGAATGATAAGTTGTGGAGGTGTCGGGGGAGAGACTCGGGCTGTTACAGCCAGACACCTAAAAACACTCCACCCTGCCTCCAGCTGCTCTCCTCCTTTCTCTCTCGTCTTCTTTACTTTCTTCTTGGGTTCTTTTTGCCTTTCTGTGCGTTTATCTCCTTGTTTAACACCTCAACTGTTCGACGACTTATCTATTTTCACCTTCCCCTAATGAGCGTTTCCCTTTTAACAGTCTTTCTTTTTGTTTCTGCTTTTCTAAAAAAAAAAAAAAAAAAAAATCTTGGATCATATTCAAGCGAAATACTTGCCAGACGTTTCAGATTAGAGGTTCTAGGATTAAACTAATGGATTGCATTGTCCTGATGATTCATTTCTGCAAAATCACCTGAGATCCTCTTGTCAGTGATTACATTTTTTTGCGGTAAGGTCATAAAACGGGAGGATATTTCTTGTAGACGTGAAAACTATATATCTAGGCTGTTGGCAGGACTTCTGTTAAAATTAGCATGGAAGACGCACCAACAATGTTTAAGTCGTTTATGTTGCAACATTTTAGAGAGAGAAAAAAATTGACAGACAAGGAGCAAATGATTTATAAGGACTGTGGAAAAAATACCGTTTTGCAAATTTTTAATTTATCGCTTAAGGGCTATTTCCCATTCTCAAGGGAATCTAGACTGAATTGGATCATCTGTGGCTCAATGTATTGAATATCTTAAAATTAACTTGAACTGGATGATTGTACACTGAACAGATAGATTTTAAGTGCAGTTCTAGAATAGTGAAACCTTCATTGTGTTTGTGAAAACACAAAAAATATCATTTGCAACGCTTTTTGGCATCAGAACAAACACTGATCATAGACTTTTTTATTTGTGATTCATAACATATTTACTGTATTTCACTAAACAGCTCAAATTACAGCTTAATAAATAAACTTAAGACATGGGTGTCTCTGATTTCGGTTATACATGCAAAAAAATGACATCCTGTAATGACACTTTAAAGCTACCAAACTTCCACAACAATGGAGGTTTTTCAGCCGCTCTGCAATCATTAATGTTTAGCCTTTTTCCAACAATGTCACACAATCAAAATGTCTGAATTAGAATCAGGGCAGAAAATATGTTTGCTACTTTTAATAACTTGTCAACAGGGTCCGACACTTACACTGGGCAGAAGCCAAATGCGAGTAAATTTTCCGTTTGGCGAGTAAATCTCAGAGGGCTAGCTGCCACATGGCGAGTAAATGTTTTAAATCATGTTTTCCAGTTATCATTTGGGTCGATGCTTCTTTATGTTCCTCTGCTGTCAGCTCGTATGACAACAAGTGCTCAGGTACACAAACACTCGCACAGGTGACGCAACTACGTCACGTCCGTTTGCTAACAGCTAGCGTTTAGCTCAGGCTAGTTACGTAGCGGGATTATGTGGAGATATTTAGCAGGAGTCAGTCAGAATTACTGTGGCCAGTTAACAATATGCTTGGCCGGTTGATTTTTACGTTTAGCAGCCAACTCGGCCGATGAATCAGGAAGTTAATTTCGCACACTGCCTGTCAAGTGAAGTACTTTGCATTTTCTGGTAAAAGTAATAAAACAGTGACGTGCTTCGATGATAATATGATCAAATCATACTAAATGCAAAGCGGTGGGTTTTGGCTTTGGAGGAAATTTGTCAATAGGGGGCGCTCGGGTGCCGCCCGCATCAGAATTGTAGGGAAAAGTGTTAATTATATTTTAGAAAAGTCATTATTACATGTTTTCTCTCTGAAAAGGTGTCTGATTTTTGATTTTTTAGCATTCTCGTACTATTCTGGGTTGATTTGAGGTCATTTTATACGTAAGTCACATTATTAAATGGTGAAAGAAGCCGAACAGATGAACGTGTATGTATTTTTGTCACCTTTTCGCCTCCATGTGACTTCTTGCTGGTCTCTGATTGGTTACTCTGTGCCTGTGGCCAATCGGTGCTTTTTGTGCCATTCTGCATCCAATCAGATTAGTTTATAAAACCTGTTAATTAAAGTCACACCTGTGAGGACAGCTAGGAGACGCAGGTGTGAATGTCCCAAGACACCAAGAAGACAGGAGAGAAAGGTGCTGCAAAAGAACATTTGGTCATTCACTTACAAAATCCTAATTTCACAACGCTTTTGCTGGATGAAAAAAGGCGGATAGAAGAATTTAGACTTGCCCGAGTAGCATTATTTTTTTTTTTACAGTTGTTTAACTAGTTAGATTACAATATTATATTAATAACAAAAAGCTTTTTTAATACAAAAAGGTGGACTTTATAAAAAAAAGTATGTTTAATTATTGCTTAAAGATGGTATTGGTATTTTCAAAAAGTATTTTTAATGTTTTACTTTTAACACAGAACATGGAGGATTTCATGCAGAGGATTTTAGAAAGATTTTATGTAATGTGTCAGAAAAAGGAGAACTACAATATAAGCTCCTTATGTAAGTAATTTAACTAAATCACACTTGTTTTTAACTAAACTGTTATATGACCTTTTGTAAATAAAGTGTTGTTAAAAGTCAAACGACAAACGAGCCTCATTAGATTACATATTCTAAGTTATTAAATATATGACTGCAGATATGAACCACTTCATGTTGGGAGAAGGAAACGTGTGTGTTTGTCTAAAAATGAGCACCAACGTGAAAAAGCTCCGGTTGAGGGAACTTGCACAGATTTGTTAACACTTCCACCATGAATAAGCTTCATCCACACACTCCGATCCAGTCAGGAAGGGGCAGATTTAAGAAACGAACAAGCGAATGATGATGCACATGCCGAGCACGTGGCCGTGTTCAAGCTTTTTTTTTTTTATGCATATCAGCTTCAGATCCCATTTCTTCTGTCCACAGCGGGCCTTTAATTAAAAATCTCTGTAGCTTTATTCAATCACTGAGCCCCGACCACCGGGTCATGGTGACATCCTGCAGCCAAAGACATGTTGGAACACCGAGAACTACCAGTGGTGCTGTAAGTTATGATGAAATGGTCTGAATCAGCAGCATATAATAAATGTGCTCAGACATGCACGACGTCGACAAAAGACAGAGAAAATGAACCACTTCGGTCTTCACCCTGACGGGGGGAAAGTAATAACTGATTCCTCTTTAAGCCATTAACGGTTTATCAGGGCACACAGGCTGCTGCCATCCACACAATGGGAGACGGAGAAGTTACGACGCTGCTGGATTATGTGAAGTCATTTCTGGCCTTTGAACGAAAAGCACGACGACGGGAAAGCTTGGCACCTCCACAACGCAGCTCTCCGTCTCTAAGATGCCTTTCCTGTTGATTTTTTTCTTTAACAAATAAAGCAGCACCGTTATTTAAAAAGAGTTTGTTATTCATTGAGTCTTCATCCTTTATGAACAAAACCTCTGATAAAGCTTTACCATTGACATTTATTCCTGTTTGTCCCTGCACTTGTTTTTTTTTTGTCTCTTTTTAAATGTTGGATGCTGAAAGCAGCAACATAAAGGGTGATTCATGCCACTAAAGATTAGTGAATAAAAGCAGATGTTTACACTTTCCCCATTTGTTTAAAACTAATTACTGAAAAGCCATTTTACTAATAAGGAAACTGCGCTGTTGGTTACCAGGCTGTTGAGTTTTAACCTGGTTTTGGACATTTTCTTCAAGCAGCTTTCAGACATATTCATCTCCATTTGAACTTTTTGATCCCATTTTGTCCTTTTGAAATTACAAATGTTACTGAACTATATCGGGGTTTTGTGTGTTAAGAAACAGAAGGGTGGTAGACACATGGTTTTCAAAATGTTTTACAAATACAAACCTGAAAGGAGTTAAAAAACTTAATTTTTCCTGAGCCAATACTAGAGGTTGTTTTAACTGCAGTTTCAACTGTTTGCACGCTTTTTTCTTTGAAAAATAGCACAAGCTCAGCCATATTGTATGGAGACTGTTATTAAAAAGCAGTTTTTCAAGACAAGCTCAGGATCTAGGTCTGGACTTTGACTAGGCCCTTCTGACACATTTATATGTTTTGTTCTTTGTGTTGGGGTCATTGTCTTGCCAGTTTTCTTGTGATGTCCAGTGTTAGTTTGCCTAACATACTGCATTTAGCACTGGTCCCACCTTCCTCCGCATGTTTGCTGTTTTATTCTGAAAAATGTCTGCATTCTCTCCGTTACGTCTAACTATGGCTAAACTCCTGAAGCTTGTCTCGGTCACGCCTACAGAGAGCGTCCTTCTGGGTGATCAAGTGTATTGCTGAGGCTAGAGAGTCATTCACTGTGAGTGAAGAGTTGATCCTGCATTTGCCATGAAGGTCTAGGAGAAGCTGCTAAGGAAAGCGGTCTTAAAAGTACATGAGGACTGTTGCAATGAGAGAAAGTTAAATCCCAGAGCAGACTGAACACAAGCAACAGAGTTTGTGTGTTAGTGTCCCCCGTTAACCCTAGATGGGACCTTCTAGTTGCAGAGAAACAAGCTTTTGCGGTCGTGTCTCTTTATTTTGTTGTATCTATGCACCGCATCCTGGCGGGCGGTCTGTGAAAACTTTATTTGACTGATCCGTGGCACAAAGAAGTTTAGATGATTCCTTCTGCAGAGCAGCTGAATCGGAGCGTGACGACAGAATTCAGCCGTCTGCGGTAGTCCCCCCACCTGAGCTGGATCTGTGCAGCTCCTCCAGAGTTACTCTGATCAAAACTCTCCTTGCCAGCCTGTCAGTCCAGGTGGACGTCCGTGTCCTGGTAGGTCTGCAGGTGGTGAACTTAATCCCTGACCTGTCGGCTGCAGTAGTGTTCTTAGTGACGCTGTTTGTTCCCCAACGTTCTGCATAAAAGCCTCTGAGGCCAGAAACAGAAGAGCTGCATCTATACGGGGATCAAGCTAAGCACAGTCGACTCTGTTCACTGCTTAGGTCAGTTCTGACTTAGAGGTGAGAGAATACAAATGCACACCGCACCTTTCAGACGGAATCTCAATGAAATATGTGGAACTTTCAGGTTTTAACAGCACAGAATCTGAAGGGAAACTATTGACTTCACCAAACACTGAATGCCTGCATGGAGGTAAAATGGCGTCTTGTGCGGGTGAGAAGAGCCGATTGTTCCCCAGTCGCTGAGCGGTGACGTGTCGAGGCCTGCGTCCTTGGAAGACCCAGCTCGCACCCCACCCTGCACCAGATGGAGACGACTGTCTGAGCAAGTACTTTAAGGCAGGGCAAGGTCCACGGGGGTGGGGAACAGTGGCTTCCCTTTCTCTTTCTGCTGAGTAAAATGATTTGAACAAGAGGCAGCCATCAGACAGGACAGATTCAAACGGGCCCCGGCACATGCAGAGACGTTAATGGTCGGACACCCGGCGGCTCTCTGAGATTCCACCGAGGTGGAGGTGGAGGGGGGAGGCACGACGAGAGGCTACCGCTTCTTTATGGGCTGTCAACAAACCTCCCAGCGTCTAATAACAGTGCTGAGTCCAGGCGGTGGCTGAAGCATCCCTTTTAGCCCATCACAACTCAAGTGGGTGGAAGAAGAGTTAAGGCGGCGAAAAGGAGACGGCCGCGCGCGAGGTAATCGCCCGCACCAGGTGGAGTGGTTTCCAAATGGGAGGCAGGGAGACACGGGTGAGCAAGCAGACAGATGGACGGACGGGGGTTATTGTCCCGTCCCTTCCCCTTCCTATGGCGGCGGTCACCTCCTCAGAGTCGTCAGCGGGGATCAGTGCAGCCCCATTGAACACGTCCGGGGGAAATGAGCGGGTTGTCAGCGCCGGGACGCCGGACGGAGTGACAGGACGCATAAACGGCGGTGAAACAAAGAAGTGACTGCTGTGAGCGGGGTTGTACGGGGTAAAGGGGGGGCAACCACTTCAGCTGTAACACAACAACCGCCCAAACTCCCACAGACAGGATAAAAAGAAACACACTTAGAGAAATGCTGCTTTGAATTCATGACTGCACACAGGTCAGACGTTTACACCTGGATGTCACCTCATTCTGGCCTCTCACTGATTTATTTGACGTAACAGGACGGGGTCTGCAGAGAAGACCGTCGAGCTGTCCTCCATCCAGGACCTCCTTACCTTCAGCTCGCTGCTACACTGCAAAAACTGAACTAGAAATAAGTAAAATGTTCTTAAAATGAGTGTATCTGTCCTTGATTTGACCAGGTAGATGAGATGATTTGCCAATGGAATATGATTTTTGCACTTAAAATAGGAACAATTCATTTCCATCAACTTATTTCAAGTGCAGGATGTCTAATTATCTTATTGTAGGGGTCGAAAAACTCATTCCATTGGCAGATAATCTCATTTACCTGCCCAAATCAAGGATATATACACTAACTCTAAGAACATTTTACTTATTTTTAGATCCTTTTTTGCAGTGAGCAAAATTCTGCTCGGTAGACCAAGAGCTGCACTCTTTCTGTAGGCTTTAAAAAAGCTTCTTGGCATAAATCTGCACTGCAAAAGGCGAACTAAAAGAGCATTTTCTTGAAAAGAACATATTTGCCCTTGATTTGAGCAGGTAAATAAGACTATTTGCCAATGGAATGAGTATTTCTACCCCTAAAATAAGATAATTAGATATACTGCACTTGAAATAAGATGATGGAGATGAATTGTTCCAATTTTAAGTGCAAAAATCTTATTCCATTGGCAAATAGTCCTATTTACCTGCTAAAATCAAGGAAAAAAATACTTGAATTTCAAGAAATATTTTCTCATTTTTAGCTCTATTTTTGCAGTGTGGTTGGATATACAAAATAGGGGACTTTATAGAAATCATCTGAGCTTCATGTAGGCTTTACTCTCCAGTAGCTGGATGGAAGGCCGACAAACACCGGTTTTGAATGGTATCCCGAATGTGTCCGTGTTTCATCCATCTGACCCAAACTCCCCTTTGGGAAATGGGCCGCCCACAGCGAGGCGTATTTTACATCACCGTGGCCTGAGAAGTCCTTATATAGGACATTTTTGACCAATCTGTATAATCTGACCCAATCTGTATAATATGATTGAACTTGATTTTGTAAAGTGCCTTGAGATGACATGTTTCATGA
Organism: Fundulus heteroclitus; assembly: GCF_011125445.2. Taxonomy (NCBI): domain Eukaryota; kingdom Metazoa; phylum Chordata; class Actinopteri; order Cyprinodontiformes; family Fundulidae; genus Fundulus; species Fundulus heteroclitus. The sequence goes on along the minus strand of NC_046365.1, from coordinate 39,675,402 downwards.
TTTGGCGCTATATAAATAAAATTGAATTGAATTGAATTGAATAGAAGGTGCTCCAGAACTGCCACCCTCAGGCACACACAGTCAAACCTGGAGGGAAGTTTTCAAAGACACAAGAGGTGAGGGTTAGAAACCTGAGAAGAATTATCTGTCTGGCATGGTGGTGGCGGCATCATGCTGTGGGCTGCTTCCTCCTAATGCTTCAACTTTACCTCCAATCAAAAATAACTGCCTTTTCCCTCAGCCCCGCCTCAGCTTGGTTTAAAATAAGATGCCTTTGCCTAAAAAACCGGGTCTCTCCCAGGAAATCAGAAATGTGGATGTAATATTTGGTCAAATATCCGGAGAGAAAGTCAGGACGATGACACGGAGTGTGTGGTGGAGGCGCCGCCCGCCGAGAGGCATGTGTGCAAATACAAGCTGTACTTATAATTTTGACCCATCTGCTGAATGCAAAACTAAATTCCAGAAGAAATCCAAATGTGTGCTACATAACCGTCATTATGTAATGTTTCGTGTTTTCTTTAATGGTTTCAAACAAGCGTCAGAGCTCCAAGCTGCCATTAAACATGTAATAAAACACAACGGGGATGATTGGAGGACGTAATTGGTATGTTTTTTTTTTTTTTGTTGTTTTCCTGACAGGACTTAGAAACGCGGCACCCTCCGGTTCGCCGTGCCTGATAACTGTAAATGCTCTTGAAGGAAGACGCATGTGGCGCTGGATCTGGATGAAATGCCATCTGGTTCTCTTCTCTAACAAACATACATACAGATAGTGCAGCAGAAGACACATCTGATCCCTCTGGCCTGCCTTTCTTTCCACTCCCTCCCTCCCTCCCTCCCTCCCTCCTCGCCTCCCTCTTGAGGGGGCGCTGGGGAACATTCCTGGGCTCCAGCTTCTCCACTCTGGGCATTAATCCCCTACAGCTGTGCCCCTTACTCCCTGATTCCCTCCCACCTGGCCTCCCCCCCCCCCACCCCCCACCACCTCTTCTCTCTCTCTCACTCTCGTCCTCTGCTCCTTTCTTGTCCCAGCTGGTACTTCCAGAGTCTTAATACATTTTTCACCAGTGACACATGCAGAGCAAGCCAGCTGAGTTCCTCTAAATTCATCCCCCCCCCCCCCAATATGGTGACAAGCTCACATACATTCACAAACTCATAAAACCATTCGCTGTATGCATCAAATTATGCGGCGCTTAGCTCCGCGGGAGACAGAAACAGCGTGTCACACACCCACATAGCTGTAAATGTATACAGAAAATCCCTCCTGGCTCTGCCCCGAAGCGTCTTCTGTGAGACCGGGGCGAGGGCCCGAGGCAGCGGCATCACACACAACGACCTCAGGACTCGTCTCCCTTCGAGAGAGACAGGATCCCCTTCATATTTAATACTGAGATATAAGGAAAGCCCAGAGAACAATGTGCAGGTAGGGGGACTCATAAATACTGCAGGACACGGAGAGATAGAGATATACGGATGTCTGGATGGAAGCAGGTCCCTGCGAGGCTTTGTCGACTTAACCAAAATAAAAAGAGAAAAACTAAACAGCTTAATAGGGGGTCAAAAAGATATTTTTATAGGAAAGAGCAGTTGAAATATATAAAAAAATAAGCGCTTTTTTTTAAAACAATACTTTTAATCACACGTCCGTGAGGTTAATTAGTTGGTATTTGAGGCGTCCGACGTGTACATCGTGGCTTTTGGAAATATTTTCTTACTTTTTACAGTAGGATTTGTGTCAAATAGCTTAGACTAACAAAGATTTGTTTTTTGTTTAACAAAAGCAGCCCCTTAAATGCAGTTAATCAAGAATAAGAGGAGTAAACCTTTAATTTCCTACGTTTCATGAATGCAACAAGAGCGCTGCTGGCCAAGTTTCCACAATCCCAAAACATCGGAAGCCCCGCCCACATGCCAGATCAGAGCCTGAAGGCGTGAATCCGCATTAAAAAAAAAAAAAAACTCCTTGAAGGCATGAAAACAGAACTGGTCCTGCGAAAAAATAAATAAATAAATAAAATATCTTAACAAAAATAGATCTACATCTGGAAACATAAAATCTGAAACTAATGGATGAAAACAGACGAGAACTTGAAAACAGTGAAAGGATTAATTAAAAAGTGCAACTGAAAAGAAAAAAGCTACTTTACACATAAACTTTGTTTTAATACATTAAATGTTTTTTTCTTTTATTTTTGTCTTGTTTTTACTTTATGGCGCCTCTTTAGCTCCATCCTTTCAAGGTAAAGGCCGTCTTTAGGGCCAAGTTGTTTGCATGTAATACAAGACAAAAGTCTTGGCTCACCTCTCTTTATTTTTCCCTTTAGAGAGTCAGACTTTCTTTGAAATCTTTGAACGTGATCTAGATAAATAATCCTCCAGGCACCTTTTAAAGTTCTTCCTTGGCCTTTAGCTGCTTTTCCACCCATTTTAAGAACAACGCAAGACCATTTTGTGAGTGTTTCTCTTTTTCCTTTAGGTCCCTTTATTCTGAATTGTGCAACAGTCAGACATGGACGGGCTCCTAAACTAAATAGATGAACGAAAGTTGTGATGAAACATGACAGAAAACTTAACAATGAGGCTTTTTTTTATTTGAGCTTTGCTTAAAGCAGCCTGACAAAAAGAAAAAATGTGATCTTAATTTTGTTCTTTTGTTCTTGAAAGTGTGATTAAATCTGTGAAAATTAACAGACTGACAGGCAGAAAATACCATTTTAGCCCCAAAAAAAGGTTTACATACATCGAAGGACTGTGAAGGTTTGTGTGATCAGATTCAAACTTTTACAATCATTGTTATGTTTTAAGTCGTTTTTTTCTTTATCCAACCATGTTTTCCATGTTTTCCATGTTTTCTTAGTTTTTCTTTTTTTTTTTCAAGCGGTCAGACTTTCTTGGTCTTTCTGGTCTTGATCCAACTTCTCCAAGCTGGAGCATTTCTTTGGACGTTGGATGCTCTTCTCTAAAACTCAACGCATGAACCAGTGCTGTGCCTAACACCCTGTCAGAAAGACTTTTCTTTGTTACAGCTGATGGGAAACAACCGGGATAAGATATTTAGCCTTTAAAAAGCTAATTCTTTAAGAGCTATTAGCTGAAAACCTGGCAGCTGAAGGAGGATCCATCTCTCAGGTCCATTTCTTAAAGATATTACTGTTAGATGGCTGGAAACAGGTTTTAGACACGGCACTTTGTCTTCTGTCCCCCATTCATCCAGTTTCCTTACATTCTAGGCCAAACTGTCAACATTTAACAAGGTCTGGACTGAAAATGGCTGAAAAAGCGACCAAAGTTCAAAGAAGGCTTTGAAAGACTTAAAAAAAAACTCTTAATTTTTTTATCAAGACAGCAAGGAAGCAAAATCCTAATGGAAATAAGGAGTGGTGTAAAACTTAATATATAAAGGGAACGTACTTCCCACCAACAGACCTGGGCAGAGGAGCTAAACTGTGAATAGATGAAAGTAAGTGACATGATCTAAAAGGTGTCCAAACTTTTCATCACCAGGGCCAAAATCGTCACGCCAACATTACTTGAGGGCCAAAAAACTAGAAATAAAAATCAAATTAAATTGACCCAATATATATATATATATATATATATATATATATATATATATATATATATATATATATATATATATATATATATATATATATATATATAATTATTTTTACTTTTACCAACCTCCAACAAATTATGATCATGCACAATTTTAATTAAATAAATCAGTGAGATTTTATGTTCGAATCATTGCAGATCCAAAATTTAAAATGGTTTTGTATCTTTTGTCATATTAAAACATGGTTGTCCATTTTGCTAATTCTTTGACCCGGTTGAAATCTTTTGTCTATTCTCTGCAAGTCCAATTTTAAAAAATGAATTAAAAGCCGATTTTGGTGCACTAAAGTCGGCATTTGAGTAAAAGTCATTGAACAAATGTGGTCCTATTTATACTATGAAATTAAAGTTACTTTGTGTTGTACCTAACATCTTCAACTGTAAGAAAATGTTAACTTCTATGTAACGGTGTTTCTTTAATTAAGAATAAGTAGCCACCTAATAATTATTGAATTGCAGTTGAGCTTGTTACAGATGTTTAACACAGGCACATGGATCATTATTAAAAAAAAGATATTAGGATTGGTTTACCACTATTCCACAGTACTACATTATATATAAGTCCTGGTATTTAACCACTTATCACCTTGTTAATGGTTAGGTAACCAGGTGCAGCCCAGCTGCTGGGGCTCTGACCGCACAGCTCTGTGTGTCTCTGGCTTATGGATACCTGTAAATAATAAAATCAACCTTCGACGTCATGAAAAAGAGATCATAGAGAATAAAAAAACAGCTTAAATGATGTGTTTTTACAGGTCTAGCTGCTGCCATGCCGCCCCGACACTGTGACAGACAGCAGCGGAGTTAATAAGCCACGTCTCTGGAGAGGCTGCCTGAGTGTGTGTGCATCAGGATGCCGGGACCCGCAGGAGCTTACGAGTAAATTAAAACACGCTTTAATAAAGTGACCAGAGGCAAGGCCTGTGGGCCACCTCCTTCAGCACAGACACACACACACACACACACACAAAGAGAGGCGGACGCCCTGATCACGGACAGGATGGAGAGGTATCCTGGAGGGTGGAATGTGGACAGACGGGACGGAGGGGGGGGGACAAGGAGCAAAACAGTCCACTGAAGAGAGGTTGTGCAGAGGGAGAGGGGCAGGAGGAGGGGCAGGGAGGTCAGAAGCAGCAGGCTTATAGTATTTCAAGCTTCTCCTCTCTGGCCAGGTGTCTCTTGAGCAAATAAACCGTTCCAGCGCAGAGCTGTACCTCCCACCGGCTTCTGAAAGTTTGCTGTACGAGGAGCCAAACAAGCTTCTGCCTCCGTCTCTCTCCGTTACGGCCGCCCAAAGGGAGAGTGGCGTACCCCGAAGGATACGTTTCACTCTGTAAAAACGACCCGCCGGGCTTAAAGTGCAGGTTTAAAACCGACAAACTGTGCAGGGGAAACCTGGCCACCGGTATGAAACGTAAAGAAAAGGCGGCGAACGGATTGAATGTGACACCGAGATAAAACATGCAAAGATAACACGTGTAGCTACACAGGAGACAGTGTATGTGGACGTAAGCGTGTGATCACAAAATATACCTAAAAATAAGAATTTTGTTCTTCAAATGAAACAATTTTTCCTTGATTTGAGCAGGTAAATAGGACTATTTGCCAATGGAATAAGATTTTTTGCACTTAAAATAGGAATAATTCATCTCTGTCATCTTATTTCAAATGCAGTATATCTAATTATCTTATTTTAGGGGTAAAAATACTCATCCCATTGGCAAAAAATCTTATTTACCTGCTCAAATCAAGGGCAAATACATTAATTTCAAGAATATTTTACTTATTTTTAGTTCTCTTTTTGCAGTGCACTGGGAATTTAAACTGCACAAGCACAACAGAACAACTGGAAACATGCAGCTGTGACGCTGAACAATCATGCACTGCAAAAACGGAACTAAATTTAAGTGAAACTTTTCTGAAATGAGTGCATTTCTTCTTGATTTGAGCAGATAAGTTTAAATGACCTGCCAATGGAATGATATTTATGCACTTAAAAGAGGAACCACTCATCTACATCTTCATATTTCAAGTGCAGTTTATCTAAATATAATATTTTAGGGGTCAAAATACTCGTTCTTAATCTTATTTACCTGCTCAAATCAAGGACAAATGTACGCATTTCAAGAAGGTTTTACCTACTTTTAATTCTGTTTTTGCGGAATGGGTTCTATTTACAGCATTCACACACACGGCGTAACCAAAAACTTCCCTGGGTTTTGTTCACGTGATCGACAAATAAAGTGGAGCATTATTGTAAAGGAGAATGAAAACCATGCACCTTTCCATCTTTATGGCATGCATCGGTATCTAACCTCCCAGAGTTTCCCTGCAGTCACCACTGCAGAGGTTCTGGACTACCTACAAGCTTTTCACCTCCAAAGGCTGACAGTTTGCTCATTCCTCTTTTTTCAGCTCCCTCTAACTCAGCCAGACCGCATGAAGAAAACCTGCTAACGTCACTTTTCAATTCTGCCAAAGATTCTGAGCTGGATCGCTGCTGAAGTAAAAGCGTCGCCACAGCATGATGCTGCCAACGCGGGTACAGTGTGTTCAGTTTTAGCTTTCTGCATTTTCTATCCAGACCAGAAAGGTATAATTTATGTGTCGCCTGATCAAATCTGTTTCACATTTATCTTTTATCTTCTGACGGAAACTTTGAACGTCCAGCAACACGACGGGCTTCTTAGCTGCTTTCCTGACTAATGCTCAGTCTGGGCGGACGTCCGTGTCTTGGTGGGTCTGCAGGTGGTCCATCCTCCATGCTCAGATGATTGATTGAACAGAGCTGTGGGAGATGTCCAAAGCTTTGGGACATTGTTTAATGGACCCGACCCTGCTTTTAAACTGAACCAGAGCTTTCTCCCTGACCCGTCTGCTGGGTCCCTTGTGCTTCATGACGCTGTTCACCAACTTTCTCCTGCAAACGTCTGCACTGCAAAAACGGGTCTAAAAATAAGTAAAATGTTCTTAAAATTAGTGTATTTGTCCCTGATTTGAGCAGGTAAATAAGATGATTTGCCAATGGAATAAGATTTTTGTCCTTAAAATAGGAACAACTTATCTCCATCATCTTATTTTAAGTGCAGGATGTCTAATTAACTTATTTTAGGGGTTGAAATACTCATTCCATTGGTAGATAATCTTATTTACCTACTCAAATCAAGGGCAAATACACTAACTTTAAGAATATTTTACTTATTCTTAGATCCATTTTTGCAGTGTGAAGCCAGAAACAGAACAGTTGTATTCATGCTGAGAAGAAACTACGATCAGGTGAAGGATTACCTGGTTTACCAGCCAGTCAGTGGGTTATAGGGGAGCTGAATGTGAAAGCTCAACACACTGTTTCACCTTTTATGTAAAAACAAAAATGAAAACTCCATAATTTTCCTTTCCTCCTGAGAACGATTCTCTGCTTTGTGTTGGTCTGTAGCAAAAAAAAATTGAGAAATCCTCAATAACAGCCGGTTAGGGTTTGTTGTTGTAGCGTGACAAAATGTGAGGAGCTGAAGGTTCCTTGGCTGATGTCTCCGCTCATTAAAGCACGTTGGGATCTATATAAACAGACGTGTCAGCTAAGGTGAACCGGGGTGTTACGCCGTAAGCATCGTTGACTTTCAAAAGCATTTTAGTAAATGAGGGAGTAACGATCGGAACGACGAAAGACTTATAATTCTTATGTGAACCCTTTCTAAAAGGATCCAAATGATGTGTGAAGCTGATGTGAGACTGGAACAGACCCGGGTGAGTCGGGTCAAACATCGTCTGCTCCCTAATCATCTCCTTCTTGGTATATGAACAAAAATGCCTCCCACACACGGATCCCATCCCCTCCAGTACGTTTAAATGGGCCGTTTCCTATGTGAACGGACACACTCGTAAACACAAACATGCACACACTTGGCCCCGGCCCCCGGCTCTGCGGCCAAGTGCTGGGGACTTCCAGTGTCGCCGCTGCCAAGTTTTCCTTCCCGAGCAGGACTCCAGATAGGAGCGTCTCCGCCGCACGCATCCACATTTCTGCAGCGTTTAAAGGAGAAGCCAGGAAACACGCTGCACTGCCACCTCGACGAAAAGCCCCTCCGGCCATCAAATTACAATCTGCTGATCTAATGGAAATAAATGTCGCCCTGGCAGGGTACGAGGCGACTTATCTCTCCGCCGTAGTTTTTTCTTTTTCATCTGCTCAGATGAAGAGAGTTTTAATTTAAGCTGCTTTGCATTTGACTGTGGGGCGTCACAGCAGGTAGCTGCTGCAGCCTTTGATAAAAGCATCTGCCCTTGGTCATGCCGAGGGATGCAGAAACCATCTATCTATCTATCTATCTATCTATCTATCTATCTATCTATCTATCTATCTATCTATCTATCTATCTATCTATCTATCTATCTACCTATCTATCTACCTATCTAGATAGATAGATAGATAGATATCATTTACTTGTTTCTATTTCACAATCTAGCAATCCATCTTTTATCCATGCATCCACCCATACCTCAATCCCTTCATCCACCCGTCCATCCATCCATTCATCCGTCCATCCATCCATTCATCCCTCCCTCCATCCATCCATCCATCTGTCTATCCATCCATCCATCCACCCATCCGTCCATCCATCCGTCTGTCTGCCTATCCATCCATCCATCCATCCCTCCATCCATCCATCCCTCCCTCCGTCTGTTCATCCATCTATCTGTCTATCCATCCATCCATCCATCCACCCATCCGTCCATCCATCCGTCTGTCTGCCTATCCATCCATCCATCCATCCATCCCTCCATCCATCCATCCATCCATCCATCCCTCCCTCCGTCTGTTCATCCATCCATCCGTCCATCCATCCATTCATCCCTCCCTCCATCTATCCATCCATCCATCCATCCGTCCGTCCGTCCATCCACCATCCCTCTGTCTGTCCGTCCATCCTTTCATCCATCCATCCTTTCATCTATCCATCTGTCCGTTCATCCATCCATCCATCCGTCCATCCATCCCTCAGTCTGTCCATCCATCCATCCATCCGTCCATCCATCCATCCATCCGTCCATCCATCCATCAGTCTGTCCATCCATCCATCCATCCGTCCGTCCGTCCATCTATTCATCCGTCCATCCATCCATCCATCCATCCATCCATCCGTCCATTTATCCCTCCCTCCATCTATCCATCCATCCATCCATCCATCCATCCATCCATCCATCCATCCATCCATCCATCCATCCATCCCTCCTTCAGTCCATCCACCCATTGTTAGCAAGTAAACACAGTAGTAATGAAACTGTTTCTATTACCATTTTTATCATTACAGTAAAAGCAGCACTTTAATGGAAGTCTAGAAATCTCCTGACTTTCACCTTCATGTAAAATCAGTTCTGCGTAAACGTAGGTGATCTAGCTCCGGGTCAAAGCTCAAAAACACAAAAACCTTTATCGTTCAGCCAGAGCTTTGGTTGTCGGCGGTTTATGTCCTCAGATCCCGCCAGAGAAGAAAGGTGTTCACGCTCTTCTTAATCCGCTACAGATGGTCGGCCCAACAAGCTGCAAACCTTTACACTCACACAACTCAGACCGGGTCATAGCACCCGCTACTTTACAGCGAGTTCAACACTTAAAACTTTACTGCAGCAAAAGTTGTACGCTGTACTATTGCTTTAAAATCACCCCATGAAGTCTGTTGTTGGTCTGATATGGAGAAAGGTAAAGAAAGAGTCGGGCCTGTTCCTCTCTGCAGGGAACGGACCCCGCCGTGGGTCACGCGGTAGAGAAGCTCGGTCGCTGGAGCCGTGGAGGTTGACACAGAGTCCCACCCTGAGCCCAGTGGGTGTTTGTGAACAGTGGGCCTGTTTTGGAAGAGTGTGTCCACACCACAGCTGTTGCACAGTTCAAGGCGGAGAGTCCTTCTGGGCAGGGGACTGGGCGGTAATGAAAATTCTCCAGGAGAGAGGCAAGGGGAATTCTCCACTGTGTGTGTGTTTTTTTTTTTTTTTTTTTTGTTATGGGAAAAAGGAGAAGACAGGGACAGGAGGGGAGAGAAGCAGCAATGTCAGAGGAGGGGAAGGACTCAGAAGAGACGATTCACTGTCGGCGTGTCTGCTCAGGTGCTCGTGAGGCCCCGCCCAAAATAAGTCAAAGACCGCAAGAAGGGAGTGAGTCGGAAAAGGAGAACGGCGCTGAAAGACAAAGCCAAGCATGGGTATCGACAGCTGATTCATCTCACGGAGAGCATTTGAAACTTCAAGAGGAGTCACAGTTAGAACAATCCTCCCGACGCACACATTCCAAGTGTAGCTGTGTTTTCCTTAGATACGGGATATGCACAAGTCATGTTCTTGTTCCAGCGTTTTATCCCAGAGCTCCGCTGCTTTAGCTCCGTGTGGGCAGTTATAAGCTGGACACATGCACACTCAGGGGTACGGGCTTCTGCTTATAATGAGCGGGCTCCTTACTGTGGAGATATATATTCAGATGGGACTTGGCAATGCACTTCATGGTCAAATCTTTAGAGTCCAAAACACCCTCGCTAACAGCTCGCTCTAAACATAAAAACCACAGTTAAACCTTCAGATACACATGCCCGCACACGGACACGCTCAGGGACGTTGCCCCAGACTGACTGTAAAACCAAAGAACTGAGGTAAAGCGAGACAGAGAAACAACAGCAAGCTCAAAACGGCTAAATTATCAGCTAAACGTGTTTCTGCTTTTCTAATCGGCATCATACGCCATAAGGAAAACCTTAACAGGGAAGGTAGCCACTGTCAATATTATGTCTTGGGGCAGTGACCGTTCCTGGACACGGATGTATGCATGCTCACATACGTGCACAACAGCAGACTAATACTTGAACATTGAGATCTGTCCAGCGACTTACTACTAAATTATTGTCTTATTATTGGCTGTTATGTAAAAAGAGCCAGAATGTAGTAATTTTCACTTACCAAATGTAATTATGCAAGGCTGAAATGATTCATGTGCCACATTATTTTAGGAATAACAACGACCTGAAGAATTCAATGAGATGTTAGTAACAGTTCAGGAGGGTAAAATGTGAAAGCTGACAAAGTACCGTATTTTACGGACTATAAGTCACACTTTTTCTTTATAGTTTGGTTGATCCTGCGACTTATATTCAAGTGCGACTTATATATCAAATTTAAATGGCAATTCACATTAACAAGAAGTAAATATTACCATCTATAGCCACAAGAGGGAGCTCTAGGCTTGTAAAAACTACATTCTGCACTTAAAAATTTATTGAAAAATTAACTTATAGACAACAAAGACTGTTTGTGTGTTGTTTTGTTGTTTCAGTCTGCATTCATGCAGCGAAGCGTTGACCCAGACCGCGACAGAAAACTGTTGTTGGGCTGTGAAGCTAATAGCAGCTAGCGTTAGCTTACAGCTCCGTTGTCCGGGCGTTTTACAGCTTCGCTGATGAACGTGAGCTTTATGTTGCTCTGAAACATCCGTGTCGGTTTATTAGCTTAGCACGTAGCACCGTTACGCTCACGGTCTAATTTAGACATAATTTTGTCAACTTTCAGCGTAACGTTACGCTGAAATTCGCTGGATAAAACCCGCTCGTTGGAGTTGCTAATTTACCCCATTCATTCTCCCAGGTATGTAATACTTTATTTAGCCGCTTGTTATTCAGCTGGGTGATTTAATAAAGTGACATAGCAGATTAAATGTCCATTTTTATTCTTGGGTTGTGTGAAATAAATGTTTAAATAAATGTATATGGTCCAGTGCGACTTATATATGCTTTTTTCCTCTTTATGACGCACTTTTTTAATGACGCGACTTATATTCCAGAGCGACTTAAAGTCCGAAAAATATGGTAAACCATGCATACTATAAACAGAACTGTGCTAACGTTTAAACTGCTTTAAAATAATCAAACATGGTTCTTCAATCTTTCTCAAGTGTTTTTCTTTGGTATTTTTATTTGCTGATCATTTACTCTATATCAATACATCAGTAGGAATCCAAAGCAAAAGTTAATCTAACACTGAACATCTTTGACGGGTTAGAAAGTAGTTTAATTTTCTAGAAGCTGGTACATTTATGGCACGAGACAACATAGCCATCAGCATAAGTTACTGTAGGTTTTGACAGTCAGTCAAAGCGTGTATGGACAAAACGCTCCAAAGCTTGAGATGTGACATGTTTACATACGTAACAGTGTCCAGATGTTGGAACCAACGGGTCTGAAACGGCTCCCACACAAGATGTGCTTCACCATTCGATGTTGGAAAGACTGCGTCTCAAAGACTGGGCAACTGCATGATACCAATCATCTAGCCACAAATCATGACTCCTATCAAATTCCCTCTGGGACTAGAAACGTTGTGTGCCACCACTCATGGTCTCTCATTCCAGATCCTTTGAAATCAATCATTTACAGTAGCTATGTTTACGTGCACAGAATTTCACGATCAGATTGAAATGTGTTTGGATTAAAAACCAAAATAAAATTATTGGATTGTACCGTTTATATGGGCACACAATCAATTAATCCAGGTATTAGAGCTCCTGACTAAACTCCCCAAAACTCCCAAAGCCTGTTGTTGCCTCACTGTGAGTTTTTATCCAAGTCTAGTGTGCAAAACGCAAACCGGCTTGTTTCACACAAACGATTCACACAGAGAATTTGTAAAGCTGACAAAACTGTTTGTTAGTCCATGCCCATAGTTTTGTTGATCTAATGAGTTTGGGATTCTCCTCACAACCAAAGGTAGTAGTGAGTAAATGAATGTCAAATTTCTGAAGGAACAGAACAGGAAATGCTTTTATTTTTATAAACTAAAAGTGTTTCGGCTTTGGCGCACAGGTCTAAATTGATTTTGAAGTCTTTGTTTTCTGACTTAAATGAAATTCAAGTAGAAGTCTAAAACCTGAGTCACCATCTCTGCCATCTCGGTGCTGGACTGGTCCGTGAATAGGGATGTTCCACGAGATTATGAGAGTAATAGCAAACAGAAAAGCTTGTAAACACTGCAGGAACACCTCGACTAGCTAACCATTAGCAGCTAATGATGCTGAAGTTGGTTTCTGATTCACAGTTTCCTGTTGGTGTTAAACTGAGAGACTATTTCACTGATTCTTACAGCATCTGAATTTCATTTAACTATCTCTTGCTTAATATCCAAAGTACTCACACTAATCAAGCCTTAGCTGGTTATTTCTCAATTGAAGAGGGTTTCTTGAAAAGACATGTTTGGATTTCTGAATCCTTTATTCATGTCTTCTGGCTTTAGAACCATGTTAGAATAGGACGAGCATGAATGAACCAGTCCTGGCTGAATTGGATTATTCAATTTCATTGGATATTCTTTGAGAAACTGTTTCTGTTTTTTATTAAAGTACTTTATTTGCAAAGAAAAAAAGCAGATTCTCCAAACCTGATATGGTGTTATCTAGTGAGCTGGCCGTATCGTTACATGGTTCGTCCGTAACTGCATCATCTCCGTCAAAATGTATCATTTCTATTTTTTTTCATTGACTCAGCTAGAGGAACAAATGATGTCTTTGTGACAAGCCGCTGCCTGAAGACTCATTCAGAATTGGGTGTCTGCTAAGTTGCAAGCATGTGTAGACACAAAACTGATTCATCCCCTGAGTTTATGAGACTTTTTATGCCTGAAGGGATGTAAAGAAAAATTGTAAAAGACGGCCAAAGCTGGAGAACTATCGATCGGATGTCTTTAAAAGATTAGTGGAATGTTTGGTTACGCCACAGCAAGCGTCAGCGACATACACGATGACTTTAAACTTTGCATCTGTGCTGTATACAAATATAACAGATAACCTGAAAACAAGAGCACAGAATAAAAGAGAAGTTCCTTGCAGCCTGCGTACAGTATCAGACGGGCTGTTTAAGGCATCTGAGGTCTCTGAAGGATTAATGGTGGCAGGCCAGGCAGGGTAATCAGAACAGCGGATAAGTCCTGGTCATCCAGGCGTTGAGCTGAATAAACATGAGGGTCTGCTGATATCTTCTACACACATTTACACACACACACACACACACACGCGCTCAGAGAAATAATCACACACATGCAAAACACGTCAAGCGGATCTGAAAGAAGCCGGACTTGTTCCAGCCGATGATGACAATAAGGAGGCCGTGTCCCGCACACCTAAATGAAAACGTACGCCTTCCGCAGCGCCGTCGTGCACAGAGCACGCTCCCCTGGGTCATTGGCTGTGGCATGTTCCTGCGTGTAGTTAAGCCTCTGATAAGTCCGCACCACATGTAGACGGTAGAATATAAAACACGGCTGGACTGGGGGAAAGTCATTATATGTCCCTCTGTAAGCTAATGTCACATGTGTTTCATATTATACAATCTGCTCCGTTTGGAACTGGATCCTTGTTCGGGGGAAGAGAAAAAAAAAAAAAAACTTTCAACATATGTTGCACTTAGCCTGAAATCCTGCTCCCTGTTCTTTGTGAACAATACTACCTTGTGTTTTTTTTTTTTTGTGTGTGTGTTGCGACATTAAAAGTCATCATATTTTTAACACGGTTTCTTATCTGAGAAGTGAAATGGCTTCTTTTTTTTTTTAGATAAAACAACGTTTTTGCCCCCTTTCTACAGAAAAAGCCCCGCTGCACAGGGACTATCTGAGAGTGGCTGTGCTTGTTGTGGCCACACGCCAAGGGTAGGTATGCAGCCCAATGGACACCATCTGCATGAACACGTTTTTTTTTCTTCTTCTTCTTCTTCTTAAAAAGCTAGCGTTTCAAATGTGTGCCTGCCTGTGTGTGTGTGTGTGTGTGTGGGCGGGCGGCTGAGTGCGTGCATGCGTGCGTGTGTGCAGTCGGAAACCAGGAGCAAATGCTTCACGGCAAATCGGGGGGACGAGGTGGGAGAGCGGGACATTCCTGCGAGATGACAAGCCGTCACAGTCACACACCAGCAGAGGAATGTTGGGAAAACAGAGCGGGTGGGCGGGAAGGTGCTGCGCGGGGCGGAGAGGACGTCTTTGAAAGACGCAGAATCAAGAAAAGGTGACACTTCATTAGACCAGTAGTCATGGGTTTTCCGAAGAGGAGCCGAGGAGGGGAGCAGCTGTAATTAGTTTGCAGAGATACAGGCTGAGGGAGAAGGAAGCGGAGTGAGCGGGGAGTGGATGAGAGAAGTTTGACTTTTGCCCCGTCTGCATGGCTAACCCGCCCCACCACAAGTCCCACCAGCCCACCCCTGCCGTTCGTTAACTCCAACTTCTGTCATGCAACTGAAAAACCACTGGAGGGGTGAATGAAAAAGGGGGAAACGGACAAAAACAGATCTGTGCGTGTGCAGGAGTCGCTGCGCGCTGCGGGTTTGAGCCGGATCGCTCCGACGTCGACGTAGGGACCCTGGAAACGAGCTGCGCAGAAAGCCTCTGGTGGCAGCTCCAGGATATATAGGGCCGGCCACGACCGAGGTGGAAAAGGAGTGTGAACACCAGCCAATATGTGCTCCAGATGTGTCGGCCTGTCACGCTGCGAGTAAACACCCCGGCTGATGGACAGCTCGGGACTGGATGGCCTCACCGTCTTCCCCCTGGGGAGACCGCTGGAAAGGGAAAGAGGGGAGTTCGGGGAGCAGAGGGGAAGGGGAGGAAGGAGCTGGAGGGGAAGAGTTGAGAGAAGTGGTGGGTGAAGGAGAGGGCTCTGTGCTGAGGGACCCCAGCCAAAAGCAAGTCACCCTGAGGACCCGTGTAGCCTGGCAGGCTGGATGTGGAGAAGACAGAGGAAAGAAAACAACGGTAGAGAGGGAGAGAGGGGGGGGGGGAGAGGGAGGAAAAGTGCATGGGGGCAAAGACGACGGAGGGATAGCAGGAGAGGACTGGGCTTGATTGTTTCCCCCCTGTCCCACCTCTATGTGGCCTCCAAGGGGGCTCCTGCAGCCTCAGCAAATTTCCGTCTGGCACAGACCTGCGAGCTCCTGGGAGCAAACTGAAATATGAACTGCAAGACAGGAAAAGGGACAGCAAAGGGGGAAAAAAGAGAGGGAACAGGGAACAGATAGGTGGGACAGACAAAGGTCTCAGCTCAAACGGATCCTGATCCCTCGATTTGATTGGTTCTTGTGTTCGCGACCGTTTAAAAAGAGGTGCTGAGCAAAAATGAATGAGAGGAAAACAGGATCCCTGCAAGACGTGGCCACATTTTCAGAAATATCGCTCCGACACTTTAAAGTCCTTTTAATGAAATGCTTGAAAAAGCGGAAGAGCGGTGAATGAGTACCGCTTCGGCTGTATGGAGCGTCTCTGCCCCTGCCCCACCTGTTGCTGCACATGGCATATTCGCTGGCTACAAGAAAGCTACCATCTTTCACCACTTCAAAGAATGGTAGAACTAATAATGTGGACACTAAAAAAGCACCCCCCATGACTGACCATGACTAAATGGTTTAACTATATTAACAGGTAATAAGGCACTTCTCTGTTAAGCAGCTGATTGTAGGCACTAAAGCAACAGACAGCCCCACTAATTAATCAGCTAATATCATCTTATAAAACTTCTGATACTCTATATGTAGAAGAACAGAGTAGACGTTTAATAATCTGCTCAATAAGTGCTTGCAAAATGCTACAAAATGTGTTTTGTTTCTTCTGTATGTTGCTCAAATTTATACAGAAAACCCAGATTATGATAATCCTGCTGTCCTGGATCAATGATGAGCAACAAAAGCTTTTTAATTCAGAACATTTCAGGAGCAACTTTGGTTTCTTTCAACTTTGGAAAAGGTCAACTGAAACCATCCTCTGGCGGCGACACAACACAAGTGAGCGGACAGCGGCTCTATAATAGGCGCCACATTTTATTTTACAAATACGGGCTCTGAAAGACACGAAGGAAGCCCGGACCTGGTTCAGTTTTAGTAAACTCAGCTGATGCTGTGGTTTTGCGCCATTTGTGTACACGAGTCCTTCATTCATCCTTTAACAGCTTCAGGCTTTTGGGGAAAATCACGTCATCCGTGCACGGTTATGATCTAATTATTTAATTCCAGGCAGCATACATGGTATAAAACAGAGAAGTGTAAAAATATATCTTCTTTTTTTACATAGATAATAGAAAATATGTAATATTACAGGTTATGCAAAAAGACAAGGGTTGCTTAGTACTTTAAATGCTTTTTTGATTAAATTAGCTACTTAAAGAATCTTGCAAAAGTATTAACACCCATTTAACTTTTTAAAATTTTCTCACCTTACAGAATAAAACTTTGGTGCATTTTCTTGTATAATGCATATATTGTTAAACACCAGTGCATTACTTAGAAAAGTATGAAGAAGTACACATCGGGTCTAATGGAACCAAGTCACCTAATTGGTGAATAAAGTCCACATCGTGCAATTTAGTCTCAGAGTGAGGCTTGTTGGGGAACATTCGCTACATGAAGACCAAGGAACGCGTCAGACATGTCAGGGAGAAAGTTCTGGTCCAGTTTAAAACACAGTTTGGTTCCAGAGCTCAGCTCAATCCACAACCTGAACATGGAGAGAGGAGCATCGATCAGAGAAGCAGCCAAAAGGCTAGTGGGTAACTCTGGAGGAGCTGTGCAGAGCCACAGCTCAGGTGGAGCTGTTGACAAGACGACTTTTAAGAAAGAATGGCACGAAGAAGGTATAAGAAGTCCTATTTTCAGTTTCCCCTGAGCGATATAGAGACAAAGTAAATGTGTGGAAGAAGTTGCTCTGGTCAGGTGGCACCCAGTCGGTGAAACATGGTGAAGGTGATTGGGGTTAATTGTAGGACGGTTTGTTTGGAAATTGTCACAAAACTTGAAGCAAAGGGTGAAATACCAAAAAGGCCATAACTTCCAGTAAAAAAAGTTGATCTAAACCTTTAAATTATGTTCTTTTGCTTTCAATATCTTAAATTATTTCTGTTTTAATCCGAGTTAAAAATGTACGTCTCTGCCTAATTAAGAATATATTAACATCCCTGAAAGCTGCACCTCCAAACTTGACAGCGCCCTGAGCCGTGAAAAATGATAAGAACCTTGTCCGTAATCATATACAGCAAATGTGATCTGGCACACATCTAATACACCTTCGCCGAGGTGTTCCAAAAGCACATTAGTCGATCTGTGCGGGGGAGCAGATGCATTTGAGTCGCGTCAAGTGCAATGGAGCCGCTATCAGAAAGCAGCGCTGATGACACTGCTGCATTAAGCAGCTGTCCACTCCCATGATCATTAGTGCGATATGGATGCAGCGAAGCAGCGAGCAGGATGCCGGATTGCTACAAAGACAGCTCTCCTGGGGGGAGCGGGGAGGGAGAGGAGTCTAAACAACATCAAGTCGCCACAACCCTCAGAGACGCGGCCAGAACTTTTACAAGCACAAAACAAATATACAGATTGAATTCTCCCATCATCCTCCAGCAACAATCGAACATTTCTTCACCCGGCTGCATCGAATTCAGGGTCACGGCGGATGTTGTGGTGGAGGTGTTGCTTTTCGGTTCCTGCATTAAAAAGGCAAACTCATGTGCGAGCTTTCGTGTTGCTGCAGGAAAAAAAACAAATAAAGAAAAGATGGTCTGCACTACTTTTGGTTAGTTTTTGTCTTTTTTAGAATTTGACAGGTCCATCCATCCATCCATCCATCCATCCATCCATTCATCCATCCATCCCCCTCTGGGCCATGGGAATAAGAGGTCAGGACTGAAACCCAGACATTCCTCTACCCAGTGATAATCTCTGCTCCACACTCGGGATCCAAAGGCATAAACAGTCCCTGCAGGTTTTCCAAGAAGCTTTCCCCAAATTTGACAAATCTGCAGCCTCCAAAGGGAGGGGTGGGGTTAGCTTGAACCACCTGAGATGACTTGTTTTAATGCAGAGGACCAACTCCATCAGAGGAGCTCCCCATCCTGCCCCTCAGGTGGAAATTGATCACCTCACGCTCATTTCAGACGCGTTTATTTAGAATCTCATTGTTTCTGTAATTCATGGCTGTAGAGGAGAAAACAAGGAGGGGAATGCTACTTTGGGTGTGAAATATCGCTTATATTTTCTTTTTTACTCTGTACTCCAGTTACCAAATAATTTTTCACTGGCCTTCATTAGATAAAGTGATTGTTTTTTTTGCCTACACTTTAAATTGTTATTTAGCGTTATTATTCTGTTCATTCGTAAAAACCTACCGACAGTCTGTTTGCCAGTAAAACCGTGGTTCACCCTTAAAATCTCTAGAAAACCCATCATAATACCAATGGGCCACCATGCACCGTCTCATGCACAGTTCTGTATGTTAAGCTTTAAGAATGTTGCACATTAACTATCAGGAATGTTTATTGCACATTGTTTCAAATTTAAATAGGACTGACTTTCAGAACTCTGTGCAACTCCAAGCAGACCCTTAAAAACTGTTTTGTTTTGCATGCTTGAAAAAAAAAATTGCACAGTTGTTTATTACTTGTTTTTTGTTGTGTGTACCCTAAATCCCAGAAAAAAAATTCACCACACGCAGTGGTAATAAAAGACTGAATAAAACACCCTCACAAGAGCTGCATATTTGGAGAAGTCGTGTAACCATCACAATTTGGCACTTGTCAAACTTACCAAAAATCATAAGGCTGAAAATATCTCTGTCTTTTAATACACAAACTTTGAACCTGAAGCAATGACTTGCTGTCCAACATATCTGCTAAAAGTTACCATGATTAGGAGATAATGGGTCTTCTGTACTCCACTGGTCATAATGTTGTGACTAGTTGGTGTAAAACATGCTGGGAAAGTGAGATGTAGGTTTAAAGTTCCTCTCTTTCCTACACATCTGCAATTTGTTTCACCTTTAAATGTGAACAAATGATTAAAACAACCACACATATCTGCTAACTGTGCGTTGCTCTGATAATGTATGCTAATGTTACCTTGCTGCTTTGCAAGGTTAGCTAAAACGACCTTGTGCACGACATGTTCTGAAACCTCAAATGTAAAATGTGAATTTCAGGAAACCTTTAAGAACACACCCTCCTTTTCTTTAAATACCTGATATGAGATTGGAAGATTAAGAAAAAAAAAATCCATTCCCTGGAAATATTTAAAGTTTGAATGACTGCGTTAGCCTTTAGCATTCGGCAAACTGTAACTAGAAGATGTAACCTTGCTTCACGATTATTCTTGGCTTTAAAGATGTTCAGTCATATATTATGAAAGAGTGTCTAATTAGTGTTGAAATAAGTTTTGTACGGGGGGGGGGGGTAAATCAAAGTTTAGTGAAGATGAGACTCAGGAGAAAAAGCTTTCCTTTAAATGGTTACCATTAGCAATGAGCTACCCAGGCGAGGACCTGAGATGAAAAAGTCTGGAATCCAAATGTTTCCTACAACGAGTTCATGTTTAATCTGTGTTCGGTTGGATTGTTGTATGCGCCACTAACGACGATGAGGCTCTCCTGTGTTTTCCTGCTGTGCAAAGCGAAGCCACACTGGGGGTCATTATTTGTGACGTGAGGAAGGACAGACACGTCTTCCTGCCACACAGATATTCCTGCACACATCCCAACTTTTTGTGCACGGTCATTCTGTCCCTGCTGCACACATATATGTCTTCCACAATGTCTGCGCATGTGTGTGTGTCTCCGTGTTCGTGTTTACTGAGCTATGGAAAGAGGTTCACCTCTGAGCCATAGGGTAAGTGAAGAATCCTGGCGCAATGGGACAGCCCACAACCCAGTCCATCCCTGTAGACCCCTGCCATGACTGCCTGTACCCTCTGATTTGGACTGAGGGCAATCAAGCAGACCCAGTAAACAATACACAGCCAGGGCATTGAAAACCACAATAGCTCTTCAATGTATTCCTCTTAGATCACAAGGGACACCAGTGTTTGTCCGACTACTGTGGAAGCTGAGAGAGGAAGTATGGAGAGACTATTAAAACAATCAAAGATGCTATTTAATGCTAATGGAAGATGGGAAGACATGGTATACAGTTATCTCACAGAGCTTCTTAAGGAACATCCATTAGAGGCTTGGTTTACGGGAAAAGTTGTCCTTCCCTCCCTCTCTCTCTTTTGCTCTCTCATATATATATATATATATATATATATATATATATATATATATATATATATATATATATATATATATATATATATATATATATATATATATATATATATATATATATATATATATTCTGTGCAATAACCAACATGCAACACAAGCGTATCTATTATTTTCTGATCTGGCTGTAGTAAATAAACTGCACAGGGTCTAAAGTGCCACCTTTACCTGACAGAATTAAGACTTTTCTTTTCACATTTCCTGCATATTGTGTCTCCACACTCACAAGTCACCTGCTATCAGGCGTATAGGCGCAATCTGGAGGTATGTTCACTTTACAGCATTACTATCCCTATATGCTGAGAGCCTTAGCATGTTTTTTTTTCTGTTTGTGGAAAGCTTGGGTTGTTGGGTTAAGCTACTTTCAGCACCCGATGCAGAGCCTAGCCCAGGTAGACCTTCAGATTTTCTGGTGGCCAAGCCATGGCAGTGTGGGCCTCATGTTACTGATAATAAACCATTGCTCTAACCAGGCTCTAGTAGTCATCAACCAGGATGCAGATATGCCACCACTCAACCACACCGCTCTAATACTCTGCTACACTTAATGTAGATCCCAGGGTGTTCTTTTCTGTAGATTTCTCCAAGACGCTGCAGAGATCATTTATGTTCCAGCTAATTTCTGATGCTGTGCTGTGCTCTTAGTCCAGTGTTGGGGTTCATTAGCAGATTCTTCATGGAATGGGGAGAACACATTTTGGCGCTGGAGAGAACTTTTACCAACATTTGCTTCCAAACCACTCTACATGCCAACTTCCCTGTTTGGACGCTTTGACTTCAGGTACAAACTATCTTTACACTAATCATTTTCTTTCATCTTTCTGCCAAACCCAAGAGACCGAGATTTTTCATTAGTTTAGAAGTTGTTGCCTTGGGTGGGTGGTTGTGGGGGGGACGATGAGATATTTGACCAAACACAGAAAGCCAATAAGGGGCCATCGATTAGGATGGGATGAGCTCCATATTG
Organism: Fundulus heteroclitus; assembly: GCF_011125445.2. Classification (NCBI taxonomy): domain Eukaryota; kingdom Metazoa; phylum Chordata; class Actinopteri; order Cyprinodontiformes; family Fundulidae; genus Fundulus; species Fundulus heteroclitus. Next base: position 39,653,729 of record NC_046365.1, on the reverse strand, counting down.
GACACACAGGTGGCAAGAAGAAATTAAAAAGCTGCAACAAAGAAACGGAAGGAAACTAAACTGGACTGTGTTAAATCTCGTTGCATCTGCAGTGAAGTCCCAATAATAAACTTGCACGAGCAATGAATGAACAAAGTGTGCTTTAAGGTGACATTAGTCACTAACTGATGAGCTGATGTCATACAGGACGCTGATGCATCTTCTGCAATCAGATCGCTTTATGTTTGCAGTAAAACCGAGTGTGCAACCAGTCAGAATCTGAGTTTGCTTTCTTTCATTGATCTGATCAGAATTAACTTTTGCTTATTTATCATGTTTACAAATCACTGAGTTTAAGCTTCCTTCCTAAAGTTGTTGCTGCATGTGACGTCTCGTATGCATTAAGACTAACAGTTGCTCCAGATGTTTAACGTAAATGTCTGCTAGTTTTTTTGGGTTTTGTTTTTACACACACATTGCACAGAGAGTAAGAACATAACTGGAACTTCAGTGAGTGCGCCAACATCCGAATTCAACAGGAAACACACCAGAACATTTATGAGCAAAGAGTTTCCCCATTAATGACAGCAGCAGCATCACATATTTACATTTTTCTAACTGACTTGATGGTTTTCCCTCAACATTCTGCAGGGAACGTTCAAAATGTAACTGCATAACAAAATTGAGGACCTTCATCTGCCATTCACTCTGTACTAGAGCAAAAACAAAAAAAAAAAACGAAACAATTTCCTTTCATACCTTTTGCATCATGTCATGCATCTTCTGTGCACGACGCGCTTGTGTGAACAACTTTGGGCAAAGTCTGGACAGTATTGTCCACACATTCTCCAGGATGTCTCCAGGGTTTAACAAACTCAGCTGCACTGGCTGGGTTAATACATTTCATCTGGGTGGGTGTGAGAGAAGTCAATCGACACCTTGACTCAATGAGGTTCCAGCATTTCAGAACATTAAACATTCTTGTTTTGTTTTTTTCATTTCAATTCTATTTTTAAACCGTCTATTTGTGCTTGTCTTTTGGCTGTAGTTGGACTGTCATGTTCAAAATGAAAGCAGCGAGTCCTGGTTGCTCCTTTATTCAGGGCTCGCCACACCAACTTCTACACAGACTTGGCAGAGTTTTTATGCCAGATGCCCTTCCTGACCCAATCGGGATTTGAACCCAGGTAATCGCAATTGGCCCACAGTATGTTTAAAAAATGTGAGCAAAATTCTAAATTCTTTTAAAAGCTTTTATTTCCATACATTGAAAAATGTACAGGGGACACTACTCAATCTATTCCAAGGTAAAACATAAAAAAAAACCAATTATCTTTATTTTGTTATTTTATCTAGAGAAATTGAGGGAAAAGAATATTTCATAAAAATAGCAGCGTCAGCATTTTTCTTAAAGGAATCCACCATTAGTTGAACATGTTGGCCTAAATATGTTAGAATTTCCCTTTTAACTTAATAATAGCTGTTTGTAATACATAAAAACTCATTTATTTCAGAAATTGTATTTACTTTGTTGAATTGTTCACCCATGGAGAAAACATTTTTTTTCACCTGCACAATGCATGTTGGTTTAATGATGCGGTAAGGTCCGACAGGATTGGAAACTACTGAGTGTAAATTTAGACAATGCCGCACTGTGACGCTGTTAGCTGTAATTTAAAAACAAAAAATAACAGAAAACGTGAGGTCATCATACTGCTGTCTGAACGGTGATCCCCATGCAAAGATAACAGAAGGAGACGTCACAGAGCAGTGCACTGTTCCCGGAAGTAATGGTGAATGTGATTGTTTCAAAAAGTGTTCAATAAAGTTTAAATTAATTTTTTTTAAATTGGAAGAAAAATACGCAGGTACCAGCCGGTGCCCCTCCTTGTTATTATTGGAAAGCTGTTGAACAATGGGAGCCGACAATATTAAGACCACATGGTAGCGTGACGGCAGCACAGCTGTTAATGATCTTTTATGGAGCGCTAGCTGCTGCTACTGTGTGGATGAGTAATGAGAGCCAGGACAGTGACGTAAAAGACGGATAAAATGCAACATGACCGTTCAGACTCTGGACGCTTTATATGCCAAATATGAAAGTTGAACAAACGGGATTTGTTATTTATTTATTTATAAATTGATCTGAATAGAGCTGTTCCCCCTGCATGAAAAAGCCAGATGTGGGTCGCATACGATCAGATTTGTGTTGCATTTCCCTGCAATGTAAACGTAGTCATGGATACTGTTCCTTCATGAAGGGATGGTACATCCCTACGCTCTACCCAAACTCTTCATACTTCGGCAACACAATAATAAACAATCAAATGCTTGCAATGGGACTTTTGTGCGCGATTCAACGCTCCATGACCGATCACGTGTAATTGGGACCCAGGAGACGGCACACGTCACAGTCAGGTCTTCATAAATGGGGCCAAACTGGAATCCTTCAGATCATCAACCGACCTTTTGTTCCCTTAATCCCAACATGTTCACTCCTCCGTAAAACAACACGGTGATCAATTGTATCTAATGCAGCCCTGTGTGCAGACACAGATCCATTATCTCAGACCATAAGAATATTGTTAGTAACTTTCACCGGCGCGGTTTCCGCGCTATAACGAGCCTTTTTTTAATAACTGTTGATAGATGAGACATGCAGGGACAAACTGCAGTTGCTCCTCAAAGAGAAAATGTTGCTTTCTGACTATCGACTTTATTTAATGTTGACAAGAGGGAATGAGTATGTTTGTGTTGTAAATAGTAAGTATGCAGGGGCTATAATATGAATTGGCTGCAACTGGATACATCTGACTAGGGGGCAAATGGACGTAATGGTAGTCTTAATGCTGGCCTTGAATAATGAGGGCTTTGTCTAATAAAACTGGAAAGCCTCCAAATACCTATAGGGACCTCAGCTAGTTAGTGCAATAACAGTCTATCAAATGAGAAAGCAAAGTGATTACTTAGAGGGTAATAAATACAAGGTCCGTGCTGGGGAAGGACCAAAGCCTGGAGTGAGAGAAAGAAACAGAGGAACAAAAAGAAGATAGATGAAAAGAGAGAGCGATACCTCAGTAGGTTGATATAAATTAACACATCACAAAAGCTGTGAAGCTGCTGCAGGTAACTGCTTAACCTTGCAAATATTTCAGTGGCTACATTAAAATTGCCTCAGCTGTGAATAAAGAAGGGTGGAAATATTCTGTAAAAATGACTTCAGGCACAAGGACCTTGATTGCAACACGAGGGACAAATACAATTATTTAAAAGGGATAAAGAAAGTTGTTTTTTTTTGACAAAGAAATGTTTTTATTCTCACAGAACATATCAAAACTTCTCCATACTTTGCTTCAAGCTGTTTAACATTTCGGGTAAATCTTGCGAAAGAAAGAGGCAGCTCACGATGAATACAATCAAAGCCACCAAGGGCAAGAAAATTCCCTTGAAAAGTGAAATTCCAATAAAACTTTGTCGCTTATTTTAAATGACAAAGCAAATACCAGAATTTTTTTTTTTTTTTGAGTAACGACTAAAATCCAAGCCGGTACATTTTTCAAAGCTGAAGTTAACGGAAATAATTGTGGGTTTTGAGCTCTACAAAATCCTGCCATTTACAAACATGCACACACATAGCTCATAAAAATGCTTTGCACTGGGATTCCCAGAAGGTTTTACATGGACCTGCACACCTAACCCGAAGAAAGAGCTTCAGGGCTGGAGAACAGGGCACAATAACACCAACATCAATTACAGCCTTCAGAGAGACAGAGAGAGTCCAATCAGAGAGCCGGGGCTGGGGAGCAGACATGAGGATGGACAGCCTGGAGGGAGAAATGCAAGATTGGATGACAGTGGGATTCGTTCTCCACCAGGCTGGTTCCAGTGAAAGTTCAGAGCGTGGGCTTGTGTTGCTCCAGTTTGTTTTAAGGTTTTTATCTGTTTCATCGATCAAACCACCAGAACTGATACCAAAATAACCCCTTGCAGGGGACAGAGTGAAAATTAGGCCTTTGTAAGAGTCTGAGAGCAGTCGGCGACTAGATGAGGGGTTTGTGTCGTGTGGAGTTTGGGAGAGAGCGTGGTTTTCAGTTTGTTTAATAGAAGAAAGGAAAATAAAAACACAGGCCGTGATTATTATAAAGTCACTTCATCATTTTACATACATTCATTCAGTTCTCTTTAAAAATCAGTTGGTTGCAAGTTGTATTCCTGATAAACCTTTCATTCTAAGATATATTTTATAGTACAAGTTTTACCAAAGCATCAGAAGAAGAACAGAAAATAGGTTTTAATAATGTTGTATAATGTGAAGAAACAGGCTCATTTTAGTGTGGCCAAATATCTGGAATATCGTTTTCAAATAAAAACCAGAGCTACAAGTCACAGTGTTTTCTGTCTCTATGGAGCTTTGGAAAAGTTAAAGGTTCAGCTGTTTTGTTGTTTTGGGACAGGAGGAACATTCAGAGCCTCCATATCTGGACAGAAATGGTGAAAAGTTCCCCCGGACATCCGTCTGGGACAGGTTTAGATGAAATTTATCTGCTGCTTTAAAAGCAAATCATCAGGCCACGGCAGACAGAACACCTGATGTGTTGAAAATAAAAATTAGACAGTTGAGCATATGGATTTATGAAATTAAGGATTTTAACTACTTTTTAATTATTGTCACAATATTCAGGTGTTTGGGTTTCGATTTCTTTTGTGTTTATTTTCGACCAGTTCCTTGCTTTTTATTATATCTTAAGAGGTCTTGCCATACTCGTTAATTTTGCCATATAGGTTTCGCCATTAAGGTGTCCTCATTATTATTTCATCATGGTGCTTTCCATATAAAGCCATTGTTTTGTGTTTAACTTCCTAGTTTATTGTAGTGTTTTTTGTACATTTACAGTTTTTTGTGTTCTGTTAATACTTCTCTGGGTGTATTTGTGTCTCTGTTCTAGTTAATTTTATGAGACGCCAACTGTAAGGTCACTCCGGCCACGTGGACGTGTACCCAGGCTGCTTTAACCCGCGACAAACACAGACGTTGTAATGAAGGTGATAGTGCAACTCACAGTGTTAAAGAGGCACTTTTTACCTTATCTACTAACATTAAGGAAAAATGTCCAAACGAATGGCGAATCATGTCAGTAAAGTTATATCAGCGTAAGCACGGATAAATCGATGTTAAAGCCCAAGTTAAAATAGGAAACTCATACCCAACTTAAAACATAGAACTTAAAATACAGACAGCAGTACATGCTTTCATGCTTACATCGACCTATCCATAGCAAAACATTTACAGTGTGTTCTGATTTAGGAATGTGAATTTTACTTTACAGTAGTAACTGGTAACTGATCATAGCTGGCAACAAAAAAACAGAACTAGAGTAAGGCACTACACTTTAATTTAACCATTAGCCAGACAATGTTTATGAACAAACATTAACTTACTGTCATAGCGACGAACATGCGCTAGTTCCCTGTCCATCAGTGTTCAGCTGTTCATATCCATCTTTTAGGTTTCGGGAAGGGAATAAAAACCCCTAAACATTCGGAACAACACGCGTCTGAATTGTACTTTCCCTACTATCAAAGTTTAATCATATTTACCGATGTTTTTTAAACTAAATCACTCTGACCCAATGCATTCGTAATGTAACATCCTGGGATCTTGTTGGAGGCATAGAGGGAGCAGCTTCTGCAGGTAAGGCGCGTTTCACTTTGGGACTAATTGCATTCGCTGATTGGTTAGCTGCTGACGAGCCTCCAAGATATATTGACAGGCGACGTCACATCAAATAGTCTCCCTCCCTCAGCTGTGCTGCTGTCGCTCTGCCTCAGCTGCTCCTCATTTCATCTGATTAGCTCATTTGGTTTGCTGGCCAGATTTCCACCCCTGCTTCTGTATTTAAATCACACTGGTTCTCATTGTCCTCTGCTGGTTTCTTTTGCTCTGGATTTTTACCACCTGTTCATTATGCCAGTCGTTCCATGCCCTGTTACACCCGTGACTACTTTAGTAAGTTACTTTTTACTCATTAAAACATCATTCTTGCCGCACCACGTCCTGCACTATGGTTCTCGTTCCACCAGACCAGGAAAGTATATCGTCACACAGTAGCACTATCTTTGCTCTATTGTAGTTGTGCTAACTGCAGAAGATCAGTTCCTTGGCACAAAACAGGAGATCGGCAGCATGCACTACATTAAGCACAAATAACCTGGTAAAGAGGGAGATGCCACTACCAAACATTTAGAGAAGGATTATTTAATCTGGAACTATTTACTTAAGAATATTTGAATTGGGTAAAAAGCTCTCCATCCGTTGTCTAGACCTGCTTTTCCTGGACTGTCCACCCTGGACAGGTGACCAGTCCATCCCAGGGCAACACAGAGACACACAGGACAGACAAACAAGTATGCACTTACTGTCAGAACAATGCTGAAATGTGTCTTGCATTGCAGCACTATTGTTTACAGACATGGACACAGGCCCAGAGTCAAAAGGTACACATGGTAAGATGAGCAGACGACGGCACCCCATGCTGGTTAATGTTCCATGTTTAGTTTGAGGCTGACCGATGTACAAAAGCTTTTCTCAGTTTAACCTTAATTAACCATGGAACCCACATCTTCAACCGTCTGTATTCATTATTCAGACCATGGTCAGGGTTAGAGGTGCTGTCATTATCTAATCTCATCTTAATATCATGGTGGGAAGATTTATAAAGTTTTGTTTCTTTCGACTGGCTGTTCTACAATCTTAGAGTAAAAATTTGATTTCACGAAGCAGTCAAGATTTGTCGGCAGTGGACAGAGATTTTTGTCATGTGCAATTACAGTCCTGCTAAACACGTCGTTGTGACTGAGGTATAAAACTAAAGAACGTCCTTCCTTGCTCCAAAGGACCTCAAAGGAAATGCTTCCTTTGTTTGGTCTTGTTAGAGACCGGTTCAATGGGTTTTTCTTTCCATGTTAGGGCAATCCAGAGTAACCAATTAACCAAACAGTCAGATTTTAGATGGAGTACCCAGAGAGAACCATTGCATGCACATGGAGAACATGCAGAAAGACCTCTGGCTGGGATGTGAACCCAGGACCTTCTTGCTGCTAGGCAAGAGTGCTACTAACTGCTTCACCATGGAGCAATAAAGGTGTTACATTCACATTTCTGTTACCCTAATAATACGAAGAGGTTATATTGGGGAATATATTAAGGATAACAACAGAGAAAGAAAAGGTTAATCAAGTGTTTTATCTTCTCTAATTATTTAAAACAGTTTTTCAGTTGAAGATTTATTTATATAGAAAAGGTTCAGAATTATGGAAATTGACCCTGACAGAAAAACTAAGCAGAGACTCACATTCTATTCACACTAAACATGTCAACATGAACTGAGAGTTAAAGTCATTCAACCTTTTGGCTGTTTGGGGATCAAAAGGATCCAATCTATAAATAATAATGGGCCCAATATGGAGTAAAAGATATTCATGGGCTTTTTGAAAACTATTATTATTGTATTTTAGTCTTCCTGTGGGCTTTCCTTGGCCTGTTAACAAAGAAAATACTGTCCAACAACCATTCAGATGCTAAACCCAGCTGTTAAAAGCATCAATTCATAGCTATTACAGATGGAAACACAACACTGAAGTTAGCATCTGATCCATAGCTTCCAAGTCCTCTATCTATTATCTATACCTGCTTATCCTTGCACGGTTGCAGGGGGCTAGTAGCTATCTAAAGCATTCATTCGACACCCTGGACAGCTCGTTAGTCCATCACAGGGCAGCACAGAGACACACACACTCACAGCTAAGAGCAACATAGAGAGACCAATTTAACTGACATGCAGGTTCTCAGACTGTGGGAAGAAGCCGGAGGACCCAGAGAACCCATGTATGCACAAAGAGAACATGTCACCATGCAGAAGAGCTGGGATTGGAACCTGGGACCTTCTTGCTGCAAGGCAACAGTACCAGCCAGTGCTCCACCATGCAGCCCACCTACTAATACAACAGTTAATAAGTGAAATCACTCTTTCAGAAGCTACAAAAGATAAAACCTTATCTACTGACAACAACAGAAGCCGTCTGCTAAAGTCATTTAGCTAAACTGTAACTTGGGGAACGTGTTAGAAGGGTTTGCAAGCACTCTTAAATACTATTTAAAATATAAAAGTAAACTCATTTAAAAATTCATATTCTCAGTTTTATTCTATAGGAGGCTCTGTTTGTAACACATTTGATAGACAGCGATGGGAGAACTTTTATTTTCGCTAAAGAGCAAAAGCAAAAAGTGTCGTGCAGGACCCCATCACACATGTTTTTTTTATGTGTAACGTCGGTTCACACCGACCGCGAACAAGACCAATGGCGTGAGTGTTATTCATATGTAAAGGTGCATTCAGGAGCAAATTAACCGCATCCGTGACGCAAACCACACAATTTGGGCGAATAATGCGAAGCAACACTGCAAATAGAGCAAAGCGGAATTTTGCTTGAGTTCAAAAATGAGTTCAAAAATTTCTATCAATTTGCATCACATTAAAGGGGCTCCACATCCATTTATTTAAACAAGAAAAAATTATTTTATGTGTTACATATTTAGACAGTACATCCATCCATCCATCTTCTAACACGTTTATCCCTCATGGGATCGTGAGGGGTGCTGGTGTCTATCTCCAGCTGTCAGTGGGTGAGAGGCGGGGTCCATCCTGGACAGGTCGCCAGTCTGTCGCAGTAGACAGCACAATTAGGCTATATTTCTATTGAGCAATAATTAATTTGCTAACCGAAGACACCTGTAGTTCGTGTTCCGAAGGGAGAATCGGCCCTCGATGCGGGGCAGCAGCTCCTCATACTGGAAGGAATTACCGCTGGAAGCGATCATCATCCAGACGCAGCTACAGGTGGTGGTACTCGCTGAACTTGGTGCTTCCCTAGAGATCTGGTGGGACCCAGCGGCACCAATGCTGCTGTTCGGCTTTCTACATTAAATGCAGCGCCGTGACTCGCTCGGTGAAATCCATGTCCGCCACGGTGAGTTGAACGGACAAGAGGAACCAGCAAGCAAATAGATGCTCCTCCTGTTTGATGACGCGATGAAACGAGCTGGGGGGGGAAAGTCTGCGTTTTCAGTGCAGATTGTTTGCAAGAGAGAGGCTAAATGTCAAGTGACCAAAGGCAGGCCATTAACACGAAAAATTTGCCTCGTTGGCATTCGGTGTGAACGTACTTTAGGAGGGAACATTTCAGGCAATGTGAATATAGTCTCTCCAGGAACTGCATAGATATCTTTACATTCTTTTTCTTTTCAAACCATTCAGTTTTATCTGTTTTCTATTACATTTTTTAACTATTACGTCACAGTATTTGCTGCGAAGATGCTAAGCAAGGTCATGGACTTCCAGCTTGCCAGTCCTCCATGTTTATTTCTCAGAGCAAACATGTATTCCAAGCTGAAGTGGATAAATCATCGGTTGCTCTTCACACCGTCCCCAAGCTTTGAAGTGCCACCTTTAGATTTAAAGACACAGCACCAAAACGAGTTCTCCCAGACGCACCTCAGAACGGGGGTAAAAAGGGAGAATGGAGGTGGGGAATTAATGAGAAATTCAAACCTAAGCATTCTTGTTCCAATTTATATAGACCACAACTTAATTATTTAAATGTTCAAAGAAAGAACTGAAAATCATGATATATCCCCTTTAATTTATTGTGGCTGTCTTATTTTGCCTATGTCTCATTGTGAGATTCAGGGAAAATCTTTGTCAGCATAAAAGACGGATATATCTTACCTATTAACTTAACCCACAAACTGATATATCAAAGCTCAAAGACCCCACTTTTTCCCCAACCTACTTATACCGGAAGAGTTTTTCTAATTTTCCTGAGAGCTATATGCAAAACTTTAAATCAAATCAGTTTATTTAAATAGCGCCCAGCTCACAACACACGTTATCTCAAGGCATGTGTTGTCAATAAAATCTTACAGGTTTCTATCTCACTGACGCCTGCATTGTGTAGTTGACTTTACAGCAATCCCTCATATCAAGCATGCATGTTGCCACAGTGAAGAGGAAACCATTTAGCCATCTTTTGTTTGAATTACCTATATGATTTTTTTATACAGATTTTTAAAGTGTAATATAAAAACCCTCCTATTTTCTCCTTTTAAAACAATTTCACTACATTATTTATTTTATGTGTATGTAGCATTTTATTTGGTTTGATTTGACTGTGCAGTGGAATGGTATAATAATATGGGATTGTATTATTTGTTATGGTGTGGGACAATATGGCGTTGTGTGGTGTTATAAGGTATTATAAGATATGGTATGCTACGACATTGTTTGGTGTGCTTTGTAAAGCTTTATTGCATCGTGATGCCACTAGAGGGAAGACTTAAAGACATTGCTGCTCTGTACTCAATACAGCCATAAAAAGTCTCACAGAGCGAGTAGTAACAGAACTGAGGCGTGAGATTCTTCAGAACTACTGCATAATAGCTGCTAATGGCGCTCTTTCTACAGGCCGGGCTAAATCTCTCTCTTCGTATGTGTGTGTGTTTGTTTTTCTGCCCCTACTGGCTCAATTTCCAATGACAGGTGAGCAATTCCCATCAACCCCCACCGGAATGACCATTGCCTTTCCACCTCAGGCTCTGATCCATTTTAGCTGATTAATTACTGGAAGAAGATCACCGTTGACTGCTGACTGGGCTGGACTGGCCTGAACACCTTTCCTTTACGGGGCTGCACTGGCCTTTCCAAGAGAAGGAAAATGCCACGTGTAAGCAACAATAAACAGCTAAATAAAACTGGCTGGGGTTCCAGCTTCATGACGTTCAAAAATGGACTTTGATGGTTCTGTGGGTGATCCAACAGCAAGCTTCAGAAAAAAAAAAAACACAGCCCTGGTTCAGCCAGTCATTGTTAAGAAAAAAAACTGACCATAAACAGACCTAACGTTGAGTCTAATGTTTTAACAAGCTGTCCATCAACCAGGATTTCCTCCTTCAACAGACCTTAATAACAACTTCACTACAACAACATCCCCTCCTCTGCTCTGCTCATCATAATTATTATATTCAGATATATATTTACGTTTAGCTGCCCCAGAAGTGGCGACAGTGGCAGAGTTTAAACACCTGGGGCCAACCATTGAAAACAGTAGACAGGGTGAAATAGAGGAAGAGAAGAGAGCGCAGGCAGGGTAGAGTGGATGGAGACGACTGTCAGGAGTGATGTTTGACAGAGGTATAGCACCAAGACTGAAAGGGAAAGTGTATAAGACAGTACTGAGGCCGGGGTTGATATATGGGATGCAGAACTGGAGACCAGGATGGACATGATTAGAAATGAGCAGATCAGAGGCGGTTTGGAGATAAGGCTAGAAAGGCAAGGTAGAGCTGGTTTGGACATATTCTGAGAGGAGATGGTGGACACATTGGAAAGAGGACGTTGTAGATGGAGCTGCCGGGCAGGAAGATAAGAGGAAGACCCCCCAGAAAAGATTCACAGTTGAAGGAGGACACAGATGGTTGGTGTAAGAGTTCATGGTTAGGGCGAGACGGAGGTAGGAGATCTGCCTTAAAGAGCCCTGTGGGGGCCAACAAAAAAAAAGAAAAAGATCTGGCAAATCCTACATCACCTGTCGCTATGATGCATTAGGAGGAAATGAAATGCATACAGGGACTAGATCCCGTCAGGCCTGGGAACACCTTGAGTTCCTCCAGGATGAGGCCCTGTTTACAAGACAACAATCCACTGAGAACGATGCTTTTGTTACGTTTCTGTTAACATGTTCACACAACAAGGTTCTAATTACAATATCCGATTACACGGCAGCAGTAGAAACGGTGTAATTCCCACGCCGCGCCACTAGAGGTGCTATGCTCTTTGAAAGTAGTAAGATCAGAAGAGTGAGATGGTTTCCGTGGGGGGTATTTGGGTGGGTGGAGTGGTTGATCGGCGCATGTTTGCAGCGGCGGTGGGGGGGGGGGGGGGGGGGGGGGTAAATCGGCTTTATTCTGCTGACGACAACAGCAGTAGGAGAAGACATGCTTTGCACGGACGACCGGCGGAGCGGCGCACCTGTTATTTCACTATATGCACACGCGAAAGCAACAACAAAAAAACGGCTGTTACCGTCAAATAAACATGCAAGCATATCGACTTAGGGGTTTTTTTGGGGTTTTTTTTTGGAATGTTGGTGAGGCGGTAGCGTGAGTTTGACAGAGCGGCCGCCTCGGCAAGATAGCGCTGCGGGAAATACTGGTACAATTATTCAGCCTGTTGTTGCCTCCGTTTTATTTTTATTTAAAATTGCCTTTCGAGATGACATGTCTGTTCTTGATGTTGTATATTATCAAATAAATTTCCCCCCAAAATACGACTTATACTCCAGTGCGACTTAAATGTGTTTTTTCCTTCTTTATTATGCATTTAATGGCTGGTGCAACTTGTACTCCGGAGCGACTTATAGTCCGGAAAATACGGTAATAACTATAATATTAACTAAGAGGGCTAGAATGCAAAAGGAAGAAAAAACGCTATTCTATTGAACTTTTTATTGACCCTTTTTTTCTATAATCGATATAAGTCTGTCAATCGATATATATTGTTATTGGATTATTGTCCAGCCTTACGTTGTCATGCAAATGAACACTAAAAATGTGAGTAAACTGTTCCATTTGCACCAGAAGTTTGTCGTGTAAACAGGATCTGAGCTGGACTGACTATTATTTTAACTTTTAGTGACACTTTTTAAAAAAGCCCATCCAGGGACAAGTGCTACGAATTAGCATTAGCTATTGCACTATGACGGCAACATGGGACTGATGTCATGTTCAGTTTGTCTATGTCGATGTGTGTCTGTCCCTACCAAATAAACTTTGAAATTAAATTAAATTAAATTAAATGGAAGATGTTGCTGGGGAGAGCAATGTCTGGGGTTTCCTCCTAGACGTGTTGGCCCCAAAACCCAAAGAGGACGGATGGACGGACGGACGAACGATATTGTCTCAAGACTCTTTACAAGACAACCAGATCCAATTATGCTGAATTCCTTTTTTGTCCCAATTCGTTCCAATCCAGTTGGAAGGTTGATTTGGATCAAATTAGAAACAGTTCTGTTTAATCCAAATTGAACCTTATTGAAGCTAAATCCTTATTTCCATTTCTCAAACTGTTATCTAAAGAAAAAAAAAAAAAGCACATATTGCGTTTTTGTGACAGGCTCTGGCGACTGCCTACCTAAAGATCCCAAATGAAAGACTTTATTTTTTAAGTTTTCTGCCATTTGCTGATACAAAACTGATTCATCGCTTGATTTTAGGAGCCTTCTTTATGTCTGAATGATTTATAGGTCAGACATAATTGGCTGAACAAAGAGAAAAACATCTTCCTTTGAAAGTGGTAATGCACTGGATAGTAGATTCATGAGAAAAAAGCAGCCTAAACATGTATTGAAACTTCTTTAAAAGACTTTCGGAAAGTCATGAGAACTCTTAATCAAGATCGCCTTAAAAGTTTACAAAAAAAAAAGTCTGTCTGCTTGGAGTAAAACTAAACAAACTAATGAAGGCTTATCTTGTAAATTTGAGAAAAGTGAGGAGGTGGAACAAATGAAAGATTGATGGTGAACTCATTTTATTGAGACCGTTTTGTCATCCCATCTGCTCGTAAAAACTCAAAGTTTCACAGACACAGTTTTTTTTTCCTCCTCCTTTTTTTTTAAGCCAGAAATTGGTTGAGATACCGTTTGTGACTTTCAAAGCAAAGACGGAGGAACTGGTCTCTCCCCTCCTTCCTTGGACGCTCTGCCCCTCCTCGCGTGCCCATTAGAGCCTGAATTCCTCCACAGACTGTTTTCAGCTCAACTCCTCCAGGGTGCTGCTCGCCGCGGCACAAGATAACCCGGCACTCCTCTCGGTGCCTGTCTCCGGCCTCTCCGCTGTCGCTAACGTCCCCCTCCTCGTCCTGTTGGGAATCTGTCCACCATCAACATGTGGCACATGTCCTTGACAAGTAAAGAGGACCTCTCACCGCGGGAGTTGGGCTGCAGTGTCAACCAGGCAACCCCCCCACCTTCTCTTCTCCCGCTTTTTCCTCCACGCTTTCACTCTCCCTCTCTTAATATTGAGTTGCTGGGGTAAAAGGGGGCTGAAGGAATCTAATAACTGTGACAGTGGGGCTTTTTTTGGCTTTGTTCCTGACGCTGCGCAGACACACACAGGGCAGTCTGCTGGCTCTAATGAAAGGTTAAATGAATAGGACAATGTGACAGGAGGTACAATAAAGAAAGAAGAGGGGAGGGGAGAAAATGTGTGCGAGCATGTGTCCATGTCTGAGCGCCGTAGCGAGGAGGGCTGCAATATTTAAAACAGATTAGTTTGCGACTCTCTCTCTGTGTGTGTGTGTGTGTGTGTGTGTGTGTGTGTGTGTGTGTGTGTGTGTGTGTGTGTGTGTGTGTGTGTGTCCGATTGTCCCCCTAGGCCACAGATGATGAGGAGGAATTCCAGCGTGGGGTTCCTTGATAAACGTTAAGGTCAGCGGTGTGAGAGAGGGCGGGGGAACGGGTGCAAGGAGCAGGGGGAGTGACGGAGGGGAGTGTGGGTGTTAGGGGTGGGGGTGGTGGGGGGGGACGCATGTCTCGTCTTGTGCCTCTCTCTGCCTGTGCCTTGGTGGAATGCAAAGTCACATGAAAGAGGCCCTCTTTCTCTCTGAGACTCGTCTCTTGTGTCTGTCTCAAAAGCACCACTGTCCCCCTCCCTGACACATTACCTGTTAGCAGATTTCTCCCCAACTCCGAAAACAGCCTCGCCAAAGCATGCACACCCGCGATCGCACGCTCGCACGCACGCAGGCGTCTGCAAACATTACGCACAGATATTCCCTTAAAAAAACGCAGCCTATGGGTTTTGAGTTTCCCTCCAAAGGGGAAAGTTAACTGAGACAGAGGCAAACACACAAAGTCCTGTCATCATAAGGCTGCTTATTTACTGTGATTATCCCCACAACTGGCACTTTTTTAAACCAAAATCATACGCTTGGGTTTCAAAAACACATCATCTAAATTTTTGGTCGGAGCACTCAATTAAAACTGAAGGTGGTTTAGGAGAACCGGCGATTAATATAAAGGTAAGGCTTACGAGTTAATCAGCATGTCCGCCTTGAATCCAGCGATCAGGAACAATATGATCCACCCAAAAAAACTTTTGATAGGAGGTTCGGAAAGATTTGTTTCCTTGTTACGTCTGTCCAACCTGTGGATAATAATCACTACTCCTTAACCCTTTTAAGAATTCATCACATTACAACTGCAAACATATTATATTAAGACTTTATGAGTTAGACCAACACACATTTTGTGCATAATTGTGAATTAAAAGAAAAATTATGCATGGTTTTCTTTTTTCTTTTTTACCAATAGGATTCTGAGAAGTGTGGCACCCAGCTGTATCCTGCCCCCCTTTATTCTGAGAACCCCAAATAAAATCAAACACCTTCTTGAGTCATCTAATTGTCAAACTGAGCTGTTTCTAAAGGCCTCTGAGGTTTATTAGAGAACAATGGAGAACAAACAGCATCATAGGACAAAGGAACCCAGCAGACATGTCAGAGAGGAGGTTCTGGTCCAGTTTAAAGCAGGGTTAGGTCCTACAACAACATCTGATCAATCCATCATCTGGACCTGGAGAGAGGATGGACCACCTGCAGACCTACCAGGACATGGACGTCCACCTGGACTGACAGGCTGGACAAAGAAGTCCATGAAAACTTTTGGAGAGTTAAAGAGAGCTTCAGCTCCAATTGGTCAGTCACTTCACAAATCTGGCCTTTATGGAAGACCAGCAAGATGAGAACCATAAAAAGTCCCGTTTACACATCATCACAGGCCATGTAGGCTGCACATTAACAGGTGGTAGAAGGTATTTCACTCAGATTGGATCAAAACTGAACTTTCATCTAACAGGCAAAACACTACGACACAAAACTGTTGGCTCAGGTAGGCGTCTAAAAGTTGAAGGATATTGGCCCCTGAGAACCGGACGCCTGAATTAGACCATTTCACGTGTTAGAATGGCCTAGTCAAAGTCCAGACCTGATTTCAATTAAGAATCTGAGACTTCTACTTTGTGTTTGTCGACCACATAAATGGCAATAAAATATACTGAAGCTAATGAAGAAATTAAAATCATCATAACTAAAGATTTATAGTTCAGTTCTTTTTTTATTCTGTCTTATTTTTTTTAACAAACAGACAATAAATATATTGCATTTTGTTTGTCTCAGACGCCTGAGGTCACAGCCAACTTGTGTTTGTGTTCCAGTTACAACTTGGAAAACCAGGATTCTCTGCTGCTGACCTCAGTGATCTGGCTAACTAGTGTTAGCATTAAATAGCCAATTATGATATATTCATATAATGCATTTTATACATTCAGTGTCTCATGGTACTATGTGGGTCACTAATTTAATGGTGTACAAACTGTAATAAGCACGAAAATAATTACTGCATCTTTCACTTTGTTTCATGTTCTGATTTCAAGAGGCACTTAATTTTGTTTTGCCAACCTGGAAATCGGAAACTTAATCAGCTGAATATAAATCAAGTTCGTTACATGATTTTTCAAAATGAAGACACCAGAAGCTCACTCTGGTTGCATACAACGTTTTTCAGAGAAATTACGTCATCCTGTTGGTATATTTTTTGTTATTTCTGTCATGTACGCTAGTGCACTTTGTGTTTAGTTTAATCTTTTGTTTTGACTGTAGGGGTGAGTGAGGCTAAAAACCTTTTATGCAGTT
This sequence comes from Fundulus heteroclitus, assembly GCF_011125445.2. NCBI lineage: Eukaryota > Metazoa > Chordata > Actinopteri > Cyprinodontiformes > Fundulidae > Fundulus > Fundulus heteroclitus. The sequence continues at coordinate 39,636,948 of NC_046365.1, read as the reverse complement.
GTTAATATTATACAGTTAATAAAATGTGGCTATATTAAACATTATAGCTGTTAGAAACCGTTGTTATAAAAAGAAAAACGTAACTGTACTATAAAATGGCTTCAGTGCATTAAGAGAAAAAACTAAAGTTACAATTCTGACACATTTTGTTGGGATGTGGGGGTGAAATTTCTCCATTCTTTAAAGGGCGGTGCAACATTTGAGAACCACCGGACCACTATGGATTATTTCTGGAAGAAAGCTTGAAAACTACACTCCTTTTTCACTTCATTTTCACTTCATTTTAAATAAATACTTAAAGTTTCTGTCGGGAGGAAGCATTTATGTGTTTTTAATGTTCTTAGACCTAGAATTCAGATGAACTGTGGATAAGTCAAACTCTTAACAGAATAAGTTCATATAGTAGGTATTTAATGGACCTGATAAGACGGGTTCTTGTCACCTAGATTTTGGTGGTTGAGGTGTATTTTATTTTGTAGGAGTGAGAACAAACGGCTCTTTAAGACCTTCAACTTAAACCGATCAAACCTCAATCTGGAGATTCTTTATAACACAGTTTGACAGCTTATGAAACCATTATTGTATTTCCTAAAGCACAAACAAGAATTTTCAATTCCTAAATTGAGTTAAGGTTATGTTTCAATTAGAAGAAATGTGATATATGAACTAGTCAAACTTGGAGTGAAATATTCTACACTGATTACAGGTGCTTTTAAACCGCTTACAACTCACACATCCTTCAAAAAAAAGGGGGTATTAAACATTTTATAGGACAAACAGCTAATTACAAATGTGAATTAGTAATTAATATGTTAAGCTAACAAAGTCAAGCAGGTCAACCCGAAAAAAAATTGTCTCCTGGAGATGAATAATCATCAATAACTGAAAGAATCTGCAAAGATTTAAGACAGTTTAACTCCTGGCAGTGATAGTTTCTCTGAAAGCTCACTGCAAAGAGACGACAGATAAACTTTATTTGTCATTTTAGGGAATATATCCTTGAACAAAATGTTCCACTGACCCCCTTTTGGGATTAATTTAACATTTCTGAATTGAATTGAATGATCTGTAGCATTAAAACGTTTTTTTTTTTTTTACAGTGAAAGAAGAAGAATACTTGAAAAATACTTGACAACTTTTGGAAATCCCTTCAATCCCGTCTGGCTTTTATTGTAGATGAAGAGAAAACTGTGCAGTGGAAAGAGAGGAATCAATTCAAAGAGTCTTCAGGTAGAACAACACTGTCAGGCACGGTTACGAACAAAGACCGAGACACATGGGCCAATAACGGCAAAGTCAACATGCTGCGTCTCAGTCCTCAGGAATTTTTCATGAGCCACCACTTATCTTGTCATATCAAATTTCTTCAGCCAGCCTTTTTAGGGAAAAGGGAAAAGACACCTTTAGGGCAAATTATTCTCTTTTAATCAAATCACTCTGTATGCCCCGAGGATATCTCTCCATACCTTTTGAGTCACCGGGGCAGGGCCATCGACGCACACGCCCCAAAAGAGAAAAAAGAAAGAAGAAAAAAACAAATATATCCTCATGTTCTCTGTCTATAGAAGTCATTTTGTGTGGAAGCCTGGAAAAGAAAACTATTAACCCAAAGAGGAAATGTATTAAAAATACAAGTTCAACCTGGAGTTTCAATCACGAGCAGAAATTCCTGATTTTGTCCCTGCCTGTTCGTGGAAATCAAGCGAACAACTTTATTCTGCACTGCAGTTCATGCAGGCAGCGGCCATAAAATATAAATTATATCACATAACCTTATACCTCCCAGCTGAGCCATTTGGTTACAACTCTCCTCCTGTTCGTTACAGCTCCAGCTTCTCTGGTATTTCTATACCGTCGACATGAGTTATATCCCACCGCCGCTCAACAACGTATGGATTACGGGGGAAATGGAACCTCCCCGCCGATTGGGCCGCTGCCAGGCCGTGACGCTCCAGTGTTTATTTTACGCCATTGCTGGTAATTAGTTTTGGACAGAATCAATTAAGGCCACCCTAAACTGGAGCTGAAAACACTGACAGATGCATTCATGTCCCAGAAGACAGGACAAAAAAAAAAAAAACAAATAAAACGTACTTAATGTGCTTTTTTTACGGACAGAGTTGTGCAAAACGTGACCTTAGGTAAAGACAATGAGACTCCTGCAGATGCTTGCCCATGTTTTCTTTTTTTTCTTTTTTTTCCTGGTTTCCTGAGTCCTACAGAGAGCATTTTGATGAACACGCAAAATGAAGCTTGAAGTGAAAAAAGAAGTGCATGTAGGGGCAAGTATCAGCTTTGCAGCTTTAGCACACCTTTTACCACAGAGACTGATTCTAATCTGATTAATTTGCCTTTTGCAAATGCGATCTCTCTTCTCGCCGCAGACAATACTACCATTTAGCAGATTAAAGCTTTTGTATAATATCAGCCTGTGTCATGGAACGATCAAACCCAAGGTACTAAGCTCATGTAACTACAACTACTGAGCGTGTTGTTTTACTTTGTAGCACTAAAACATTAAACAGGTTGGCACAAAACTATTTTATTTAGTCAGAAATTCAGCGTTCAGACTTTTCCTGGCCGACACAGATTTGCGGTTTTCTTTGAGGTGTGAGCCGTCGATTTTGATTTTGACCAATTCCATTTTTATGAAGACACATTAAAAAAAAAAAAAAAGAAAAGTGCTGCAGGCTGAAATTCTTTGAATCCAACAGATAATGAAGGATTTCGACACATTTTTATGTCACACTCACAGACTGGTTTCTATTCCTTGTATTCAATTTAAAATGTGAAAAACTAGAGTTCACAAAAAGTTATGATGCATATGTGTGTAAAACAGAAAGTATTAAAATAGAAAGTAGTCTAGGAAGGAAAAAAGAAAGAAAGAAAAAAAGAATAATAATTTCAGTTTTATTTTATATTCAGATTCTTTTTTGAGTCTGAATTAGGTTTTCTTTTGGAAAGAAATGGCCGGATTCTCTCCGTTACATCCGTCTATGACTAAACGTTTGACTCACGTCTCGGTCAGGTCAACAAACGCACTGATGGCGTCGTTCTTGGAGGTTAACCGTGTCACTAAGGCTAAGGAGACATTTAGTGTTGGTGAAAAATTGATGCTGCCCACCATTAAAGACATTTTGACGTGAACTTCTAGGACATGCTCTTTAATGGCGGTGGCCTTTCAAGTGCATGAGGATTGTCACAATGAGAAAAAGTTGAATTACAGAGTCCACTGGACATAAGCGACACAGTTTGGGTGTCACTGATTCAGCGTTTATATTATTATTATTATATTTAGAAAATACCACAGTTTTTATACCAGTCATATTCTGGCGATGGTTGTTTTTTTGTTTTGTTTTTTCTGCTGTTTCAAAATGGTAGGGAAATATACTGCATAATATCGGTAAACATCGATTATCGGCCATAAGAGCGATGTTTATATCAGATATCGATATTCGCCCAAAGCTTTCACAGCAGTGCGTCCCTAATTATAGCGTAGTTTTAAGACTTATATTTTTTTTAAGATACTTTATTCATTCTTTCATTCTTATTCATACTTTCTATTGACTGATTGGTTTAGTAGACTCATAAAATCTGACAGATTCCGACCTCTGATCAAACAAAATAACTCTATCTGTGGTTTTTGAGCAGATCATAGGGCTGGGCGATAAATCGATTTAATCGATTAATTCGAATTTACAATTCTTTAAGATTTCATTTTTGGAAAATCTGGATTTTATTTTGCCAATACACTCATTGGGTTTCCATGAAGAGAACAGCATGTGATGCTGAATATATGTTTAGGCAAATGTATTGTCAAAATATTGTTAAGTGGAAACTTTTTTTTACCATAATACGAGGTACTTCATTTACTTATTTACTTTCTTTTAACTTAGTTTGAAGTTCACAAGTGCAGTGAAGCCTGTTCTTAGCTCAATGTTTAATACCACTAGCAGCAAATGTTTTGTTATATTTTCATTGTTTATAATGGCACGGCTACCATCTTGTTTTATAAGCATGTTTCACAGCTTGTTTTTAGTTGCACTTTGAATTCAGGTCAACTCCCTGATGAAATGCTTGACATAAAAGCAAGGTTTTAAAATAATTTCTTTTTATGAAACAAAAAGGAGGGGAAAAATCGATTAATCGGATTTGGTATGATAAAATCGGAGATTTATTTTTTAATCCATATCGCCCAGCCCAAGCAGATCATAGATGACTTTAGATCTGGAGCTGTCAGCGCAGGTGGGAAACATCCAACCTGGAAGGTAAAACTTCAGGTATGAAACTGCAAAACATCTGAATTGATCAGCGGGCCCAATGAGCAGCACCCTTTCTGCATCCTTCGTTGGGACTTCCTCCAACTCCCTGCTGGCGGTTAACAGCCAACACCTTTTGCCACAGCCCAGGTTGATTTACCTTCTTAAGGGAGTTTTGGAAGCCTTTCCATTGCTTGTTGGAGATCTGTGTCCTTCAGCCAGCTGTAACAACTCATTTAGGCCAGCAGGCTCTGTCTTTGAACTGCAGACCCATTTGAAAAATTACAGTTGGGCAGGTGTTTGTTTAGAAATGCACATTACAGCATGTCTCCACCGCAGCAGAAATCCTCCAGAATCCTCCGCTGTTCAATATATTTTCTCAGGTCTGACTCGCTCAGGGTCTGAATTCATCACATTTTATCACATATCTCTAAGAATCACAAGAACACAGAGCAGATTTCCCAATGTTTTCATGAGAATAAGTCAGTTAAGATTAAGTTTCTTACTTTTTGGACCGAGGCAAAAAAGAAAAGTAATTATGCCTCTCACATGTATATTATTCGAAGCTAAGTCTTTTATTAAATTAGAAGTCCCGCAATCCAATTTGTTTTAACATTTCATCGTGTCTGTTTTGGTCACTAAAGTTCACGGTTTAGGTTACGCTGCTGTGCTCAAAGGTTTTTACACCGAGCCACCGCTGCATTTAGACGGCCCCCACTCCCACTTTCAAAATATTACCTTTTCTGTCACTGCCAAGACACACTATCAGTCGCACATGAGAGTACTGATAAAGCACAGCTGGGACGTATCGCTACAGCCAGGATCCACCCCTGGTTGAATTAAAATCGCTGCAAAAATGCTGCCCAGACATCATCAGGTGAGAGGGAAACAAATCTCGCCTAAAACCTGCACATATAAGTACAATGATAAAACAACGTTTAGTTTAAGATTAAATCAGTGGTTGTCTCTGTCCATGCAGAGGGTCTGCTCCCAGGTTTGGTGGGAGTCGCCCCAACCACCTCCATGGCTCTGTCCACAATACTCTTATATATATATATATATATATATATATATATATATATATATATATATATACACATACCATGCAGAAGCATTAGGCAGCTAATAAATTATGTATTATATGAGCTGCAGGTTGACTCTACATACAATATTTACTACTTTGTGTCCCCATGATACCATTGATACTAAAAATACTGCTAAAAATAAAATGGGCACTAAATCATTATCATTGTTACTATTAATTGTATTCTACTGTGTTTGTCTTTGATGGGGTAATTTCTTTGCCCCCCCCCCCTCCATTTGTTTGTCTTCTATACCTTTGCCAGCTTCATAATTGTCATCATCTGTGATATATTTTGCTGTACCAATACTTTAATCATGGGGAGTATGTCTCGCCCCCCCGCCCCTAATTTTACTATCAAATCTGCGCCTGACATTGCATGGCAGCCAGTCCCACCTCTCTAATCTAATGCTGCTAGGACAGGAGATACAGACAGAAAGTAAAAAATTCAATTACAGTTTTAGATGTTCCTCTTATTTTGAACCTTCTTTTAGCCTAGCGTCTATGAAAATTCAGTCACCACAAAGGAAACTAAGGGGTTATTTAATGAAAATGACTGCCAATCTGAAAGATATACGCAAATACATGAATATCAGTGAGAAAACGGATGTTTCTATTAAGTCACCAAATGTTTTATAGTAAAAAAAAAAACATATATGGAGGCGTCCTTTGGAGGCGGAGAGTGAGAGTTTAGGAGGAAGCAGAGTGGAGGGAAGAGTGTGTCGGTGAGCGGGAGAGTGGTGGTGTGGAGGGAAGGGGTGGGGGTGGGGGTGTGGGGGGGGTCACTATGTGAGCAGTAATCAGAGGAAGACAGCGGGGGGGACAGTGAGGGTTGGTGGGGTCAGAGCGGAGCACCACTAAGCAGCCCTTCTCTTCATTAGGAGCCTCTCTAAGTGCCTCTCTACCTGTCCACCAGATTATTGAACCAACTAACCAGCGGCTCACACCCCCCTCACCCTCACCCACACACATCTCTGATTCTCCCAGGCCCAGAGGAATCACGACCCAGCCGCCGCCTTGCTGACAACTTTAACTTTTCCTTTAACCCCACGGAGCAGCACCGTCGGCCATCTCTGGCTGCCGGTGACATTAATCGCCGCACAACCTTCTGTTGCTTTCACTTTAAATCGCCTTCAGATGTAGAAAACATCCAACTGTGTGGGGTGCATCTGATTCCTGAACTCACAAGCGCTTTATACAACGTGAATAGATGGAACAAGGGTTTAAGGGACATGGCCAAGTGAAACAGCCTTTCAGCGTGTGACTCCAGAAACGGCAGCATGAGGGAGACTGAAGCAGAAAGGAGGAGGGTGAGACTCCTCAGATAGACGCTGACAGACATGTTGCAGAGGTTTGAAGCGGCAACATTAATCTAAATTTCCTTGTCTCATCTTCAAAGCAAACGCAGAGGTGTCTAAAATACCTGAAAGTTCTCCTCTGCATGTCAGAATTTGGACAAAAACTTTCTGTGTGGAGGTAAACTCTCGACGAAGACTCTGCGGTGCAGAGGCACTTAAGATTTTGTGCCATGGAGCCGGATTTTTAAAAAAAAAGAAATTGCCTCGCATCGACATCTCAAATCAACCGTTCTTGTCTGTTTCTGTCTGTATCACAAAGAGAGCAAACATCCAAGCAGGAATATGTGAAATCGATGGGTCTAGTGAAAACAAGGCGCCGCAGCAGCAGCAGGAGCCGAGGGGCTTCAGGCCTGACACAAAACTTTGTTCCCAAATGAAATCACATCCCCCCCAAACATGGCACATGTGCATCAATCTCCTGTTTGCTGGCTGAGTCTGCACGGCACACAGTGGCACAATCAGTGATGTGTTCAGAGAAAATCCTCTCACGGTTTGTAAACTCCGCATCAGACGTTTTTATTTTAATTTTTCATATATAAATAATTTGAGTTGAGAAAAGAACCGTTGCTGCTGGATGAGGCTCCTCCTGTCAGCTCTGGTTGTTTTAAAGCAAAAAGAAAGAACAAATGAGCAGGAAGAGCAGAAGATGGAGGTAAGAGTTTCTCTTAAATTTAGTGATATTAACAACAAACGCTGAAGTAAAGAAATTATTTCAGTGAGATTTGGACAGTTTTTTTTTTTTTTTGTTTGTTTGTTTGTTTTTTGGTGAGTTTGTGTCGGATCAGTGTAATTTTATTCCAAATAAAGTTACAATTTACTCATTTTGTACTGCAGAGTTCAGTTCGATTAAATTCAGAAACCAGAGACATTAAAAAAATCATATTTACCATTGCTGCATGTTGTGTCAGACAGACCTCGGGGCTCCTGGCACTTTTGGAGACTTTGCGTCCTGAAAAAAGTCTGATTTCGCCCTCAAGTGGGGGAACTTTGTCCCTCTTTCGCCGCTGCTCCCTCTGATATCAGCACCCACGCTCGGTTGTTCTGGTTCACCAACAGCGCCTCGACGTTTCTGGCAGGTTTCATAAACCAGAAGCAGACGGCCAGTGTTCGGGGGGTCTTCTTCTGTCTGTGTTTGTTTGCCCAGGAGGGTCGCAGAGAGTCGCGGCCGCTTCGCGCGTCGACTGGATACGCGTCGGTGTCCCGGAGAGGAGCGCTGCGCCTGTGTCGCCTGAAAGCGGCAAAGTGAAGAAATCAGGAGAGAGTCACAGACAAGACAAGCCGGAGCTGGGCTGTTGCTGCTTGTCCTACCTTGATGAAAAACGGGAAAGAGGGAAGAGAGGGAAAAAACGCCTTCTTTACACTTCCCTGGTGATTTCCTTGTGCCGAGTCAGCAGAGTGTGCGCCGGGGAGCTGCGGACGGTCCGGGGCTGCAGGGGAAACTTGGCTGAATTCAGACCTTGTTTCTCTGGAGCCTCGGTGGCAGCGCATGGGGGTCCCGGTGAGCTGATTTACGACGCCGCGTCAGCTCCCAGATTCCCCCTCTTTTCACGGCAGATGTGCGTCAAAAAGCCGTAGCCCCGAGATAAGAGCGGCTTGCGCAACATTTGAAAAGTTTTCAGGGCAGTTTTTAGATGGTTAAACGTGGAAGGGAGAAAAGTCGCCTGAAAGCTTTAATTCGGTTCAAAATCCATTAAATTTAAACAGAGGGATTTTTTTAATTAGGTCTTCTCAGCTCAAAGTAACCTGAAGTGCAACACATTTCAGCTCCTCAAGGTGCCCGTTAACGTTACCGGAAAAATAAAGTTTGCATCATGTTTCATTTTAATCCCAATTGACACAAAACAGATCACAGGTGACTTGTTTGGTGATTTTTTTACACGTTTTCTTATCAATCCAGGTGTGCTGCTACACATAAACATGGGCTACCACAAAGTCCAGAATCCCACTCAGATTTTTATTTATTCATCTGTTTTATTAATAAAACCAATAGTTTGTCTTTATCATCGATGGGCACCAAACACATAGAAACTAATTTGCACAGAGAAGAGAGAATTAAGACAACTTTACTATCTTCTTTTCTGCTCAGCTCATGGTCTAAATCACAGTCATACTTTAAATTATATATATATATATATATATATATATATATATATATATATATATATGCTTAGACGTTTTGGCTCCATAACAGCTTCCAATTTGGGCATTTACTGGTGCTTCTCAATAAATTACATCATGAATAAGGTAATTTATTTCACTGATTCAGTTCAGGAACTGAAACTCATACATTCTTTATATTCTAAACACAAAGGCTGAAAATCAAATGTTTGTCAATGGTGATGAATTGGGCTTTCAGCTGCTAAATGCACTAAAACCAGTTTCTGGAAGAATACTACATTGCTGCAATAAAACAAAAACAAAAAGCACTTTTAATTCAGAAATGAGGGCCCACTTAACAGTATGTCCCCACTCAGTACTTGGTCTGGGCTCCTTACAGTCCCAGAGGAACCAGGAGAAACCAGCAACTCAGAGATGAAAACAGGCTGTTTTAAATACAGAGGAGGAGGGGAGAGAAGGCATGGAGAAGGTGATCAGGTGATTATTGAAAACAGGAATTAGGGGCCTGAAGTGATCCAGAGCAGATGATTGTTGTTGAGGACGGTGAGGGAAGGCAGCGTTGGCGGTGTTCCTTCGTTGTCTTTAGCAGGTTTAGCTCCGGGTGGTTCTGATGGCACCAATGGACCAGCCGACCCTCCTCCTGTCTCTCTTCAGACGTCCTGGACCAGACCAATGACAGTGGTGTCGTCTGCAAACGACAACATGATGCAGTGAGACAGAAAGAACTGGAGATTGTGGCAGCAAAGCACCAAGGGGCTGGTTAGGAGCTGAGGCAAAGAAGGGCAGAAAAGTCTCAAAAGTAGGCAATGAAGCAGAGCACACACATGCACGGGGGGGGGGGGGGGGGGGGCAAACGGGCACAAAGCTAAAGACTAAAAGCTAAAGACTAAAACTAAAATAAGGATCCAAACCAAGAGACAAAGACCTGAAAGCAAGAAAGAAGATAAGAGTCTGCAAAAATAGTTAACTGAGGAGGAACCTAACTAGATACAAAACAAAAAATTAACGCTTTTTATGTCCTGTCAGGCCATGTGGCATTAAGAATTGTTTTCATAATGCCAAAAACAGGTTTTACTTTCACAAGTGGAGCCTTACTGCTTTCACCATAGTGCTCTGCTTGATTTATATATGCAAAAAAAACTTTATTAGATTTTATTCTGGGACTATTTAATCCACAATGGACACTGAAACGGGAAGGTAGAAGAGGAAAAATGGAGAGAAACAGATGAGACAAAAATGCTAAAAGGAAGAAAAGGTGAAAGAGAAAGAGGAGAGGAAAGGGAGAGAGCAAGATAACAAGTCTTACTAAAAATGAAGACTAACCAAAATGATCCAAAACGAATGTAATAAAACAGACCATGGATCAGGAAACTAGTCCTTTTCCTTCTTAGACACCCCTGGTGTTGTTTTTTAGAGCTTATCACCCAATGAGACAGATGTAGCTTATGTCCACCTGATGTGCACACCACACTTTTTCCTGCTACTCACCTTTTCCTTATTATGTTCAGCGCTCTGTGAACAGAAGTTTCTTTAACAATTACTCTTATTGTGGAGGCAGTAAAAAAAAAAATTATTTAACTGTTCGTTTGCAGCTTTTTTTTAGGAACCCACAGCCGTCTGAGACTTCCCTTGAAAAGCTCTGATATTGTGGTAGATCTGTTTCACAACATGCGCTGCTGCTTTGAAGAAAGTTATCAGCCCTAGATTGTTCTCTAGTTCTCAGACTGCTAATTTAGTATTTTCTCTTGGAGCTAGTTCACTTTAATTCCCCTGTTATGTTATGTAGATTATGTAAAAATGTCCAGCTGAACACGATCACATTCGGCTCATGTGCGCTCACATGATGAGTGCCTTCTGATGGAAATAAAAACGTTCTTTTCAACAGTTGCATGAGTGACCCGCTCAAGAGAAAAGTTTCTGACCTGAAACGCCTCTCGCATGTGATGCTGCGTGTTTGCTCGACGCAGACCTGTAAACATATAAAGGATGATGAAAGGACATGACAGCAGGCAACGTACAGGTCATTCATTTAAAGTTATACAGGCCTATTTTAGATCCCGATAATCTGCTGCGACCGTAATCTGGGATCTGTTGCCTTTTTATACCTTTTATTTTAATGCGGTCATGGCAAAAAGAGTCTAAATCTCTGTGCAGGTCAAGGTTTTAAGGGGGCCTTAAGCAGAATTTGATTTGATTTTCCTTTTCAAAACTTCAACACCACTAATAGAGATTAAATACAAGAGGGGGCAATGTTTAATTGGCTGGGTTTAAAAAAAATCAGAGTTGTTTGATTAAAATCATAGCATCAGCTTGCAGCTATAGTAAAACATCCATTGAGCTGTAAAGATAACTCTTTGTCCTTTACAAAGTCAACTTCTAAGTTCTTTTGAATCTGAAACAACTGAAAATATTCTAATTTATCTGAGCTGAACGTATCAAAACAAATATAAAAATATTTGTCTTCCCAATAAACAAATAAATAAAATAAAAAGAGTTAGGTTGAAATTTCAGCATTTAAGGGAGGCGTCCCTGATGGTTTGTGGGCCCAAAGCAGCGGTTTAGTTTGCTTATCCCTTGGGCCGGCTTTTTGTTCCTGACACCTTGTTAAGTTTGTTCCAGGAATATTTAAGGCAGCGCTGAGGACTAGTAAGTGTTACCTAATAAAGAACCAATGAATGGGGATTTTTAGGCAGCGGTGACGCGCTTATTTGCCCCAGATTACCTGATGTCCCAACATACCTGAATTTAGTCTGCACAAAAAATAAATTTGCCTTCATTTAAACAAGGTTTGTTTTTTTTTGCTTTTATTTTTCCTGTCGAGCACGCACGTCACGTTGAAGCTGTTGGAAACAGTTTCCAGCTTCAGCGGGGATGTGTGACACTGATTTGCCAGATCCCACAGAACCGAGGCCTTCATTAAACTTTCATAGTGTGCTTGTTTTTACGAGGATTTGCTCAACATTTGACTGAGACATCTCCAGAGTGATGAGTTGAAGGGCTGTGCGGCTGTGCGAGTCTGCGTGCGTGGAACGTTCTGTGCTCCTTCCTCCGCCTCAGTCTGGCTCCTCCACTTGGGTGAGACAGGCAGCCGAGTCCCACGGCAGTCATTTCTATCAAGTCAAGCGTCTGGAAGCCCCACTTGCATGTTTGGTCAAGGGGTAAATAATAGATCAGGGATTAGGCTGGTGTAGAATTCATTCCAGAGTAACAAGCTACTGGAGGTCCCAGGATATGCATATTCATTTGTTGGCCAAGGCCGTGGGAGAGCGAGGACCATATGCCTGTTTGTCAGAGGGCTTAGGTTGCTAATTAAATGAGATATTACATACTTATGTGAGCAACAAACAAAATGCCTTTAAAGGATTATTAAAAAAAAAAAAGAAGCCTTTTTGTTGTTTTTTGCCCCTTCTAAACTGTTTCTGTTTAGCAGTGACGGTAAACCAGGAAGCAGCAGCTTTGACGCGAGGCTCTGATCACATTTACTGGGACGTGTAAAAAGCCTTAAAAAAAATGAATCTTTTATCAAAGTGGCATCATCTCACACCGAGCATTTCATTAAAATCCAACCTTTAATTTGAATGCATTTATTCAGCGAGGAAAAAATAAATCCCACATTGGTAACAGGTGCTACACTTACTAATAATTCTCTTTACAGCATTTGTTTGATTACTAATTTACCTTTTTCTTATTAATCAGAGCCTCTGAGTACTTTAGGTTAGTAATTAATGGCTTTCTGTTTCACTGGAGTAAACATAGGGCTGGACGATAAAAAAAAAAAAAAAACATATTGATAAAATACAAGTCATATTGATAGATATTGATAATTATAAACAAATTTTAAACCTATATTTTAAGTGCAGGCCTGGCCATTAATGCTGTTTTTAGGTACACAACACACAAATTGAATTCAAACTCAACCCTTTATTGAACCAACTTTTTACCAAAACTGCAAGTTTTTAAAAAGAAAATAGAAGATGTGCTTTTTGACCTCTTTGAAGGGGGCGGAGCTTGGTTCCTGGGTCTGCGTTGTGATTGGTTGGGAGGAAGTAATGACTGTAATATTAACTTATATTATAGGCTACATTGCAAAAGGAAGGAAAACTGTTATTCTATTGAACTTTTTATTTACCTTTTTTGTCCATTATGGATATGCATCTATCGATCTAGACTAGATATTGTTACTGAATTATCGTCCAGCCCTAGGTATACATATGATGTGACACAGTGAGATGTTACTTTTAACCACTCTTCAGTTTAGGAAAGACTAGAGAACATATCACACAGATAACACAGAAGTCTTTTGATTTCCATAAATGGTAAACGGCTTGCGCATTCACCCATTTACGCACGCATTCACATCCTGACGGCGGTGAGCTCTAAAGTCTGGAAATAGTGACTCAACTGGGGATCTTCAGCTCCAGTCCTCCGTGTCCTGCTGTTTTAGACGTGTCCCCGGTCCAACATGTCCTCAGTCCAAAACACCTGAACCAAATGGCTGAATTAGCTCTGCAGCATGCAGTCATGTTCTCCAGAGTCCTGCTAATGATCTGACTATTTGACTCGGGTGTTTTGGACCAGGGACACATATGCAAGCTGCAGGACCTCGAGGACTGGAGCTGAAGATCCCTGCTCTATTTCAACAGTCAGAGCAATAAATGAAAAATAGAAAACAACTGGAACTGTGGTGAGGACAGATTTCTTGCCACCACCCACGGCGATGGTAAGAGGGGAAAGGTTAGATAACTACAGCAAAGCGTGGCATATTTAGGTCAGCAGGTCCCCATGAGAACCGCTGGACGTGACCTCCCTGGTTATTCAGGAGGTATGTCAGGAAAAAGAGCCTTTTGTGTTCCACCATCGCTAATATAAACATGGAGGCTGCAAAGCCCTGCTGAGAGAAATCATTTTCTCTGGTTGGATGAGACTACGACTGAGTGCATAGAGAACATAGATTCTCCGGTGGTTTGGTGGTAATCAAGTGAAAAAACAGGCATTTGTGTTTGTAAGCATGGTGGAGGATCTGTGATGCTGTGGGACTCTTCCTCCTTGGTAAAAATAACTGCATATCCATCCATTTTCTGACCCGCTTATTCCCTCATGGGGTCGCGGGGGGTGCTGGTGCCTATCTCCAGTGTTCACTGGGCGAGGGGCGGGGTTCAGTCTGTCGCAGGGCAACACAGAGACAAACAACCATTCACGTACACACTCACACCTAAGGACAATTTTAGAGAAGCCAATCAACCTAACAGTCATGTTTTTGGACTGTGGGAGGAAGACGGAGTACCCGGAGAGAACCCACGCATGCACAGGGAGAACATGCAAACTCCATGCAGCATGCAGAAAGACCCAGGGTTGGATTTGAACCCAGAACCTTCTTGCTGCAAGAAGGTTCCACTGTGTATCCACTGTGCAGCCCCCCCCCCCCCACACACACACACACACACACACACACAAAAAAAAACTGCATAATGATCAGAAATATCATGGCTGAATCAGTGCCACTGGACATAAACTCTGGCTCCTTTCGGGACTGTTGGAGGGAAGTTGCTCCTGGAGAACGTCTTGTTCTCACTCTTTATTCGTGACAGAATCAGGAGGAAGCATAACAGCATTGCATCATGCACCACAGGACTATTATTATTGTTATTATTTATGAGGAACAAATGACTTTCAAGATCTGAGTGAGATTTTATGAGAGAAAACAGCTTAGAAATGCTGTCCATCCCTTCAACTGTTGGCAGAATTTCTCTGTTCTTGACTATATATTTATTTATTTAATTTATGTTCTTGTTTCTTAGTTGTTATTTTGTTTTAGGTGTTTTTTTGCACTGAAGCTGCTTTTTTATGCAATTGTCTTCTCCAAAAAGTCTTCACATCCCTGTACATGCAGATTTCAATTAAATTAAATAAAAAATTTATATAGCGCCAATTAAAGGCATACTATGCAACATTTTTCAGTTAATTAATATGTTCCATACCGTTTTGGATGATTAAATGAGTCATTTCAGGTTGAACTAAGGTTTTCTCGGCCGCCCTGGTGGTCTGTGGGGGAAATACCGCACTTGCAATTGCAGGAGCAGTCGGCCCGCAGTCACAGGCTCAGTAGTCTCGTGTGCATCGAGAGAGTGGGTCTTGCTTTACGGCGATAACTGCTACACGCCCGCAGTGAAAGGTGTGCTCGTTGGTAGCGCAGTGGCGATATTTGTGCAGTTATCATGGCGGAACCAGCGAGAAAACAGCGAAAGCCCATGTTGGAGCAGGCAAGAAAGAGGAAAAGGGCTCTGGACAGAGAGAGGAGTCGTACACGGGTGAACATAGAAGGCTGCAAGGCTGACGCGGACCTCGCGTTTCTGCTGATGCGATTGTAAGTAACATTGTAGGGTTTCCCTCACGCTACCGCCTCGCCGACATTCCAAAAAAATAATAATAAAAAAATAAAACTAACTCGATATGCGCGCCGCTCCGCTCAGCCGGTCAGCGGTGCAAAGTTTGTCTCTCTCCCCCCCCCCCCCCCCCCCCGCTCCGCTCCGCTCAGCGGTGCAAAGTTTAACGTCAAATAAACATGCAAGCATATCGAGTTTTATTATTATTATTATTATTATTATTATAATATAATAATTATAAATAATATAATTATAATAATCTTTTTTTATGTTGGCGAGACGCTACCGCGGCGGCGGCGGCTGCGGCTTGGCGAGGCGGTGGCGGTAGCGTCTCGCCAACATAAAAAAAAAAAATAATAATAATAATAAAACTGGCGAGGCGGCGGCGGTCGCGGCTTGGCGAGGCGGCGGCGACCGCCTCGCCAAGATAGCGCTGCGGTAAGCTTGATGTTCATACCTTCACTGTGTTAGTCATTGTTTGTACTGCCGTTTTTTCCACTTTTCGTTGCGTTCGCCTGTCTGCTAAGCTCAAAACAACCGCGCCTGGCTTGATGGAGGAACCAGAACAGCTGAGCATCTTTACGACAGTGCACTTTTACTTTAGCCCTCTTGGGGGAGCCTCGCTGGAAAATCAACCCCGGTTGCATAGTATACCTTTAACAACACATGTCATCTCAAGGCTCTTTCCAAAGTCAGACTCCATCAGATCCTCCAGGTTGGTGAGAAAGTTTCCTCTCTAAGGAAACCCAGCAGGTTGCATCAAGTCTCTCCAAGCAGCATTCACTCCTCCTGAAAGAGCGTAGAGCCACAGTGGACAGTCGTCTGCATTGTTGATGGCTTTGCAGCAATCCCTCATACTGAGCATGCATGAAGCGACAGTGGAGAGAAAAACTGATGCACTAACATGCATGTTTGCCTTTGCTTTCAGTAAAAGTATTTTCTGCAGAGAAAAGGCTTATGTTGTTCACTGACTGTGTCTTCAGATTCTTTATTTTAGACTTAGACTTAGACAACTTTATTTGTCATTTTGTTTGCACAGAGTGCGTACAGAACGAAATTGCGTTGCATACAGCTTGTAAATTGCAGTAAAATTACATTACAGTATAAGGTGCAGCAGTGATTTAAAAGTAAACAATTTCAATGTAGACAATGCAGGAGAAAGTCACAGTGTACAGGTGAGTATTTTTAAAACCATTTGTATGTGCAGAATTGATTGCGCAAAGGGCATTTGTGCAACAATACAGCTTGTAAATTACAGTAGATTTAAAATACAGTATAAGGTGCAGCAGTGATTTAAAAGTAAAACAGTTGTAATGTAAACAATGCAGGAGAAAAACTCTTTGACTCCTGGTCTTTGACTTTTCGCTGCATGTCTGCCCTTGGTTCTTGGTTCCTGTAAAAAAAAAAAAAAAAAAATAATAATAATAAAAAAAAGAACCACTGATGCCAGAAACTCTTTTTAAAAATAAGGAACTCTTAGAGCTTCGCTTTGTGACTGGAACCTCCAGGTATTAAGGAATCAAATATTACAATGCAAGACAATACAACTGACAGGCGTCTAAATTCTAGTAATATTTCAACGGTGAGTTTTAGCCTCATGCTGTCAGCATCGGTGACTTTTTCATGTCCTCATTAGCTGTAGAGCAAAAGCTTGACTTTAGAAATGAACAACAAAATATGTAATAGCGCTATTTTCACCTTATTAACCATAGGAATCAGGGCTCTTTAGCAGCCTGTTGCCAGCTTAATAGAGCAGCTGGGCTTGTAATTACACTGTATTGGCTTATTGCACACGTGTTGACTTATTAAGTGCACAGAAATTGCAGAAAGACCTGTCAGAGATGCTGTGTTTAAGGTCAACGACTATCTGTTTGTGCTGCTGTGTTGAGTCATCTGTCTTTTACCGAGCAGATGGGCTTCTGGGTTAATCGATACAGCAGTCGCACCATGAAATGGTTCTGATTTCACTCGTCTTTACACACAAAAACCACGAATCAAGGTTTATTTTTAGGCTTGAAGTCTATTCATTCTTTCTGTCTGACATCCTTTACTAACTTAATGCACCAATAAGATTCCTAGGGCTCCTAAAACAGGCAAATTATAAAACCGTGACTAGTTTCTCATATGCCATATCGTAAAGACATTATGTTTTTAGTTTTATTTTAGTAGTTTGACTCTCAGGCAGGAGAACTGAAAACTGAAAAATAATGTGAGTAATCATCAGATGTGGCCTTAATTCGCCGTTTGAAGCACCCTAAGCTGTGGATGAAGAGATCTCTGTTGAATATTGGTAGTTGCAAACTTCTGGTTTAAATTTTGTTTCTGAGAGCAAACCCCAAAAAACATAATCATTTCTGAATTAAAAATAAATAAACAACCGAAGCTTTATTTTGCTTTTAAGAAAACTACAGTATCCTGCGGGTTCTGTGGGGATTCTGGTGGTTGTGGTTGCTAATAAGGAATTTTTGTTTTTAAATAATTGACAAACACATTAATCTGTTACAATGAACCAGTTATTGGACTTTATACTAAATTCGCCCTTTTAGAGAGAATTCAGTCTACAGGAATATCATCAGTGAGTAATTGTACTATTCCACTCTGCCGTTACTGGTGTTTTTCTGTAAAGGCTACTAATCAGTGGAACACGCGTTGCCTGATGATGTGAGGAGCTGCAGTTCTCTGAGTTTTCAATTTTAACCTGAAAAAATAGTTGAAAACTGCTCAGATATGTAATCATTCATTGTATGACTGTGTGTGTGTGTGTGTGTGTGTGTTAGTGATTATGTCCGTGCATGTGTGCCTGCTTACGTAGTGTGATTAGAACATAATTTGTAGTGTTGCTTTATTTTATTATTGTATTATATATCAATTTTTGTGTAATCCGATAAGGGACTGCAGACGCGAATTAGCTTATGCTATAATCTGGTGCAGTGCATCAAATGGTGACATTAATGTTTGAATTGTACATTTTCCCCTTTAAATAACGTCTATTATTATTATTATTATTATTATTATTATTATTATTATTATTATTGTTGTTGTTGTTGTTGTTGTTATTATTATTATTATGACTAAACTACTGTTGAAAGGCTTCCTGCACAATTTTCCAACTCCATGTTTCCAGAGATCTTGTTCCATTTGAAGCAATAATAACAAATATGTCAGAAATATGTACGAGGTTGAAACAATAGACCTGTCAAACCCAGAGACTGGACTGATGACTTTCTGAATAACTTTAATTAGATCTGGATGTTACGTTTAGAAGACCTTCTGAAAGGCCCAGCATTAACCTGCAGCATGTGGTAATAATAACAGGTTAGACACAGGACGACGGTTTATGTTTATTTGTCACTGTGACCGGATCCCGCCGTGCGCTAATTACCCAGCGGGACCTCTGATGATGAGCCTGCTGTTTGATCACCGCTCCTCCTGGGACGACGAGAATCCATCAGATCTTCAGAGGTGCTCTCCTTCATTAAGTCCCAGCATCTACTGAAGCATAGAAGAAGGGTCAGCGGTTGTGAACCATGAAGAGAAAGTCAAAATGTTCTCCTCACGAGGCAGAAGGTGTCAGAGCTTAAAGGCTCTCTATACTGTGTTCTGTTATAATTCACATATCCTCCACATGTCACAGTCTTTCTCTGGCAGGAATAAAGCTGTACTTTTGAGACTTGTCAAGTTCTGCTAGGACTCCAAAATGTACCCGCTTTTTTTTTTAAGAAGTTAATTAAATCTGTAAGAAATATTTCGTTTTTAATCGACAAATTAGTTTGTTCCAATTGTACCACATCAGGAAAAATAGGAAACAGCTCTTCTTTTCATGCTATAGTATTCTGCCAAAAGGCCAGGCTGTGCTGCAATCTTTTAAATTATACGTGACTATTAGCGCTTCAGATTTTGGGAAGCTATTTTAATTAAATGTTTTCATTTAATAATAGAATGGTGGAGGGTAATCAGGCTATGACAGCATGTTGTGGACATTGCTTGAAAAAAATTTGAAAAGTTGAGGACCTGACTAACAGAACCTGAGGGATGCGTCATCCTGTTGACCATCTACTGTTGCTCCTGCCAAGTTTTATTAATTACCCGGTTGGTGCCAAAATATCGAAGCTGAAATAAAATCTTTGCCATTTTTCATATACAGATGCAGAGATAACGTTTTTTGTTTTTCGTTTGTTTTTGTGACAAACAGCAGGTAACAGAGTAACAAAAATATATACACTGAGAAATATCATTGTTTTCCTTTACAAAAAACAATACAATAACTATAACTGAAGAATGTTCATTAATACTTTAAGTTTTTAAGGTTAAAAATAGATTCAATCAGCTGTTAATTTTAGTCCATAACTTTTGTTATAAGTCCCCCCCAGTATAGAAAGTAAATGGATGGATGCAGAGGTGAGTAATAACTATTTACATTTACTAGAGTAACTTCTTGAACAAAATTTACTTTTAGGAGTATTTCTACTGCACTGTATTTGTTACTTTTACCTGAGTAAAATCTCTGGCTACTCTACCTACTGCGAGTAACTTCATGAATAAATAACATATTGTTTTAATTAAAAAAATGCACCAGAGAGACAAAAACCTGGAATTTATGTTAAAGTGAGACTTCTTATTACACAAGCTTTAATATTTTAATGTTATTTTCTGTCTGCTGAGCTAATTGAGCCATTTGGAGGTCTGATGAACGTACAGTAAACTGTAGATATTGTTATTGGAAGTACTTTGCACTGTTCTTACATGCTGTACATACAGTAACTGCTGTAAGTATTGGTTTCAAGTTTAATGTTAAAAAGATATTTAGATAAAATGTTTGTTCTGCCTGAACTTGATATTTCGAAATTATGTTATTCTTTGTGCATTTATTTTAATTTTTGTCTTTAAAATACCAGAATTCACACATAACACTATATTTTTGTCTGTCCGATTAAATCATTTTTAAATATTAAATCATCATTACTCAGTACTTGAGTAGTCTTCTTACTGAATACTTTTCTGCTCTTGAGTAATTTCATGCTTGACTACTTTTTACTTTTATTTGAGTAAAAATGTGTTGAAGTAGTGCTTGAGTACAATTTTTGGCTACTCTACCCACCTCTGGACGGATGGAAGGATGGATGGATGGATGGATGGATGGATGGATGGATGGATGGGTGGGTGGGTGGATGGATGGATGGATGGATGGATGGATGGGTGGGTGGATGTTAACTGACCTGGGAGTTGGCCTTTCATGTTAGGAAGATGTTTTATTGATCTTCATGCACCAGAAAATAACTGCAGTATTTTCTGCTGCAAGTTGCCCAAAACTACAGTCAGAGATAAAACGAAAGTTTAAAATGAAGAGAGCAGAGACAAACAAGACTGGACAAGGACCTAGTTTGTCTCGTCACCGCGTACATCGAGAAGGACGGTAAAGGAGAGAAAAACCTAACCTGACTCAAGCCAGACGCATGTCGCTCCGCCTAGCTTCACTCACATCACTCTGGGACACCGCCATAGGAATTGCCTTTATTGAAGGCTGGGCCTTATCAAAAATTCTTGCATATGATTGGATAAGCCACTTGTCTGTCATCTTTATCGACGTGCTATTTCAACCACTCACACCGAAGCTAACCCGTGACGCTGTGAGAGCGAGGACTAAAGGCCTCCTAACATGGTTCGCGCTAACCGCTAACCGCTAACCGCTAACTGCTAACCGCTCCGGGTAAACAAAACTTGCTAAATGCGGTCGGGAGAAGGGCGAAAACATGGTTTCCACCAACAAAAGCCTTCAGAGCCGTTCTCTGATGTTCTTTTAATGAAACAATATTAGGTAGATTGGACAACACGGAAGAAATAGCAACATTAATGTTAACGCTTGCTTCCTCGACGAGCCGCCATTGCTATCAAAACAGTCTCACGTCATGGTCGCATCTCCACTACATCACATCTATGAAACTCCAGCCCTGCGTCCTGATTGGCCAGACCATAAAATTGGTTGGAGAAATCACTCTCTATGGGCGATGTCCCAGATGTATGTGAGTGGAGCTAGGCGGAGCAACATACAGCTGGCACGAGTCAGGTTAAGAAAAACCTGCAGCAAAAAGCAAAAAGTGGCATCTCTTCCTTACTTTTCTTTCTTTTTTAAAAACCGGAGAAGATTTAAAGAAAATCCGGCCTGACTTAGCATAGTTGATCTTGGTAGCCAAGTTTTCATAACGACCATGAGACGTCAGCTGCACGCCGACTGGTTGCTTGTAGGCATGGCAAACACTGAGTTTGCTCAAACCTACTGAGACTTTTAATGGAACCACGTTACATGAGAGTAAGACTGAGTTTTTTGAGCAGCCGAATGTGTAGAAAGGCACTAAAGACCATTTTTGAGAACGGTGGAGGTTCTGTGATGCTGTGGGTCTTTGTCTGTACCAGAGAACGCTGGAACCTTGTGAGCATAAATGGCATCCGGAACATCACTAATGAAAATTCCTCAGGACTTTCAACAGGATAATGATGCAAAACTTGATCAACGCAGAAACCGTTCACCCGATACAAAATCAGACTTCTTCCATGATCATCTCAGCTCCCAGAGCTAAATCCTAAAGCACAGGTGTCAAACTCGAGGCCCGCGGGCCGAATCCGGCCCGTCAAGGTAAATTATCCGGCCCTCAAGAGCCAAAAAAAAAAAGGCATATCATGTCATAAAGTAGAGGTATATATCCTTTTAAAGTGTATAAAGTGGCTAAAACTGTGCCTCCTGTAAGTGTTTTCACCCCAATATCAACTTTTCTTGCAGATAAACTGTATAAACTGGGCCTAAGGTTGCTATTTTTATGTTACTGTGCATTTTTTATACTTCTATGTGAACTGGAATGAAATTATGAAATGAAAAGTATCATCTATACACGTGCTACCAGCCCTTTTAATGACTTCATGACGCCAAAGTGGCCCCATATAGAAATGAGTTTGACACCCCTGTCCTAAAGAAAGCCCGGGGGGCTGAGCTGAAGAGAAAAGAGGATGGGAGATGGTTCGGGACTGTGGACCATCTGGAGATCCTTCTCTCTGAAAGCTCCCACCTCGTAAAATGTTCTGAAAGTTAAGTATGAAGTAGTGAGTGAGGGATTTTAAACAATAAGAAGACAAAAGCAGAGTTTCTGGTCCCAGTGTTTGAGATAGAAGCAGAGGAGGTTCTCCGTGTCATTTTCTCTCTTTGATCCAGCCTAACCCTCGCTGAGGGAAGCCTGTGAGTAAGACAAATACCTTTCTCATCTAAAAGCTGTTTTTCCAAGTGGACAACATTTACTCAGGGCGATCAATGTCCCATGTCCTTGGTCTCCCCTCATACTCGGGGGAAATATGAACTTAAACACAACCTCCCCACCTTAATTTACCCTTTCACCAAGCAAAGGACAAGCGCTCCAGCCGGAGCCCGGGGGAAATAGTCGGACTCCTTGTTCCCACAGGCGCGGCAGGTGAGGGAACTGTTAGTCCGTGTGGCCCTGCGCTTCGTGGATAACGGAGACACAGTCACACAGACATCCACGTGACCTCGCGGAGGATCAATCCCTCCTTTATGAGGGCTCTGGTCTGTAGAGGATGGGACCAGAAGGTCATCAGATGGGAGTCAGAGAGAGGCCCGCGTCCTCCCGTCGGGGTTTGACACGAACAACGGGGCATGTGCGCGCAGCATGTGGGGAGAAGGGGGGGTTATTATCATCATGTGAAAACAGAAATGGCAATTGCAGAGCTTGAGCTTTGTAACGAGGGAGCGTTTTAAGCTCGAATGATCTGCAGATGTTGTGCGTTTAGAGGCTGGAACGGTGGAAGAGAAGGTAATCAATGGTCTCTCTGTCCCAGAGGGTTTTGCAAGGCAGTCTGAGGTCTCACAGGATTCAACATGAGGATGGTTCATTTCTGAGGTCAACAGTGGCTGACAATTCTCCCACAGATTCCACCGGGAGAAATCCTATTTCCTCCTGAGGGCAACAGGCAGATGGAAATCTGCACAGACACGGTTTATAATCTCAGCCCCTCGAACGCAAATTCGGTCTCTTTAAGGTCTGCGGGAGGCCGTTTCAGTTTCAAAAGACACCCAGTGTGACAACAGCTCATTATTTTCTAATCCTGCGCCGCGGCTCGACAAATAGAGCCGTCAGCCACGCTACAAAGTGACTCTCCTCAAAGCCTCGGCGTAGAAACGCTCACATGTTGGAGCCTGTCTCGTCTCCACGTAGGAGGACGGATGTTCTGCTAAACGCTGTGCAAGTTTGACATCCCAGCTGGCATTTGTACAATCAGTGTTCCTTTAAACCTGGGGACTTGTGACTCCTCGGCAGCTATTGTCATCTGCTGCATCTTTCAGGTACTTTCCTCCCCCAGCATCAAAGCTGCGGGCCGCATTAATGCAGATGATATCTCTGCTAACCTGAGGCAGCGGGCGGAGGCCGCGCTTTCCCAATCCTCCGCGGAGCGTCGTGTTTTTTCTTCCCCGGGATGTGCCTCTCTTCCTTCCTCTGTCAGCGTTGACACACCAAGGCTTGTCATCGGGTTCTTGAATTTTTCATGAAGGCGAATTTGCATGATCACAATCCTGTGTCACTTCTTCCCCCGGTAGATTAGATGCTGCACAGCACTTGAACTTCAGCCCGACTCCACTGAGGCAGAACAGGAGTGAGACAAGCATGTTTAGCGGGGTTGTCTGTGCAAGAGCCATCTTGTTTCAAGGCTCTTTGCAGATGCAAGAGGCCTGCAAGGAAGACTCGAAACGAGTCCCTGCACTCAGTTCTGTGGCTGTAAGGCTCATTTCACCGCATGCAGGACATTATTTAAGCAACAAAACAGAATAACACCCAATATATTATCTTAATGAAGGAATTGATTTACCATCAAGTAAAAGTCACTTAACTTAGTCATTTACCATTTCTTATGACTAACTTAGTCATTCTGAGTGGACTTTAACTCTTGATAAATTAAAACAAACTTCACTATAGAGTTTTACTACAATTACTTCTATCAGGAGGGTTTTGCTCATAGAAAACCACAAGTTGTTCACATAAAGAAATTATTCGGAGTGCATTTGAAATGAAAAGTCTCCACGACCTCACTGGTTGTTGGTGATTTAAACACAGAATATTCTGCATTTTCCAACAGAATAACAAACGTTACTCTCAGAAACACAAAAGCTGCAATAACCTGGTTGCAAGAGGGTTCGCACCCTTAAACTAAATACTTTGCAGAACAAGCTTTGAGTAAATTTCTCATTTCATTCAGTTCTGTTGAGTTCAAATCCACTGTAAATCAAATCAAATCAGTTCATTTATAAAGTGCTAATCAACAACAGATGTCATCTCAAGGCCTTTTACAGAGTTGAGTCAAACAAATCATGCATATCGGTCAAAAGTTTCCCATCTAAGGAAACCCAGCAGATTGTGTTATGTTGCAGACTAGCATCATTCACTCTTCCTGAAAACGTGCAGAGCCACAGTGGACGGTCGGCTTTGCAGCAATCTCCCATATGGAGCATGCAGGAGACGACAGTGGAGCAACTGCAGAGAATCTGATGCACGTTGTTAATAAAACTGAATGTTTCTTTAATACATGATAAAAAGACAAGTCAGAAACTGGTCAGGGAGGCTGCATTACTTATCATCCCCATTGTCTCATAATAGCAGAATATGAGGGAGGATGATCTGAGAGACTGTAGTTGAAAAGAGCTGGAAACTGCAGACTAATGTCTATCACCAAGGTCAAGGCTAGTAAACTAATAACTGGATAAAAATATTATTATCCATATGTCAGAGGTAGAGTCCAGCCCTGCAACAGAGAAGTCCTTTTTTCCCCAAACAAAACTTTTTCCCAAAACCTCACGGTGCAAAGACCAGAGATCTAAAAGGTACATTTGGCACAAAAAAGTGAGCTTCAACAAAACAATCCACAGTGTAACATGATGGTGGCAGTATCATGCTCTGGGGTTACATTCCTTCATATGGAGCTGGACTTTTTGTCAAAAAATTATGAACAGTTTTTAATAGGTCAAAATATGCATCCAACAACAGCAAAAAAAAAAAATGAATAAAAAAAAGAGAAAAGGCTTCAACAGAAGATAATAAATGTGCAGGAATGGAGAAGCCAGAGTCCAGAACTAAACCTGACAGAAAGTATCTGGGCTCATCTGAACGTGGCACGCATCAAACGTTGTTCAGCAAAGTTTTACTTCAGTTGTGTGCATCATTTCTGCCTTTAGTGTTTTGTTTTTCCGTCGCACTGTAAAGAATAAATGTCCACCATGGTGGAAAATGTTTTGAAGTAAAAAATCATTTCCACAACAATTTATGAGATCTATAGTGAATTCAAATTTTCAATTCAATTTTAGTTATATAGCTCCAATTCACAACAAATTACAGGTTGGTGAGAAAGTTTCCTCTCTAAGGAAACCCAGCAGGTTGCATCAAGTCTCTCCAAGCAGCATTCACTCCTCCTGAAAGAGCGTAGAGCCACAGTGGACAGTCGTCTGCATTGTTGATGGCTTTGCAGCAATCCCTCATACTGAGCATGCATGAAGCGACAGTGGAGAGAAAAACCAGAAGTACCTCAGGTTAGCTCAGGTTCTGAAACTTTGCTTATCCCAGATAAAATAAACACGCTTTATATTATGATTTCACTCAAAACATTTTTTTAAATTATTTTTATTAAGAGAATATTCTGCAGAGTAGAGCAATATTAGAGCTGAAATCCACGTGTAAAAACGTATCTTTTTACTACAGGAACCATGTTGATGGCGTGAAAGACTCCTCGGCTGAGACCTGACATTTACATGGGTTTGAAATGAGCTTATTTCTGGATTAATCTGTCATTAGTGGGACAGACAACAAACAACCGACACAAGTTAGTAATGCTGCTTCAGACAGAGAAGAGAGCAAAATGTGCTGTCAAAACATGGCGGAGCATGTCTGCTTCAGCAGCTCTAAGTGTCTAAGTGGTCCGATTACACAGACGTGATGTTGAAAGTGGGGATAGTCAGGGCGGGATTGCTTTATGCTTCCAGCTTTCCCAAGTCAGGAGTTTTAGCCATTTTACCTCCAGCTGCACTTTGTTTCTTCTAACACACTTTGTTCTGTTTTTGAGAAACAAATTTACCTTTCGCAGTATTTTAGTTTGGTCCTGCCGTATAGAAGCTGTAAATGTTCAGTTAGAGGCAGATCTGGACCGCAGGCTCACCAGGACTGCACACATTCTAAGCAATGCAGTTTGCTCCATTCGTTTCTTCTTGTCCATGTTTTCCAACGTCTGCTTAAAGTTTTCACCTGATTTATGAAGCAGATCGTAAAAAAAAACCGCACGTAAACACACGGCAGATGTGATCAGGTTGTTTTGCACTGGGTGACAGCCTGACTGGATCAGGGAGGAGTCGCATTCACAGCTGCATTTTAAACATCATTTGTTAAGTGGATGTTTGTAATTCAGCGCGGCAGAATATTAAAAAAACTTGTGCTCTCTGTTATCATGATTACATCCTATTATTGTTCCTTGATAAATGAGAGGGACTGTTTGGTTCTGGCCCTGCGATTTGTTTTCACCTCCTGCTTCCTTTCACTGGTACCACTGGATCCTCGCTGGCTCTCAGTGAAACAGGCCACAAGATAAAACCTGCTATAAGCCATTTTCCTGTGTTGCACACAGTCTAAGTTTAAAATTTATAATAATCATCTTTATTTGTCAGTGCAACACATTCCAATAAAACGCATCCTCTGCGTTTAACCCATCCCTTAGGGAGCTGCAGACAGCATACAGCAACCAGGGAGCATTCTGGGTCTTTTTCTTGGACCCAGAGTGGCAGACTGTGGGATTTGAACCTAGAACCTTACACAAACACCCTGCTCTCTAACTACCTGGCCATATCATCCATCCATCAGCTCTCATCCTCCACAGTATAATTCTGGGGGTTCCCAGAGTGTTCCCAGTCTGGACTGGATATAAAGTCCATTCAGCGAGTTTTGGATCCCCTCCCAGTGGGATCTGACAGGACACCTGCCGACCGGAGCCGTGCTGATCAGATGCCCTGATCGTCTAATTAATTGACTCGATGTGAAAGCTGCTTCACTCAGAGAACACACCGAATGACAAACCTCTTTACCCTACCTAGAAGATGGAGTCCTGCAGGGGAAGCTGGTTTTAACCGCTGGTATCCGGGATCTCACGACCGTAAGTGAGAGTCTGAATACGGAAGACCCAGTGAATTAAATTAAGAGGTTATTTTTCTATAGCTCAACTAAAATAGATCAGAGCAACATCCACTTTGCAGCAGATCAGAGTCGGTTCTACAAGAAAGTCCCAGTAGTAGATAATGTGTAATATAATGTAGAACAGATTCCTGGATCAATTTGAGCTTCTGTTCTTTCTGTGTCTCTGCTCTGTCTTCTCTAAGCCCAGTGGGTGGAGGCAGATGAGCGTTCACACAGAGCCTGGTTCTGGTTCTGCTGGAGGTTCTCCTCCCTGTTAAAGGGGAGTTTTCCTCTCCACTGTCGCTTCATGCATGCTCAGTATGAGGGATTGCTGCAAAGCCATCAACAATGCAGACGACTGTCCACTGTGGCTCTACGCTCTTTCAGGAGGAGTGAATGCTGCTTGGAGAGACTTGATGCAACCTGCTGGGTTTCCTTAGAGAGGAAACTTTCTCACCAACCTGGAGGATCTGATGGAGTCTGACTTTGGAAAGAGCCATAAGATGACATGAATTATGAATTGCTGCTATATAAATAAAATTTTATTAAATTGAATAGATCAGCAGGTTCTGAAATACTCAGATGAGTCCATCTGGCACCAATAACTATGCCACATTCAAAGTCACTTGATTTCCCTTTCTTAACTATTCTGATGCTCGGTTTCAACTTCGGCAATTTGTTTTCACAGCGTCTAGATATCTAAATGCTTTGAGCTGGGGTCTGTGTTCAGGAGCAGGTGAACAGGCGTACCCAATAAAGTGTTCAGTGACTGAATTTAAATGTTTGGTTTTTAATGAAATCTTTATGCAGGTTCAGGTTGGCCATACATTTGCAGATGAAGCACCTTTTTTTTTACTATGACAGACACTTGATGGTCTCCATGGTCTTCCACCTAGAAGCGGATGCACGTCTTCACCATATGAGCATCTGACACCAGATCAATAACGTCAGAGCTTTCCTTCGCACGTTGGGATTTTCCAGTTGACTTTTTCCACATCTTAGACTTGATAACAGGGAATTATAACTCAGATGGATTAGGGATGTATTCCATTCCCTGTGCATGCTTTTGACATGTGGGATGTTTAAAATCAGTAGCTCTGCCTATTGGAACGCACCCCACATCCGTTCAGTCCTGCTTGTTCAAAGCGAAGGACACCATCGTCGTTTTGGAAAAGCAGGAAATCGTAGGAATCTGATCCCAAAACTCTGAACGTATATATATTTTTTAATACATCTTTTCCTAAAAAAGTAGTGACGTTGTTTTGGTCGTTGGCAGAAGACACAAGGACCAGATCCTGCAGGTGCATGGGAGTCTTTTTCCCCCTCATGACGAGTGATAAAGGCTCATTCTGAGATTCCTTGGTTTGTGCATCTGAACAAGGCAGATGTTGTGCATTATGAGGCGGTGCACTGCCTCAAACATCGTCCTGCAAATGAGGATCCTAATGAAAGGGAGCCTAATCATGCTAAGAAGTCAATTGGATTTTGTCTCTTATTGTCCGTTTATGTGTGTGTTTGTGTAGCAGTGAGGCCAAAGCAGCATTTGTTAGGCTCAGTACCAGCGGCAGTCATCATATTTCTTCATTTTCCTCTCTAACCTCATGCTCCAAATCTGGATGGACAGTTAAATGCATTAGCCACACAATCAGGCGTTGTCGTGTCTCACCAGGAAAACAGACGTCAAACGGCTTCATTGTTTGCTCTTCAAAAGCCCAGTGTGTCATTAAAAAACTGATATGTGGGCCATATTCTACCAGTTTAAGGCCGGCGTAAGTACTGCAAAACTAAAAGGTCTAACCCAACATAAGGTGCAAAATAATTTTAGGAGGACTTTATTTTCACATAACTTCACAGCAATACATCAAAGATGCAATATTTTAGTTAAACAAAGAAAATAATAAGCTATTATAACTCAAAAAAGGGGGCTCAAATGTTTGCATTAATAAAAGAAAAGTGTGACAAACTTTCCTAACTATTTAGGTCGAATGTTTTCTATTTTATTGATATTAAATATGTTATTAGTCAATTCCCAGCAACAAAAAGTCCTTGCTATATTTAACCGAACTTAATGAATGGGTGTGGGCCAGTCTCTTTTTCAGTAACACTAGATGTTTCAGGCCCTACTTAATGAAATATTAAAATGAAAACACATAAACATTTCTATTCAATAAGACATGAATTTGTCATAGAAAATCTAATCTAATAAATTGCATAAAGTGTCAATATGCATCAACTGGAGGGCCAAATGTATACCACTCCTGAACTCTGTCTGGGCTGTAATAAAATCATTAGATGAGCAACAAATGGCCCTGGGGCCACATTTGGGACTTCCCTGATCGACGCCTTTTTATTTAATATATTAATTATCATCATAGTCTTAGAAATTATGTAGACACATAGCATTTATGTTAATATTATGTATGTATGTATGTATGTATGTATGTATGTATGTATGTATGTATGTATGTATGTATGTATGTATGTATGTATGTATGTATGTATCTATCTATCTATCTATCTATCTATCTATCTATCTATCTATCTATCTATCTATCTATCTATCTATCTATCTATCTATCTATCTATCTATCTATCTATCTATCTATCTATCTATCTATCTATCTATCTATCTATCTATCTATCTATCTATCTATCTAGCACACACACACACACATAGCTACACGATACACATGCATACCATCATCATCAACTTTCCACGCTCAGGTTTTTAACATAACTTCACATCACATCACAGATTGATACACACAGAATCTTTCCCTGGTGGGACGAACTCCTCTGTGCTTCACCCCCCTGTGATTTTATATATATATATATATATATAAATATATATATATATATATACCCCATGATGGACTAAGCGGGTAAGAAAATGGATGGATGGATATATATATATATATATATATATATATATATATATATATATATATATATATATATATATATATATATATATATATATACCCCATGATGGACTAAGCGGGTAAGAAAATGGATGGATGGATATATATATATATATATATATATATATATATATATATATATATATATATATATATATATATATATATATATACCTCGTTTTAAGGGTTTGCTCTTCAGTCTGTACTTTATTTCTTTTTTGCAATCTGCAGTTGTGACATCCTTCACAACAGTTTGTACCCCAGTATTTAATGTGTGTGTGTGTATGTGTGTGTGTTTTTCTGTATTTTGTGTTATCAACAATAAAACTGTGCAAACCCCGCCTTCACGGCGCGCCGTTGGCCGCGCTGGCGGTGAAATGGGGTGAACCGGAGGGTGCCGCCGCCGTGAGGGGAAACGGAAGCGGAAAACAGCGGGTTCGTTTGAAAGGAAGAGCCCGTCGCCGTGGTGACTGCCAGGGGCGTCTAGAAAAGTTTCATTCGCCTGTTTTTTTTTTTTCTTCTTTTTGGGAGAAGAGAGGAGACAAAGAGCAGTTAGAGGATAAACATATGGTCGTTTTAGTCGTGTTTTTAGCGTTAGCTGTCGCGATGACGTCACGCCGATAAACTAAACCTAACGGTTAAACGGCAGGAGGCTGTTGGTTAGCAGAGTTAGCCAACTTAGCATCCTGTGAGAGCGGCGCTTCTTCTGCTTTGACGGTTTTATTTCCCTGCGTTGTTGCTTCAGGATGTGCTCACACGACCACAGCCGCGTCCTGGCTCTGGAGGAGGAGGTGAAGAGTTTATCAGAGGAGTTAGTGCAGTGTCAGGTGTGTATGAATATGTCACAAGCTTTGTTTTTATTGCTGTTCTACAACAACAACAACAAGAAATCACACTTTCTTTCTGCTACTCGAAAATGGTGACGTATTATTTAAATAAATAATAATACTGGGTCATTTAAACACAACAGAACACAGCTGTGAATACACAGCTGTAGTATGTTGAGCTTAAAGGTGATTGAACCACATCTGACTCATTAATGATGCTCAGAAGACTAAAGGTCACAGCCGGAGGAGGCATCACAAGCACCCATTAAATATAGAGAAATGTTAATTTATTATTATTATTTATTAATTTATTATCAGGCTTAAGGAGGAGGTCCTGCAGCTAAACAAGGCCAAATAACCATGCCTCCACCCCCATGCTGAAAATCTGGTATGAGCCTGCTGGGCTAAATATGCTCCATTGTTTACAGCCCATATTCATTTAAGGATAGTATATATTAATAAATATGCAAACTAGGTCATGAAAAGTTGGATATATTAATGAACAATATTAATAGGGATCAGTTAATATATTATTAGAAATAGATAATTGATATTTACAAATACTTTATATAGATATTATGTATATTTCTCTTCCCTTTCAACATAAAAACATCACCACACAGCTGCTTCAGTTAAACCCTTTACTGGCATCCCCAAAATTCCCAAAAACGTCTAAACAAATATACCCAAATTAAATTAGATGGTGCTCTTGAACCCTTTGGAGTAGAGGCAAAATCTCGGTGTCTCTGTAATGGTAACACTTTCCATTTTTAAACTAAGAAGTCCAGTATGATGCTCTGGTGACCAGTTTTTAGTTATTGATGTTGGAACGAACTCAAATTGTCCGTTTTATTCCTGTTTCTTTCTTCTACATGCAGCTGCAGGCTGATGAATGGAGATTCTAGCTGAAAAATAAGCCAAAAGAAACGAGTCTGTTGTGTGACAGGTTCAAATTTGAATGCAATATAATAAAAAATGCCTATTCTAGAGCTGTTCTTCTGTTATGTCTATGTCTAATCAGAAAAAAAACATTGTCACTCCCGTAACAAACTCCGCTGCTTCTTCTGTTGCTGCCGGTCTTCCCAGAAGCTTTATGCATAGTTCCTGGTGAAAATGGACGTCTAACACCAAAAGCTGGCTTTTACACACAAGGATGCACCGAGAGCGCAGTGACCGGATGAGCTTTACGCAGCTGCTGCTCTGGAGCTTTAACTGTCCTGCTCTACGAGCGATACGTCCATGTGATGGTAATTTCACCGGCTACAGTCTCCACATGATCTCCAAACTGACCGGTCTGAGCCACAGTTTCTCCAGAGCTAATGTTTTCAGAGAAAACTGGAGAAACTGTGGATCAACACAGTCGGTCAAAAGATGTGTTAATAAAGGAGGAGGGCCTAGACGGCCATCTTGAAACAAGAGCTTTTCAAATAGAAGTCTACGGTAGGAGCTACATGGCTATGAAGTCAAAAATATGTTACGATGGGTCACAGGTGTCCCGTTGCAAGTTAAGGGGTTTTAAACACCCCACAATCTTTCGCTGGATCACTGTCACATGACCAAACAAATACTACACCCCCCCTCCACTAACAGAAACAATAAGGAAATAAACATTGGTTGCTAACATCGGCCCAGTGTCACTTATCTGACCGCTATGTTGACAAAAAACTAACATTGGCCAAAACCGATAATGCCGATATATCGTCCATCCCTAATCGCTTTGATTGATCGAGTTGTGGTGAAACGGCACGTTGCATTAAAAGTAACGTAGCGGCTTTCTTGAAACGAGAAAAGTAATTAGATTACTCCTTTACAGAACCCCCCCCCCCCCCCCCCAAATATAGCCGTTACTAACTCTGTTATTTTCTAACGCTGTTCCTCCCAACACAGGCTGTCATTTTTATGTCCCACATGTTGGGCATCTTCACAAAGTTTGACCCCCATCAGCCTTTATTAAATGCAGGTGATGCTCTGTTGTGACTGACTGCTGGATGCTCCAGAAATATAGATATAGAAAAAAAGCATATTCATAAAATAGAAATCATATTGTTTAATATTAATAATTATCAACAAATTCAAAATTAATATTTTAAGTGCAGCCCTGGCCGTTTTATGCCGTTGCTTAGCAACCTGTTTTTAGATACAGAACACAAAAACACTGAATTTAAACTCAACCCTTTATTTAACCAACTTTTTACCAAAACTGCAAGTTTTTAAAAAAAACAAAAAAGAACGCTCTGCTCTCTGAACTCTTTGAAGGGGGCGGAGCTTGGTTCCTGGTTCTGCGTTGTGATTGGCTGGGAGGATGTAATGACTTTAATATTAACCTACATGGCTAGAATGCAAAAGGAAGGAAAACTTTTTTTTCCATTGAACTTTTTATTGACCCTTTTTTCTAGCATGGTCACGATAACAAATTTTGCTGGATGGTAATTTTTTTTCTTAAACTTATTGCGATAAATCATGTTATTGTCATCCGGAGACCTTTTTCAGCTAATAAGATAGCGGCATAATACCGAGAGTTTATCCTCTCCACCTACCGGCTCAGACAAATTTAGGCGGGTGGCGTCATTAAGTTTAAATCCAAAAAACTTCCACCCTGCAGCTGTCGTGTTCGTGGCTTCACGCGACCACTGTCAGGGTTGCTCCATTTTCTGGGTGAAACCCTGACAAGGCTGAACTCCTCCTACGCCGAGAGGGGTGAGCAGACGCAGCGCGCTGAAACCTTTAGTGAACCCGTCCCAGAGAGAGGCGACGGAAACACAAGCGTAAAGTGCAAATTATCGCTTATTTTAATTAATGGTGATGCAAATTTATCGTGTGATTAATTGATGTATTGATTGTCGCAGCAGGCCTAATTGCAGGTTAGGATGCCAGAGCTTTACCTAAACTGCAATGACTTTTAAGTCTTTTATCCCCATAAAGACACGATGAGCCAAAGCCTGGCTGTGTTGTTTTTATATAGAACTGGTGACTGATGTTAAACAGATTATTTCCCTTTTTGCTTCTACAGTCAAATTCAATTCAATTCAATTCAATTTTTATTTATATAGCGCCAAATCATGAAACATGTCATCTCAAGGCACTTTACAAAGTCAAGTTCAATCATATTATACAGATTGGGTCAGATTATACAGATTGGTCAAAAATTTCCTATATAAGGAAACCAGTTGATTGCATCAAAGTCCCGACAAGCAGCATTCACTCCTGGGGAACCGTAGAGCCACAGGAAGAGTCATCTGCATTGTACATGGCTTTGCTGCAATCCCTCATACTGAGCAAGCATGAAGCGACAGTGGGAAGAAAAACCACCCATTAACGGGAAAAAAAACCTCCGGCAGAACCGGGCTCAGTATGAACGGTCATCTGCCTCGACCGACTGGGGTTACAGAAGACAGAACAGAGACACAACAAGAGAAACAAAAAAGCACAGAAGCACACATTGATCTAGTAATCTGCTCTACATCAGATGGTAGTAGCAGGTGAGTCGTCTTCTCTGGATGATGTCAAAGTTAACAGAACGCCAGACCAGGTGTACCTACTATGAAGAGAAAAGAGAGAGAACAGAAAGTTAAAGCAGAAATGACAACACATAATGCATAATTGAAGAACAGTAGAACTCAATATAGTGAGAAAATTAGATCCTGATATACTCCAGTAACCTAAGCCTATAGCAGTAAAACTATAAAGGTAGCTGAGAGTAACATGAGCCACTAGTTATAATTTTTGTCAAAAAGAAAAGTTTTAAGCCTAGTCTTAAAAGTAGACAGGGTGTCTGCCTCACGGACCAAAACTGGGAGTTGGTTCCACAGGAGAGGAGCCTGATAGCTAAAGGATCTGCCTCCCATTCTACTTTTAGAGACTCTAGGAACCACCAGCAGACCTGCAGTCTGAGAGCGAAGTGCTCTGTTAGGAACATACGGGGTAATCAGAGCTCTGATATATGATGGAGCTTGATTATTAAGGGCTTTATACGTTAGAAGAAGAATTTTAAATTCTATTCTTGATTTAACAGGAAGCCAATGAAGGGAAGCTAAAATTGGAGAAATATGATCCCTCTTGTTGATTTTCATCAGAACTCTTGCTGCAGCATTTTGGATCAGCTGAAGGCTTTGAACTGCATTTTGTGGACTTCCTGATAGTAAAGAATTACAATAGTCCAGCCTTGAAGTAACAAATGCATGGACCAGTTTTTCAGCATCACTCCTGGACAGAATGTTTCTAATTTTGGCGATATTCCGGAGGTGAAAAAAGGAAACTCTGGAAACCTGTTTAATATGGGATTTAAATGACATGTCTTGGTCAAAAATAACACCAAGATTTTTTACTTTATTACCAGAGGCCAGGTTAATGCCACCCAGATTAAGTGATTGGTTAAGAAGTTTATTTTTTGAGGACTCTGGCCCAAAGATTAAAACTTCGGTCTTGTCAGAATTTAGATGCAGGAAATTTAAAGTCATCCAGCTTTTGATGTCATCAAGACATGACTGCAGTCGAAGTAATTGATTGGATTCATCAGGATTTATGGATAAATATAGCTGAGTATCATCAGCATAACAGTGGAAATTAATCCCATGCTGTCTGATAATTTTGCCAATCGGAAGCATATATATAGTAAAGAGAATTGGTCCAAGGACTGAACCCTGTGGTACTCCACAGGTGACCCTAGAGTTTGAGGAAGATTTATTATTAACATGAACAAATTGGAATCTGTCTGACAGATAAGATTTAAACCAGCCTAATGCTTTCCCCTTAATCCCTACAGTATGTTCAAGTCTTTGTAGGAGAATATTGTGATCAACTGTATCAAACGCAGCACTGAGATCTAACAGGACAAGTATAGACACAAGTCCATTATCTGAGGCCATGAGAATATCATTAGTGACCTTCACCAGAGCTGTTTCAGTGCTATGATGAGCTCTGAAGCCTGACTGAAACTCCTCAAGTAGGTCATTACTTTGTAAATGTTCACAAAGTTGATTAGCAACTACTTTCTCAAGAATTTTAGATAAGAAAAGAAGATTAGATATAGGTCTGTAATTTACTAACTCATCTTGATCAAGAGAAGGTTTCTTAAGTAAAGGTTTAATAACAGCTACTTTCAAAACCTGTGGTACATATCCATTTACTAAGGATAGATTAATCATGTCTAAAATAGTGCCACTGATCAAAGGGAATATCTCCTTAAACAACTTGGTTGGGATTGGGTCTAACATACAGGTAGAAGGTTTAGATGAAGCTAAAATTTTAGATAGCTCAGAAAGCTCTACTGCTTCTAAACAGTTCAAACACTGCGCAGATTCTAAAGATTCCTCCAATGCTGCCTCACTTACTGAGGACGAGGTAATCATGTTTGGGAGGATGCCAATTATTTTATTTTTAATGGCATCAATTTTATTTATGAAGAATCCCAAAAAATCATTACTACTAAGAGCTAAGGGAATGGATGGATCAACAGAGCTGTGGCTCTGGGTAAGTTTGGCAACTGTACTAAAGAGAAATCTAGGATTATTTTTATTCTCTTCAATTAATGATGAAAAATATGCTACTCTAACTCTGCGGAGGGTCTTGTTATACAACAATAGTCTGTCCCTCCAGATTAAGTAGGATTCCTCTTGGTGTGTAGAGCGCCATTTTCTCTCCAATTTCCTAACATTGTGCTTCAAGGAACGCAGCTCTGAATTAAACCAAGGAGCCAGCTTCCTGTGAATAATCACCTTCTTTTTCAAGGGAGCTACATTGTCTAATGCAGAACGCAATGAGGAAGTCACATTGTTAGCAAAGGTATCGATTTGTGAATGGGAAGAAACAGCAATGCTGCCATCTACAGGGCATTTCTGCAATACTGAGGATATTAAGAAGGGGACAGACTCTTTAAGTTTTGATACAGCATTATCCGATAAAAATCTACTATAATGGAACCCTCTTTTGGGGGTGGAGAATTCAGTTAGATTAAACTCAAATGTTATTAAAAAATGATCAGACAGGACAGGGTTGTGAGAGAATACTGTTAATTCTTCACAATCAATGCCATATGTCAGAACAAGGTCTAAAGTATGGAGCCGAGAGTGCGTCGGTTTATGCACATTTTGAACAAAACCAATTGAATCTAGGATAGTTTTAAAGGCTACACTAAGGTTATCACATTCAGTGTCAACATGGATGTTAAAATCACCCACTATAATAACCTTATCAGTATTTAACACCAAATCAGATAAGAAATCTGACAACTCATCCAAAAACTGAGTGTAAGGGCCTGGTGGACGATACAAAACAACAAACAGAAGAGGTTTTATTGCTTTGCAGTTTGGATGAGGGAAACTGAGGGTTAAATGTTCAAAAGAACTGTAATTATTAGTTGGCCTGGGACTAATTAATAAATCAGACTGAAAGATAGTTGCCACTCCTCCTCCTCTTCCCACAGATCTGGGAATGTGGAAATTTGAATAACTGGAGGGGGTTGACTCATTTATACTAACGTAGTCCTCTTGTAGCCAGGTTTCTGTGAGACAAAACAAATCAATCTGATTATCAGAAATCAATTCATTAACTAACAAAGTCTTTGGAGGGAGAGACCTTATATTTAATAGACCACATTTTATTATTTTATTTTTAGGTTCAAGGTGAACCATATTGATTTTTATTAGGTTTTTATGATTTGTTCCTTTTAGATCAGTTTTTGATCTGTTAAGTTTTGGCCGTGGGAAAGACACCGTCTCAATAGGATAATGGGTGGGTAACAGTACAGAAGCTGCAGAGAGGTGTGTTAAACTACGGCTCTGCTTCCTGGTCTGGACCCTGGGTTGTCAGCATTTAGGAGAACTAATCAAGATCCTCTTTCAGTCCCAGGGGAGTGAGTGATGGATTTTACAAAAAGTAAAAGAGAAAAAGAGTAAAATGTTTACTTAAAAATGATGGAAATGTCTTTAACACAGTCGGATCCCTAGAGAAGCTGGATATTTTCAAATGTGCAGCTCTGAGGCGCTTTTCTTTCCCCTGTGTGAGTCGGTGACGTAAGGATTCCTGGCATTCTGGCCACCAGGTGGTGTCTACCGACAGGAGAGGGCCGAGCCGGCGCTGTGCTGTGCATCCTGCTCCAGGTACACAGGCGGGACCTCAGGATGGAGACAGTAGATGAGGCTCAATGCCATGCACAGCAGCACCTGTTGCTCTGCAGTTTGGTGGAATCTATCTGTGCCTTTAATTAGCTCATCAGGCCAAGTCCCCCACAGCAAAGACACTTTAGTTTAGAGATCAGTGCTGCAATGCATGCAGATAAATACAGATATGTGCTATTAGTAGTTTGCCGTGTATATAAACTTTAAATATACTCAATGACTTTTTTTCCTGTAAAAAGTAATTGTATTTACCACAATCTGAGTGGAGGAAAAAGTGGAGGAAGCATTTCTCTACCAGTCCTTGGTCAGGGAGCTGATAATTTGATCATTTAGTTAAAATAAAACAGACAATTCAGTTAAAATTAATTGTTTTTCT
This sequence comes from Fundulus heteroclitus, assembly GCF_011125445.2. NCBI lineage: Eukaryota > Metazoa > Chordata > Actinopteri > Cyprinodontiformes > Fundulidae > Fundulus > Fundulus heteroclitus. Next base: position 39,598,307 of record NC_046365.1, on the reverse strand, counting down.
GAAATGGGACCAATTGTAACTAAAACACGTGTTGGACCGTGTTTTAATGGCTTCATTTACATCTCCTTTAAGTGCTCAAACATACAGTTGTGTAAACTTTGGTTCAGTTAAACGGTTAAATTAAACAAAAGTTGTGCCTCAAAGGAAATGTGTGACATGAGTAGTTTTTTGTCGTTGCTTTCCGCTGCCAGCAGTGCAACAAAACTGGGTTGTGACAGTTGTAAACGAGTTGTAGGGGAGAAAAGTGAACTATAGAGAACGTTAGAAACAGTCACAAAGGAGGGGTAAAAACAGGCACCAAATCTGCACAGATTAACAAATCAATAAACGTGGCAGAGATCGGTTTAAGAGTGAAATGGAAGTGACGCACGGTGAATAGAAATGAAGTGCGCTAACAAGCCGTGTGTGTCTCCCAGTCCATTTACACGGCGGTGGTTCTGAATTCAACACGGACAGCAGTGATTAGAGTATTATCCCCGTTTCCTTAGCCAGGCGTGTCTCCCTAACCTTGATCTGGTTCACGCTGCCCAGAAACACAACGAATCGCACAACATCGAGTCTGTTAACGTGTTTACCAACTAGAACATGTGGGAGGTTTCTGTTTTTAAGGGTCCAGTGATCACAAAAAAGACATTTCAAAATGTTTTTTTGGGGGGTTATTTCACCGGTTTATCACAGGCCAGAGCTGATCGCGGATAAAAAAGCTTATTTATGTGGCACTTTTCAACAATCCATATGGTGCACAAAGTGCTTTACAAGCTAAAATACAAACAAAAAGATGCTGAGACAAAATATCAAAAATAAAGATAAAAACAAAAAGTGCATAACTGCACAATTCAGAACACTTTTAAGAGCTATATAGAAAAATCAAACCACAAAATGAGCAAAAGTCATCCACAGTTGGAACAGCGTGGAGACACCAGTGATCGGTGCATTGCTGCTTAAAGCAACAGCTCCAGCCGTTGGTCCTGGGTCAGTAGCAGCAGATGCTGCACACACACAGCCAGGTTCTGCTGCAGGGTTCTTCCTTTTAAAACCTGCCAGTCGTCCCTGGTCACTCAGGACGGGGTATTGCTGCGACGCTAACGACTTGATGTAATCGACTTTCCAGGAGGAGGGATTGCTGCAAAGTTGTGGCTCAGAATTGTTTGGAACAGTTGGAATACTTAATAATTTTTTTTTTGTAATATAATAATAATAATAGTAATAATATTAGCATTGCAACTTTTTACAATCCAATGAAATATGTCTTGTGCATTTAACCGATCCCTCAGGGAGCATCCTGGGACTCAGGGTCTTGCTTTAGGGACCCAGGGTGGCAGACCTGGATTTGAACCAGGAAACCTGCGCCCTGCTCTAACCCCCATTAACCCATCTGTTCAGGAGCAGCGGGCTGAAACCTGACTGCATTGTTGTTGTTTTAACTAGAATCAAGTTGGAATGTGTGTAATTTACTCTGAGTCTGACAGAATCAACTGGATTAAATCTTTCTGGCCATAAATTTTTCTGTCTGGATTCTAAAGGCCGATGAGTCGATGCGTTTTGTGATTTGGTGCTGAGGTAGTTTTAGGGAGAAGCTTAGGTTACTGTTTTTTAGGATCTGTCATTATGTAGACGTTATCAGCGTTATGTAGACGTTATTGTCATTATTAAATGTTATTATCATTATGTAGACCTTATTGTCATTTAAACGTTATTATCATTATGTAGACGTTATTGTCATTATTTAAACTTTATTATCATTATGTAGACCTTATTGTCATTATTTAAACATTATTATTGTTATGTAGACGTTGTCAACATTTAAACATTATTATTGTTATGTAGACGTTATTGTCATTATTTAAACGTTATCATTATGTAGACGTTATTGTCACTTAAACGTTATCATTATGTAGACGTTATTGTCATTATTTAAACGTTATTATTATTATTATGTAGAAGTTATTGTCATTATTAAATGTTATTATCATTATGCAGACGTTATTGTCATTATTTAAACGTTATTATCATTATGTAGACGTTATTGTCATTATTCAAACGTTATTATCATTATGTAGACGTTATTGTCATTATTTAAACGTTATCATTATGTAGACGTTATTGTCACTTAAACGTTATCATTATGTAGACGTTATTGTCACTTAAACGTTATCATTATGTAGACGTTATTGTCACTTAAACGTTATCATTATGTAGACGTTATTGTCATTATTTAAACGTTATTATTATTATTATGTAGACGTTATTGTCATTATTTAAATGTTATTATCATTATGCAGACGTTATTGTCATTATTTAAACGTTATTATCATTATGTAGACGTTATTGTCATTATTCAAACGTTATTATCATTATGTAGACGTTATTGTCATTATTTAAACGTTATCATTATGTAGACGTTATTGTCACTTAAACGTTATCATTATGTAGACGTTATTGTCATTATTTAAATGTTATTATTATTATGTAGAAGTTATTGTCATTATTTAAACCTTATTATCATTATGTAGACGTTATTGTCATTATTTAAACGTTATTATCATTATGTAGGCGTTATTGTCATTATTTAAACGTTATTATCATTATGTAGACATTATTGTCATTATTTAAATGTTATTATCATTATGTAGACGTTATTATTATTTAAACGTATTATTATGTAGGCGTTATTGTCATTATTTAAACGTTATTGTCATTATTTAAACGTTATTATCATTATGTAGGCGTTATTGTCATTATTTAAACGTTATTATCATTATGTAGACATTATTGTCATTATTTAAATGTTATTATCATTATGTAGACGTTATTATTATTTAAATGTATTATTATGTAGGCGTTATTGTCATTATTTAAACTTTATTATCATTATGTAGACCTTATTGTCATTATTTAAACTTTATTATCATTATGTAGACCTTATTGTCATTATTTAAACGTTATTATCATTATGTAGACCTTATTGTCATTATTTAAACGTTATCATTATGTAGACCTTATTGTCATTATTTAAACTTTATTATCATTATATAGACGTTATTGTCAGTATTTAAACGTTATTATTGTTATGTAGACCTTATTGTCATTTAAACGTTATCATTATGTAGACCTTATTGTCATTATTTAAACTTTATTATCATTATATAGACGTTATTGTCATTATTTAAACGTTATTATTGTTATGTAGACCTTATTGTCATTTAAACTTTATTATCATTATATAGACGTTATTGTCATTATTTAAACGTTATTATTGTTATGTAGACCTTATTGTCATTTAAACGTTATTATCATTATGTAGACGTTATTGTCATTATTTAAACGTTATTATTGTTATGTAGACCTTATTGTCATTTAAACGTTATTATCATTATGTAGACGTTATTGTCATTATTTAAACGTTATTATCGTTATGTAGACGTTATGTTGAGGACGGAGGCTTTATTGTGACTGTAGTTGACGCATCTTGTCTGAAGCCCGTTGTGAGCATAACTCAAATCATCCATGTGTAGCTGCCCTCCTGCTCTGCACCGACCTGCCGCTGTTTGGGTTAAACCACGTATTAAAATCCGCGCTAACGAGGTTGCGATGCTAATTATTCCTCTGCGGCGCGCTTTGTTTACCTCAGAGCTGTGGCCTTTTTGTCGAGCGGGCATGGAGGCCCTCCTTGGTGGTCTTCTCCAGACAGAGCGGACCATCAGCCATTCTGTTTGTCTAATAAAGTCCTTAAGCTGTGCAGTGTACGTTTTTAAACCGTGACATTTGAATACCACTGATGTCTTAAGTCTCTGGCACGATGTGGTTCAGGACAGCCATTAACTACAAAGAGTCTGGCCTGTCAGCCAGCAAACGTTCCAGCCAGACCAGGCTAATTCTGCTAATATGCGCTCAACCTGCTATGTTTAGCCCATGGTGGTGCAGGATCCAGATCCCAAATGAATAATTCAGCCATCATCAAACAACTCGTTGAACGTATCTTTTAAGCAGGCGCGCAGCGGACGGGGAGCTCCTGATGAGGGTCCTCGCCGAACGCTCGTCAGCGGCAGCGGTTAATGGCAGCCAACGGCCAGGCAGACGGCGTAAACCGCGGCGCCTAATTTAATCATTAGCCGCGTTCCAGTGTTGACTTTTGTGAGTCGCTGTTACGTACCGAGGATCCACATCACAGTCCTTCCACTTCGCATGTTCGGCTCATGGCCGCTTCAAGGTCTGATGCTGCCATTTTACTAAATAATTGATTAGACACTTTTTGAGAAGGGGGCTTAAAATTCATGTACTAATTGGAGACCAGTGGATTCCAGTGGGAGGGATGGCTTTTATCTTATGATGATGTGAACATAATTTATCAGATAATTTTATATTAAGTCGATTTGGTATAATTCTGTCTTTTAATGTCAAATGTAGTTTTTAGATGTCCCTCATTAAATGTAATGTTGCCTAAAAATGTCACGACGGCGCCAACGAGACGGGCGGCGGCGGCGTGCGGGCGTCCTCAGAACTCTAGGAGGACTTTATTTATTTTATTTATTTATTTATTTTTCTTCCGCTGTCATCGGTATTGGCGGAAAACACGAGCGATTTGATTGAGAAGGGAAAAGACGAGGCCGGCCGCTGGGTTTTGATTTGGATGCCGCGCTCTCCCCGGTCATGAATAGTTCATAATGACAAGTGTCGGCTTCTCGCTCCCCCCGAGTCGAAGGTCACGTCTCAGCGAGGGAGACGGCGGCAGAGAGAGGCGCATGATTAGAGAGGGCAGCGCAGATGAAAAACTGTTTTGTACAAGCCGTTTAAATAATTGATCCACTTCCCTACTGTCGTATGCTAATGCCAATGAGCATCCTGATTAATCTTTTATTTATTTATTTTTTTTTTAGCCGAAGAGCTGTGATGTGTTGCTGCTTTTTTCTGTCTTTTTTCTTTTTTTTTTTTTTTACGAGCTGATTAAAGTCGTCGCTTTGCGTATGGCGATTCTAGAAACCTCAGTAAAGAAAATAAACTTTCGCTGTTTTGCAGGCGGACAAGGAGTTTGTGTGGTCTCTGTGGAAGCGGCTGCAGGTGGCGAATCCGGACGTGACCCAGGCCGTCAGCCTGGTGGTGGAGCGGTGAGTGCAGCCGTCCTCCACGCCGCCGCCTGACAAGCTCAACAGCTGAAACGTTGCTTTGGCTCGCCAAGCCAAGAGAAATGTGTGTGAAAGTTGTTCCAGACGGTTTTTTCTTCTTCTTTTTTTTTTTTTTAAAGCACCTACCACCACGGGTTATGATGGAATCAGGTGCAGATGCTGATTTAAGCCCTCTTATCCCCGCTCTCCCAGTTCAAACAACGGAAACCTCTTTAATGAAAACACTTCTCCGCCGCCGCTCTCATGCCGGACAGTTGAAACATTCCTGCCAAATACTCGTCTTTAGCGGATAAATGGTAAGATGGAGTAAGGCCTCTCGTGCCGGATGGTTAAGCCGAATGAAAAACTGCGGCATGGGAACTGTCAGAGAACACAGAGGCGCTTCCTTTATCCCGGTCATGCATATTCAGATAAATAAAATACACAGCACCAAGCAGCCGTAGATTCATACCCTCTGAACTTTTCACACTCTACCTGTTAAAATCACTAATCTTGATGTGTTTTTTTTTTTTTTTTTGCCTTTTTTTTTTTTGATAGACTAACATGAAGTTGCACATAATTTTGATGTGGAAGGAAAATTGTGCAGTCAGGGCTTTCAACACTGAAAATCTGCTAAACGTCACTGCTAAAAGGGAACTGAAAGTAAGGCAAATGTTCTTGAAATTTGTGTATTTTTCCTTGATGTGAGCAGCTAAATAAAGCTATTTGCCAATGGAATGAGTATTTTTACCCCTAAAATAAGATAATTAGATTTCCTGCACTTAAAATAAGATGATGGAGATGAATTGTTCTTATCTTAAGTGCAAAAATCTTATTCCATTGGCAAATAATCTTATTTACCTGCTCAAATCAAGGAAAAATACACATATTTCAAGAAATTTTTACTTACTTTTAGCTCCCTTTTGCAGTGTTTTGTTTCAGTTACAGCTGCAAATTCCACGAACTTCGTCTCTCCCAGCTTTGCAGACCCAGACACGGACATTTATGCCCAATTCTTTCTGCAAAACACATTGGATTAGTTGTCCTGCCACAGGTTCTGAGACGTATTTAGGTCGTGACTCTCCCGATGTATTCCTTTCTGTATAGAAAGCTCAACCTCCACCCCAGGCTCTAGTTATTTCAACCCTGCTATAGGTTGTCATCCAGGATTTTTCTGTATTTAGCTCCATCCATCTTACCAGCTTCCCTGCTGGAAAAAATCATGATGCTGCCACCACTGTGCGTCACACTGGAGATGATGTGGATCGTAGCGCCTCCTCCTGAGGAACCATGAGCCTCCTGGATGCCTGTCTGATTGACTCTCTCCTCGCCTTTGCGCCTCTGTTTGGACGGATTTCCATGTCTTGAAGCTCATTGAGGTGTTCAAGCTTAGGATGTCATTAAATAACCTAAACGTTCTCCCTGACCTGTCTGCTGTGTTCCTTAGTCTTCATGATGCTGTTTGTTCTCTGATGTTCTCTAAAGAGGCCTTCAATGAGCAGTCAGATTTAAAATGGGATCCAATTACACACAGATGGACTCTATAGACTAATTAGTTGAACTCTAAAGGCAATTGGTTGAACTAGATTTCATTAAGGGATATATATATATATATATATATATATATATATATATATATATATATATATATATATATATATATATATATATATATATATATATATATAGTTTCCCGTTTCCCATTCACTTCACAATTATATGTTGATTTGTGTTTGTCACATAATCGCAACAAAAACACATTGAGGTTCGTCGTTGTAATGTGACCTAATATGAAAAGGTTTAAGGGTCCAAAAAGCTTTATATAAGCAATTAGGAGGGCGAAGAGCAAAGAGGGGTGTGAATACTTTTGCGAGGTGGTGTATTACTTATCATCTGGGCCAGAATGTGACTTGAAGGTTGCCTGATGTAAACCCAGTTGTTTCTACTCCTCCTTTTGGGTGTCATTTCTGGTCGCCTGTGAGTGACTCCCTTTCTTATTGCAGACCCGGGTTCTCCAAACCCGGAGCTCAGAGCCGCCATCCCGTAACTTTTAGATCTCCTCCCCTCTGGATCGCTCCTGAATCAGAAATAACGCCCCGTCAGCGGGCCTCTGCAGAGCCTGATTTGACCCGGGCGCGTTGGAGAAGGGCAGAGCCGTGGCTCTGGAGGACCGGCGTTGTAGAAAGCGCTGCAGCATTCTGCACACTTCCTTCTCCACGCCCTCTTCAGTTTCCCGCCGCCCCATAGGAACCCCATCAAAGTGCGTTGGTGCGCTGCGGCTGCTGGGGGAACACGCACCTGGAGATGGTATGTGCATCGTATCACCTAATGCGCAGGAGGATATTGACATCGTAATTGTGTCGACTGCAGTGAAGCGCCGGTGCCCAGTGGGAGCTGCCATTCATCCCTCCTGCCTCTTACCGTGTGCAGCTTGTAGAGTGATTGGTTGGTTGCTCAGGACATGGCGAACACGGCCCCATATATGAGGAAACGCGGCTGGGCCTGCCTGTGTTCTCGTCCCTCACGGGACAGAAAAAAAAAAAAAAAAAGAGAGAACCTGTTGTTTCACCGCCGGCCGATGGAGAAGGCTGATCACAAGATGCAAAAAGACGATAGAAAAGGCCTTAGAGGTGGAGGGGCTGGAGGAACAACCGAGGCGGGAATTGGATATTTTGCTCCCATTGGTCCAAAGCAGTTGAAACAGATTGGTCCCAAACTGGAGGTGTTTTGATTCCCTCAAAACTCACATAAAGGTGCTGTTTGGATCATGGAAATTCACCAAGCAATGTCACCCAGTGGTTAGGGTTCAAACTTCAGAAAACTGGGTTACTCATATAACACATAGTGGTGCCTTTAAGGCTTGGGTTATAGCTGGTTTTTATTTATTTTTTACAGTCCTGTAATGTTTTTTTTTGTTTGTTTTTTTTGTACTTTTTTCACAGTGAGAAGCATAAAGCTGAGACGAAGGACAGGAAAGTGTTGGAGATCCTCCAGTCCAAAGACTACAAGATCCAGGAGCTAGAACAGGTACAGGACCGTCTAATGAAACCTGTGGGAACCGTTAAGGGGGAACAAATAATCCCGTTAGCATGAAACTGTAAACACGCTGGCCTCTTTATTACAGACGCGTAACCATTACTGGGCTAAACTCTTTCTTCCCTTCAGAACTGCCTTAAATATTCGTGCTGGTCTAAAACGTTCCTCTGGCGTGCAGATCTGACTAATTGGCTTCTTTCATTAAAATGCTGGGTTTAATTTACTCTTGAGCAGGTAAAAATGAATAATAGTCAAATAATTTAGCAACTTTTGTTGCCAATTACTTTCATTTGGACATGTTTGGCGCCCGTGGCAGAAGGTTTGGACACCGCCGTCTCGACTGCGTGGCTGAACGGGTTGAACATCAAGTCAAAGTATCGGCAGCTGTTTGTCTGCCTGCTGTCTTTCTCCCACTAACTAAGACTTCTTGATGGCATCATCTCCAGCAGTAATCTGCTCTACCATCACGCCTTCACTGAGACAGCTGTGTGTCTCCTTCATTAGCGTCCTTCATTGAGGAAAAAAAACATCCATTCTTAATGAGACTGGCTGTAATGGAGTCATCAGCCTGACGTTGTGCTCTTTAGCAACCGTAATGGTGGCTTAGGGGAGCGGGCGTTAAGACTTTACGTAGAAGTTTTGTGCTTTTAGATGCCGTTTTCTTCAGACTCTCTCTGATGCTGACGCGGCGCATGTATAAAAAAGGAAAGACGGACGATGGGATCCTGTGTCATTTTAGGTCTGCTGAGATTCGTCGTCTCATTTCCTCTCATACTGATTAATTAATGTTTTTTATGGGATCTTACATTTATTCCAAAAGCTTCAGCTCTCCCACTTTGATGTTTTACTGCTTCCTGGTCTCTGCGTTTCTGCGTTTTCTCTTGCTTTTGAATAAAAATTAGTTTAGATTTTTATTCTTCATCCAGAAATTTCCAGCTCTAATCTTTCTCTCCTAGATGTGTTGATTTTTGTGGTACCCGTTTTTCCTACCCAGCTAAGCTCTGCTAAGGTTGAAATTTTATCTCGCCAATCTCATTATCAGCATTTGAATGTATATCCTGCTCCGCAGCGTAAATCTCCATTAAAGCCCTCCTTCTCTGTAGCACGTCAAGCTAGGGCCAGCAAGAAACCGTAAGTCTACTTTCTCAATATACGGGAGCAGTTTCCCTCAAGATGGCAATTAATTGCATCCCAGAGCCCCGTGTTATTTAAGAAGATGTACCCAGAGAAGGCCACGGATTACCAGCCAGTGCTGAAGTTTGGATGGTGCAGCCAGGAGGCCGTCCTCCTCGTGCCGAGGCCACGGCGGCAGACCGACAGAAGGCAAGGGGAACGTTTAGCATCATCAAACCGCCTCTGATTTTTCTCCCGTTTCTTGGCTGCCTCTTGAGCTCTGCTAATTAAACTGACTGCTCTGTTCAGCTCTGCCCCGTGTCACAGTAGCGCAGCGACACCCAAGCGACGATTAACTATACAGTCGCTCTGATCCAGCTCTTAGGGGCCGACACTGGGTTTGATCCGCTGCTTCAGATTTTCTTAGTCCTACAACGGGCACAAAATCAATTGTATGCACTTTGTTTTGGGTTAAACAATTAAATGTCGCAAACACTAAGCATTAAAAGGAAAGAAAAACTGCCGCAGGTTCCATTTAATAGAGGTAGCATGTGTAAATCGAGCAAAAAAAAAAAAAGGAGCAATTATGATATTATCTCCATTTTTACATCAAAGGATTAAAGTAATTAAGACAAGATGCTTTTTTTTCAATCCAAAAAGGGGGAGTTTCCGCTTTGATGCATGAAAGTGTTTTTATTTTTCCAGTATTTGAGAATCGCTGGTCAGAGTTCATTAGGAGAAAGCTGGAATATTTTAATCAGTGATCACTAGTAAATCTGTATAAACGAGGAAACTACGTGAGCAAAGTCAGGTTGTACGATTGGAACATTTGCTTATATATGATCCAGTAAATATTTTAGGATTCTTTGATTTTACTTATTTTCATTATGGACTGGTATGCAACACTTGGGGGGAGGGGTGGTGTTCCCATTAGAAACACTTAATCAAGCTTAAAAGGGCTGTATAGCTTTTAAATCTTACCAAGTTTGTAGACCAATAAGTCAATAAAAACTATATATTTCAATAAGATGGTATAAAATCCCATTCTGCTAGAAACATTTTTTTTTGTTACAAATGTTTGTCTGGTAAACTGTCTGGTTTTATTGAAGTTATGTTATTTGCAGTGTTTTTTAAAACTGAATTGCGCCCTTTAAGTATTCATTTTCCCCTGAAAAGAAATACTTGTTGTGTGTGTCAATACATTTGTTACTTCAAGGCTGGACTATTGTAATTCTTTACTATCAGGAAGTCCACAAATGCAGCTCAAAGTCTTCAGCTGATCCAAAATGCTGCAGCAAGAGTTCTGATGAAAATCAACAAGAGGGATCATATTTCTCCAATTTTAGCTTTCCTTCATTGGCTTCCTGTTAAATCAAGATCAGAATTTTAAATTCTTCTTATAACATATAAAGCCCTTAATAATCAAGCTCCATCATATATCAGAGCTCTGATTACCCTGTATGTTCCTAACAGAGCACTTCGCTCTCAGACTGCAGGTCTGCTGGTGGTTCCTAGAGTCTCTAAAAGTAGAATGGGAGGCAGATCCTTTAGCTATCAGGCTCCTCTCCTGTGGAACCAACTCCCAGTTTTGGTCCGTGAGGCAGACACCCCGTCTACTTTTAAGACTAATCTTAAAACTTTCCCTTTTGACAAAGCTTCTGGTTAGAGTGGCTCATGTTACCCTGAGCTACCTCTATAGTTATGCTGCTATAGGCTTAGGCTGCTGGAGGACATCAGGGTCTATTTCTCTCACTCTACTGAGTTCTCCTACTGCTCTCCAATTTAAATTGTTTGTTGTTATTCCAGCTTTTCTCTCACTCTACTGATTTCTCCTACTGCTCTCCAATTTAAATTTGTTGTTATTCCAGCTTTTAACTTTGTTCTGTCATTTTTCTCTTCATAGAAGGTACACCTGATCTGGCGTTCTGTTAGCTGTGACATCATCCAGGGGAGGCAGATCATCCTCTATTACCATCTAACATAGAAAGTACTCCTGGATCAATGTGAGCTTCTGTGCTTTCTGTGTCTCTGCTCTGTCTTCTCTAAGCCCCAGTGGGTGGAGGCAGATGAGCGTTCACACTGAGCCTGGTTCTGGTTCTGCTGGAGGTTCTCCTCCCTGTTAAAGGGGAGTTTTCCTCTCCACTGTCGCTTCATGCATGCTCAGTATGAGGGATTGCTGCAAAGCCATCAACAATGCAGACGACTGTCCACTGTGGCTCTACGCTCTTTCAGGAGGAGTGAATGCTGCTTGGAGAGACTTGATGCAACCTGCTGGGTTTCCTTAGAGAGGAAACTTTCTGATCATAACGCGGTTATTATTAATTAATAAACACCTATATCTTCCGTGGTCTTGGTGGGGTCTCTTGGCGAGTGATGGTGCGGGACATCATCAACCTGGAAGATCTGATGGAGTCTGACTTTGTAAAGAGCCTTGAGATGAACTGTGTTGTGAATTTCCGTTATATAAATAAAATTGAATTGAATTGTTTCTGCATTTCTCCTTCTGCTGCAGGAAGTGACGGGGCGGCAGCAGGAGATTAACAGGCTGCTGCAGAACAAGACAACAGAGGAGGAGGGCAGCGCTTTAATGAAGGAGCTGGCAACTCTGCGTCAACAACTGGACGAGAGGAATCAGCAACTTGAGGTCTGTGGGACAGATTTACCGTGGCAGCGAGGACCCCCGGGACAAAGTCTCTGTTCAGAGTGTCACTGAATGCAACATGTCCCCTGAGCCTCAAGGCCCCTGAATCATTTAGAGGACAGTGAGGATCGTCTCAGCCTTCCTTCTGTCCACTGGCAGCACAGAATACTTAGCAGCAGCAGAAAGTCTCGCTGTGATCGGAAAAAAAGTAACCAAAGGAAAGCAGGATTTTAACTTGCGTATAAATATTTGATGCTTCCTTCAGTTGGGGAAATTGAAAAGCATGTGTGCTATGATGTGGCTTCTACCTAATTATGCTTCGACGGGACGCGGTTATGATTAATTAATAAAGACCTGGATCTTCCGTGGTCTTGGTGGGGTCTCTTGGCGAGCGATGGTGCGGGACATCATCAAAGGCTACCTGGGTTGAGTCTAATGGGTCTGGTTGCAAACACCTTTCTCATTATAAGCTGTCATTAAAGCTGACAGACTGGCCCTTGTACCCACATGAGCTGAGCTCCTGCAGCACGTCTCGGCCCATACCAACCCACACCTGGTCACGAGGGTCCAGTCATACAGCACGGATGACCTTGGCTAATCAGCAGCCCATGCAGGGGCCTCCTGCAGGAAAGCCGCTCGGCTGTTTATGTATTCATTTCAGCCTCAGCCCCATGGGCTGCTGCTCCTTTTCTACCTCTGCAGGGTTTCTTCTCTCAGCTTGAACTGCTACTTTTTTCCCCTCCTTTTTTGCTTTTGTCACTATTGTTTATTTGGCCCCGCTGACCCACTGCTCACCTGCACATACGCGCAAAAACCTAACACACACGTCCGTGTTTTTATGTAGGAAACGAAGACGGCGCTTGGAAAAAGGGAAGAGGAGGAGCGGCGGGTGGTGCGCGCTCTGGAGGAGGAGAAAGAGGGATTAGCGTCCCGCTGCGCTGCCCTGAGCGCTGACCTGCAGGAGAAGCAGAGGCAGGCCGACAGTCAGCGAGAGGAGAGGGAAGCCGCCCAGGCCAGATTAAAGGTCTGAAACGCGGGGACAAATCCTTTCAGAAACACGCAAACCTTGAACTCTGTGGTCCCGCAGACCCGTTGCTCCTCAGCTTGTGAATATAGCAGGATCCTTTTTATCAAAGTATAGACATAAATATGCAGGGAACACATTCAAATAGTAGAAAAATATTCATCAACATGGAGGAGACGGTTTCTCCTCAGTTTCAAGTAAAGAAAGAAAGAAAAGATTGAGTCAAACACAAAAAATCTCATGAAGTTTTAGGCCTGCTTTGAGTCTTTAGTTTTTACTAGTTATTTTTTTCTTCTTCATCCCAAATAATTCTATTCAATTAAATTTATTTATAAATTTTTTAAAAATAAAAATTATATACATTTTTATTTATATAGCGCCAATTCATGAAACATGTCATCTCAAGGCACTTTACAAAGTCAAGTTCAATCATATTATACAGATTGGGTCAGATTATACAGATTGGACAAAAATTTCCTATATAAGGGAACCAGTTGATTGCATCAAAGTCCCGACAAGCAGCATTCACTCCTGGGGAAGCGTAGAGCCACAGGGAGAGTCGTCTGCATTGTCTTTGCAGCAATCCCTCATACTGAGCAAGCATGAAGTGACAGTGGAAAGAAAAACTCCCCTTTATCGGGAAGGAAAAACCTCCAGCAGAACCAGAACCAGAACCAGGCTCAGTATGAACGGTCATCTGCCTCGACCGACTGGGGTTACAGAAGACAGAACAGAGACACAACAAGAGAGACAAAAAGGCACAGAAGCACACATTGATCTAGTAATCTGTTCTACATTAGATGGTAGTAGCCGGTGAGCCGTCTTCTCTGGATGATGTCACAGTTAACAGAACGCCAGACCAGGTGTACCTACTATGAAGAAAAAAGAGAGAGAGCAAAAAGTTAAAAGCTGAAATGATGACAGTCATTTCAATGTAATGCAATCCAAAACTGGAGAACAGTAGAAATCAGAAATCAATTTAAGTTATCTTAAATACTATTTACCTGGTAAAACCTAAACCAATTTAAAAGCACCACTGCACGTTGTTGGCTTTGGTGTAAGCTAACTCTTTTAACATAAAGTTCGATCTGGTCAAGAATTACAACTAAATCCACCGACTAATGGACATCCATCATAAACGGTTGAAACCAGACCAACAACGTATAAAATGACACAACCTGTCTGTTTCCCTCACTTTCTGAAATTAGATCAAAGTAATTTTTTCAGTTTTTGGTCTGTTAGAAATCAGAATAATGACAGAAAACTATATAGACATTTTTAAAGTCTGTGTTTGTGTCCACTGGGGTTACCATGGTGTTAAACAACTTTAAATAGCCCATGTGATGTCATAACATTGTAAGCTTCTGATTGGTTAATTTCCTCCATTTGCATTAAGTTTGGCACACCAGTGGATGTATACGTGCACACTGTGAAATGCACCATTCACCTGTTTTAACAACCTTTATGTGAGTATAAATAAACGTTTAGCCCTCATATCGTTCAGTAGATAACTTCCTTCACCTATAAAGAAATCTTTTTTTTGGAAAAACTTCCAACCAGCTGCAAAAAGTGTTTGAAGCTGGTTAGAGTGTTACTGTCTGCTGCCTCTACCGACATGGGCTAAAACGTCGCTTAGAAGGTGGGAGCTGAAGCCATTGACACAAAAGCAACCGAAAAAATTAGTTTAAAGTTTGCAAATGTGCTGAGGGACAAACTTTCTGGAGACGTGTCTCGTGGTCTGATAAAAGTTGAAGTGTTTGCCCATAATGATCATTCTTACATTTGGAGGAAAGACCCTCCCTGTTGTGAAGTACGGAGGTGGCAGCATCATGCTGAGGTGCTTTGCTGCAAGAGTCGCGGATGCACCTCACAAATTAGGTGGCAACATGAGAAAAGAGCATTGTTTGGATTATTGAAGTTGAATTTTGAATCTTCCTAATGAACAATGACCACAAGCCTGTCAGGAACTCAGCTACAACAGAGGGGACCCAAGTCCTAGAGAGCCTCTGTGCTGCAACGTTAAGATGCATCCCTGCTCCAACACCCATGAGTTCCCCTGTAGTTGACTTAAGGACAACAAAGTCAGAGTTTTGGATGTTTTGGAGTAACCACTCCGTCCGATATAGAAAATGTGTGTTCAGAGCAGAACGGGCTGTGAGCAAGATGGCCGTCCAGCCTGACCCAGTTCTACCAGTTCTGTCTGGAGGAACGGGCCAAAATCCAGGAAACTTTAGCTGGAAGCTTGATGAAGGATTCCCAAATCATTTGACCAATGTCATATGTTTTAAAAGGCAATTCTGCCAAATAATAAGAAAATTATAATATGATAATATGAATGTGAAGAAAGTGTAAAAAATAAATAAATAACAGTGTTGATATCTTGAATTTTGCCAGCATTAAATAATATTTTTATTAGTTTAATCATTCAGCAATAGTTCTGGCTTAGGACCAGAGGCACTAATATGGTTTGACAAAATATGATGTAAGACGATAAACAGTTATGCTTTTAATTCATAACCAACCAAAGAAATCTTTAATGTACCCTCCTGACACTCGCACGAACCCTGAATGCGGCGAGCTTATGTAATGGATCAAATTATTGGTTTTTAGTGAAACGATTAGATTACTAAATTGGAGAATAAAGTTTTTAAAAAATGACTTTTGATCCGTTCTGCCAGGATCTGGAGAAAGAGGTCCAAAACGCCTGGCAGGAGCTGCCTAAGCTGCAGGCGCACAGCGCTGCTCTGGCTGCACAGCTTTCCTCCAAACAGACGGAGTTTGCTGCACAACAAGAGCAACTCCATCAAATACGGTGAGTTCAATCAGCTGAAAAACTGTCCCTGATGTCGTGATCCGCAGCGCTGCTACAGACAGCTTAATGGGTAATTGTATCAGGTAAAGGAAGTGTGGAGTAAACAGAGGATATATGCCTCTCATTGCTGTGAGGTTTGGGGGGGGGGACACACATTTCTTCATGTCTGGCTCACCTAAAGCCATTTGATAAGCCCTGCATAGTGGATGTGCTTTAAAGGAGGGAAGAAGGGAAACAGGGCAGGCTTTCGCTAAGCTTTAGTCGATATTATAGAAACTGACAGAACTGTAGAAGCTTTAATGGTAATCTCTGTCTTTTTTTTTTTTCTTTTACTGCTTCTCAGTTTTAATGCCAGAGGCACCCTGACATGTCAGTCACCCCAGAACGGCAGATTTTGATCTTTGTATGTCTTTTGGTGACCTCATTAGCATCCAGAATGATTTTAATGCTCATCAGTGTTGCTGCTGTAGAAAAACAAAACAAAACAAAAAAACCAAGGATTGTTTATATAAAGCAGGAAGTATCTCCACTCATTGCCTCGTTTTTCCCAACAGGTCAAAACAATGCAGCCTCTGGGTAGTTAGTGTATTATAAAGTACGTCGTAGTTCAGTTAAAACCACGTCTGCTTATCAAATTTGTGTTGGTTTAGTCTGAAATATATTTCATATTGTTGATAGTTATTAAACAGGAAACCAATGTTGAGTATAAGTAAAAGCTTTTAACTCAATAAGATGGTTTAATTTAAAAAGCGTGATCTGTATTTCCAGCCTGAAGAAGGAAACAAAAATCAACAGAATCGTTTCAAAGACACGCCTGTCAGAGGTTTGACTGCCTGTAACGTCGTGTTCGTGTTTGCAGGCGGGACTTCGCTGAAGTGCAGACTCTCTACAGACAAAGCACGGAGCACGCAGCAGAGCAGAGCCGCCTGATCGAGCAGCTGGAGGGACTCAACCTGGACACTCAGAGAGTCCTGAGGAACCAGGAGGAGGCTCACACTGCCGACACCTCGTCCTATCAAAGGGTACTGCCACAACGCTCAGAGCGCCTTCAGAGCACATGTGGCTCTCTTTGAGCATTTCAGTGGAACCTCTAAATACCGATACATCTACACATGAATTATCCAGGTATAGTTTGTGCTTAAATGTCCTGAGCATCAACATTTCCCTGCATAATAACACGTGGGATCGCCGTGGCAAACTACGAGCCGTTTTGCTAGCGTTGGACATGGCCGATGCAAAACGATTAAAGATGGAGACCATCTTCTTCTTTACTGTCACAGATTTTACCCTACAGTGTAAACGTTTTCCACATCCTTCATCTCTCATTCTAACAGGCTGGTGTCTCAGAGAAGCACTTTTCTGTATTTTTTACAAGCAATGCCTCTAGCTAACGGGTATTGTAAAGCAATACTGCCTCTATTAAGCTGAAAATGACTGATTCTGAGTACTGTGCCTGTTTTGGGGGAAAGGTTCGAACAGGTTGGTCTTCTATCCTTTCATTTTGATGGCTAAATTGTTTCTACATATAAAATGTTTGTTAAACAGCCTGTTTAAAAACAAAAAAAAAGTATTCAGAGGCTCCACTGAATACCCACTCATTAAGTCAGCTTTGATGAATTCAGGTGCTGTTGTTGGGAGTATTCTGGAAAAAGCGAAGAGGCCAGAAATATAAATGAATTAGTGAATCAGTTAATACAAAGAATATTAAATACATATCTTTATGCAACCGTTTGACTCCATTGCTTTGATTTACCCAATTGGACTGTCGAAGGTTCAGCATGCTGGATTTTGGCTGCAGATTATTGTAATTGCAAACTGTCCAGCAGACAGGTCCTGTCCTCACTGCAAGAACAAAACTATCCATCCATCCATCCATCCATCCATCCATCCATCCATCCATCCATCCATCCATCCATCCATCCATCCATCCATCCATTTTCCAACACGTCTATCCCTTGTGGGGTCATGAGGGGTGCTGGTGCCTATCACCTTGTCGCCAGTCTGTCGCAGGAAAACAGAACTAAAAACGTGTAAAAAAAAAAAAAAAAAGTTTGAAATTAGTGTATTTGTCCTGTATTTGAGCAGGTAAATAAGATTTTCTGCCAATGGAATTAGTATTTTTACCCCTAAAATAAGCCAATTAGATATACTGCACTTGAAATAAGATCATAGAGATGAGTTGTTCCTATTTTAAGTGTAAAAATCTTTTAGATAATCTGATTTACCTGCTCAAATCAAGAACACATACACTACATACACTAATTTCAAGAAAATCTTTACCTACTTGAAGTCCGCAGTGCTGAAATCCACCTCTTAACCACTACACTTCAAAAAGGGAACTAACAGTAAGTACAATTTTCTTGGAATGAGTGTATTTTCCCTGATTTGAACAGCTAAATAAGACTATTTGCCAATCAGATGATTATTTTTACCCCTAAAATAAGATTATTAACTGTTCTGCACTTGAAATAAGATGATAAAGATGAATTGTTCCTACTTTAAGTGCAACAATCTTATTCTATTGGCAAATAGTCTTATTTACCTGCTCAAATCAAGGAAAAACTACAAACATTTCAAGGAAATTTTACTTACTTTGAGTTCCCTTTTTGCAGTGTAGCTGCCTGGCTGCCAACTTTAATCGACTTTTCTACACTGCATGAAAAGTGAGATTTTCGTCCCCGTAAACTACCGCAGATCTCCCTCATTTTCGGCAGTTAACGACAATTTGCAACCCGTGCTTGTCGCCGTTTTCAGTGCCACAAATTGTCGGAACCGGACTCTGACGTATGTGGAGAGCGATCAGCTGCACTAATGGCCCTAATTAGCATATGAATGCAGCGAACCCGCGCGGCTGGCCAGGTCTGGCTTGAATAACCTACTCAGTATTGGCTGAACCACTATTTTTAAATAAGTAAAATCGCTCCTGATTGGCAGCAAAAACCACACGTGGCCAGGGCAGGCCAGAATGTTCTTACTGAGTATTGGATGGAACCATTATTTTCAAACTAGTAAAATCACTCGTGATTGGTTGGTTGGTTGATTTAGTTATATATATATATATATATAGATATATATATATTATATATAGTATATATATATATATATATTATATATATCTACTCTATATATATATGATATATATATATATAATATCTATATATATTATATAGATAATATATATATATATATATACTATTATGCTGTATATTCATGTTATCTTATGTAGGCTACTACACTATCATTAGGCTACCTTCAAGGACATGAATGAATTTATACAGGAAAATTAACATTTGCCAGGAAGATGTTTTATGCAAAGAAAGAGCTTTATTAAAAAAAAAAAAACACACCACACACACAACTATATACAACGCGAGGATCTTCCCACACATGCGTATCCAAAAAACTACAACTCCGTGAACTGTCCGTTTGCCTCCTCGGGGTTGTAGGCAACTGCTGGCGGCGTTCTTTCCGAGGGAGGTCCGATGTGCAGACGCCTGCTGTGCGTGGCTCTGTACTTCGGCGTCGCCTCTAACCGGGACTGCAGCTTCACACAGGGTTCAGAGAGATCCGGCCTACGAAATGACGGCGGTACAATCCATCCAGAGACCCCGCCAACGACGCCATCTTCCTCGTCAGACATGAGGTCGACGGTGGCGGACATCCAGAGTTCCACTTCCTCATCAGCTAGCACGCTCTGCCTCGATTCCTGCAGCTGTAAAAAACAAAACAATGAATCAGTATTATGCGATGGGATGCACTGCGTATGGACACAACACATCTATCAATGCACCTGAAAAATAGTCACCAAATAAAGTCTTACCCTCTTTCTTCTCGCTCGACTCCGAGCTGAATTCTTGGCAGCTTCCGCCCGCATTGAGTTCTCTGGCTGCGTATATATGAAGCTCCTGCGTACCGTCTCGTAATACGTCTTACAGGCGGCTGGAAAACAAATAAATGAGAGTGGTATGAATAAAAACCAAACGCAAGTCACAGTAACATTAAAAACAAGGGAGAAACAGTAAAACAAGTCCCTTACACACAATGTCGTCTTTATCAATATAGTGTAAATCGAGGCTTGCAGTTATTGCTCCGAGCAGATAGGAGGTAACTGCCTCATTATGAGGCGTGCTTAGTCTGTGAAAACAAAATGTACAGTTATGATCGGTATCTATCCGTATCTATTTCCTTTTATCGCAGAATGAAAGCATATTCTTTAAATCTTACCCTTGCGCCGGTTCATAGCGCCTGCAATTTGTCTCCGAGTTGTGAAGACGGCGTACTGTAAATCACAAAAAATACACCCTTAGCTTTGGGTTATGGCTAGGCTACTTTTAGCTTAGCTAGCAGTCAAATATATTCTTACCGCAAGCTTTTGTGCATCCGTCTTCTCTTGATGGAGTTAGTCTCTCCAGCACAGTTCTTCGACTGCAGAGCCGCCATCTTGTCCTCTATGGACAGCAACCTGGAGTTTACCGAATTCTGCAGTTGAGTGAACCTCTCATTCATGTCGGCAGTATGTTGAGTAAGCTGACGAGACAGTCCACTGATAGCAATCAGCAGTTTCTTCTCGTCAGTCTGCGGACTGGCTGAAAGTTGTGGATCGCGTCCTAGAGGAGTTGAACGCGAGACGTTGTCCGGCATACCAGTAAAATCCAAACACAGTAAAGTCGTTGTCTTCTTCTTCTTCTTCTTCTTCTTCTTTTTCTTCTTCTTTAGGATTTAACGACAGCTTGCATCCATAGTTGTTGCATTACTGCCATCTATTGGATCCTAATATATATCCTTCAAATCCTTATGATCCCAGAATAAAAAAAAAAAACGAAAAATCTTTGTACATCCCTTTTCTATACTTAATAATGCAGATAATGAATCACTACAAATTATTATTTTATTTATATTTGTATCCTCCACCCATTCTAAAGCTAATATTATAGCACATAATTCTACCGCATATATACTAAAATAATTAGATGTTCTTTTTGAAATATTAATTTTTAATTCAGGAATCACTACAGCTACACTAGTTGCTTCATTTTTTGGATTTTTCGAACCATCAGTATAAATTTGCAAATAATCATTATATTTAATCTGTATTTGATTGTAAAATTCTTGGCAGATATCTATTATATTTCTTGTCTTAATATTTAATAATGATCTATCTATATTAATATATTTCCATATCCATGTAGGTCTCAAAGCCCACAATACTGTTGGACTGAATTCTTTGTTATATACATTAAATGTTTTTGCTCTATCATCCCCAATCCATCCAAAACTATTAAATTGACCCTTTCGTCTTTCCCAACAACTTTCTAATACTTTCATAACTGGATGATCTTCATTATGTCCTTTTAAATTTATCCAGTAATTAACCATTATCTGTTGCCTTCTGATACATAATGGCATTTCTCCTGATTCTATTTGTAAAGCACATACTGGAGTTGATTTAACTGCCCCTAAACAAATTCTCAATGCTCTAGCTTGAATAACGTAAAATTTTTTTAACCTACTTAGCCGCTGAACCATATACCACACTCCCATAATCTATTCTTGACCTAATTAGTGACACATACACATTTTTATGCGATTCAAAACTTGCACCCCATGTTAACCCTGCTTTCATTTGAGCGTTTTAATGGAATACTGGGAAAGTTTAATCACAACAATAGGACAATTGAAGTCCAGATTATGAGGCAATTTCAGCAGAGCCAACAGCTTCATATGCCATGGACATGTGAATATGGTGCAGAATTTGCCAGTATTTTAGGAAGACAAATGGTTGGGACTTTGTCATGCAATGACACAGCTGATATGCTTTATGTGAAGCACAGTGTTTTGGTGTCAGCAGAACGAAAGCCAATAGAAGTTTGGGGCTTGCAGGGAACAGACACGTCATACCCAGCATAATTTCTGCCAGTTGAGCGCATTGCTGGGAGATGTGTAGTTAATACATCCTCTGTGCATTTAAGTAAGACCAAAAAAAAGGTCACTGTAGTCATGCCACTATGCACAGTAGTTGAGCTCTAGGAGACTGTGATCTCTGCAGACCTCTCATTCTGATTCTAATGTTTGCATGGAATGCACATTTTACCTTGCTGATTCTGATTCACATTTTACCAACTGATTCTGATTAAAACAAATTTTTGAAATAAATTATTTTGTGTATTTTTTTTACATAACATTTGCCATTGCTAATGGCATACACAGTAATCTAGCATACTTTAATTAAATAAATCAATTCAAGGTAAAATGTAAGAGTCTATATTTAGGTTATATAGAGCCTGATCTATTTGTACCAGAGATTTTCTTACCTTTTAGAGAAATGTCACTTGGGGTAAACTCCCCCTGCAACCCTGATTTACATTTGTTTAGCTCACAGCATTTTCATTTACATGTTAAAGCCTCCCCTAGAATTAGGAGGAGGGGGGGTCATGGGGGGACAACTCCCAAGGTAGGCCCACGTCAATTTCTGACAATTCACGGCAGTTTTCGGTGTTGCCTGCAAATTGCCGTGAACAGCCGTTAACCTGAACTTCCACGACAATCTACAGTGCCGCATAGTGACGAAAATCTCACTTTTCATGCAGTGCTACGTCCTCCTTGAAATGCTGCGCTCGTTTAGCAGAAGATGTCATTTGTAGATTTTATCTTGTGTATCTGTTATTACCAGGAGTGAAATACAGCGCGGCTGTCTTCATGGCCCGTAATAAGTGTGTTTGCTGTGACTGGCTGACCTTCGTCTGCCATCTCCCTGTTTGTTGACAGCTGTACAAGGAGCTGAGTCAGTGCTACCAGGCCCTCGTGTCTAGTGAGACCAAACTCCGTCAGAGTCACCAGGAGCTCAGCGCCCAGACGGTGAAGAAAGACGAGCAGATCTCTGAACTCCAAGCTCAGCTGCAGAGACAACAGGAACAAATCCAGCTTCTGCAGCAGCCCGCTCAGCACGCAGCTCCCTCACCCAACAGACAGACCAACTTTAAGGTAAGCTTGCCGCAGGTCGTCGTCTCCCACGCAAACGTGGGATATTTTCAGTTTTATCTCCGTCTTTCTGTTTTTGCAGCGTTCTAAATGACCTGATAAACAGATTTTACTGTGATTTGCAGCCAGTTTAGCTCTGGCTGGTGCCTGAACGTCATCAGCTGCATGTAGGCGGATTTACACGCAGCAACTGACCCGGCCCACCGTGGCCTGTAGTGGTGGTCTGTAACTGTTTGATATTGCACTAGCTCACCCTTGATCTATCCGTTTCTCTTCGCGCTAGCTGCTGTCTTTTATGTCAGCTTTCTGATCCTCTCTCCCTCTCAGGCCTCGGCACGCGCGGACTCTCTGATTTACCTACTTTATCAATCTTCTTTATCTCCCACCACTCAAGCAACTTTAAGTCCGTCTAACACACTCAGGTCGGAAAAAGAGAGCCAGAAAAGGAGGTGAATGGAGCTGATTTAATTGGAGGCCAGTAATGTTCTTGAAGATGATGTTAGAGTTACAATTCTGCGTCTGTCAGTCAGCGGGAGTTTGACTTCAGTTCAGTGCCTTTGAACAGTCCCCCCAAGGCGATCGAGACCTTTAATAGCATTTAATGATGTGGTGATCGGTGTACTCGGACCACACACCTGGCTTAGAAAAGCAGCACTGGGGTTACGCTTTGACAGTTTGGGAGGGTTTCTTCTGCTCCAGCTGAAATGTCTGCAGAGCATTTCCAGCCCCACAAAGACGCCGCTTCCACCTGCGCTGTCATAGTGCACTGCAAAAACGGAGCTAAAAATAAGTTACATTTTCTTAAAATGAGCGTATCTGTCCTTGATTGGAGCAGCTAAATAAGATGATCTGCCAAAGGAATGAGATTTTTGCACTTAAAATAGGAACAAGTCATCTCTACCTTCTTATTTCAAGTGCAGTATATCTAATTATCTTATTTTAGGGGTCAAAATACTAATTTCATTGGCAAATAATATTATTTACCTGCTCAGATCAAGGACAAAAACACAAATTTTAAGAACATTTTACTTATTTTTAGATCTGTTTTTGCAGTGTGATAGATAGATAGATAGATAGATAGATAGATAGATATCTTTATTGTAATTTTGTATGCACAAAGTGCGTACAGAATGAAATTTCGTTTGCATACAGCTTGAAAAGAATCACTCTAGAAATCACTCTAAAAATCACAGTAGATTTCAGTATTTTTCAGGATAAAGCTGCAGCAGCGATTTATGTAAACAATTGAGATGAAAAACAATGTAACACTGTAAGCAATAGTCTAT
The DNA here is from genome assembly GCF_011125445.2 of Fundulus heteroclitus. Classification (NCBI taxonomy): domain Eukaryota; kingdom Metazoa; phylum Chordata; class Actinopteri; order Cyprinodontiformes; family Fundulidae; genus Fundulus; species Fundulus heteroclitus. The sequence goes on along the minus strand of NC_046365.1, from coordinate 39,574,315 downwards.
TTGTTGCTACTATCAGCTCAGTGATGAAGATCAGAATAGTGATATGTGTACACCTTATTTATTTATTGTTAATTTGGGTTTGAAGATTTGAACAAAAATGTAAAACGGGGATGTCAAGAATCTACAATTTCAAACCCGATGCCGACAGCCAGGAAATTATTCGATACTCGATACCATTTTAGATACTGCAGGCACAAAAAAAGTGAGATAATTAAAGGCATAAAAATATTATATTAACATTTAAAACCTTTTTCAATCTCAACATGGAATGTGTTTTCTTAGCAGAATCACTGATGCTAGTTTAATAAGTGTGCTAATAAATGCTAAATAAATAACCCAAATTAACACAGGCCTAGCAGCATGCTAGCCACAGCTAATCACAATATTAATGCGGATCACCGGTCACACTAATATCAGTAATATGTTTAATGTGTTAAATTAAATTATGAACGGGAACTTTAATTTATTAATCTGTTGGTTTTCATCGGGAAGGCCAGGGTGTGTCGCTCCTTGAGATGTTTGACCAAGTTTGTTGTGCTGCTTGACTTCGTTGACGCCACTTTAAAGCACTTTTGCACACAATCCGCTCAAGATCTTTGGGTTTTCCTTTTTTGTTTGCCTCATATGCAAAATATTTAGTATCGATACCATGAGAAAATAGTATTGTATCCGGATACAACGTTTGAGTATCGATACTTTTCATAGTATCGATATTTTAGACTACCCTAATATAAAATAAACACCACCATGTTTGAGAGTCTGGGTGTCTTGTTTTTTCTAAATGCTGTTAGTTTTTCACCTGTTGCAGCAGGTCGTACACCTTTTGTCTTGAGGATCATTAAAATTTTAGGAAATATAAGACGGTCTTGCATTTGTGAGAAATGGCACTCGCTGTAGTTCTTAACTTAAGTCTTTACTTCTCACCTATTTACTTCATGTGTATAACAAAGAAGCAAGCGGAAAAATATTAATGTTGGAATCAGGAATCCTTTTAAGAAAATTAGCCAAGAAACAACTGCAGCATTTAAACCATGGTCCCAGTGACAAACGGTGTGCTGGACTGCAGATTCTGATAGTTTACGTAATTTACAGAATTATAAGCAGGGTTATGGTAAAGGCTGCATAAATAGTTTATTAAACGCTGCAGGAAGCAGCAGTTTGCATAAAAAAGTCTCCTAATCTCCTCTAACTTGATTCAGTTTGAACAGCATCCTATCTCAGCTTAAGATAACATTTTCCAGGAGTCTTGCAATATCTCTTCCTCCACAGACAGTAATTATTTAATTTGATCATCGGTTGATATTTTCTGAAATTGCTGCCCCCAGACTGTGGAAGTCAAAAGATATCAGCTCAAATGTTAAGTGAGTTACAATCACCGTATCTCACTTAACCCGGTTAATTAAACCAGCAGTAAAGTCTAAATGCTTCATTTAGTCAGTAATTAAATACAGTTCTGCAGCGTTCCCTCAGTAATTAATACTACAGTACATTTAGAGCAGATGCAGATAGTGCTGTGTGTGTGGATGTGTGTTTGAGTGGTGGGTAAGTTTTATATGTATGTGGTTAATACTCCAGATATCCACTGTGGCTAATTCAGCGGTAGCCTTGAACTTAGCTTAATAACAGCTCAAACACTAAACTAAATATTTCACAGGAAACTTTGTTTTTTTTTTAGCAGTTAAAAGTAATTCAGCTTTAGCCCATATTCTTAAACATGAAGGGCTGCACAGTAATGAGCTGCTTTGAATTGCTTCACTGCTGTACCTTGGAAAAGTATTTATACCCTTTGGATGTTTTCAGATTTTGTCATTTCAAAACCACAAACTTCCGTGTCTTTTGCTGGGGTTTTATGTGACTGAGCAATTCCCAATTGTGATGTGGTTTCAAAGCTGACAAGTATGACGTGTATATACTATATTTATCCAGCCACCTTAATTTGATACCTCCAAATAAAGTCTAGTGCAACTGTTGGTCTTCAGAAAGCTTCAAAATGGCTTTAGATTCCTTATATATATAATTAAATCTCTGTGAAAATAGGCTGTTTATACCACAATGATGCATGGTGGTGGGAGCATCTTGCTGTGGGAATGCTTTTCTTCTTCGTGAATAAGGAAGTAATTTTTTCTCCCAGTGTCCTGTCTAGCAATGTGGCAATAGGAATTGATGTCTCAATGCCAAATAGAGCTCGACAGATTTTGCTTTTACAAGTGGAGCAAACAGCTTTCGCCATAGTGCTCCGCTTGATTTGTGCTTGTAAATAGCTTTATTATGATTCCTGCAAGGAGAATTTCAAATTATATGGACATGACAATGGGAGAGTAAAGGAAGAACAAAAAGTGAAAGAAAAGAAAAAAAAGAGTAGAGGTGAAAGAAAGAGGAGATAAAAGGGAGAGAATGATAAAACCTTCTTTGTCTGCTCCATCACCTGGAAAGAGACACAAAAAGAACAGCACAACCAACAGACATAAAGCAACAGATACACTCGAATAACACCTAGATGCCATTGCTAAATCATATACATTATTATGTAAGCTGACATGTGTAATGTGATATTTGAAAAAAGAAAGTGAAAGAACATAAATAAATAAATAAATAAATTATAAGATTACTGTATATAAGTGAACACTTAATACCTGGGACCCAGATAAGGCTTTTCCCTCTTGGAATCAGATATATTTTGCGGGGTTTTTTTGTTTGTTTTTTTGTTTTTTTTCACTCGCTCTTGGACCATTCGGCATTGTTTCACCTGGAGACGCTAATAGCCGTTAGTCACATCCTTGTTTTAACCCCTGCTGTGCATGTGCAGTACGTACTTCCGTTAAAATCATAAACACCAAAGGCTTTATTTACTAACAAACTGAGCAAAAACAAAACATAAAACACCAAAATAACAACTAATATGTCAGCACAATGTTAATCTTTCATAAAAACTTTGTATGGAACCAGAGTGACCTTCTGACGTTATAAATTTAAAAAGTCAAGTAACCTGGCTATGCAGCTTTAAAATGTTCACCATCCAACCTGTTTTCATTTATTTGGTCTTCAGTAATAATTTTCATCTCTACAGTTTTTATCATTTAGTAACAACAAATGCATAGTTTATAATTGTGGGCTAGAAATGAATAAAAGTGGTTTAGACATGTAGCTGTAACTGTTTTACTCACATTAAACGAGAACCCATCAGGTATGCCAGGGTAGAACATTCAGTCAGGAAGGCTTTCCGTCTCCCTCTCTGTAATTTCACTGACAGATTGTATGCATGCCGGTCTGGGTCTACACGGGCGCCTCTTTCACTAAAGGTGCGCCTGTCTGAGCACATAATCGCAGATTCTTTAACAACATGCCTGCGAACACCTGTTAAATTTCCAATGCTCAGGTTGTTAGGGCAGATTCCATTTTAATTTTAAATGTTTTTGGTGAGAGTTACATTGGAGGTGATCAAAGTGGTGATCACAACAGGAGCATAGACGGGAGACGCAGCGCTCATTTAAATACGCACCAGAGCGACTGCTTTGAACACCCCTCCCGCAGAAAAATGGGCTGAGGAGGAGGATGGGAGAGGGGAGAGACGCCCATTGTGGATCATATTTACATGCTCTTCACAGATACTAACTTTCTTTTGTTTTTATTTGTACTCTTTGCAGACTGTACCAACAGCTAAATGTACGTTACGACAAACGCCGATGTGTACACAGATTAGCGGGTCATGGCTACAAGTGGGAGTCACCAAAAATAGAAATGAACTTTTCCTAATTACAACTGTCTCTCGAACTGCTTCAAGGTATTAACAGTTTTCTGATGTTTGGCTGCTAACAGACCCGAGCACTGAGTAAAAACTAACATCAGAATCCATTACAGAACTTTTTGGATGTAACACCAGGCTGAATGGCGGGTGTGTTGGTAATCAGGCGGGCAGTGGTTCAGCTCTGTCTGATACGCTCATCATCTCTGGAACAGGAAAATGAAACCAGGCGTGTTCGCTCAGAAAACCGTATTTAAAGTAAACCGAAGAACTACATGAGCGTGTGAAACCATTAGTGAAACGTTAAAAATGTTATTATTGTTTTAACGAAAAATGAATGAAGCTGTACCATACTTTGATTTAGCGTTACACCATAACGATTTTGACCAGCATGTGCTAATTTAAAGGTTAAAACAGATTCATTATTATAAATATGTGCTAAAATATTTAAAGAATTGCCCTTTTAATAAATAAAAAAAAAAACAGGTTCCTTTTTTTAAAAGTACAATCAGTGGCGACTGGTGATGAAACATTTAGGGGAACCTACGAGAGGTCTGAAATTACCACACAGCAATAAACTACTTGAACATTGAAAATACATCCACAGTCACTTGGCTGCTGCTGGATTTTTAACTCTGGTCGGTCCGTTGTAAATTCCTTTCTCCGCTTTCTTTCCTCCAGCGAAAGCTTCGTGAAATGAAACATTCTTTATCAGCGCCATTCTCTCCTGTTTTGTTGTCGTTCTACTTTCTTCTTACCTTGCTTCATCTTGCTATGATGTGGTCTTCATATTGTCGGCTCCCATTGTGTAACAACTTTAATAACAAAACTTTATTGAACACTTTTGAACCATTTCTTCTGTAAACAGTGCGCTTTGTGGTCTTGAACCATTCAGACAGCTGCATGATGCCGGTCGCATTTAATATTAGCATCAACAGCCACCCCAAAAAATTTGGATTTCAGCAAAAAATCTGAATTGAGCTTCAATACCTACAGTGCGGACGTAACCTGAGTAACCAATTAGAGATCAGCATGAAGTCACATGGAAGCCAAAAGGTTACAAAGATACAAACACAGCCCACACAATTAAAAAATATGACTTGCACAAAGAAAAATAACCTCAGATAAACCAAAAATAGAATAGGGATGCTGAGAAATCAGGTCAGATAAATTTTATCAGAGACCAGATGTTCTGATTACTTTTTATTTCATAATTTTATTTTTACAGCATTTACAGTTTTTTGTAATTTTTTTATTTTGCTATTTTGATGAGCGTTGTGGCTGACGCCCCATATTTATGAGCTGAGTACCAGTCACATATACAGAAGAAAATCAGTGGAGTTTAAGAACATTTATGCATCCAAGCGTGTGCTACCATTTTCTGGTTTTTACTAAACTACACAAAGCGTCTCGGACAGCATCTCATTTGTTGATGTAGACAGAAAAAAATGTTAATTAATACCTTTAATTAACCAGCAGAAAGTCTAAATGACATGTACAGATCAAAGGTAACAGCTAATCCGGGGGAAATATGGCCGATTTCAGTCGCAGTTGAATGTTTCTTTATTGTTTTTGATCCCAAAAACACCTGACAAAATTGGTTCTTATTCCCGTTATACAGGTGAAACCAATATAAAAAGACAACCATTGTCTTTTATCTGCTCCTACCTTATATTATTATTGTTGTTGTTAATAATAATAATTCCTTCTCAGTAGTTATTTTATTATTTTTGGTGTAGGGTTAAAGGTACACCAGGTAAAAACAGGTTAAAAAAAATTCACAGTCCCCTCAGACAGGTCACCTACGTTTTTAGTGTTTGTTTTAATCATCATTAACATCATCCTTAGAATTTATGAAGCCTTGCTAAAAAGAATCAGCAAGTTGCTGTTTTAAACTTCTTACTTTTGCAAAAGGCTGGTTTGACATGCATTATTAATATCTCTCTGCAGTAGATGCCCACCACTGTGTTCAGTAGAGCTGCCTAACCGTGACCATCTGACTCCAGCTGCCTGTCGCCTCTTTATAGGAACCATCAGCGGATTTGCACTAGAGGATTTAAGGTTTTTAAATCGCTTATGTTGTCACAGTATCAAATGGGCTAAATAGTTATTTCACTGCTCAGACGCCACATTTGGTAGGGTGTATGTTTTAAGCGCCCATGCAGTCAATTTCTGCCTTCACCATTTGGACACATTCTCTCCACCTGTGATCTCCACACTTGATGTGGATTTTAGTGACCGAGATGGTGAAGCTTACAAAGTGGTGGGAAAATTGTGACGATGGGAAGCAAAGACGAGTATAGAAAATGGGGATTATTTGCAATCCATGTTGTCGTTATTGTAACTACATGCTTTCTGAATATTGTGCAGTCCTGGTTCCCACGATGCTAAAGGACACAGAGGCCATGGAAACCAAATGACAGAGAGGAGTGAGGAAAACCGATCTGCAGTGTTCAACAATATGACAAATAAAAGTTTCTAAAATTTAAAATAAGAATTTTATATGCCTTCAATTATGTTTAACGTCTTTTTAAACAAGTATTTCCCACTGGTCTATGAGTTTTTTTTAAGGTTTCTTTGTACCGTTTTATTTGTTTTATCCTGACTTTGAAATCTTTTTTTTTTAAATGAAGTTTTTAAATGAAGTGCAATCAACGTGTATTATTATGGAGAAACTAGAATCGCCAGCTCACACTGCAAAAACAAAACTAAAAATAAGTCAAATCTTCTTTAAATGGATGTATTTGTCCTTGATTTGAGCAAGTAAATAAGATGATTTGCCAATGGAATGAGATTTTTACACTTAAAATAGGAACAACTCATCTCCATCATCTTATTTACAGTGTACTATATATAATTATCTTATTTTAGGGGTCAAAAATACTCATTCCATTGGCAGATCATCTTATTTATGTGCTCAAATCAAGGACAAATGCACTAATTTCAAGAAAACTTGACTTATTTTTAGTTATTTTTAGTTCTTTTTTGCTGTGCAAAATAAATCGGAAATTTGGAGCAGCAAAGAAAAATGATCGGCTTGTTTCTACGCTTTTCAAAGAATATTATTGTCACTATCTCATTAATGTATTAATACCTGCTTTATTAACAGAAAATCTTAAAATACTTGTTGTTATAAAAGTTTAACTGGATACTGTGTTTTTAGTCTAGTGTGGACTCCCGTTTTCATCACATAACACCATCAACATTAGTTTAGGTGTGAGTGTGTGTGATTGAAGCCGGGCCTACCTCCAGAGTGAGAGCGGCACGGACGCCAGCGGTGTGTTTTACAAGCTCAACAGCTCTCATTAGATGAGAGCCTCCGTGTAGCACAGCCCGCCTCATTAATGAAGCACAGCCATGTGCCGCCGCCGCCGCCGCCGCTGCAGAGAGCCGCGCTCACTCGTTAGAGCAAAGCCGAGCGGGTCAAACTAACTGTGTGGGAGGACGCAGGGCAGCGAACACACGGAAAACATCCAACACCCCGCGTGCTGTCCCTTCCCACCGCACAACCGGGTAACACCGACGCTCATGCATATATTCACGCGCACATTCTTTGAAGACGCACCATCATGAATACAGAGTGCACCTGCCCTGGTTGGGAGCAGGCGCCCCGTCGCCCCTCGCTCCTCGGGTCGGTCCGATCTCTTCTGTCACTCCGCAGATTTCTGTGGCGGCGATTGAGTGAGCGTGTCTGCGTGTGTGTGTGTGTGTGTGTGTGTGTGGGGGAGCACCTCCTGATTATGGCTGCTCCATAATTAACAGTGATCAGATTTGTTTTGTGGCATAAATGGTGCATGTGTAGAACATTAGGCCTGGCAAGTCTCATTTCGGATTCAGCTCAAGGGCTCGGCAGCAGACGGGTCACGAGCTTCAGGGAGCACAATCACCAGCCTCGCTCCATATGGTCTCGCTTGCCGCATCCTCACCAGCGAGGGCCGCGAGTGCCAGACAAGATCCCCCAAGAACCTAATCGTGTTCAGTAATTACCGAGACCGGCTTTTTCTCTTTTGCTCCCCCCCACCACCACCACCCCTCCTCATCCTTTTCACAGTCCTTTTTTCCCTGCACCTGCATATTCTCCTCGTTCAATCACATCCTCTCCCCTGTCTGACGGTTGGGTTGTGTTTATATTTTCACTTTTCATGTCTTTCCTCCTCACTTCAGTTTCACTGTTTTTTAGATAATTAAAATCAGCATTTGGAGAAAGATTGAATGAGGAAAAGTCAGGCCCTCCCACATCAGTTAATTTCTAAATTGCTTTATGTGGCTGATGCTGAAAAAACCCACTTCGTCCTGCTGCCTGCCTGGAAATTATAAATAATTGTAACAGATGCGCCAATATGGCCGGCCTCCAATAAACGAGGCCCCAGATAATTTGACCAGCCCCCTTTGACAGGCCAATTTAATAAAACATGAACAAAATCTTCCTCACTAATAATTTATCATCCCCTCTCCTCCCATTTGGTTAAAGTTGATTACCCTGGCAGTTAACAAGGTCACGCCCAGATGCCAGGTTTCTGATAATGCAATCAGGACTTGTTGGAGAAAAAAGGTGATGACATCCTGCGACCTGGCCTCCAAGTATAGCACGCTGTTAATGCCTTTGTTTCTCTAAAAACTTTTACTTTGACGTGTTGCTGATAGCAGCTCACGTTTTCTTTTACGCTTCACACTTTTTTAAATCAAACACTTAAGAAAAAAAAAAACAGATGTGCATATTTCCAGGTGATATTAACGTAAAAATGCACCTGTGTAAACATTAATGTTGACGTATCTCTGTTCACGCTCCATCAAAACACAAAAAGGCTATAAAAAAAAATCAGTCATCAAACAATAAAATAAACTTTATAAAACTAACTTATTTTCAGCAGCTGAACTAAAGTGTGGGTTGGATGGTGGTGCAGATGTTGGCACTGTTGGCCTTACAGACTAAGCTCCTGGGTTCAAATCTCAGCCTGTGGTTGTGTTTTTATATATATATATATATATATATATATATATATATACATATATATATACATATGATGTTTAAAGCCCTGATGCCTTTACAGAGCAGATGCAATTTTGGAGAGACTAAGTCACAAAAACTTGGACTCTGTTTATAGCATCCACGTGTAGACCTGTATCTTTACCTAATATTGTAAAAATCACATCCTAAACAAAAATATAAACAACATCTCCTCATCTGGTAATGTTCCTCCTTAATTCTCATAATATGACGTTTTTCTCATAATATTACCACTTTTATCTTTTTTTTTTTACTTTATTCTTCTATGACTTTTTTCTCATATTAGTAATTTTATGTCTTTAATACTCCCCCAAAAAGTCTGTTTCTAATCTGTGTCTATACCAGACATTAAAAGGTTCACACGTTTTAGGAAATAATGAAGACCACAATGTTTAGATTAAACCAATTGACTTTTATATTCATGGATCACAGTCCAGGGAGACGAATATTTATCTGCACGAACCACATTATTTGACATGTTACAGATCTTCTGGTTTCCTGATTCAAACGTGATGTGGACAAACATCCTTTATGTGGTATTTCATAAATGTGCTGCAGACAGGACCGACTTGTTTTCTAGCAGGATCTTTAAACCGCCACCTGTTAATGTGACTAATATTAATGTGCAAATTTGCACATTTGTACATTTGCACATTTGTATCGTATCCTGCAAAATTGCTGCTGCACCTTACCCAGAAACGTACTGCAAAACTGTTTACAATGCAACTGTCTACTTTTAAATCACTGCTGCACCTTACTGCATATTTGTTTACATTTGTCTTACATTGTTTACATTTCAACTGCCTACTGTTCACTGCTGCACTTTATCCGGAAGTCAATTGAAACATATCCTGTAAGCGACTGAGATTTATCACTGCACTTTATCCTGTACTGTAATTCACTGCAAGGTATCCTGTAGAGTTACTGCAATCTTTCTGAGCTGTGTGAAAACAAAATTTCGTTCTGTATGCACTCTGTGTATACAAAATGACAATAAAGAAAGTCTAAGTCTAAGACTATAATGAAGATCGGTGTTTAAAATCAAACTTTACATCCTGAAAATAAATTCAGCTGGAAACAGTTGTGAACTTTGAATTCTGTTCTAGTCCTTATTTTTATTGACGTTGAGTCTCTTTTCCTGCGTGTTTTTTCCTACATTACCCAAATTGTAGTGTCCGTCACGCAGAGCCGGTGTTTTAGGAAATTAGGTTTATTGTGAACTGATCAAAGTGGAAAAAAAAAATCTGGATTTTGTCTAAGACAAACCACAGGACTTAAAGTATCTCTGTAGTGATAACAGTGATGATTTTCCCAACATCATATTTGGTTTCCTGAGCCTCTCTTCATCCTCTGCCAGTCATGGATCTGTTTTCTGGTCCAGTGAGGAGTCGGTGCTCGGATAGTGGCAGCTGTTAGGCGTTAGAGCCGCTTCTTTACTGGTGGAAACACCGATGCTAAAACAACCACAGGAGTGGGTTTGGTGAAAGCCTGATGTATGGTTCTTGTCTCTGAAAAACTGTTTTTTAACCTTAAATTTCATGGATTACTTTCACCATATGTAACTACAGTTACAAGGAGCTTCCAAATTCAGAATTGTCTACACATTTTATTGCGATAACCTGTAACTTTCACTATATAAGAGAATAAGTGTTAAGTATAGCTGCTGGCACATATTTCTTTTAGACTTTGTTTTATATTTATATTTTCTGTCCAGGTTCCAGTAAAATGTGGCACTAAATCTTTATTAGGAGAACACTGCAAAAGTGAGCTAAAAGTAATTAAAAGGTTCTTGAAATTAGTGCATTTTTCCTTGATTTGAGCAAGTAAATAAGATTATTTGCCAATGGAATAAGATTTTCGCACTTAAAATAAGAATAGTTCGTCTCCATCGTCTTATTTCAAGTGCAGGATATCTAAATATCTTATTTTAGGGGTACAAAAATACTCATTCCATCGGCAAATTGTCTTATTTAGCTGCTCAGATCAAGGAAAATACATTTATTTCAAGAAAATTTTACTTACTTTTAGTTCCCTTTTTGCAGTGTAAATGTCTGCCTATTTGTTTCTAATCTAAAATTGATCGTGTGTTTTCTTGCAGGTTGGAGCTTCAGAGCAAAACGGTGCAGCTCAGTCAGACCGGGCCTCCGCGCAGGGTTCATGTCCGAGGCCAGGGGACAGAAATTTCCATCAGCGATCCACCAGCAGTGTCAAAAGACTGCAGGTAGGCCAATGAACAGTGCCGGCAATTACAGCGAAAGACAGCACGTGGGTGAGCATGCCCACACAATTTGCTCAGATTAGATCAAAGCCGTAGAGGAGGGATACAAAGAAAGCGGTCTTTTGAGAACCTTGTGATTCATCCGATCCAGCTTCTGCCAACCTTTGTCCCGGTCTTCCCAACACACACACTCGCTCGCTGGCCCCTCCTACTGTGACCGGGCCGGCGTGTGCTGCTGGTTTCACGCATGCCTTGGGCTCAGACACCAGCTAATTTACCGCTTCAGCAGTACCTTATGAGCAAGAAAAGAAGCTTTTGATCTTCTCAGTATCCCTTTCATAAGTTTGGCAGGACAAGTTTCTAGATGGCCTCACTCGCTAAGGGATGGCCTCAAGGAACACTGCTTGATTTATTCACATGTCCTCATTATGTCTTAAATGAAGCACCTCTCCACTTGTTTTTACAGGCGTGATATAATGATACTGTCCGAGCCGTTACAATCCACCTGCGTCTCCAAAAACGGCTTCGTTTGGATTACGGATCTCAACTCCTCCGGTCTGGTTCATAAATATGTGGACAGAGACAACTTTTTTCTAACAGTGGATCTGTATATTACCGCAATGAATTTTAAATCAAACAACTCAGATGCAGCTGAAGTCCACTTCCAGCTTTATTTCACAGTTTAAAGGGGAAATGTACCCTCAGTGGGGTTGAGATCAGGCGACTGACTTGACCGTTGAAGAATATCCCACTTATCAGCTTTGATAAAATCCTGGGTTGCTTTGGCTGGACGTTTCGGCTCATTGTCCATCTGCATCATGAAACGTCACCTGATGGATCTGACTGCGTTTAGCAGATGTGAGGCGTCTGAACACGGCAGGATTGGTCAGGCTGCTCCTGCGTCACTTCATCCATAAACACAAGTGTCCAGGAGCCTCTGGCAGCCAGGCAGCCCCAAACCATCACACTGCCTCCGCCGTGTTTTACAGAGGATGTGCTATGCTTTGGACCAGGAGCTGCTCCACGCCTTATTCTTGACCTTTTTCCTGCTATCATTCTTGGTTTCATGTGTCAAAAAACGTGTTTCCAGAACTGTGCTGGCTTTCTTAGATTTTTGTTTTTATTTTTTTTAGCAGCTTTTCTGTTCCCTAGGCCTTTGTGTGGATTGCACTTTGTGGAGCCTCTATGCAGTCTGCGGTCACATCTGATTACTGGCAGGCCTGATTAATAGTGTTGCACTGATACAGATACCAGTATCTAAAATGGTGGTATCGGTATCGGCGAGTACCAACAAATAGGCACCGATACCATTTTGATGTTTCTATGTCACTTGAACGCAGCCTTCTCTCTCCCGACTAGTATTATACATATTATATAAGTTCATGAAAGTTGCACTATTTTGGCATTTGAGAGCCAAAACTCAGGGTTTAAAAGAGATTATTCAATTATTAATGTAATTTTACTGTCTTACTGTTGCACTACTATTATACATGTTATAATTTAACAAATGTTGCACTATTTTGGCCTTAGAGTGCCAAAAGTTTATTTAACTATTATCACCCATTCCAGGTAGGCAATAAAAAGTTCTACTACCCTAAGTAGTATGCAGTTCTTCATATATATACACAGATTAATTTCAAACAGATGGTATCGGATATCGGTATCGGGGCCAAAAACTGGCATCGGCGCAACACTACTGATTAATTTAGAAAATGACTTGAATTACAGCTTGAAGTACGGTACAAGATCAAAGAAAGTCGCTGACATCTATCAGTCTGAAAAGTGTCACAAAGCGGTTTCCAGTACTGCGTTCAGACCAAACCTGTTTTGATCGCCAGGGCATCTGGTTTACATGCAAAGTCTATGATGGACGCGCCACTAGGAACGTTTAACTGGTCAGGAGCGGCATATTTTGAGCTTTCAGCGTCTGGAGCGACCGGACGCTAGAGTTGGAAGATCTGAACTTTTGCAGCTGGAAGTGTCAACCAATCAGAGAGACCCTGCTGTACGGCGTAGTGGCGGATTTTCCAACGCGACGGAAAGGACTACGAAAAGCCGGGAAGTCGACAATAGGGGACAAGCTGATCGTTGCTGTTTGTGCCCCTCCTATTATTTATGATCAGTCGAGTTCTCACTAAAGTAAAGGACGCTATCTGGAGGAGGATTAGTGAGAATCTCGGGGAAGTTATCAAAACTTTTACCACGGTAACTATTTCCCTGCATTTGAGGAAAAGAACAGGGCAGCTCCTCCCACTGCGCATCAAACCAGCCTGTCCGCATTTCTTGTCGCGCTGCACACGTGTCCAAGTTGAGGCACTGGACGCCTTTTTGACTCTCAAATCGCGTTTGGTCTGAAAGCACCATAAAAGTGAGATCCGTTATCCATAAATGGAGAAAACCTGGAACAATGGTGAACCTTCCTAGGACTGCTTGGCCTTCCACGTTACTCCAAGAGCTCCTCAATAACTCATCCAGGAGGTCATAAATGATCCCAAAACATCTGAAGCCCTTCAGGGCCTCACTGCCTCAGTTAAGGTCAGACTTCAGGACTTATCAATAGGGTAATGACTAGTGAAAATGGCCTCCATGGGAAAACCAAAAGGTCAAAACCTGTGCTGATCAAAGATAAAAAAAAAAAAGAAGAGATATCTCAAATGTGCCAAAAAACATCTTAAACATCCCCAGAACAGAAGGTATTCTTTGCACTGAAGAGACAAAAGCTAAACTCACTGGAAGGTGTGTCAGACGTGGTGGTGGTGGTGGCCTGGTGTTGCTTTGCTTCTACAGGACCTGGATGACTTGTAATTGATGGAGTAAGAACTCTGCTGTCTACCATAAAGTGCTGAAGGACGCGGTCCAACCATCAGTTCATAGTCCTAAATTCATGAGCACGTGTGTTATGTAGCAGGACAGCGGTCAAAAGCTCGTCAACAAGTCCACCTCTGAATATCTCAATCATAACAAAATGAAGTGGCATAGTCTATGTCTTAAATTCTTTTTTCAAATGTTCTTTTTTGTTTATACACTATCCCTACTTGCTTTTATTCTGTTTTATTTTCCTATATTTTAATCATGTAAAGCACTTTGCATTGTCTCTGTACTGAATTGTGCTATACAAATAAATTTGCCTTGCCTTGCCTTGCCTTAAATGCGACTGAGATGCCGTGTCATCACTTTAAACAGGCCTTTCGTGTTTAAAACAAACTCAAATGTTGCGTAGTTAAAGATTAGCTCAGAATGTGAAAGACTTGTTGTCGGTTATAATTAACACAACAAAAGCAACAAAAGGTATTATTTTCAGTGGGGAATTACTATATACCTTTACTTAAAGTATCGTTTGAAAACCTGCTTTTTGTGTTAACTCTGAAAATAAATCGACTTATGTGATGTGAAAACAAAAAAGGCAAAAACAGAAGAAGGGGCCAAAGAGCGTGAAAACTTCTGGATGTAACTCAGTGTGAGCTAGACTTTATAATTGGTCATCTCTTCTTCAAAGATTAGCTTTGGATTCCCATTTTTGGCCTCCGTGTTTTCCCTGTTGTACGTCCAGGCTAAGCCAATTGGCCCGCCACTTGTCAGGAATATGCAGATCAATCTGCTAATTAGTTGCAAAAAGTCATTAAGGGTGAGTTAGAACACATGGTTGGTACCCATGCAGACAAGTCCGCAGAACCTGGCTCCCCAGGTCACTAGAGTCAGCTGTGGCCCCAAGGCCATTCCCAAGCAGACTTTTTATACACAAATCTGTGTTAGATAGATATAAAGAAATACTCTAAGAGTAAAATTGGATTTTAATAAATACAGTCTTGTTACTAACAAATAAGACTTTAATCCTAATAGAAGTGTTGAGCAGTTTTTATTTAAAATCCACTGCGTCCTTTGATTATTGATTCATAAACAAGGGATTCATAAGACATTTATTGCTCACAGATGTTTTACACAACAATTTAGTTGCATTTTAGTCTTTCGATCAGTTTGTAGCTTGTTTCATACCCGCATGTTGTAAGCGGGGGGGTGGCTTAGTGCAGCCCGAGGGGGGAGCCGGACAGGCTAATAACAGCTAGCGTTAGCGTATGTTGTCCGGGGGGTTTACAACTTCACCGATGCACGTTCAAGAGCCTTACTGGCCTTTCTATGTTGCTCTGAAACGTACTGTTAGCTTAGCACGTTGCACTGTTACCCTCAGCCTAATGGTGCTACATGCTAAGCTAACAGTGCGACTAATTTAAGCATCATTTTGACACCTCCACTTCACAACCACTCACCATCTTGGTTTTGTCACTGCCTTCCTCTGCCTTCCTCTTCACTTTGGTCCTCATGTGCTCATCTGTAACCCTTTAATATTTTTTTAGCTTAAACTACAACGTAGGTCAAGCACATGGAAAACACCTAGACCGATGAGGAAGACAATTGAGAAGTTTAAATGGAGGTCAAGTTATAAAACAACATCTCACAGAGCCAAAGAGCCTCTCTGGAACTGAAGGTTGCAGATGGAAACTGTGATCCGATCTCAATACGACTGAAGCTAAAAGTGCAACACCTTCATTTTTAAGCCATAATTAAAGTAAAACTCTAAAGGTGAAAAGTTAAATTGATTTAGTGTTATGTCTTCAGTGCAGGGGCCACAACACGAGGCCCCTGTCTAGAACCGCTGATGCCGTCCACATTCACTAAAAGGCCAAGCAAGGACAGCATTAATCGGAGAAGCAGACAAGGGTCCACGGTAAGTCTGGAGGAGCTGGAGCGTTCCTCAGCTCAGGTGGAAGACTGTTCACTAAGAGAGGATAACAATTAGTCGGACGATACACAGATCTGGCCTTTCTGGAAGGGTGGTGAGAAAAATGATCGTACAAAGGTACCGAAGAATCTGAGGCGCAGCTTGGAAAGTATCTGAAAGACGTTCTTTTTCTGTTCAGTAACTTTGTCAGGGAACCAACTTGGAAGCTTTGATTAAAACACAATTCTGGAGAATGTGTTGAACTTCTACGCAATCTCATCATTAACCTCCCCGCTTTACCCTCCTCCTCCCTCTCCTTTACTCCTCATGCACTTCTGCCCAAGGACTGTTGGGCGTTTAGTCGCATTGCATATTTTAGCCTGCCATCTGGTCAGCCCTCCTTGGCTCCGCATGGGGCCTCCCATCCTCTCATATTCATATTCCACCAGCATATTGTTCCCACTGCTTTTGTAGAGCGCGGCCCCAGCGCTTCTCCGTTTCTTTATTTATTTCCAGAGAAGAGACTGGCTAGTGAACTGCACCCCCTCCTAATCGGCAGCTCTTCCAGTTGTCCTATCAAGTGTAACCTGGAGGCCCCTCGTAGAGCAATTAGAGCGGCCTCCCTGCCCACCTCTTGTAATGAAGCCCAGCACATTCTGGAATCTATAGCCCCTTTAGTCTCCCCTAATGGGACATCATTATTGTCAAAGAAACAATGTAAATGGAAATGAACATACTCATTAGCCAGTTGCAGGGAGAAACCTTTGCTGCTCTCAGCTTGCAACTGCTGCCTCCAAACACACAGACACACACACACACACAGATGTGCGCCTCCTCCCTTCTGCTGCTGCCGACTCTCCTTATTCCTCTGGCAGCGTGTTTGTTTGTGCGTGTGCATATGTGCGCACCGGCCAGGGTGCGATGTTCACGTTTTACTCGAGGTGAGGTGGGAGCGGGATGAGCGCAGACGATTCCGTTATTGGCATTCACTCTGCGTTCCCGCAGATGTTAATTGCTGCATGGCTCTGTGAATGTCTTTTTTTTTTTTTGTAAGTGAAGTGCGCTCAAGTTTTCAGCTCGGTGCTTCTTTGCTCACCTCTCCCAGGGAACGCCCGTGCAGCGGTCCAGGTCTCTGTCCCCAGCCAGCAGCGCGGGGTTGGGAGGTGGGAGGAGGATCGAAGCAGAACAAAGAATTCAGGACCTGGAGGAGCTGCTGCAACTCAAGGTAACCACTAAAGCAACTAAATATTTTAGCATATGCAGCACTGTGCAAGAGTCCGGAGGCATTAAGACGCCCCTAAACCCAGGGGATGAACCAGGGCTGACACATAGCTGCAATTTTAGTGAAAAGGATTTTTGTTGCCAGCAACGACACCATTGGTTCCCCTTTATTAAAATACAATAAAAACACAACAACAACAGACAAATAGAAAACACCTCTCATCCAAAAGGCTTTTCAGTTCATGATTGGAAGCCCAAAAGCCTTTAAGTTCAGAGCAGTCACACAAAATGGGCCTTTAGGGTCACAAGTGGAGCTATTAGGATCACTGCAAAAAAAGGGAACGCAAAGTAAGTAAAATTTTCTTGAAATTTATGTATTTTTCCTTGATTTGAGCCGTTAAATAAGACTATTTGCCAATGGAATAAGAGTTTTGCACTTAAAATAAGAACAATTAATTTCCATCATCTTATTTCAAGTGCAGTATATCTAATTATCTTATTTTAGGGGTAAACATACTCATTCCACTGGTTAAATGGTCTTATTTAGCTGGTCAAATCAAGGTAAAATACACTCGTTTCAAGAAAATTGTACTTAGTTCCCTTTTTGCAGTGGACACGTGAGTTTCTGGCTCTACCTTCTATCCAGCCCAGTGTTTGGGTCCTTGTTGCCTAACGACCCAAACATGTCCTTAACATCACCATGTGAGTTGTTTTAGTCACAAGTCTCCAGGTGTTGCTGTGAAAAATGACCCGAATCTCGACACTTTGTCAACTTTTCACCCGTTAGCTTCAATTTAAGCCCAAACTACAGTGCCTGGAAAAGTATTCACAAAAAGTCTTCCTACCTTGAACTTTTTTCACGTTTTAGTCAAGTTACAAAATGTTTTCGTTGGGTTTTATGTGATGGACCAACACAAAGTAGCATAACCTGTGAGGTGGAAAGAAATTACTCCATTTGTCTCACATTTATTTTACTTACAGATCTGAAAGGTGTGGCATGCATTTATATCAAAATCAGAAATACTTTAATTATTATTCAGTCCCTTTTAATCTGAAACCCTGAAATAAAATCCAGTGCAACTTGTTGCCTTCAGAAGTCAATCAGGAAACTGAGTCAGTATCTTCTACCGTTCTTTGAAGTTCTCAGAGTTTTGTTAGAGAACAGTAGAGAACAACCAGCACCACCAAGACCAAGGAACCCAGCAGATGGGTCAGGGAGGAAGTTCTGGTCCAGTTTACAGCAGGGTCAGGTTCTACAACAACATGCCAGAGCTCTGATGGATCCATCATCTGGACCTGGAGAGAAGATGGACCTCCTGCAGACCTACCAGGACATGGACGTCTACCTGTAGCTCCGACAAGTAGAGCATTAATCAGAGAAGCAGGAGGACCATAGTAACTCTGGAGGAGCTGCAGAGATCCACAGCTCAGGTCAGGATGTGCCGACTGTTGGTCAGGCACTGCGCAGATCTGGAGAGTGACAGCAATGAAGCTGCTTTTCAGCAGAGAAATGGAAACTTGTTAAGAAAAAACAGCTGAAGCCTAAAGAGAAACTTTCCTTGAGAAAGTGAGAGAAATTAAAATGTAAATTTTTGGTATTGGAGACCGATAAAAGATGTCAAAAGAAATTCAAACTTTTCTGTTTACACAACAATGAATTCTGAACAGCATCAACTACTTGTCAGCAGCAGTGATAATGTAAATGTTGGTGTGTAACATATATTACTACAATTATTTCTGCAATGCTGTTGTGTTAACATCATTTTGTAAAGTATGTTTTAGGACTGAGGCTACCACACAATATTAGTGAATCAATTGTAAAACTGGGAATAACTGGATTTGAGTTGAAACCTTAAAATACTGCAAAAACGGAACTAGAAATAAGTAAAATGTTCTTAAAATGGTTGTATTTGTCCTTGATTTGAGCAGGTAAATAATTGCCAATGGAATTAGATTTTTACACTTAAAATAGGAACAATTCATCTCCATAATCTTATTTCAAGTGCAGAATATCTAATTATCTTATTTTAAGGGTCAAAATACTCATTCCAATCGCAGATCATCTTATTCACCTGCTCAAATCAAGGACATATACACATACTTTAATAACATTTTACCTATTTTTAGATCCGTTTTTGCAGTGAACTTATTTGCATCAATAATAGTAGTTATTTTCTATTTTACTTTATGTACATATCTGATATATTATCATTAATATAATTTTGTTTCCGTGTTTGTTGTGTCTGCATGTATGTGTGTGTGTGACTGTGTATGTAATTTTATTAAAGCATAGTCATAATGAAAAAGAAGTCAGAATAGCTCGTGTTTCCAGTCAGGAGCTGATGAAGCTCTCAGTCAAATCAAGTTAGAGATGAAAAATGATGATTATAAATGTCTTCTGTCTCTTTTGATCTTAATTTCTACAGCTCAAAGTTTTCTTTGCGTTTTAGAATTTCACATTCAGTCGGTTTGATGAGGTCTGGTCTTTCTACATTGAATTACTGAGATAATGAGGAAATTATCTGTATCGTTTATACTATAGGAACTCCAGGTTAGTGCTGATTATTCACACAGTTGACAAAGCGATTAACAAACGGTGTTTTTATGCAGGGAGATAACAAGAGAGGAGCTGCTTTACTCAAAGTACAACCAGCAATATGTTTTATCCTCCTTTACCAAATTACTGGTCTCTTCACCTTCACACAGTAGATGATGCCTTCTTCAGCTCACGCTTCTTCTCATCATCTCTTGGCAGAGACGTGCTCAGTTTTATGTCTTACAAGCTAACAATTAGATTCTCCCTGGTTTTTAGCGCAGCAGAGCACATTTCCTTGTTTTTATCTAAACTTTTACGCCCTCCTCTTCACTCTTCATCCCCTCCATCGTGGCAGCTGACCAGCGACTGAGCGATTAAACAAAGGTCGTCTCCCTTTGAGCACAATCCTCTGAAACACATCAGGCATCATTTCCTTGTCAGTTGCGAAGCACCTGAATTACATCACCAGCAGACGGTTAATGCTCGACATAAATCCAGACAACATGCTTGACTGTCTTGGTTAATGGCGCCATTTAGTTGTCAGCTGCCAGTTGACGAGCGTTTAGTGAAGGTATGCACAGAGAAAATGTAACAACATTAATGAGGGCATTAGTTCAGGGTGGGATTAAGAGGTTTTGTCCTTCCATCAGCGGCACTATCTCGTCCATTCCTCTCACATTTCTCATATCTCCTACAGAACGCCTTGCACATCGGATCTGGGTGTTGACGTGTTGACCCTAACTATTAACAGGAGACAAACAAACATTTCTCTTAACACCGGCTTCTCTTCTTCCTCAGCTCGCTTTAAAGTAAAAAAAAAAAGTGTTGTTTCAGTGTAATTATTTTTCGGCTTGATGGTCCACGGACGTGTACGCTGGCTGAGTCCGAGGTCGTATCGATCGGTGGGCGAGGGTGTGATGACCAGAGCTCAGCGGCCCGGGGGGAGTTCAGTTAGGAGCCTGGGAAGCCATGATGTGGCTAATGCCCTGCCACTCGCTTTCTTCCAGCCCTCCGCTCCTCCGTCAGTCAGCCACGACTCTCCGCCGTCTTCCCCCAGCTGCCGGTTTCTCCAGTTAACGCTGCTCCGCTCTGGCCCTCTTTCATTAGAGCCTTGTTTTTCAGAGGTCGGGGGTGGCTCGGAGGGGCCAAGGATGTCTCGCAGATGTCTTCTGTGAATAATCCACACTGGGCGAAAATCCATACTTGTCACATTGGCAGCGTAGATGCACAGGGCGTGTGTGTGTGCGCGCGCTTTTGTTGTGTGTCCGGCGCATGTTTGTGCGCTCGCTCTGTTCTCTTTGTCCTTGTTAATAATAACAGGGCTGAGGGCTTGCATTTCCCTCTCTGCAGGGTAGCCGTGTCATATCAGCAGTAAACAAGCTCCTTCCCTTCAGAAAGCTCTCGACAACTCTCGCCAGCCTTGGCCACTCAAGCAGAAACCTGTCCTGCACTCTTCCGTTCACTTTTCCTCTTCTCCCTCCTCTGTTTCTAATTTCTCTGTTTTCTGTCTTACTCTTTCCTCCACTTTTACGAGCCGACTTTCTCCGCTCCTTTACTCTCTCCTCGGCTCTGTCATGTAGGTTGGAAGTATTTTCTCCCGTTGCCCTCGTAGTTAAGGTCAGTGTGATGGGAGGAGGGGGAAGTGCTGACAAGAAAAATCTATACGTTGTCTTCTCCGTCTTCAGCGCAGGAGCCCAAACTTGGTGCATTTTAATAGCTGTCAACAACAATGTCAGCATCAAAACCACAAACAGAATCCATGCCCTTCCAAGTCATCAGCTACTTTTCACCGATTGGTTAAAAGTGTGCGTACCTGTTTGGTTTTAGTGCCGCTGCGTACCTATCATTAAAGCCCTCACACTAAGAATGTGTCTGTCAGGTTCTGAAAAGCTCAAATGTGCAAAGAAAATACATCCAGAACCTGAAGCTTCTTCTGACGTACTGAGAATATGTGGACAGGATATGATGGTGGCTAGATTTTTCCCTTAGAAGCTAATTTATCAACTTTATCTTTAACAGTTTTTAGTCCTGGGCTCTATTTGATGGTGGCATTGACCCCAGAGGCTGCAAGAGGCAAGTCTGTCCTCTCCTCAGCCAAAAAGTAGTCCAGTAATACCTGGAAATGATACTGACAGCATATTGCTTTACTGAAGTATTCAAACTACTGAACCTTTCAGTTCAATTGAAGTAGAATATTGATCAACAAACGTCATCTCAAGGCACTTTACAAAGTCCATTCCATTGAATCGTACAGACAGATTGGATGAAAAGTTTCCTGTCTAAGGAAACCCAGCAGATTGCATCGAGTCTTTGACTTGCAGCATTCACTCCCCTTGAAAGATCGTGTTGCTACGATCTGCATTGTTTCATTGACTTTGCACCAATCCCTCATACCAAGGATTCATGTAGCATGTATGACAGTGGAGAGGAAAACTACCCCAATAAGTGTGAAACCTTTCATTTGGTTGGTCGACCTCGCCAAGGACCTTTTAAAAATTAACAACAACAAGAAAAAGAGGGTCTGGAAGCAGAGACGTCTGTATGATGGGTCAAAGTTTCCAGGGCCAATCTTTTCCCCAGGGTGGAAAGTTTGATTTCATGATGAAAAGTATGGGCCTAAAAGCATGACATGACTGAAACATCATTAGTTCAACTTTGTAGTCCAAATGTTTTTAATATTAGCTTTTAATTTCTATTTTCTCATGTTTTATTTTGTTTCTACATTTTATTCAAGCCTGCTTTTATTCTGCTTTTATTTTCCTATGTTTTAATCATGTAAAGCACTTTGCATTGCCTTCGTGCTGAAATGTGCTATAGAAATAAATTTGCCTTGCCTTGCCTTTAACTGGAAGAAACCTGCAGCAGAACCAGGCGTAGTTGCAATGGCTGACTGAGGATTTGAGCTGACAGAGGACGGTATCACAGCTGAACAGAACAGCAGGCCGGATGTCACTTCTATGAGGAGAAAAAAACAGAACATAATGTTAAAAGCTGAAATAAAAGCAAATAATACAAAATTGGAGAGTTATAGGAAGATGTAGTTCGGTGAAGGAAAGTGGTCATTGTGTCCTCCAGCAGCCTAAGCCTATAGCAGCATAACTATAGAGGTAGCTCAGGGTAACATGAGCCACTCTAACTAGAAGCTTTATCAAGTTTTACGCCTAGTCTTAAAAGTAGACGGGGTGTCTGCCTCATGGACCAAAACTGGGTGTTGGTTCCACAAGAGAGGAGCCTGATAGCTAAAGGATCTGCCTCCCATTCTACTTTTAGAGACTCTAGGAACCACCAGTAGACCTTTTCTTTTTTATATATATATTTTTTTTCAATTTTAATACAAGATGTGAATAAACAAATAAAAAGCAGTACAAACAACAAACATGTTGACTGCCAGACCATGAGAAATAAAAAGAGGACAAGGTAGTAAAGAAACCCAAGTTGGTGACCTGACTTTGAGGAACATCAAATGGATGTTGTTTTAGATAATATACTGTTTTTTTCTGGAGTAACGTCACAGGAATATGATCTAGAAAACCACAGAATCAATCAATGTGAGCTTCTGTGCTTTCTGTGTCTCTGCTCTGTCTTCTCTAAGCCCCAGTGGGCCGAGGCAGATGAGCGTTCACACTGAGCCTGGTTCTGGTTCTGCTGGAGGTTCTCCTCCCTGTTAAAGGGGAGTTTTCCTCTCCACTGTCGCTTCATGCATGCTCAGTATGAGGGATTGCTGCAAAGCCATCAACAATGCAGACGACTGTCCACTGTGGCTCTACGCTCTTTCAGGAGGAGTGAATGCTGCTTGGAGAGACTTGATGCAACCTGCTGGGTTTCCTTAGAGAGGAAACTTTCTCACCAACCTGGAGGATCTGATGGAGTCTGACTTTGGAAAGAGACTTGATATGATCATGTTTCATGAATTGGTGCTATATAAATAAAATTGAATTCAATTGAATGATTGCAGAACAGAATAAGGTCGAGTAGGGCAAAACCAAAATAGGTGAGAAACATACCCCTCAGCCGATTGGCATCTGAAACAGACCGGGTATATTCAAGGAAATATTCAAGGTTTAGCTTAACCTTAGAGTAATGGAGCCGGTGCATAACTTTGGTCTGATTCAGCCTGTGCTGGATATTAACAGAGCAGGAGTGGATCCGGGACTTTGCTTCTCCTCAGAGCTCTTCGTAAACCTCTTTCTCTCCGAATCTTTTCACATTACAATCTGAAACTTTAGTGTGTTTTATTGGGATTTAATGTGGTAGATCATCTCAAAGTGTCGCATAATCTAAGAGGAAACTGTTGCGTAGTTTTCAACATTCTATTTTCAAAACTGAAATTGTGGTGTAGCGTTCTATTGAGTCCCCTTCATTGTGATACTGGTAAATGAAAGCCATGCAGATTTTTTCCTGCGTGTATCTCAGTCTAAATTCAGCCTATCTGTAAAGGCCTCACTCCTAAATCCACATCCTCCGTGACCGTTAGGTTCACATACGTGCACGTCCGCCTGACGGAGCAACTACGTTATTTTAATTAATGAGAACGGTTCCACATTCTCCGTGACTTCTCTAAACGTCACCGTCAGCGGACCCGCTATCCGTCGTTCACCGTCAAAATAAGCAACAACTCTATTTTCTGCTCCGTTCCGGTCCGTCGGGCTCCAGCCAGAGGGAAATAGCTCACTAATATCTACTGAAATCCCTATAAAATAATTGTTTGGTATGGCTTGAAATGTTTATTAACACAAGCTAAAACACAATTAAATTATTTTGCTGGCCAATGTCCCGTACTCATACTTGATGGAGGTAAAAAATACGCCGAGTCGATGTATAATCAGCAACAGAGAAGTTTTAGGACGCTGGATGAATGAAAATTTAGTTTTGTCCCCCTTTTTCCGGCTCCTTTATTTCCCCTTTTTTATGGCGTGAACTCGTACCTCTCGCACATGCTCTCCTCGAACTCCAAGGAACGGAGAGCAGAGCAGGATGGAGCAGGACTCACGGAGACGTTCTGGAACGAAGGATGTGGAATCTGGGGGTCAGACGACCGTTTCAGAACACAACAGAAAAGAGTATTATCGCTAGCTAGTAGGGCTGCACAATATGTCACAATATCTTTGTTTTCAATATTCATATCACAAAGGACTGTTCTGCAGTGCAATACTTGTTGGATATTATATTTTAGGAGTCCTGAACTTGCATTGTACTTTTAGCCAGTTGGACAGGGTCTCAGCAGAAGATGCTCACACAAGTATATTGCAACTGATATAACATTTATTATTATTATTATTATTATTATTATTATTATTATTATTATTATTATTGGCATGGCAAAGTTTACTTAGATCCCGTGTAGCCCTACTACCAAGACTTGGACGTCCATCTAAACAGACAAGGCCATGCAAGAAGAGCATTATTCAGGGAGGCTCATGGTGGCTATGGAGGAGCTGCAGAGATCCACAGCTTAGTTTCGCTCTCCACACGCTCCAAATCTGGCTTGTATGACGGAGCAGAAAGAGAAAGCAAGCCATAAAAGTTGAATGTTTGCTGCAAGTAATTTAGGAACCAAAGCAAATATGTAGAGGAAGGCGCTCTGGTCAGATGAGAGATGGAGGCTGGTGAGAGGAGATGGGTGGAGCTAAATACAGACGAGAAGAAAATAAATACTGATGCAAATGGGAAGTACAAAGACCACACCTTTTAGAGTTTGTTTTTTTGTTTGCAAAAAACACTGAGAACCATGTATCCTTTTGACCTGACAGTTATCTAGTTCTTGGGTTTTATCGACATGTAAAAAACTGTCAAAGGACTGTAAATTAAAAGCAAAGTCAACTTTGCTCTAATTGACTTAATTTCCCCGCTTTTTCTTTGCAGAGCGAAGAGAACGAGGAGCTGAGGAAGGCTCACGACAAACGGCGTGAACGTCTGTGCTCGATCCAGACCAACTACAAGACCATCCGCGATCAGATGAAGGAGATGGAGAAATCACACGGCTTGTGCGTACACCGTTTACCTCGCCGTCCGTAGCGTGTCGTCACCCAGAGGGGACAGAAACATTAACTCAGCCAGGCAATCCAAAACTGGATTGTCTTCTGGTTCCACCCAGATCGTTTAAAACACATAACTCGCCTTACCTCGTGTTGAAAGCCCCCTGAAACCCTTCACAAACTGTCTTAGGGCTCCGCTTCTCTCCACATGTTGTCTGACAAGACCTGAGTGCTGGATTTAGGAAAGGAGGAGGAATTCTTCCTTTTGCCTTTGAAAAGCTCAGAGGTTTTAAAGCCAGTCAATTTGGTACGTTTTGTGCCGAGCGTATGTGTGCTTCTGCGTCTCTTCTCCCTCAGCGTTCATTAAGATGTGAGAGCCAGAGGCTGAAGGTGTCTGGTCCTGGGGGTGCAAGGTGTTTGGGAAGGCCTGTGGAGGGCGGGGGTGGGAGCAGAGAGGGCCATTTCCTGCTTCTACCTGTTATCTTCAGCAGGAACCGCGGGGTTTTCTTACACAAAAGTGGAAAATCTAAAATGTCATTAACATACGGTTCCGTTTTCTCTCTCCTCTCCCTGTCTTTTATCACGTTTTCCTCTTCTTTTTTTTTTTTCCCCCCCGCCACCCGTCGTCACTGAGACCGCTTTAAAGTGTAGGTAAAGATGCGTGTATTCGGTGGCCACGGGGGAGCCAAGTGTGAACTTTGTCAGCTGTTTTCTCTCCGGGTTAATTAAAGAAAACAGCAGTGCAACGCGAGCCCGTGTGAAAGTGCAGCGAGCGAGAGAGCGCGCCCGTTCAGCCCTGGGCTCGACTCGGCTCACGGCGGCTCACTGCGGCTCGTAGCGTGAGTCTGAGACTGACTTAGCGGGTCATCAGAGAAATGTTTAAGAGTTTACTTTCATCAGTGTAATAAGCGATGTGAAAATAAAACATCCGTGTTCCCTCTGCGTTTTCTTCACATGTATGGAAGGCCGTGCGCTTAAATCTGCTGTCAGCGTGTCTGTGTTTCAGAAATGCTTTGACACGATATTGATATATTAGGCAGCTTTGCCCTTTTCACTCGGAGCCTTCCGTGGCAGCAGCCACTCACTCAGCGTTATGATCTTGGCATTCATTTGGCATTAAGCCACATTCTTAAACAGCCATTAAACCCACTGGGGTTATGCTAGCCTGAATGAGAGACAATAGAAGATGATTTAAAAACTCCCATTAGTGTGAGGAAATCAGGGCCCTAACAAGTCAGTGGGGATCAGCACACAGTCTCATTGCATTTTCAGCTTGTTAGGGATCCTCTTGTAGCCTTCCTGCTGTGTAGCAAAGACGCACAAGAGTGGATTTTGTTCCCCTTTTTTGTGTGCAGGAAAACTGTATCTCTGTCAGTTTTTGTGTCGACTGTTGCTGCAGCTTGTGGTAAGGTTTCTGTTTGCATCCTTTTTCAGGGCTCTAGTCCAAACAGCTGCACTCCTCACTCTCAGGCAGCCCTGATACGCCGACTTTGTGAGAACCAACCGTTGATACAGTGATAAATATTCAAGCCTGATACCGATGCTTAGAAGAATATATGATGGCATTTTATTTTCTACCCTGTTTAGTTTTGTTTTACCATCTGATGGAGTCACCTTTTACTGGACTTGTGATCTCACAAATTGACTGCTTTTTGTGCTTCTCTGTTCCTTTTTTATTTGTTGGGCATTTTCTGAATTTTATTTTAGCTTTCCTGAAGTTTTGATGTTTCACCTGGAAGTTTTGCTTTTTCAAACCTCCCATTTTCTGCGGACTTTCTCTAAATTTGGATCAGTTTGAGCTTCTGTTCTTTCTGTGTCTCTGCTCTGTCTTCTCTAAGCCCCAGTGGGTGGAGGCAGATGAGCGTTCACACTGAGCCTGGTTCTGGTTCTGCTGGAGGTTCTCCTCCCTGTTAAAGGGGAGTTTTCCTCTCCACTGTCGCTTCATGCATGCTCAGTATGAGGGATTGCTGCAAAGCCATCAACAATGCAGACGACTGTCCACTGTGGCTCTACGCTCTTTCAGGAGGAGTGAATGCTGCTTGGAGAGAAAGAGAGAAATTATTTCAAAAACTTGCTTTTATGTCAACATTTGATCTGAGAGTTCACCTGAATTCAAAGTGCAACTAAACACAACACTGCTGACTGCAGCACGCTGTGTCACGGCAGCACTCTGCTGCTCCCCCTCCCCTCTCGTACATGGCTCAGCTGCGCCAGCCAATCAGCACGCAGGCTCAGCCTGGCCCGCCCACTCAGCTCTCACACAAACTGCTGAGAGAGACCGCAGCAGCGAAAAAACATGAACAGGGGAAGTAGCACCGTTTGGCTTTATTTTAATACCGTAAATGAAATCAAGCTGTATGTTTTGTAAAATGCCGGTTCGGTTCAGTGGAAACACAACAAATTTATCTAAGCACGTGAAAAAACATGAAAACATCGAGCCACAGAAACGGAGAGAGGAGACGAAACTTCTCTCACTGCCCCGACAGACCCACAGACGTCTCTGACTGAGGTGTTTCAGTCCTCCATGGAACATCCAGGTAGATCAGTGTTCATCTTCAGCAGCAGTTTATGTTAACTTTCAAAGTAGATATTATCTATCATATGTTACTGGAGCCCACACATAACATGTAATTAAGACCTTGAAAGAACCCAGTACATATATTAAAAAGTGTTATTTAAGATAAGATAACATTAGCTAATCTTTTTTTTATCCCACGATGGGGAAATTTATAGGATTAAAGCAACAGGCAGGTGCACACAACACAGACAAAATTACATAAGGATTGAAATATATAAGAGGTGGATTAGCGAAAAAACACTGAACATAACATTATTGTTATTATTATTATTATTATTTAATTGTAATAATAAAATAAAAACCACAAAACCCAAAAGGTCAACAGTTTCATGATACATCAAGCTTAGGGACTGGCTAATATACAGCAGGTCAAAAAAGGCCATATTTTGGCTGCAGTGCTTGCTGTTCTCTTATGAAGAAAAGATCAACTAGTGCACTAAATTCAATAGATGGGTTGAAAATATCCAGTATAAAATAAGTGCTACAAATGTTACAACACTTTTGTTCATATGGCAGCAGAACATTAAAATAAAAGTGCTCTTTACACTACTTTTGAATTCATTCTTGGAGTTTGCGCATACAATGCGATTAATCATGATTAATCGGGCAAATTATGCGATTAATCGCGATTAAAAATTTGAATCGTTGCCCAGCCCTAAAAAAAATATAACAAAATGTTTGCTGCTAGTGGTATTACGCAATGAGCTAAGAACAGGCTTCAATTCACATGTGTAACTTCAAACTAACTTAAATAAAAGCAAATGAGTAAATTAAAGTGCCTGGAATTATGGTTACAATATTTTGACAATACATTTTCCTAAACATATATTGTAATAGAATAAAATTCAGATTTTTCCAAGAACTTAAATATTAAAAAACAGTAAATTTGAACTAATTAATTTATCGTCCAGCCCTAGTTTACATTGTTTGAGCTGAAAGTCTGTCCTGCTGGCGCCGTGCTTCCCGTCAGTCGTCCAGCTCCTTAAGCTCTGCAGACACTCTGTTAACTCTGGACTCATTGGCACTATTAAACCTGGGCAGGTATGTGTTTTTTGAAAATCTATGAACCTGGCTGATCTGGGCTGGGCGGTAAGTCAACAGCATGAGTAATCACTGGTAATCACGGAAACATATAGTTGGCAATCAAAAGTGATACCACACATCCATGTGCTTATCGACATGCAGGGAACGAGTGGCCAGACCCTCTAAAACCGAACCTGCCATTTACTATTACTGTACCGCCGTATTTCCCCAAAATAACACGAAGAAGAGAGAAAAATCAAGTTCTTATTTATATTAGAGAGGGGAGTTTTTTAAAATCAGACTGGGGATGATGGGGGTGAGCAAATAAAATTAAAGGTTATTAAAGCATCCGTACACCGATCAAAGTTGCGGCCATAAACAGATTCCCCCTGTTTCAGAGCAATTAGCCGCAGCAGCGTGGAAAAGTTCTTTCTATCGCCTCCTGCTTAATAATGGAAACTGGGAGGCCATGTGGGAACGAGCTCCCGGGCCAGAGAAAGATAGCTCTCTCCTGGCTCCATATTCAACAGCTTTTAGGCGCACTGTAAACAAATTACGGTTTATTCAAATTCACCATTAGCAAGGAACGCTTCACACACATTCCCTAATAACGGCGGCTGATACATTACACGCGGAGAAGTCACGCAGAAGGCATTAAAACAGAGCTGTGGATACATTATCATTGACTTTCACCACAGCAGGTGGTCCTAATACTTTTAAAGATCTGTTTACTGTGTGCCTGCTATAAAAGCCATTTCATTCTCAGCTGATAAGGTACACGGAGAATCCCCCATTCCCCATCAACGGGCTGCTCTGGAAATGTGTTTCTAATGAGGCTGTTCACATGAAATCTACACAAGATGCCCACTCCTATAATTAAATCCAAACAGGTACATAGTTTATGTGTAAAAAAAGAGGAACGACAAAGGCATTAAGCGTTGAACACACCTACTAACCTTCGATCATTACAGCTTGAAGACCTCTTCTGCGTTGCTAAGGCGTGATTCTTTCACACAAGCTGCCATCAGACCTTGAAGGTTGTCCGGGTCTTTTTCTTCGGTTCCTTCCATAGATTTTCTGTTGGATTCCAGTTTGGTCTTTTATTTGTCTCTGAGATCAGCCGAGGATTCATCTGTCAGTCATGAGAGGTCTGCCAGTAACAGATGCAGAAAAACTTCCCCGCATCATGATGTTCTCACCTTTAAACTTTAATGTTGCTATGCTGTTTTTGGGTCGATGCCCATACCACTACCCCCCCCCCCCCCCCCCCCCTTCCCCACCAAGCTGTGTGGAGCGACATCTGTTAGCAGCATTAGCAGTATTCTAGTATTTCATTTACATGTCAGAATGTTCTGCAGGAAACAAGCATTAGTGCGCTTTTTCTTCAGGTCTTGGGCAGCGAGAAAGCGTACGGGCTGTATTATTATTATTATTATTATTATTATTATTATTAAATAGAAATCCTCGGTCTTTATGAAAGTGCCATTATTTATTGGTTCTTGGGCATCTTCAGATTATTATTTTGACTCCTCATCCAGAAATCTATTGAGAAACACTTGGCTTTGGCTAGGGCTGGGCGATAATTCAGTAACGATAGATGTGTGGTGTGATAGAAAAAAAAAAGGTCAATAAAAAGTTCAGTAGAATAACACTTTTCCTTCTAGTCGTGTATATCACAGTCATTACATCCTTCCAACCAATCACAACGCAGACCCAGGAACGCCGTCACCAAGCTCCGCCCCCTTGTTCAGAGAGCACGCGTTCTTTTTTCCTTTTTAAAAACTTGCAGTTTTAGTAAAAAGTTGGTTGAATAAAAGGTTGAGTTTGAATTCAGTGTTTGTGTGTTTAGCTTCTAAAAATAGGTTGCTAAGCAACAGTATAAAATGGCCAGAGCTGCACTTAAAATATATGTTTTGAATTTGTTGATAATTATCGATATTGATCAAAATCATTTCTTTTTTATCGATATGCATTTTTTCCTATATCATCTTGCCTAAGCTGTGGCCGGTTTCTAGTGAAATTTAATATTTTTACTCTGGGATTGTGGCCTCAGCAGAGTTCAGTGGAACATTTAGAAGTTAAGGAATAGTTCTGTAACCGGATCCATCAGCGCGTCTTTCAACGGGAAGGTTCTAAAGTCCTGAAATGCATTGACAGGAAGCATTGATCGCTGTTTAAATGCTTATAGATTTCAGTTATTTTCGACTCTTCTAACCCTGCCTCTTGTCTTCAATTATGGATTTATTTGTTTTTCTTTAACTGTGTCAGTGGATCACTTGTGTTTTTACTGACATGTACGTCAATGTCGTCGGCCGCTCCACGGTTCTCCAACTTTCAACTCTGAAAAAGCAGCGCAAACGCAACATAATCACACTTTTACACTGCTGAGTCTGCGGCAGTCGCAGTATTAAATGAAAACATTTGCCTTTCCACTGCAGCCTCTGACTCCCAGGCACCAGGGTTTAACTGGTATTAGCGCATCGTGAGGGCGTCCTCATCGCCAATAATGACCGCAGGAGAAGGAGCTTTGTGACCCTCGCAATCCATTTCCACACCTCTATCACATTGATTGAGCATAAATGGGAGACTGTCGTTTGTGTCTGAGATGGAGAGGAACGTCTTCTCATCTGCTTCTTTTGCAATTTGGGGATTTCTCACTAAATCCTGTTTTCAGTTTGTAAGTGAAAGCCTAATTGGAATTGAATATGTTGCGCTTAGGCTGATTGATGAGTTGGATGCGTGCGTGGTTGCAGTTGGAGCTGTGTGTGTGTGTATGTGGGGTAGAAAGGGGGAATTCAGCAGAGGCAGCAGCCACTGAGCACAAAGTGTCATTAAGTATTCATAAGTAAGGTGTAGACATTCGAATGACCTCGTTTGTGAGTGTGTTTTTGCCACTATTTACATTTGCATAGTGCACAGGGAATGCTCCACTGCCCTGCCACACGGGCAGTGCCCTGAGCTTTAAACGAACACGCAGAAAATGTGTACATGAAGTGTCAAAGTCAAGGCTGCTCATTTGAATACCGCTAAATATGGCAGAATAACAAAAACAGAGGGAGCCTCATTACCCCCATGTGGGTTGCCAAAGGCAGCAAGGTGATGTACAGTACCAGCGATTTTTTTTCCCTTGTTATAGGTTTGCGTTCCACGTGTGTGCGCAAGTGGAGCTGTTTGTTCAGTTCTTATCTCAGCAGTTGTTTGTCTCTGGTTTTTCATGCATCCTCTTACATACTCTGTGTGTGTGTGTTTATGCAGGTCAGGTGGAAGGAGACAGCGCCCAGAGCCATGGCAGCTTCGTCAGGAGAACAGTGACGCTGTGTGGAACGAGCTGGCCTACTTGAAAAACCTCAACAGAAAGCTCACCACTGAAAAGCAAGTGACCTGCATTTAAAAATCGGCTGCCTGAAAAACCGCAGTACTGGGATGCGGTGCAGGGTCCCAAAATTGGATAAAACATTTGTTGCAATCGTTCTCATGCGTTATCAGTTGTCCTTTGTAGTGTCAAGTCATGCATCCCGTCCGTAACATCAGCACTAGGCAGCAGGAACAAAATCCTGATTTTTAGACTAAATTTTGGAGCTGGATCTCCAGAAGTCTGACTTGCAGTACATACTGTATACATTTTTTTAACTTTTTACCATTCTGTCAAGTTGCAGGGACAAACTTCAATTTGTTTTCTGGGAATTTATATGATAGAACAACAAGTGCCAATGTGAAACTGTGAAGGGGGAGGAAAAAGTTGGATAGTTTTAGAAAAGTTTTAGAAAAGTTTGTGAAATTTCAAAAAAAGCGTTGCAGGTCTTTTGTGTCTCCAGCTTATTCAGACTAGATGGACAGCGTCTGTCTGCATGATTGTTTGAGTTTTGCACAGATTTGAACTTTATGAATATGCTTTGATCTTCCTCTGGTGGTTGCTGCAAGACCTCAGGCTCAAGTCTTTGGCAGCAATTTGTTTTTTTTCACGATTGCCCTGAATTTTTCACCTTTTTTGCACAATTAACTCGTGGAATTCTTGTCCTTGCTGAAAAAAGAAACATCCTCACAGTACGATCCTGCTACCACCATGTTACATCGTGGGGATACTGAGTCTGGGTTGAAATGCAGTGTTAGTGTAGCTAGTTTACTGTGTCCCCCTACGTCAATGGTTCGTCCCTGGTCCTCAGGGACAACTAGGCATGTTTTATGGTTGTATCTGGTCCGGTACACCTCATCCAGATGATTGCGTAACCTCCTCACTTTGCCATAGTGCTGCAGATTAATTTAAAGCTACAGTTGGTAATCCTGTTCAGAAGCACTTTTTGTTATACTGGGTAAAATCGTCCTTCCATCTTGAAAGTAGTAAATACAGGAAAAGGAGTTAGATCTCTGAGAGCTGCAGGCCGGTAAAAACTCACTGCCGTTCGGTCCGAATGGCAGGGATTGGTCAGAGTTTTGTTCCTGATCTCACCTTCCTCTGTCCCTCTAGTTCTGGAGGATCTCCTTTTCTATTGGTTCTCCCACACGCCATCATTCTGACGCGTTCACATAACACCAGTGTTCGTGCTTGTTCCTTGTTAGTCTCCGCTTGCTAGCTGCTCATGCGCACTTCTAGTGTTTATGTATCCGGTTAGCTTAGCGGTTAGCATAGGGGTTAGCTTCGTTGTTAGCCGTTCGTTGTAGCTCCGCTGCTCTCACCGTGGAACGTTGAACATGGTCTTATTTGGGGCTTTCAAAGCAATAGGGCTGAATACAACAGCATGTTCATCTTTTTAGATTTTTTGTTTGTAAACAAGAAACTGAAATCCATGTTTCTGAACATTATAAACTACTTTGTGTTGGTCTGACATAAAGTTCCAATAAATACATGGACGTTGAGGTCGTACTATGACGTGGTGTAGATACTTCAAGGAACTTTATAATCTCACACTCACTGGCTGTGTAAATTCACAGTTTATTGTGTAAATTCACAGTTTATGTATGGACAGAATCTGTCGTTGTCTCTGGTGCTTTTTCTTTGTTTCGGGAGATTCTGTTTTATTCTGCCTTTACTCGTGTTTGTATCTTCACTCCGTCAGTAGACGTTTTTAGCCGTTGTGTTTTTGATCCAGAGACGAATCTCTAACTGTATCTCAGACACGGCCCTCTCCGGTGCTCCAAAAAGCTTCGCCTAAAGCTACCGTCTACTTCTCTCTTCTCCTTTTCACCTTCACCTCGCCTCGCTTCTTCCCGACCATCTTGTGTCTTTGTACCCTCCTCTTCCCCTCTTTCTTCTCGTCTTCCCAGTTGCCTCCCCCTGGCCCTCTGTGATGCTGCAGTCGGTTGAGGCCAGAACTCTGTTACTTGCCCCCCCCTCTTCCTCCTCCTCCTCCTCCTCCTCTGCTCACCCCACTGCCCTGTCCTCCTAATCCCAGCTGAGCTCATTATGATCTAGCCCGGCTGCCTCTCTCCAAGCCTGAGCTGTCCGAGCTAATTACAAGGCTAGCAGCCCTAGTGCCGCCAATGCTGCCTGTTAAGGGATGTCCATCCGCCTTCCTGCTTGGCCACGACTTGAACTGAGCAGAGCTGAGCTTTACACGCTCTGAGGGTGGGGTGCATATGGGTGAATAGACCACTATAGACCTGCAGGGTCCTTGGATCTGACCTGCAGAGAAATTGTCAAGGGGCCGGGGAGCGTCTGGCCTCTTTCCTAGCCGTGAAGCAGGGAAGTCCGTTGGGGTTAGTGTTGATTCCCTTTATGTGCCTCTGCCCAGCTCCACCTCATTTCCCCTATTCCTGGCCCGGGGACCTCTCCTTACCCGGGTGGCTGGTGCAAAGTAAACTTAGCTGAAATCTTTAAACTTGTGCTTTGGAAAACTCGTCATCCCAGGGCTTGTCTTTTCACACACATACAAACGCAGCTCAGAGTATTCCCAGAGTCTTTCCATCTCTTTTCTTCGCTGACATTTTTATCTGCTGTAACACTTAGCAGGAAGGTTGTGGGATATCCAAAAATCATTGTCCAACTAAACGTATTGGCCTGCTCCACACGATTAACCTTTTTATTTTTTTGTAAGTGAGATCCATGAGTCCAAACAGTGACTTTAAATATAGTGCAGAAAAAGCCAATAGTAGCTTACAGAAAACTCGCACTTCAAGCACTTAAGGCTTGTTTTTCCATCGACTGTTCTGCAATAATTGCTTGTGAAGGTTATGCTGGACAAATGTTAATGGCTAATGAAAGATTCAGGCCGTTTAATCAGCAGTGGCTTTCTTTTAGGAGTCTCTCTTTAAACTCTCATTTTTGTTCCTCATCATCACGTTATGATCCACAGATGTGTCCTTTCACCTTCTGCATAAACTGCACTTGTGAAGCGCTGATAGGATGCACAGACGACCCACCATGAATATAGCTCTGATAAATCCGGCTTCCCGCTGTGTTAAGAGAAAGTTGTCAAACTGAGACCCCCCAACCAGTTTACCTCTAAACCTGAAGTAAATACTGAGGAAGGTGAAACAGATCTGCGTTTTCTGATTTCATGGTTGATATGAACACCCCCCCCCCCCCGCAGCTTAATTTAACGACATAAAGCTGCCGTAGAGAAGGTAACATGCTTTTTGACTCATGTTGATGCCATATTTATATTCATATGAACGATCCAGGGCCTACAACAACTCTACAGTGATATTGGTCTTACTGATCTTCACGCTATCCTGGTAAAATGGCGTCATGCTTTATAGTACTTTTTCACACCACAGATAAAAAGATAAAGACGTGCTATTATTTTGGGTTTCAAGCATAAACTCAAACTGTCCTATTTCCTGTGTGCATGGCTTAAACCCCTTTTATTCCCTGGCTCTTAGTTTTAGTTGCACAAAAAATGTATTGTGCAAAGTTGTGATGTTTATTTTTACGTTTAAGTTATATTATCTGGTTATATTTAATTATTTCTATCTTTTTATTATAGTTTATATTTTCAGATTTTGTTTCTGTTGCTTTTAAAGTGTCTAGCGCTTTGGTCATTTGTTGTTTTAAATCTATAAAGATTAACTTTGACTGGACAACAGTGTTTTCTCTGTGGGAGTCTCTTAATAAGCCTAAGAACGCGACACGAATCAAGAATTCATGTTGCTAAAATTTAGACTTTAGTTTCAGCAGCTAATTTCTATTAACAGGTTGACCTAACATTTGATTAAGGATGTGTACCAAATTCGGTACCGACCGAATCGTGTCAGTACTACAGAGTACCGATTCACGTAAAATCGGTACTCTAGCGAGACATGCATCTGGCTGTTGTCAGGTTAGTGCTATGCTGCTGCAGCTGCTGTTTTAACTTTATGCTACACCGCATTCTTTCTGCAGTCTTACGAATCATTGTGGTTGTAGGTTTTTGAATACCTCCCAAGGTGGATAGGTGGATCAGATTTAACCCACCAATCAGTGTTGGGACCTTTGAGTTGATTGTAAGGCATAAGAAACACACATAGTTCATAGGTTGAAAGCATGATCTGCAATGGTCTTTTATTAGTTGACTATGTCAACAAAAAGGCAACTTGAGGACTGTTTACTTTAATTCTTCAAAATAACAGTTTCAAACATTGTCAGGGATGGCTAACCAGTTCTGCATCAAGAGCCAGAATAAAATCCAGATGATAGCAAATTTCTGCACAACAAAATGTCCACACGTTTTTTATTTACTCAGATGCCTTATAATATGAACCTAAGTTTTACACATTTTCATACCAAATTTTCTTATTCTTTAACTGATAACTTTTAAATAAAAATAGCTGAAGCCCCGACATGTCCTCAGAGACACAAAGAGCTTTGTTCCCTTTCTCAACTTGAAGCCATGACACGGCACCCACCAACCCTCCGGACCTCCAGTCGTAGATCTGTGTCAAACTGCAATAAAAAGGACTGCAGATGTCTGTAAAATGGCTGGATAAACATTTCATACGCAGGCAAACGATCATATTTTTTTACATTAAAAAAAAATAAAAAAATAACACAATAAACTTTTGTCAAACGAGAGTCTTGGCAGGTCAGCAAAGTCGGTCCTAGCCTTACAGTAAAGAGAAAAGAGCTGCTTGGGACTTTTTAGTCCATTGCTGGTTTATTCTTTGGGAGATCCCAAGGTTACCTTTCGTGACCAAAGACATTCAATTTGTGATGATGAGTTACTGTTCAGGTGTAATTCCCACAACTAGCTTTGAGAAACAAATTAAATGTTGTGCCACTTCACCGACAAGTCCAAACGGCAACACAAAATAAAATTGTTGAGAACAATAAAAGATTTATCTTTATATAGTCATAAATTACCCTTATTTGCCACGTTAGAAAAATCAAATAGCTACTGCTTGAATATTTCTTCCTTTTGCCCGCAACTTTAGAGAGTAAAAGCAAAAAAGCCAAAACAAAAAGTAGGATAATACCTGCAGTGAGTGTTTTTCTTGTGTGGCACTTATGGGCAGAGTGGGTGAGAAAAGTTGCAGGGGAATCATTTTATGCGCCTCATTATGCTTCTGTCTCTGGCACTCCATGTCCATGCTTGTTAATTGTTGTTAAAGGTCTGTTGGCGAAAAGAGGCAGGGATTATTTAGACTCCATAAACAGAATAAACACACGCAGCACACCCTCAGACTGAGAAGCTACTCTCAGACGACATCAAAGCGGGGGTTAGATAGCGATTACTGGGGAAAAAGCCTTTGAGATCATTTGCACTGCTCCTCTGCAGAGAGTGACCATTATGGATGTGAACCTCCCCAATAAGCGACGTTGACTCTAATTAAGTTTAATAAAGTTTGCCCTAATGTTCGCCGTATTCCACTATTTCGTTTCTTTTCATCTTGATTTGCTAAGAGGTATTAGAGGTAATGAGAGTCTTTTGCCCCTTTGGACCAGGGATTAGTTGGAGGAGGGACACATTTGTGCACATGCTAAAACACAAACAGAATGATTTATGCATGTTTCTTAATTAGTAAAGTGAGATTTTTTTTCCCCCTTATTAATTATTTTTCAAACAGTTGGCATGTCAAAGAAAAAATAACTTTATTCATAGAAAGTAATTATGATCTAAAGTTCAGTGGGCTTGAAAATTATATTAACAGGCTCAAAACCTAATTTTAAACCATTGTGCCCTGTATTCTCAGATTTAAAGAGCCACTGGCTGATTAAATGGTTAATTTGTGCAAATAAACCTCTATTTTATTGTGTTTAGTAAAGTAAACTGATACATGATTATTAGAGTTTATATTTCAATACTAGACCACAACATGATGCCACTTCGCACCAGTTGTTATGATTCAAATCAATGTTTAATGGTTGAACCTTTTGCTTTTAAGGCTGGTTCACGGGCAAGATTTTAAAATAGTCGGCCGATCTTTATAGCCTGAGAGACACCACAGGTAACAATACAGTGCGTGGTGTCCGGTCAGACGGCAAGCGCAACACGCCACACACAAACAGATTTCACTTGGGATCATTCAGATGTGAGACGGAAACATCTCAAGATCCAACGTGAGTTCAGAGTAAATAAACATGGACGACCAGGAAGAATAATGCCGATAGTTTGGGGACTAAAATATAACCAAAAGAAAAGTCGTTGATTAAAGGAGTGGAGACAGCACAAACATTTGCTGCAATAATACAGGGAGGTAAGTTGAATTTTTTTTTTGTCTAGGTTTCCCTCACCTCGCTGTCTGATTGGCTACACGTCGCCTTCAACAGGCTGCGTGCTCGTTTGTCCTCGGTGAACACCACACACGCTAGGATGTCGGGGTAAGTCAGTCCAACATCCCCGATTTGAGGTTGGAGCGGTCCCGACGTTCTACAGAGCGGACCAGATCAGTGTTGATACATCGCACACATCTGTTAAGATTGTTTTAAGAGACAAGCCGATAGTCATCGCCTCTCGGAAAAAGGAAGATCAGAGCAAATAAGCGTTTAAAAATCCTGCCGTGTGAACCAACCTTTAGAAACAAACCGGCAGCAGTGACCTATGCACCCTAAATGCCCATGAGGGACAGGCCTTGTATCTCTAGCTTAACTTTGAACTAGTGATGGAAATGCCAGTGGTGTTTCCCCTCATATTGCCTCGGACGTCTCTGTTTTTATCAGTATTAAACTCCTGAGGCCGACTTGGTGAAAGCTCAGGGGCTGCAGTGGATGGGTTGGACACCATCATGGATGACGGCGAGCAGTTTGTGCTTTCAGCTCTGATTGGCTGAGAACAGGTAGAGGCGGCATCAAATGACAAGGCGTGGATGGCTGAGGGCTGAAGTTGACTTTCTACACAACATTAAGATATTTATTGAAACATAGAAGCAACAGCAGGAGACAAAGACTACACAGTAATAGTTTCCGGGATTTGTTTTCACCATCATATTGAATATGAAGGGGCTGCACAGTGGTGCATTTGATAGCACTGTTGCCTGGCTTCCTCCCAGTCCTGCAGTCCAAAAAAGTTAGTTATATTCAGTTATTAGGTTAATTACTCTAACATTGTGTGAGTGCTTGGTTGTTTGTGTTGCCTAGCGACCTGTCTAGTGTGTACCTTGCTTCTCGCCCAATGAACGTTGCATAAGTGGGCTTAGAAACTATATTGATTGTGGATTGCAACACATAAAATAAAATGTAACACATTTTTATCACATGTTTATGTCCATGTTTTGTACAGTTCTGTATATACACTGGTTAATGGAGTGATTGGCCTGTGGCTCCACTCTAGGAAGCCCAGGTTGCTTTAATAACAGCCTTCAGCTTATCTGCTTTGTTGATTCTGGTGTTCCATCTTCCTCTTGACTACAGCCCATAATTTCTCTACAGAATTTAGACCAGTGAGTTAGGTGGCCAGTGGTACCAAGATCATTAGATTAAAGCAGGTATTCGTACCTTTGCCATTGCAAACAGGTACCAAGTCCAGCTGAAAAATAACATCAGCATCTTCATAATGCTTTTCAGCAGAGGGAAGCATGAAATGATTTAACATTTCCTGGTAGATGACTGCTGGTATTAGAAATATGTTGTGGGATCTGCACCCCATCACAAATACTCTGATTTCCAAACCTCCTGGTTGTAGCACCATTCCAATTGCAACTATGCCTGTTGTTGAAGCTCACCCAATAAACCCAAGGACACAGTGCTTTGTGGTGCAGAGTCTTGAAAAGAGTCACATTATTGAGACCGGATGTCGGGAGTAGATGCCACAAGGTTTTCTTGGCACTGGACGAAAAAACTTCAGTCTACCCCTGGTGTATTCTATATTAGAAGACCCAGACCTTCACTATATGTGTGGATTCTCTTAGAAACCCACCGGGCCAAGTTGACTTCTGCACATCCCAGATGACAGTTTGACCATACGACCAATCAGGTTTTTAGATCCTGTTAGAAAACTCCTCCAGAGCGTGTTTTCTGTCCAGAGCCTACAAGGTTTCCACTGTTTTAACTAACCGTCAGGTGCTCCAGCAACTACCTGAGGAGAACACGGTCATTCAACCCGCAATGCCACAACTTATCACCTCTGTTGGTCGATCTTTGTATGTTGGCTCCCTACAATCATTTAAATACTTTCTGTGAGCCTCCACGTGTAATAAACTGTTTGTGTCTGACTTTTTTCCGTCAGTCTGTGACACAACACACATAATGGTCACTGTAACTATTTCAGCCAACACATTTCTCAAGTTTGATAAACCGCTGAACCAAAGAAATTTAATTCTAATGTTTTTGTTTTTCGTTTTTAATTGTCTGTGTTGAATCTTAGGAATAGACCATCTCTGGCTTAATTAACTCCCCATCTTTCACAGACAAAGCAATCTTTGCTCCAACTAGGTGTTAGTAAATAAGGCTGCAGTGGTGCTCCATCTCCAAAATGTGATGTAGGGAAACGTGAGGACCCCGCGGCAATGAACTCCATCTGAAATCCAATCTTTTTTCTGTTTGGGAAGCTATACTTATCCTTCAGCAAAGCCGAATGTTTCACACATGAACTTGTGTTCAGCATCAATACTATCAGCATCTGAAAAGGCATAAAAGAGAAACATGAGATGGAACGGGCCCTTTCTACTTACTGCATATTTCAGCTCACTGGTCCCATTAACAGCCTGGACACATAAGGCAGTGCCCGCGTCTCATCGACTTGAGTTCATTTATGGAGGAAAATCTATAAAGAAGCGACACATATCCATCTGCCTCCTCATTTCTCTGGGGAGAGCCATTTGTGTACTTCTTTAAGCTGCAGCCAGAAGATCAGGACTCTGGACTGTGTGGGCTAAAATGTACTTATTACTCCTCTACCCTCTGCAATAGCAGTAACATCTCTGAGGTAATTTTCTGGACATATCCATATAAACAATTTTTTTAAGGAAAATAACTTGACTTAGCTTTTGTTGTCCAAAAGGATCATTACACGTCAATCAAAGGGAAGACCCACCATCTGCAACGAGGTTAGCTTCAGGGAGAATGCCACTAGAATGGTAGGAGTTTGATTCTTGTGTTTTTCTCCGACTCTCTGGAGCAGAGGGGAGGGAAATTAGGTGTGTGTTTCAGGTGTGGGTGTCTCATCGGGCCTGTGTGTATCCTCAAAAGACTACAGTTGGGGTCCTAATAATAACTTGAAAGTGCAAAGACAAGAGCATGGCTCCACATAATTAGCCTTTAGCAGAAATCAAGCTAATTGCACAGAGGTAATTGGGGTACACCTTACTTTTTTTTTTTCCTCCTTGTTAAAACTCACACACGTACACACGTATTCACACCGCACAGCGTACTTTGCTTCCTCACTGTTTCATGTTTCTTGTCACTTTGATTTCCAGATGAGTTAAAAAGCATTTTAATTAGATGATTTCCTCGTCGTTCCATTTTTTCCCTCATAAAGCCAGCATAAAAATGTGTAGAGAAGTTTCCACAGGAAAGGATTCCAAAGTGAAATTTGTGGAGATTTTGGTAGGGATAATAAAGTGTTTCTGCTTTATCTTGGCCTGTAGAGCACCACTTTTTTTACCAAACATAACCTGTTTTCAGTTTAATTTTAAAAACATTCACTAACCTAAGTGATTTCTGTTGTTTTAAAGTCAGTTTTTTAATGTTGACCTCACAACCCTATCATGAACACAGAGGTCAGCTGCATCGCTGTCTGGTCTGGGGCCTGCAATCAATGGCTCAAACGTGTAGAGAGAGGGGTGAGGACAGCGTTTCCCTCCGTCCATGACAGTGCTGGACGATGCTGTCTGGCCGGGGCTCAGAAAACCATAAAAGACCCTCCCATCCCCATCATGGTCTGTTAGCCCTTCTGTCCTCCTGCAAGAGGTTCAGCGGCTTCAAATGCCAAACAACCAGACATCCAGACTGCTAAACGTAATATACAAAGCTAGTCACTTTACATGGAGACTGTGAACTCTGTTGTATTGAGTAACTACACTATTCAATTCAATTCAATTTTATTTATATAGCGCCAATTCATGAAACATGTCATCTCAAGGCACTTTACAAAGTCAAGTTCAATCATATTATACAGATTGGTCAAAAATTTCCTATATAAGGGAACCAGTTGATTGCTTCAAAGTCCCGACAAGCAGCATTCACTCCTCCTGAAAGAGCGTAGAGCCACAGGGACAGTCGTCTGTAATGTTGATGGCTTTGCAGCAATCCCTCATACTGAGCAAGCATGAAGCGACAGTGGGAAGAAAAACTCCCCATTAATGGGAAGGAAAACCTCCACTATTCAAATTCTTACTCATAACTTGCAGATAAAATTTCTTTTTTGGTTTGCTGCTACAGTCAGGACAAATAACAAATCCTTGATAATGTGTCTCTTTTGACTTCTGTTTTTACTTGGAGCCTTGCAACGAAGTTTCAAATGTACGTTGTAAATGTGCAGTTAACTCTAAATAACTCTAAGGCCTTGCAGACACACGTAGCTGGGTATTTTTAAAACCAAATATCGCCCCCACATCAGTTTTAAAGATA
This sequence comes from Fundulus heteroclitus, assembly GCF_011125445.2. Taxonomy (NCBI): domain Eukaryota; kingdom Metazoa; phylum Chordata; class Actinopteri; order Cyprinodontiformes; family Fundulidae; genus Fundulus; species Fundulus heteroclitus. The sequence continues at coordinate 39,531,379 of NC_046365.1, read as the reverse complement.
ATAATGTACACAGGATAGTTTTTTTGTAAAGTTTTCATCCACACAAACCCGTGTAAAATCACCACTGACCGTTGTTTTAAACATGCCAGACACATAAGGGGGCAGTGCACTGCAAAGCTAAACCCTATCAGTCAGTCTTTTAAAAATAAAAGCAATGTTATAACAATATAACAAAAGCTGCACATGTTACGTCAGCACCATGATGCGCCGGACCCTAAAACTACGTCTTGTCATGTACGCTCATCAATGGAGTTTTTAGAAATCTCCACTTTGGCCAACGTTTTCAGAATCATTGGTTTTTAGGATGTAAAACGCTGTTTACTTGTGAATTAAAGGCATTTAATTTCCCAGATATCCCGCTACATGTGGACTAGGCCTAAGTCTAAAAAGAGAATGGACGCAGTTCATACATTTCACTACATCTTTTTACAGTCTGAATTTAAGGATACGACGGTTAACACCAACACTTGCTCACTGTTTATTGTTGGAGAGATTTTTGCGATGTTTGAGAAGTGATTCTGGTTAAGATGGCTAAATGGTTAAACATTAAGCATCTATTAAAGCTAACGTTCTACTGTGTGATCAGAATGAAATGGTGGCCAGAACTCAATAAATTATTTAATTAAGATTTTATTCTTTTCCTCTTTTTTTTTTGGGAACCATAGAGTTTTTTTGTAAGTGAATTAAGGCCTCCGTAAATGGGTCGCGCGTTCTACCTCTGCAACAATGTAGCGCCCCGTTCTTCAGGTTCTTTAGAGAACTGTCTGAGTGAAGGTCTGATAAGAGATTTTATCAGTCGATTTTTAATGCTTATTTCTGGCTGTTCTTCTTTTGGTTCTGCCTACCAGCCACACTCCATTTTAGCCGTGATTTGACAAACAACTTTGTACATTACTGCCGTCTACTGGTAGGAGCGCAGCATTACAACCATTATTAAAAGCAACAGTTCTAACATTTAAGTATGTGTGACCATCACTGGCCTTACCTGAGGCTGAGTTACTCAAAATACAAAATTACTTCATAGTCTTTAACCTTTTTACCATTTCTAAAAACAAAACATTGTATTTTTAATTTAAATTTTTATTTCTCTCTCTAAACAATCCCATCAGAACCACTTTTCACCTAGTCACAAATTTATAATTTGTCACAAATTTATAATTTGTGACTAGGTTAAATTAAAGTAAGTCTAAAGTAAAAAACTATGTTATTTGCTGTGAAATGAAGAAACATTTTTAAATGTTTTTCTCTGCAGAGTCGGCCTAGAAGAGGAACTGGACATGCTGCGGGTTCAGTCTGCTATGGACCGAACCACAGTGAAGGAGCTCCACATGTGTCTGGAAAATGATCATCAAGGTGAAAATCTATTTTGTTTTTATATATATACATAATATCCCAATATTATGTTGAATTATTGTATCATATACTGTTAATTCATTTAAAACATTAACAGTGTGAGTAAAGACAAAAAGTAAGAATTAATGTGTCAAAATGTCACCCCTCATGGTGAAACCGCATGCTTGAAGCTATCTGTTCTCCTCTGGGAAATGTGTAATAATCAAGAGAATTAATAACACTCCCCCCTGTGAAACGAACAGAACAAGTTAATTAAGACTTGATCAACTCCTCGCACATTGACTGGAAGATCAAACCGCGTCAGTCTTGTCTTCATGCATCATTCTCGGCGTTAAAAGGCACATCACCTTTAATCCACTCAGTGACACTGTCAGATCCTGACCACTTCATCCTGTAGCCTTAATTAATTGGTTCAATAACAGATCTGTTCCAGATCACTTTTATTTTCTCCTCAACCAGTGACATTGGCTTACACTGCAATGATTTGATATAAGGGAGAACACTAATTAACTAATTAGCTTTTATTGATGGCCTTGTTGGGAAGTCGGGCAGAAAAACAAAAAGACACTTTAGTGTCTGTTCTTCTGACAGATGTAGCAGGTAAGACACATAGAACTTTATTAATTAACATAAATAATCTCTCTTAGTCTAACACAATAAAGCAGTCACATAATCTCTCAAAAATCAAAAGTGATTGATTTTTATCACAAATTTAAAGAAATAAACATTTTGTAAAGTTGTTAGACTGTAATTATGATCAGCAAAATTATTACATTCAACCAACAGTAATATAGAGGAAAAATACTGGGAATAAATAATCGATCTGGTCAATAATTCATTTTCTTATAAATGACCCTAATGTCTATTTCCAAAGATGCTCAAATTAATTCTACTACTAATACAAGAGAAGTTTTGCTAATAATAAATAAAAAATTCACAAATTTAAATCATCCAAATTGATTTAACTGTTTAAATTTTATCACAAGTCTAATAACAAAAGTTAAAGTTAGTGGATCGTAGACTACAGAGGGGGAGAAAAAAGAAAATCTTCTAATTTAAGTAAAAGAACCAGAATGCCTCACAGTAGCCTGGATCTTGTTGTGTCGCCTCCCGTAGAACCGCACCAGATCTCTGGACCTTTGGTTCTGACCAAAGGTGTGTAGTAACTAGTTACATTTACTCAGTTACAGTTACAGTTGAGTGACTTTTTGAACAAAATGTACTTTTATTAGTTTTACTGCACTGTACTTTTTACTTTTTCTTGAGTCATATTATTACTCAGGTATCGCTGCTCTTACTTGAGTAAAAGTTCGGGCTACTCTACCTACTGCGAGTAACTTCATAAATAAAGAACAAACTTGTTTTAACAAAAGATATGCACCAGAGAGACAAAAACATAGAATTCATGTTCTAGTGAGACTTTTTATTTTTACACAACACATTTTTAATCCTTAAATTTTCTTAAAAATTGATGGTGCGCCTTATAATCCGGTGTGCCTTATATATGATTAAAGATGTGCTTACTGGCCGATTTTATGTGGTCTTGGGAAGAATATGTAATGCGCCTTATAATCCGGTGTGTCTTATATGTAGACAAAGACATATACGTAAATTGACGGTGTGCTTCATAGTCCGAAAAATACGGTATTGTTATTTTCTATCTGCTGAGCTCTTTGAGCCATTTAGAAATCAAATGAACGTACAGTAAACAGTAGATAGTGTCACTGGAAGTACTTAAGTCCTGGTCTTAACCCGGAGGAGAAGTTCCACCTCGTCGCCAGTCTAAATAAAAGCTTGTTTTCTTACTCCAGCAGTGATCGCTGTCGCCATTCTCCTTCTTGCTCTTCCTACAGCACTTCTCCGTGGTACAGCTCCACCCACAGGCGTGGCATATGTATTACAACGCTTATCACGGCTTTTTCAGCTTCAGGTGGTTTGATCATTACACTCAAACTTTTCTGTGTGGCTATCTCAGTTTGGCTTTGTTCGGCTTCGCATGGATGTGGCCTGAAACAAGAACTAATTGACTTAAAAACAGCTTCTTTCCCAAAGCTGTGAGGCCTATCACGCACTGCTGAAACTGAAAAAAAAAAAACATCAGCCCTGTTCTCATGATGCTCTCCAGTGTCAGCTGCTGCTGCTGCCAGTCCTTCAGGAAGCTGGTGATCCGCTGACAGGCCAAGGCTTGTACTCTGAGCTTCTGGTGGAAGATTGATGGGGTTGAAGGCCGAGCTGAAGTCCACCATCAGGATCTTGGTCTACCTCTCTGGGTGGTTGGGGTGGTGCAAGATGAAGCGTTGTCCCAGTTTGACTGGGACATCTGCAGACTTGTTTGCACGGTAGGCAGACTGGAGGGTGTCCAGTAGGGGGCGCGTTATCTCCTTTGGATGCTTCACCACCAGATGCTCAAAGGATTTTATATCCACAGACATCAGGACGTCATTTAACCCCATGATGGTGTGTATCTTGGAGACCAGGAGGATGGAGAATCATTTGAAGCACAAGGGACCCTCACACAGAACCAAATGAACCAAATGAAGATGGGGGGGGCTATTTGGTCAGTGGAAGCACTCAAGCATCAGGGAGAAACAGCTTTCCTGGTCTTTTGACACTGAATTATTTTCAAAAAAAAGTAAAAAACTGGACTTGTTTTCCGTAGTTGAAGACGTTTCGCTTCCTCTCCAGGAAGTTTTCTCAATAGGGTGTTTTCACTGACGTCACTGGCCAACTTCCGGTCCGCCATATTGGGTGGCACACTTCCTTATCTCTAGTTGTCTTACACGTATTATCGTATCGCGAATGGATAAGTACGCCAGCACGCTAGAGCGACCAGATAAGGACGTATATCTGAGGAAATGTTCCGTGATCGACCATATGGACCCGTATGCCCTCCACGGTGCCTTGTTTAGCCGTAATCCAGATGATCGGCCAAATGTAGAGCACGGCGACATAGTGCATTACCTGGTGTTCGGTGAAAACCCTCTGCACACTCTTGAGGAAATGAGAGCTTACAAGGATCTAGAGGCTCACAACCAGTTCACATCTGGTTATGTACATCAAGGAAATCGCCATCATACGTGGACGGGTGAGTTTTAATAAGATGGTAAAAATGTAAACAATCCGACGCAAATGTGTTGGGCGGTGCGCGAAGGCGCTTGGCTGCAAGGCCGATCGACGCCGCTCGCGGCTTTAATTATTTAAGCAGAACAATGACCAGTGCAAAATTAAGTTGTATTTACCGTATTGGCGCCGGTAGGAGCTGCAGATCATAAAGCCAGCAAACAGTGGGAACACAGCAACTCGTTCAAAGGTAAGCTGCGTTCAGACGGGCTCTGGCCCATGCTAGTTTAGTAGCTGCTAACCGCCAGTGCTAACAACCACTCGCGCATGTAATGTACTTTTAACTTGCTGCTATGTGTTTCAAACGTTTAGAACACACTCTCATTGACATCGGGATACTGTGGAAAGTTATGTTCGGTCTTACAGCCGCGATCCAAGCGAGCCGACGATCTCTTTATCTCTGTAACTCGTTCAAAGGTAAGCTGCGCTCAGCCGGCTCTGGCTCATGCTAACCGTTAGCGCTAACAACCACTCGCGCATGTAATGTACTTTTAACTTGCTGCTATGTGTTTCAAACGTTTAGAACACACTCTCATTGACATCGGGATACTGTGGAAAGTTATGTTCGGTCGACTTACAGCCGCGATCCAAGCGAGCCGACGACTCTTTGTTATCGCTAACAGTTGTTCTCCGTGGTTGCGCCTCCAGGCAGGAAAGCGGTGGAAAATTAATCTGTTTCTATGTTTTTCCCATGGCGATCATGTGTTGCGCTGTTACAGCCCACAATACAGCAACGGTTTACCATGGTTGAAATCAAGTTAAGGTGAAATTAATCAAATTAAAACACGGCTGAGAGAGGGAGTACAGTATGCGGTAGTAATAGGCAGTAGAGGCGGCGGAGGCAGTCAACACGACAGCTGCGGAAAGTCATAACGCCCAAGCCCTATTATTAATATATTCTTCTTATATGTTTTAAATACTTAACAGTTAATTACCTGTGACAAAGTGAGCACCGCAGACTCTGGCGTATTCCAGCTTAACACCGTCCAAATCGGACCTGGATATCCGTGTCAGCCATAGGTGACAGCGTTGTTCAGACAGCTGTTTTTTTTTTTTTCACACTGATTCACTATTACGGCATAGTAGGCGATAGAAAGAGCGTTGTTCTCCACCTCCACGGGCCGTGCAACCAACCATTAAACACGTTTTCCCCATTGTTCACTTCCAATACTGCCTAAGGCGTCATACAATGCAGGTCAACGGTGCGAAACGACTGCCACCCAATATGGCGGACGCGCTGAGTAGTCACGTGAGCGTGACGTCAGCTGAAAACCCCCTATTCAAAAAGTCTGGAGTAATGTGGAGTAACAAGCTTTATACTACTGCCAAACAAAGGCCTTGCAATGGCTTAGATAACATGCAGATTCAACAGAAACAGGACCACCCCTTAGTAATGGGCGGTCGTTAAAGACATTAAGCCAGCAGATTGGACCGAAACTGGTCCACTCCTCTGTAACGAGGAGTCGTTAGGGTTGTTATTGCTTTGGCTTAAAGGAACGATGTTTTGATCACTCGTATGAGGGTGAGAATTGAGGTGATGATTGGCTGGAATTAATTCTATAGCTGTGTTGTAAGTTTACCACTGAAGGAGCCTATTCAGGTTCATAAAAACATCCAAGCAATAAAGATTCAAGACGCCATCATCATGGGCTAAGTGGTTATTCTTCCTTATTCCAACATATGAATCCAGCAAGGACACATTTAATGGCCTTGGCAAAAGCCATTAAATGTTGGGGAAGTCAGGTAAGGTCACATGTGCTGTTTTAAACGCAATTAATAATTATCTTGATTTGTCATTGCAACCCAGATTCCAATGAAATTCATCCAGCCTCTCCAGGATGGAAGTGCCCTGCTCTAACCACCAGGCCACCCCCCCCCCCCCCCCCCCACACTAATAGCCCAGTCTGTGTAACCTGAAGGCCTATGTATGTTTTTATTGTCTTTTTCTTTGCCTTCTTAGTTTTGGGGTTAGGTGACGCCTGTAGATCGGGAATCGGTGGGAATTCAACATTATTACAGAAACGGTAAAAGGCCACAGCGTTTTAGTGGAGAGGACCCAGTGTGACCCAATCCGAGTGATGTGGGGTTGAAACTCTCACTCTGAAATCACACTAACGAAAGGGGGCAGATGAAAGGAGCGGGGCCTTTGAGCTCCTTCCTATGAGGAGTCATGGGAGGGACGTTAATGTATGCGGCGGTGCCAGAACCTCCTTCAACTGCAGGTGACTAGGGAGCCACCACGTCTTCTTATCAAGGTAGTGCTGAGGTGCCAACTCCCATGCCACTAACGCAGGAGCTGGATAATTGTCTCTCAGCCTGGTTATGTACCCAACGAACACAGCAGCCCTCCTGTCCTATTTGGTGCTCCGTGTGATTTAATGTGACATGTAAGGAAGACAAAAGGCCAGGCTAATTCAATGTAACAAACTTCCCAGGGCAAGGCGTCAACGCAAAGCAAGGGAGCGGCACACTGTCCTCTTTCTTTCTGCTTCCCCTTCTGTAGCTTCGCTTTTTTCCTGTCCTCCTTTAAAAAAAATCCGACTGTCCTGAAATGTCAAGGTCCTGAATATTTAATGCTTGCTGCTCCTTGGACAAATTATTTTGGTCGTCTTGTCATGAATCCTTAAAAAACAGAGAAGGAAGTGCAGAAAGTTTTCTATTGTTTTGTTTTGCCCTCTGCAAATAGGTGAGCAGAGGTACTTCAACCTTGGCAGGCAGACAGTGACACAAAAGCTTAAACGTTGTGTTTGTGCATTAAAGCAGGAAGACTTTTGCATGCGTTCTGTTTTTTGGTTTTTTTTTGTTTTTTTTTATCATCTGAAATCAGATGTTTGCCATTGCTATCATTGATGTTTCCGGAGTAAGGCAGCATGTATGTCCGTGGAGAATAGAGGCGCTCTGAGGAAACACAGAGGAGTACAAAGGAACGCAGCCTGGGGCAATCTGCTCACCTGGGATTCAAGCACTTCTCCTGGTTTGTTTAAGATCCCCGGAGAAAAGCTGCCCATAGTCAGAACTACCGTGTGCCTTTGAAGACGTTTTTCACTTTCCTTACGGGCTCCCGAATAAAACAATTCTTCCTTTTAATCTGAAGTTAAAGGGGCTTTGGCTGATAAGGCTTTTCAAAACAGGAGGTGAGTCTAAGCTGGGAACATTTTTAAGGACCACTGAAAACAGCATTCAGGCTGTGATTGACTAGAGAAGAAGAAAACCCGAACCTCAGGAGGGAAATTAGACCTTACTAATGTTAATTGATTTAATTTGTCCCCTTTATTATAATTCTATTGATTGCCTCGCCAGGATTTGACACAACGTGTCACAATAACGAGCTTTGTTCCTCTTTGCAGAACTGCTGCAGAAAATGGCAGAGGAGCAGCGGGTCAAAAGCAGCACTCCGAGCAAGCCTTCTCTTTCTTCGAGCCGACTGAAACAGTCTTTTAAAAAGGTACGGCACCGTGCCATCTCTAAGTGCTCTGTGTCATTACCAATAAAAGAAACCCGACAGAGCCATCTCCCGCAACGTGTCTCCTGGAAAATTTGGCTTTGCTCTTTCAAGGAAGATTTAAAGGTCTTTTATCACTTTGTAGTTATTTCAAAGTCAAGTGTCAGCTGGTAAGTACTTTGTTTTTCTCAGCTTTACAAAGAAGAACTCTATAAATAGCCAGAAATATTACATGTTTCCCAGGAAATGGTGTTTTGCTATAAATTTCATAGTAGAGGTGTTAGCAGGTTGCATTTGTTTTAAAATCCTGCTTGCACGAGGTTCTAAGATGCTTCAGTTCTGCTCATCGTGACAGTGAATCATCACAACTGGTGATAGCTGTCTAATTTTGTTTGAAAGTTATCGGGCTTTACCAGCAGGAAGAGTGTGAGAACCAAATAAAAGGGGAAAAAATGCCTGGAGGCACAAACCCAGCAGGCAGCCCCTGTTCTCTTAAACAGTTTCCACTGAAGATCTAACAAAAAGAGTAAGAGTGCCTGCTTGGTGTCTATTTAACGCACATCAGGGTAAGGCTGCAGCAGTCAAATGTCCTCACCCCCCTCCCCCCCCACCCCACGCAGCAATCTAAAGAATTAAAGATTATTACCGTAATTAGTGTTGGCTGTCACTGTTTACATTAAATAATACTGCGTATTTTTCAGTGACTTTATAAAAGCCTTGGTTGTTTGTACCTGTAATACTTTATTGGCTGGTTTTGCTGTTCTTTTTATATCTCTCTCTGCAGGTGTAGAAGCAGACTCTAAGGATGTTATCTTGTACTCTGTTTTCCCTCTACTCTTTATTTTTGTCACCTTTTTTTCTCCCTTTTAGCATTTTATCTCATCCTTTCCTTCTCTTCTACCTTCCCATTTTTGTGTCCATTGAACATTAAAGGAGGCCCAGAATAATATCTAATAAAGTTTTTTTGTATTTATTATCGAGCGGAGCACTATAGCGAATGTAATGCTCCTCTTGTGAAAGTAAATCTGTTTGGCTCTTTTTGGCATTAAGACAGCAATTCTTAATGTTACACTACCAGACAGGACACATTAAAAAAAAGAAAAAAATTAAAGATTACAGCGTCTGTTGATAAGAGGGAAACCAGAGACATCCTTGGTTTAATGTCAAACTGCTTTTATTCATTCTGCAGGAAAACAATAACAAGGAATTGTAACCATGATTTGAATTCCCAGAGAGAGACATTTAAAATTTTTATATAAACGATGAAGGAATAAATAGATATATTAGGGTGTGTAATGGCTTAAGGTTTTCTGTACATTTGTAGAAACACACATCATAGTTGTACTGTTTAATATTTCAGTATGAAAATCAGTTTTCTCTCTGCACTCAACCTTCCTGTTGTCTGCTGACAGTCCTGCTCTCTTATAGCTTGCAGATAAGTCTCAGGTCAGAGAAAATAGAAACGACTTTGATTCTTCCTCACAACAACATCGATACCAAGAGCTTTGCATGGAGTTTATTTGAACCTGAGCAGTTTTTGGTAGAAAGAAATATGAAACCATAAGTTGGTGCGCTGAAATAACCTGTTGTACTCTCACTGCTTTCATGTAAAGCATTTAATGAACAGAAAAAAACATTTTTACTGCTGTGACAGCTCAGTGTTGTTTATTGGTACATAATCAGTAAGGGTTACTATCCTGATGCTTTTCCCCCTATAACCTTTACAACTGCTAACCACTTCAACATATTTCAGTGTTTAAAAAAGAAAACTTAATATGGAAACATTTTGAGTTATCTAAAGAATACAAATCTGAACAACAAAGCGAATTCTAACAGCAATCAGTATTTTGAGTTACTGCCCTATAACTCAGGTATAAATACAACCTTGGTAAATAAATTGAAAACAAGTTAACTTAAATTCTTTTATTAGAAACTTAACTCTCTAAGATCCAGATTTTAAACTGGGACTTTGATTCTCTACCTGGGTTGGATTTTAATGCTAAGCAAGGTGTTAAAAGCTGAAATAGTTGTTTTTGTTGTTTTATCCAAGAATCTGCTTTGAAAAATCTGCGTTTAGTCTAAAATAATCCGGTCCTGATTTCACCGTTTGAGACAGAGCTGATCAAATTTGAAAACAGCACAACGTTAATGAATCAGTAGCAAACTTTAGCTTTGTGCTTGATTTGTGAAATGGACAAATAACAGAAGCTCAATACGGCAGGAAATGTCCGGAATATTATAAAACCTGCTAGAAAAATACAGACTTAGACTTACACAACTTTATTTGTCATTTTGTATGCACAGAGTGCGTACAGAACGAAATTTTGTTGCATACGGCTTGTAAAATACAGTAAATTAAATTACAGTATGAGGTGCAGCAGTGATTTAAAAGTAAACAATTGAAATGTAAACAATGAAGGAGAAAGTCACAGTGTACATGTGAGTATTTTTAAAACCATTTGTATGTGCAGAATTGATTGTGCAAAAGAATGCATTTAGAAACTAAGAGTTTGGCAGCATTTGTAATGCTAGATAGAGATGCAGAAACTGCAGAAACAGAAACTTGGGTTTAGAAAAGCTGGAAGTGTTGACGTGGAAAATGGGGACGAACCATGTCGATATGTTTGGTGATTCTCTACCTGGGTTGGATTTAGATGCTAAGCAAGGTGTTAAAAGCTGAAATGGTGGTTTTTGCTGTTTTATCCAAGAATTTGCTTTGAAAAATCTACGTTTAGTCTAAAATAATCCAGTCCTGATTTCGCCATTTGAGACAGAGCTGATCAAATTTGAAAACAACACAACATTAATGAATCAGTATCAAACTTCAGCTTTGTGTTTGATTTGTGAAATGGACAAATAACAAAAGCTGAACACAGCAGGAAATGTCCAGAATATTATAAAACCTGCTAGAAAAATACAGAAACTTGGGTTTAGAAAAGCTGGAAGTGTTGACGTGGGAAATGGGGACAAACCGTCCTGATATGTTTGGTGATTTCAGGTGAAAGAGCTGGAGCAGAGGATGATGTCTTTGGAGGAGCAGACAAACGTGCTGAGAGAAGAGAAGGAGCAGATACTTCAGGCCAACGAAGACCTGGACCACAAGTGCCGAAGGCTCCAGGCCTTAATCGATCATTTGAGAAGGCAGGAAACCGAAAGAGAGGAGCAGGCCCGAAGCCGGTCTCTTGCCCAGGATGAGCAACACCGCGGTGAGATCACGGCTCTAGAAGCCCGGCTGGCAGCATCCCAGAAAGAGATCACCAGGCTCAATCATCAGCTGCTGAGGCTGAGGCAGGAACTGGGTATCGTGAGAGCAGCCAGGGACTTCTACAGGAGCCGAGCAGCAGGACCGGCACGGGCAGCTGGGACTGCGAACAGCATTAGCGGCAAGGTCAAACTCAAGACAAGCTGGCACAGAGGTCCTCCACGCAGGCGCACCCACCCAACAGTCAGCTCCAATCAAGCCATCAGCTGGCAAGGCCGCAGCCCCAGTCCCACTAAGGACGAGTGGGAGGACATGAGTGCTGCTAGGTAATGATGCACGGGCACACGCACAGACACTTATTCTCTGATCCAAACACCCCCCCCCCCACCCCCCTCATTATTTCTAGGCTGCTAGAGCCGAGAGGACGGGCTGGCTGAATTGTGGGGATACGGCATCAAGGGGGACAATGTGCATATGCAAAGCGTAAGCAAATGGCTGATTGAATTTCATTGTCTGTCTAGTTGGTATTCAGAAGCCAAAACAAGAATGTGAGCAAGAATGATAGAGAGAAGGAGAGAGGAGGGAGAATCTACTGTCAGATCCTTTGAAATATCCTGGGACGACTTGCTCGGAGCTTATTGACTGAAATTTGCATGCAAAATTAGCCACCTCTCTGCACAAAGTTGAACCGATGCCAGAAAAGCCCAGGGATAAGGGGGCTGCCAGAGCCTTGATACCTTCCAGTGATGCCATTTTCATGCACTAGTCACGCCACCCCGAAATTGACAGTTTGGCAGTTTGATTTAATTTACTGGTTCTTTGCATATTTACAAACCCCCCCTGACAGCACTAAGGATCCCCTTGCAAGGACCCCCCCCCCCCCTCCCTTCCCCCAGCCCCCTCCCATTCACACACACAACCAATGCTTGGAGGCTTACCCCACCTTGTGTCTAGTTATGCTGGTTATCTCCTGGCATGTCAGTTTGCAGATGCATGTGTGCGCGCTGTTCAGGTTTCCTCCAGCCGCCCCTTAACCACCTCCTAACGCACGGCCTCTACTCTCTGCTTGCCTTAATTCTGTTAGATAAATTTTGAATGACCCATCTCGGATCGGTACCAGATGTCTACAAGATGGTTAACGGCCTCTGAATTAACAACCATCGGCTGTAATTATTTCATGTGTGTTTTTTTATGCGAAAATAAGCCACTGAGCCATCTACTGAATGGCGGTTGGGTTGATTTTTAAACACATTCCTCCCCTTCCTTTATGCGCCCCTCATCCCTCAGCCCTGCTTACTCACCATCTCTTCCCCAACTAATTCATCACACCGTAATCCTCCCCAGCTCTATCCGCAGGAGGCCATTTAACAGGGACTGGGTGCACCGATGCCCAGCTTTCCTAATACGCCTCTATGTGGCTAATAAGCAGCAGTCTAATAAACGCTTTACCTGAGAGCAGGATCTAAGCGGATTTGTGAACAAGGGGGTTTAAACCGAGATGTTGTCTTATTCAAGGCACCTGTCAACCCATTTGATAACCTTCTCTGTTTCTGATGTTCCAGGAATCCTCTAAGTGCCGTCAGAAATTAAGTCCAAATAAAGATGTCACAGCTATTATAGATTTGAACAAATCCAAACAGCCTTGCAACAATTTGCATAAGTTTTTAACATTTTGTCACCTTAAATCCACAAACTATGATTGCATTTTATTCAGATCGGAACACAATGCAGTGCATAATTATGGTGTGGAGGGATTGTTTTATTTTATTTTTACTAATAAAAAGAAGAAAACTTTGGCCGTTAATTTTGTATTCAGGCCCCCTGAGTGAAAACTGTAGAAGCAGTTTTCGATGCAGCTACAGCTTTAAACCTTGTGGGCTGTGTTCCTGCCAGCCTTTCACACCTAGAGACTAAAGTTCTGCTTATTCTTCGCTGAAATTTCCAGATTCAGTTGAATTGGATTAGGAGAACCTCTGAACGTCGGTTTCTAATCAAGTCTTGATAGAGATGTTCTATTTAATTGTGGAATCTGGGCTTGTACCAAATAAACATGATTGCATCTAAACTCTCTCCAGAGCATGATGCTGCCTCCTCCATGCTTCAACATGGGGATGGTGTGTTACTGTTGTGTTTTCTGGATCACGTACACTTTACCATAGGATCCCTATATTCACTCGGTCACCTGCAGGGTTTGTGGCAAACTGCATACAGGACTTATAATGGTGGCTTCCTTTTAACGGTTACAGATGATTGCTGTCCTGCACACGTTCTCCCACCTGCGCTCTGGGCCTCCGGTCCTTCGGATTTACCGTGGGCCTCTTGGCTGCTTCTCTGATTAATGATCTTCTAGCTCAGCCCGTTATATTAAAGGATCTGAAATCCAACCAAATCCACCTCGGGGACGTCAAGAATTTAATCTTTGCTGTTCAAAGATGATGTGGATCTGTTGGCTTCTTCAGGCCACGACCTTCGACGGTTCGCTGCTGAGTGTGAAGCTGCCTGGATGAGAGTCGGCGATGGTGATCGATAGGAAACAGTTGGGCTGGCCCGTCTGCGTTGGGGGGGCGGGGGGGTATGTTAACTATTGTGGTAGAAATGTGGTTGCGGCAGCATCCAAAATGCAAGGATTCGATTTACAGGTGCGTCTTATGTTAGGACTCTCAACTAGGCTCCTGAGATATGTTTCAAGACCCAAAGAACTAGATTCCAGGTACAAACTGTCGAAATGAGCTTCATCTGCACGATGACTGGACGGAGCCTTAGAGGTAGAATGAGGGGGACATTTTTCAGATCTTATGGGAAATTATTACGTCCCATTGGGAGGAGACCCCAGGGAAGACCCAGAACTCCCTGGAGGGACTGTATTTAAATTCATTCTGGCCTGGGACGACTTTGGAATATAATATAATAAATGGATATGTACCACAGGCTTTTAAAAGTAGCTGTTATTAAACTTTTACTCAAGAAACCATCTCTTGATCACGATAACTTAAACTACAGACGTATATCTAATCTTCTTTTCCTATCTAAAATTCTCGAGAAAGTAGTTGCTAATCAACTTTGTGAACATTTACAAAGTAATGACCTACTTGAGGAGTTTCAGTCAGGCTTCAGAGCTCATCATAGCACTGAAACAGCTCTGGTGAAGGTCACTAATGATATTCTCATGGCCTCAGATAATGGACTTGTGTCTATACTTGTCCTGTTAGATCTCAGTGCTGCGTTTGATACAGTTGATCACAATATTCTCCCACAAAGACTTGAGCATACTGTAGGGATTAAGGGGAAAGCATTAGGCTGGTTTAAATCTTATCTGTCAGACAGATTCCAGTTTGTTCATGTTAATAATAAATCTTCTTCAAACTCTAGGGTCACTTGTGGAGTACCACAGGGTTCAGTCCTTGGACCAATTCTATTTACTATATATATTCTTCCGATTGGCAAAATTATCAGACAGCATGGGATTAATTTCCACTGTTATGCTGATGACACTCAGCTATATTTATCCATAAATCCTGATGAATCCAATCAGTTACTTCGACGGCAGTCATGTCTTGATGACATCAAAAGCTGGATGACTTTAAATTCCCTGCATTTAAATTCTGACAAAACAGAAGTTATAGTCTTTGGACCAGAGTCCTCAAAAAATAAAGTTCTTAATCAATCACTTAATCTGGATGGCATTAACTTGGCCTCTGATAATAAAATAAAAAATCTTGGTGTTCTTTTTGACCAAGACATGTCATTTAAATCCCATATTAAACAGGTTTCCAGAGTTTCCTTTTTTCACCTCCGGAATATTGCCAAAATTAGAAACATTCTGTCCAGGAGTGATGCTAAAAAACTAGTCCATGCATTTGTTACTTCAAGGCTGGACTATTGTAATTCTTCACTATCAGGAAGTCCAATAAATGCAGTTCAAAGTCTTCAGCTGATCCAAAATGCTCCAATTTTAGCTTCCCTTCATTGGCTTCCTGTTAAATCAAGAATAGAATTTAAAATTCTCCTTCTAACGTATAAAGCCCTTAATAATCAAGCTCCATCATATATCAGAGCTCTGATTACCCCGTATGTTCCTAACAGAGCACTTCGCTCTCAGACTGCAGGTCTGCTGGTGGTTCCTAGAGCCATCAACAATGCAGACGACTCTCCACTGTCGCTTCATGCATGCTCAGTATGAGGGATTGCTGCAAAGCCATCAACAATGCAGACGACTGTCCACTGTGGCTCTACGCTCTTTCAGGAGGAGTGAATGCTGCTTGGAGAGACTTGATGCAACCTGCTGGGTTTCCTTAGAGAGGAAACTTTCTCACCAACCTGGAGGATCTGATGGAGTCTGACTTTGGAAAGAGCCTTGAGATGACATGTTTCATGAATTGGCGCTATATAAATAAAATTTAATTGAATAGTGGATGGATGGATGGATTTATACTGAGATTGAATTATACACTGGCATACGCTAATTACTAATGTAACTTCTGAAAATAGTTTGCACTGGATTTTGTTTCAGTTAATTTACTTCTAGTTGTAAATAATGAAAAGGTTTGTGTATATATATATATATATATATATATATATATATATATATATATATATATATATATATATATATATATATATATATATATATTCTTACGACAAGTAGTGATATAAAATCATGGTGAGACTAATTTTGTGTGCAACTTTTCCAATTAATATAGAATTACTGTAGCTTTGAGTCAGCCCAGTCCTGTTGCTTAAAGTTGTTGTTTTTTTCTCAAATGAAAGCAACTGTGACTTCCCTGACAGTGATTAGTAATCCTCAGCAAGTCCCAGAGCCCCCACCAGGCTGGACTCTACCCAGCCTTGTCATCTTCCAGTTAGAGCCCCTTCTCAGTGGTCTTTACCTCTGCTGCTTCTCCCAGGCCCCACCTTAATAAACCCGCCAGCGTAAATGTCACTGGCTTCCACCTTCACGTCAAAGGTCACTGTCAATAGACCTGTGTGTGGGTGGGTGTGTGTCTCATGAAGCCCTCACCGTGCTTCTATCAGATGCAGGTTTGCTCCGCTCAGCCATGCCTCTCACACATGTCTGTCACACTCGGAGGGCTAATGAAGGCCACAGCCACTCTCATACATGTTGATGCATTCACCGACAGCATCAGACATCGCAGCTTTTCACTTAATTTACGCCCACATTTACACTTCCAGCTCAGAAATTGGACAGGACATTGATTTTCTGTTGGATGGAGGGGAGGGGGGGGTGCACATATTTTTGCTTGATGTCAACTAAATCAACCATAAAAGGTAAATTGGATTCTTCCTTTTTTTTTTCATCCAGGGGTGGTACTTTCAGAACCAGAGTGGCTGGTCCAACTTTTGGTAGTAATAAACTTTCCCTTTCTCTGCAGTGACAGTGGTGAGGAGTACTCGGATAGTCTGAGCAGAGCGTCCTCTGGGACAGAGCTTCACAGACGGGAAGCTATTAGAAAGGTTGGTCCTTAATAATTTGTTGTTTTTGTTTCAAAGTTCACATTTCCAATCAGATCGGACCAACTAGCAGCACTTTGAATCGTCTTGTTACTGAAAAGTGCCTAGATTTGTTTCCCATGCTGACTACATCTCCAGCTGTACGATTATGATTAGATTTATGTGCAATTAAATTAGAAAATAGTTTAAAAATGTATTTGGGTTTTGTTTTGTGAGATTTTTTTATTTATGTTGCTTACAACAACTGAAATGTCCCACAAAAATTAGCTTATGTAGAATATCGTGAAAAATATCATTCATTTAAAAACGTGAAACTCATATATTAGACTCCTCTCACCTGGAGAGAAATATGTCGTCCTTTTATTTTTTGTTATTTTGATTATTATGGCTTCAACGTTCAGTGTCTTTATTAGAGAACATTAAATAAGATCAATAAAAAAGGAAAAGCATTTTCATTTCTATGCTCTCAGTATTTGGTCTAGTCACGTTCACCCGACCACACTCCCAAACCCGGACACATTCAATTACAAAAACGGGAGTTTCATTGTCTTTCCTTGGAATATTTATTCCTGTGGCGGCTGTAAGCTGAAATTAAATTCACAACCTACTCATCACTAGCTGAGATCACAAAGCCTGAGAGACGCGGCGTAAAACTATATCTGCCTGAACTCGGTGCTGCAGTTTAGTTCAACAAACGGGTCCAATTCGTATTAAATTATCCAGAATGTGACTTTGTCATATCGCTGCATTAGGATCTAGTCACATGCAGTCATATTCAGTCCTGATTATAGGACAGTGCAATCAAATTCAGTTATTATAAAATGTCAGCCGGCAAAAACTTTTGTATGTACAGAAGTCCTCAACAAGGATGTGGCGACAGTGGGAAGGAATGACTCCCTCCAAATCCTCTTTGTGTCTGTCCAAATGGATTCAGTCCTTCTAAAACAAGCAAAGTCGTGATACGTGATTAACATTTTTCAGAGATTGCTAAACGACATGATTTGTTCTCTGTCCCACGATCCCAGCTCAACCTTTCATCTCATTTCTGCTGCAGCTCTGTAACGACCTCCCAAAGCGGCAGCAGCAGTTGATCAACTTCAGCCCCTCAATCTGTGTCAATGTTTTCAACAATCGAAGCGTGTAGAACGTGCGTTAATAACAGATCAAACCCACGGTCTGGTTCGGCGTGTTTTTCTTTCACTTTTTGATCCAACACAAAGCGGACAAAGTTGAAAAGTAGATAAGAAGAAACGGTTGTTGTCTGCAGTGCGTAACCTGCGAGTTGTCAGGACTCGTTTTTAGTTTCCTGCGCTGATCCCTTCCATATGCCCATCGACTCATTGCTTCGACAGCCCAGGTCCCCTCACAACACGCCGTGTCACAAACCAAAGAGCTCATTTCCCCTCTCCTGCTCTGCATGTGTGATCAAACCTGGCTCTGATTAAATCTTACCTGATGTCAGGAGGAGAGGGGGGGCTGTGCTTTGATGCCATTACAAACTGTTTTGCATCGGGAGGCGTCTCACACACACACACACACACACACACACACACACACACCCATCGTTGCTTGCAAATGACAACACACTCATAGCCTTGGTGCCATGAGTCGGAGCGCCCAGACAGTGATTGAACAAAGGCAGCGTTTGTAAGCAGCTGTCAGAAGCAATATCCACGCCGAGAGTCAACTACAGCAGGAGTTTGTTGAACATGTTCAGGTGAATTATTTAAGCGCGGGATGATTTGTCTCGTTGTGTTAAGCTGAGCCGAGTCTGTGATCACATCGTCACCGTGATCCCCGTCTCGGCGAGCGCAGCTTGTCAACTGTTGTGTTATATTATACGGAGTTTTGTCGCCACGCGCACTGACTTCCGTGTTCTTTTAGTCCCACAGACGTTCGCTGAAGCTCGGCGCAGAAGCACCGGCCGCTGAATCCAGCAGGAAACAAGGTAGCACAAGTTTTCACATCCATAACAGGCTGAAATAATCAAGGACCAGTGCCTAGCAAAAGTATTCAGATCCGATTTGTTACATAAGAGCCGCAAACCTGTGGCTAGACTAACACAAAGGCGTTAATAAGTGCAAAGAGGAAAGAAAAGGAAAACAGTTAGGCCTGCATTTGCATTCACACCCCTTGACTCTGATGCCTCTAAATAAAATCCAGTGCCAGACGTTGGCTCCAGAAATCATAAGTCGTAGATAAGAGTCCATCGGTGTGTAATTTCTCCGCTTAAATCCAGCTGTTAGACAACATCAGTGATAACCACATCCCAGGTGGGAGAATCTGTAAACAACACAACTATTAGTTATGACCTTTCACTGAGGAGTATAGGGACAAACGGCATTAAAGGTACCGTTTGCAGGACTAAAACTAACCTATAATTAACACAGCATATCCCCATGATGAAGCTCGGTAGTGGAGACGGCATGCTGTGGGGATTCTTTTCTTCTGCAGGGATTGGGAAACTGGTCAGAGTCGAGGGGAAGAAGCTAAACCCAGGATAATCCTGAAGGAAAACCTTGTTAAACTTGCCGGGTGTACTCTGAGATTTTAGCTATCTAAGACTACTCCATGGCACTACATGGCGTGGATCTAATAAACTTTGGTACAACGTCAAGCTTCATCTGTGCACATTGTACCACCTCCCACCACATCGGTTACGACGTACGGCAATAAGCAACTTCGTCATCATCCATCTACAGCACCGCGCTGTTCAGCCGCAAGCTCTACAATCTCAAATCCTTTCAAAACTAAACCACGAGTTTAATAAAAAAAATAGTCCAGTAATAAATAAAAGAGATCCCTATTGGATGAATCAAGCGTCAATGTCCTTTTGTAAATTATTTTTAAAAATGAGTTGGGCAAAATGTCCTTAGTTCAGCGAGCGTAGGTCATTCTAATTATCTGACACTGACAGTTATCAATCGCAGATTATCTTTGGTCGCAAGACGCTAACAATGGCTGTCCTAGAACCTGTATCACCGTGCGGCATAAGACCGCAGCTTTAAAGCCACGACCAAAGAGTTCTCCACCATTTTCCTACATTTGTCGTCTGCGACGGCCCAAAATCACACAGTGTGTACCGGTTATTTAGAGGAAACATTAGACATGAGACTGAGGTGGAGGTTCACTTCCAGCAGGAAACCACCCTAAGGCCAGAGCTGCATGGAGTGGTTTTGATGGAAGTATAATGGTGTGATAGAATGGCCTAGTCAAAGTCCAAACCTGAATCCAATTGAGAATCTGTGGCAAGACTTGAGAATGGGGGAAAAAAATAAACCAGGCTGATATATAATGTGGTAGACTTTCAACTGCAGTGAAAAATAATGTTTTATTGACTCAAAGGGACCGAATACAAATGCACGCCACACTTTTCAGATTTTTCTTTGTAAAATAAAAAAAGGTTTGAAAGTATTTTCTTTTCATTTTGCCATTGACCCGCGTTCTTTTCTGGACCATTGAACTAGTAACGAATGAAAACTCTGAATCATTCCAGCGGTTAAATATATCCCAGTCTTCACATGTACTCGTCTACGTGCGCCTGTTAACTCCCAGCTGCTGCTTCTAAAAACAGATTCTGAGTTTTCCTGCACACGTCACCTCTGAGGCAGCTGCCTGTTTCTCCTCCTGTCAGACGATAAACAGCATGAGCCCTGGGAGCGAGGGACAAGAGGGGAGAAACGGAGGTGGAGGAAGAAGAGGATGTTAATGAAGACCCAGCGCTGCTGCTCCTCCTCTTCTCTGCAGCAGCGCGTCGAGTCTCTCCAGCGCCACATTGACATCCTGCAAAGTGCCAGGAAAGATGCTCTCCTCGTAGCCAGAGAGCTGCGAGGGGCCAATGAAGCGATCAAGGCGCAGCTCAGCGCTCTCACGGAGCAGCTCCACAGCAGCAAGCAGCTCACACAGGTAGCACATGTAAACGGGAAGGACTCGTTTCAGGTGTTTGGGAATGTCTTAATTTTTGTGGTGGTGGGGAACATCGTTAATGAGCCACAGAGCAGGAGAGCAGAAAGCAAGACTAGTTTACTTGTGTAGCACCATTCATACTATTCGTATAGAGCCCAGTGCAGAAACCATTACATTAGGCAAGGCAAGTTTATCTGTATGGCACATTTCAGTACGGAGACAATGCAAAGTGCTTTAATGGTGGAGTTCCTATGTTTTATGGTTAAAACATAGGAAAATGAAAAAGAATAAAAGCAAGTTGGAATAAAATGTAGAAACAAAATAAAACATGGGAAAATAGAAATTAAAAGCAAATATTAAAACAGTTGGAACAGTCAAAGGAAATCCTAAACAAATTATTTTTTAAGCTTGATCTAAAGACAGTGATGCACTGTGGTCATGAGGACACACAGGGATATAAAACTGAATGTCATTAGCAACTGTTTGATAAGAAATGTAATACTCCACAACTTGAGTTGCCTGGTTCTGCTGGAGGTTCTCCTCCCTGTTAAAGGGGATTTTTCCTCTCCACTGTCGCCTCATGCATGCTCAGTATGAGGGATTGCTGCAAAGCCATCAACAATGCAGACGACTGTCCACTGTGGCTCTACGCTCTTTCAGGAGGAGTGAATGCTGCTTGGAGAGACTTGATGCAACCTGCTGGGTTTCCTTAGAGGGGAAACTTTCTCACCAACCTGGAGGATCTGATGGAAGCTGACTTTGGAAAGTGGCTTAAGATGACCTGTTTCATGAATTGGGGACTATATAAATACAATTGAATTGAATTGAGCTAGAGGGAATATAGAAAAGTTACAGGTCCTAGAAAGGAGCCTAGAGGAACTCATTCATTTCCCAGTCTAATTCATAAGATCTGAACCAATTTAACAGATCACCAGATGATCCCTTCCCATTTTCTAATCTATCAATCAGCACTTTGAGTCGATTGGAGAGCTGAGTCCCAGTAATACAAAGACAGAAGTTTCAGATAACTTGATAACTTCAAACCTTTCCTAATGCAGTCTCAGTGTCTTTCTACTGAGGTTAGTGTCTCAAAGCTTGTTGTACTTATAAAACTGTGTGCCCAGTTAAATTTATCCAACATGCTACCAGCACAGACAAGGTAACTCAGTAGAGTGTGAATTAAACACAAGACCGTTTTGTCCAGAAACCCTGTTCTTCCAGCCGGGCCTCCTTCTAAATCAGCGTATGTTCACAGCGCCAGACACCGACATGTTTAATCTGATGGGCAGCATATTGCTTTACTGTGAATATCCTGCCAGAGCAGCACCCAGAAAACACCAACTGGACACATAATTAGGTGTTTTTTTTTGTAAAGTTTTAAGTCTGTATACTCGTATAAACAAGTCAGAGTGCACCTTTCATTACGTTGCCACCCAGGAAGTGGCCTTAGTGCACCCACCGAGCTTCTGATTGCTGAAGCCCAATGAGACCTTAGACTCAAACACAGCAGTGGAGGCACGCATACACCCACACACACACACAGAGTGGAGTGAATGAGTGGACAGGGAGGGAATTGCTGTCTTCCTGTTTGTTTCCTCTCTCCTCCTGCAGTATTAATGCCACTCCACCAGAGAAAGTTGGAGCCGACTGACTGGTCAAAGCCAGGTCTTGTTGCCCTCTCTGGAAAGGCCAAGAGGTGATAGACTTTGGACTTGTTCCAGTCGGTCCTGGCCAACTCTCTAACTAAAACTCTGCTTGTAATTGGCTTAGGACAGGCTCCGCAGGGGCCATCATGTGATAGGTAGCATGGCAGGTTCCCAGAGACTTGTTTGTGTTGCTCTGTCTCCTGATCCTTCGGCCATTCTGTCCTCTTTGCTTCTTCTCCTGCCTCACTGCTTAATAAAGTCATTCGCCGCTGCCAGTGTTTCTTTCTTTACATGTTCTGCTGCCAATTAACACATTTAAAAACTTGGAAAACTGCATATAATCATGAGTATTTAAGTCGTAGTATTGCTCTGTGAAATGTGTGACATACAAAAGTAAAGCGTTGTTTAAGGAGTAATAATATCCTCTTAAGCAAAATAGAGGAACTAGTCGTGATTCGATGCTTTTAGTTTTCAGGGTTCCAGATTTTCATTTTCATAATTTCAGACTTTTCAATACTGAAATTTCCACATTTTTTTTCATATCTTTATTTATTTTGCCTATTTTGGAAAAACTCAGCTGAAGGGCGAACAAAATTGCTGCTTGTGTTCATAAACGGTTCTAAGCACATTGTCTTTTTTAAAAACAGGTTAATTTTATAAAGCTATTGAACCATGAAATAAGTGAAATTGTCCTCATTTAAAATACACATAGCCTACAATAAACATAAAACATGAATATATACATATATATACATACACACTGGGTCATTTATATTATCCAGTGTGTATGTAATAAAAAATAAACTTATTTTCTCACAAAAATAGAATAAGAAGCAAAGAAAGAAAAATATTTTGCCGTACTTGTATGTATATATATATATATATATATATATATATATATATATATATATATATATATATATATATATATATATATATATATATATTAGGGCTGGGCAACGATTAAAATATTTAATCGCGATTAATCGCGATTAATCGCATTGTATTTACAAACTCCAAGAATGAATTCAAAAGCAGTGTAAAGAGCACTTTTATTTTAATGTTCTGCTGCCATATGAACAAAAGTGTTGTAACATTTGTAGCACTTATTTTATACTGGATATTTTCAACCCATCTATTGAATTTAGTGCACTAGTTGATCTTTTCTTCATAAGAGAACAAGCACTGCAGCCAAAATATGGCCTTTTTTGACCTGCTGTATATTAGCCAGTCCCTAAGCTTGATGTATCATGAAACTGTTGACCTTTTGGGTTTTGTGGTTTTTATTTTATTATTACAATTTAATAATAATAATAATAATAATAATAATAATAATAATAATAATAATAATGTTATGTTCAGTGTTTTTTCGCTAATCCACCTCTTACATATTTCAATCCTTATGTAATTTTGTCTGTGTTGTGTGCACCTGCCTGTTGCTTTAATCCTATTAATTTCCCCGTCGTGGGATAAAAAAAGGATTAGCTAATGTTATCTTATCTTAAATAACACTTTTTAATATATGTACTGGGTTCTTTCAAGGTCTTAATTACATGTTATGTGTGGGCTCCAGTAACATCCATCCATCCATCCATCCATCCATCCATCCATCCATCCATCCATCCACTGATCTACCTGGATGTTCCCTGGAGGACTGAAACGCCTCAGTCAGAGACGTCTGTGGGTCTGTCGGGGCAGTGAGAGAAGTTTCGTCTCCTCTCTCCGTTTCTGTGGCTCGACGTTTTCATGTTTTTTCACGTGCTTAGATAAATTTGTTGTGTTTCCACTGAAATGAACCGGCTTTTTACAAAACATACAGCTTGATTTCATTTACGGTATTAAAATAAAGCCGAACGGTGCTACTTCCTCTGTTCATGTTTTTTCGCTGCTGCGTTCTCTCTCAGCTGTTTGTGTATTAAGTTTGTGTGAGAGCTGAGTGGGCGGGCCAGGCTGAGCCTGCGTGCTGATTGGCTGGCGCCGCTGAGCCATGTACGAGAGGGGAGGGGGAGCGAGAGGGCTGCCGTGACAGCGCGCTGCAGTCAGCGCGCCTGCAGACTGACACTGACTGAAAGCTGACATGCGTTAATGCGCGATAAAATAAATATCGCCGTTAATAGTCTAATGAATTAACGCGAAATTAACGCGTTAACTTGCCCAGCCCTAATATATATATATATATATGTGTGTATGTATGTATGTATGTATGTATGTATGTATGTATGTATGTGTGTGTGTGTGTGTGTTTTCTGAATACACTAAGATCTTTTTACCAGACTTTTTAAGCATTTGTAGGGACCTTACCATAGGTAGGTCCAAGATGCTTGGAAGCAACTTTTGTTACTTTAAAATACTTTAAACCTCCAAAAGTACTCTTTTAGCTTTTTTCGTTTACTTTTAACCTTTAAATGAATTAGTTTTTTTTGTCCTTATTTATAAAGCTTTCTCTGAGACACAAAGTCTCCTTTTCCAACAGGACCTTGTTTTAAATTAAATGGCACATAGCTTCGTAAACTGCTGCCTGTTTATCTTGATCAGCCTTTCTACACGTCTGCCGGCTCACATTTCACTACAGAACCTGGATCCAGAGATGTTTGCCTGTTCCTCAATGCCCTGCATCTTCATCTAAACTTTTTATCACGTGTTTACCTACAAATGCAATCTTTTGATCAACAGAAACATGGTGGATTAATTGTAATAAACATGTTTTTCGTTAAAATATTAATATTTCCATGTTTTAATATGATGATAAATGTTTACGGTGACAAATATTGAAGGAAAGACAAAATCAGGGTGAGTAGGACTGGAATTAGTTTCTAAGGTCCGTTCCAAGACGTGCCTGCCTTTTTTGATAGATAGATAGATAGATAGATAGATAGATAGATAGATAGATAGATAGATGATTAGTAAGGGTGAGCTCAATCAAACTTAATACAGAACATTAGGACATCGCTCAGTTTTTTTTCTTTTTTTCTTTTTTTTGATAAACATGTGGTTGTACCCATTTGTTTATGCTAATTTTCTTATTTATACTGCTGTCGTTAACTTATGTTACAGCTTATAAGACTGTGTGAAAGTGAGGAGTCCTCTCCTCCCTCCTAATGAGGCTACTCTAAGGAAGGAGCATATCCGTCTACGGCAGCGTCATTTCTCCCCAGTGCTGAAAATGTTCTGTGAAATCAAAGTTTTTCTTACAGGAAGTGTCATCAATGCCTCTCTTAATTCGGTCTCTGCTGCCACTGGGGCCATATCCCCACGTTTCACTCCCTGCGCCGCCCTCACGCTCTCCCCCACGCTCCCCGGGGAGGAGGCATGTGTGTCTTCAGCGGAGCAGAGGAAACGTAAAACAAGAGGGATTCTATTAAAAGGTGTCAGCCAGCAACCAGATATCAATAACCTCCATGTATGCAGAGCAGAGAGCAACCCATGGGAATCTGTGGTTTCACTCGTCTGTGTGTGTGTGTGTGTGTGTGTGTGTGTGTGTGTGTGTGTGTGTGTGTGTGTTGCTTCTCTCTGTTTTCCAGCTTTACTTTATACGCTCAGAGGTAATTCCATGTATCGTGTCTCCTATTTGTGCCATTAAGCATTTTTCATGTTTGACGCAACACCATATCGGTTAATCATTTCAATATTGAGCCAAAGTTGCAGTGATTATAGTTAGTATTTCCTTATAAGGAGGACAGGGCCTCACTTTAATATCTGTCACACAAGTTTTATCAAGATTTCAGTAGAACCATTGATGCAGTTTATGCAGAATAACACAGACGGCTTCATTATACGTGACGGTCAAAATGAGGAAGTGGCCTCCGGTGACCACCAGGCAGTGGCATCACCTGGATCCTCTTCATGCAGGCTCATCACAGCTAAGATAAGATGCTTTTATTTGTCATTATACGGACCTTCTTGTCTGTATAATGACAAAACCTGCACCTTTTTTCCTTTACAGCACACGCATCATTTCCACAATTCACATACATCTATTAGAATTATTTGGCATTATTTGAACTACAATTAAGCTACAATTTTCTTCATCCAAAAAGTTAAGATGTTTCTGTTTTATTTTCAATTATAAAAACCTAAAACGCAAAGAGAAGTCACAATATTACGGCAAAGAACGGTGTGATTAATAAATATTAACTTGAGGCTTTAGCGTGCCCTATGCTTAAAATTTTACTGACTTACATGCAGGTTTATATAAACCTACATCCTAAATTATGAGCTAATTAACTTATTTACCCACTAATTTATTTTATTAATGAATATTTCTTCTCTTCTCTTCTCACTTATTTTCACTTACCTAATAACTTGAGAATAACAGAGTTGGAAAAGACTCCTGGATAGGCGTTGAAACGTTTTCAGAAAGAACTAAGAAAAAGTCCGGATGACTCTGATTTAAGCTTGTTTGCTGTTACGATGATCCGGATAACTGAGAATTTGCACAGGCATGTCACTAGTATTTCCTAAATTACTAACATCATTATTAATTAACTTACTTTCTTACCTAATAATCAGCTTACTTACAAACGGACTTGGTTTATACTTGCTAATCTCAGTTCTTCCGCTGAATACTGAATACACCGTATTAAAATCTTTACATTTAAAGTCAACTGTTTTATTTATGCATGAAAAAACTGGCAAAATGACAGAGTTTGGGAAATCATGGATCTTTATAAATGAGACGTGTCAGAAAAACAGGAAAGATTACCCGGTTAACTTGCACTCAAACAGATATGTTATGGTCGTATCATAAATCATTTACGCACACATGATTTTCTTTAAAATGCTTATAGTTCTGTTTACCACAGACCTTTTAGAGCAGATAAATGTCGCCTTCGCCTTACTGTTGCTGTGAAGAACATCACTGCAGGTAATAGGATTCAGTTTCCTTCATTAGGACCGTCTGTAATCGGTCACACGGATTGTGTTGTAGCTCGTTATTGCATTTCAGTTCTCTATAAGAGAAATAAATATTTCTACGGTGTGCTCTGAGTAAACCCAGCTCGTGCTTTCAGTTGTCTTATCGCCGTCATGACTAGCTCACCAATCCTGCTGTGGCTAACTCTGCAGAAGCTGACCTCTGACCTGGCTGGCGTGGAGCAGCAGAAAAAAGTTTTGGAGATGGAGCTTGAGCAGTGGAAGCGGACCGCGTTCCCCCCTAAAGCCGCGCCTCCACCCGCGGCACCAGAGTGTTCCTGTCAGGGCAGAACCGCGGCTGCCCTCCAGTCCCTGGAGGCGGAGGTCAAACAACTGCAAGTCAAACTTAAGGTTAGTGCTCACAGCGTTAATCATCTACCCTCATGCTTTACCTTGCCGTGCATGCCTTTAAGGATAAATCTCTTAATAGGATAATGGTATTAAATAGTGTGTTCATTTCTAATTTTTTGCTCTGTGGAGCATGAATGAATAATGAAGCGTAAAAATTTCAGACCCGTCTGTGTGTTCATAAAGGACCTCTGAGTTATCTGCAATTTACATAAAAGAATAAACAAAAGTTAAATTATAAAGGAATACACTTTTTTTTTTAAATCAATCTTGAGGTCTTTTTCTTTTTGTTGCAAATCCTGTACATGCTGCACTGCGCCACAGCCCAGCAGGGCAGGATTAAACATGCATTTTTAGTTGGAAAAATGTCTTAGATTTCATCAAATATCAATTTCTTTAACATTTTTACTGAAAGTCTCAAAGTCCTTGAAGCTTCTGCAAGAAACCCTGTCGAGGTTTTACTTTTCAGATCATGTGAGGAGGGGAAAGAAAAAAAAAAAAGAAAACAAAATTTTCCAGCCTCTTCATTTACACCACCTGAAAATGCATGTGATTTCAACATGAATTAGCATTTCATAGCATTTGATCTTATTTCAGAGTAGCTGTCAGAGAGATGAGAAACATGGGGGGGGGCAACAGCAGCGATGCACCCTGCATGGCGGGGATGAGGTGCGAGCGGTGCCACAGCGTTATCGCCCTCTCAGCAGCTCGCTCATCAGTGTCACCGAGCAGATTGCCGCTGTCGGTACACACGTCTGAGGAAGTCATGGCAGGTGACACCTTAACGGAGGGGGGGGGCGCGGCGAGGGAGGGAAGGCGCGCACGCCTGACAAAAAGCTTTTGATGGTGTCTTCGCCAGCAAAGTGAACATGCTTGTTTAACCGCGCGGCATTTTTATAAGCTGCCGTCTCATCGTGACGTCCTTTTAAAGGCATTAAGTTGACACACGTGTTCGATACTCCTAAAGTAAAAAATAAATTGGGATATAAGGAGTTTTGTAAAAAAAATCAAGTCAAGGCAAATTTATTTGTGTAGCACATTTCGGCACGGAGACAACGCAAAGTGCTTTACATGATTAAAACGTAGGGAAATTAAACAGTTGGAATAAAATGTAGAAACAAAATAAAACATGGGAGAATAGAAACTAAAAGCAAATATTAAAAACAGTTGGACTACAAAGTTGAACTAATTATGTTTAAAACAGTTTAACGAGAACAGTCAAAGTCAATCCTAAACAAATGTGTTTTTAATCTTGATTTAAAGGAACTTTCAGCACTTTTACAGTTTTCTGGAAGTTTGTTCCAGATCAGTGGAGCGTAGGAACTAAATGCTGCTTCTCCATGTCTGGTTCTGGTTCTGGTTCTGGTTCTGCAGAGCAGGCTGGAGCCAGAAGACCTGAGTGGTCTGGAGGGTTGATGCCCTGATAACAAGTCTGTGATGTATTTAGTGTAAAATCAAGACATTTTTATCTTTATCTGGGTTATTTTTTTATCTTTAGCTTCTTTTTATGCTTGTCACTGTCTAATATATATATATATATATATATATATATATATATTATTCTCCTTAACCTCTTTTAGCACCTCCCTGCCTTCCAATGTAACTATAATGAGGCGGCATGCTGTGCTTGACCCGCCGTCAGCCGCGCTGTAACCCCCCCCCCCCCTCTAAACACGTTAGCAAACACTCGTACCGTGTGCCCTCTCCCCAGAGTTCGAGTGGCGAAGTCACAAAGCAGATGGCCGCTAACAAAGCCCTGCGAGGACAGCTGCAGGAGAAGGAGGACAAGCTCTGCCAGCTGCAGGACAAGTTAGTTCCACACCTTTGTCTTAATTAGTGCTGCTTGTCCTCTTCACCATCCCGTTTTTTTTTTTTTTTTTTTTCCTGTTGCTCTGCCATGTACCTTTTTCTTTCTGCACCTCTTTGTCTCTCTGTGTCTCGGTGCATTCTGTGCAGCTCTCATCTGCTGTGTTTGATCCCACCATGTGGCGGCCCGCTCTCTGCTGCAGCATGAAGCCTGAGCAGCTCAACGGGAGCAACTGAAGGAATATGTGTGTGACGTTAATGTGGGCAGCAAGGATAATGCTTCCCAAAAACATTAAACTTTGTTTTTTTTGTTTTTGTTTTTTTACATTACATCCCCAAACGTAGGTCTATTTTATCTGGCTTTTCTGGGATGGAGACACAAAGCTGTATGTGAAATGAAAGGAAAATGATGATTTATTTAGAAGTAGTTATACAAATAAGTACCCGGGTAAGTATGGTGTGGTTATTGTGCTCCACCTGGTCTTCTGCATACGGCGTCTAACAGGATGTATTCAGCCGCATCCATCCGGCCTCCAACCCTGAACAGCTTCTCTGTCATCCCCACAGCATGATGCTTTCACCACCATGTGTCACAGTGGATTATCTGCTTTATTCAGCCTTAGTATTTAAACGCACAAAGAGATCTGCAAAGAATTAAATCTTGTTCATGTCTGACCTGAGACTGCTTGGTCCCCCTAAAACAGGCATGTCCAAAGTGAGGCCCGGGGGCCATTTGTGGCCCCTGTACAGATTTTGGGTGGCCCCACAACTGTATTTCAAGAATGATTTGGTCCACCAACACAGGTGGCTGATGCAGATGGAAGATTTTAGTTTTAAATTTGGGCAAATTGTGACAGAAAATTTAAAAATCCTGCAATTTAAAATGTTGAGTACAACACAAAGTATTCATCTTTTAATAAACACACTTTTGACGTTCTCTTTCATTTCATAGTAACATCTATCCAATAACATTTAATTACTCAAATGCAGACTTTGGTGCATTAAAATCTGCTTTGAATTAAATTATTAAAACTGGCTAAGAACAGCAAGTGTTTTCAAAGAACAACTGACCAAAATACCGCTGTTATATTGCTAGACCTAAAAGAGTTCAGTTTATTGCTGTTAAAGAGTCAAATTCAATTATTCTAAATAATAAGCAAAGTGGATGACCATCTTTTAATACGACAAATGAGGAAAACCCCTTGTTCAACCTTTGGATCTACAATGATTTACACATTCATGTCCTGCAGAAATTCTGACTAATATATGTATTTAAAATGAAACTTAAAAAAATTGGTTAAAAAATTGTGTTCATCTTTTGGCCCTCAAGTTCCTTTGACTTGACAATTTTGGCCCATGTACTGAAAAGTTTGGACACCCCTGCCCTAAAACAACTGGACTTCCTGTGGCTGGATGTCAGCAACGGCTTTTTTTTCCCAGCAACTCTTTCATCAAGGCCAGATGTGTGGACTGCACGACGTCAGCGGATTCTCCCACCCGAGCCGTGGATCTCAGCAGCTCCCCCAGAGTGTCCATCGGCCTCTTGGCTGCTTCTCTGATCAATGCTCTCCTGGTCCAGCCTCAGTCCAGGTGGACGTCTGTATCCTGGTAGGTCTGCAGGCGCTCCATCCTCTCTCCAGGTCCAGATGATGGGCTGGTCAGAGCTCTGGGATGTCGATCAGAGCTGAAATTGTTGTTGTAGAACCCGACCCGGCTTTAAACAGGACCAGAACCGTCTGCTGGGCTCCTTGGTCAGGATGCTGTTTGTTTTTCTGATGTTCTCCAAACAAACCTGAATGCACTTACGCACCAAATTCTCCAGAGTTGAAGTTTTGAAATCTTTTGAAAAGCTTCAGTCTTTTGTTACTTTCCCCTCCTGATAACTATTCGCTGCTTCGTGTTGATCTGTCACATAAAATCGCACAGAAGGCTGTTTGTGGTCATGACAAAGTTCCAGAGGATGGTTGATCGGTCTTTCCTTCAGCTAATGAGACCTAATGGGACACTAAACAAAAAAACACACTTAGCAGCATCCTGGCCTACGGGCCACAGCCTCAGCTCCACTTTCACCGCATTATATAATCCCCATGCATAGCTGTAGACGATCCACAGAGGGAAACTGTTGAGATCTGAACTGCGTCTTGGATTTGCACTCAAAGAAAGGCACTAAGAACTACTTGGCTTTCCTCTGGTGGTGTTTGTCCGCTCTGTTCTGTCCTCTGCCTGACATTCTCAATAATACATCCAGGGCGTCTTGCGATCACAGCGGATGTGTGTGTTTGTGTGTGACCAAAGCGCGATGGATCACAGCCCAGCAGATCGAGCGTCCCTCACCTCACCTTCTGTTTTGTTTTTTGTTTTTTTGCCGACATCCGCCGCGTCTCCTTCAGCTTTTTGTCGCTCTCGCGCACACAGACGTAACTCTGGACATTTCTTGGCCTACCGCTCCGCGCGCCTCCACGGAGGGACTCCTTCTCAGAATGAAAGACATGTCTAGACGTCTCTGAAATATACATCTCAGCACACACACGGGGAGCAAGGCTGCTTCGCCTTAAAGAAGAGAAGAGGAGGGGGGGGGCGAAAAAAGAAATGAATTTCAAAGTACACCGGCATGTCCTCAGTCAATATCCGGCACTATGGCCCTGCCTTATTTATGAACCTGCTGCTTTCATCTTTAGCCCTGTTGTCTATCAGCCACATGAAACACCGACCTCTCCTCATTCCTAACAACATACACAGAAAAGTGCTCTCTCTCGCTCCCCATCTAACGCGCCTCAGACCACTGACTGTTGTTATTACAATACACGCATGTTTGATGAACAATATCGGCAACAAGCGCAGAACAAAGGGAACAAACGTGCGAGTGATGGTGGATGTAGTGCGAGGCTCCTCGTCTTCTCTTCCCACTAACGCTCATAAATAGAGATCACACGCTCCGGCAGAAGTTCCCCCCGTATCGCTCATTCTTTTTTATCCTCTATTCTTTTTGGGATGTGGGAGAGAAAGAAAAAAAAAAAAAGAACATCTAAAATAAATGTTGTCCATCTAATTGCCATTAGCAGCGGGGCAGAGGGAGCTGCCGGGGCGCTTATTGCTGCTCTCCGTCTTTAAGTCAACAGCAGACAGTCATCTGAAAGGTTCAATATGGGTTTTCTCATTAATGGCCAAATCCATGGGGTACCCAGCCAGCGCTACTTCCTCCACCCCCCCACCACCCCCCCAAGGTCCCCAGGCTAGACTCCCCTCTCATTTCATTTAATGTCACTCCAATAGGACAAGCTCACACTTATTTAACCAGCCCACCCTCCACCTCTCCTCCACCTAGAGAGACGGGGACATTTGCTCACACGGAGGCATTTGCCGTAGCGTTGCGTCATCTGTTTATTTAAAACACGCACGCACGCACGCAACACGCTGGGTGTGTGCGTCGGCTAAGAGAAGCCACTGCATCTTTGAAATAAAAAAAATAATAAAAAAAATCCACTTAATTAACTGCATCCTTATGATCTTTATTCTATTTGTTCCAGCTCCCCGAGGTACCGACAGCCATGAAAATGCCTTATGTCTGCCTTTTACGAAAACAGAATAAAACATGCTAACACACTCGGACCACTTAAAAGAAGGCCTCTCTGCAGAAATCGGCAACATTAAGCATGTAAATAGAGGAGATTATCGAAATGGGAAGTGACAAGTGCCGCGTGTTTTCAACAGTTGAGACATAAACAGTTTACGGCACACCGACATTGTTCCTCTTAAGGGAGCCCCTCTCAAACAAAGCAGCCTTTTTAGTGGCTGTCTCCTTTACAAACGCCCGTCCCCTGCACAACGCCTCCCTGTTGATGTGTTTATGTGACCGAGGCATCAAATAATAAACGTTTAAAGCGCTGCGTTACGGCCACTCACGCCGTGTCGCCGCTGATTTCAGACGCCGTTTGTCAAAAAAGGGCTCCCCAGTCACGCTTAAAGCGCCGGTCCCCGCCAGAGCATTTGTTCCAATACATGCCAGTTAGAATTATACATGCATCCCCGTTTTACGCCCCTCCACTTAGCCAAGCAGCATGCCAGTGTATTTAGTTGTCATAATGAGCTGTCATGCCTGATGCATCGCGCTGGGACTCTGCGCCTGCCAGCTCCGCTCGTGTGCCGGTGTTTGTGTGTCGTCTCCTCCGTTCAGTCGGCTGTGTGTAGACGGACGCTGCGACTGAGGCCGCGCCAGCTGGGGAATAACGTGGTTTTTTTTTTTTGCATCTCGTTTAAGGCTGAGCCACACGGAGCGAGACGTTGCCATGAAACGGCAGCTGGTGGAGGACCTGAGGACTCGGTTGAAGTTCCTGCAGGAGATGGAGAAAAGTTACCGGGCTCAGGTGGAGGAGCTCGAGAAGAAGGTGGGCGCAAACAATTATGGCGTGTCTGTTGCCATCAAACTGTTGAACTATAAACTGGAGTCTGCACCACATCTGTACATTTGCACATCTGCGTCACTACATCGCTATCTGACATTACCAATTCTGCCGAACTCTTAGTTTCCCTTTACTCAACGGAAATGCATTTTTGCACCATTATTTTGCACATTAAAAATGGTTTGTAAATTCTCCTGCATAATGTGACGGCACACTGTTTTTCTCCTGCACTGTTATATGTTAACATTTTGATCACTGCTGCACTTTATATTGTAATGTTGCCTTATTCCAGCTGGAAACTCCCTACACTCTTATAAGCTGTATGCAACAAAATTTCGTTCTGTATGCACTCATACGTACAAAATGACAAATAAAGTTGTCTAAGTCTAAGTATTACACAGCTCTGTATTAGTTCCACTTTCAATGAAGACATTTCAAGTATAAGTATGTAAAGAAGGAGAAACAGCAGTATATATATTACTTTTTCATGCATAAAGAGCTGTGAAATGCATGCCACACTTTTCAGATTGTTATTCAGAAAGTAATGCAAGAAGCATCTAAAATTTCTCTTAACCTTCAATATATTACCTTCCTGTGGTTGCTCTTTCACATAAAATAGCTAAAAGCATTAAAAAAAAACGTGTAGGGGTGTGAATACTTTTGCAAGCCCAAGCTTGTCGGGACTTTGTTGCAATCAACTGGTTTCCTTATATAGGAAATTTTTGACCAATTTGTATAATATGATTGAATTTGACTTTGTAAAGTGCCTCGAGATGACATGTTTCATGATGTGGCGCTATATAAATAAAATTGAATTGAATTGAATCATGTGAACTGAAACGCTGAAGCTGCTCACCTGTTGCCCTGCGTTCAGGCCAAGACGCTGACGGAGGAGGCCTCCAACAGGAAGGCGCTGATTGAATCGCTGAAGAGGAGGCTGAACGTTGCGACCGCGGAGAAAGGCCAGCGCGAGGCGTCCTGTGCAAAACTGACCGAGGACGTAGAGAAAAAGGTTCGACACAACCGACCAGCCGGCCAGCAGTTCTTTAGTGAAACACCCTGAAGTCTGTCTGCTGGTATCTTCTCCACGTTTCTGTGGACATGAGCTGAACTGAAGAAGCTGATCCTGTTTATTATCGGGCTGATGTGTTTCCTTTCTCTGTTATCCGCCAGATTAAAAAAGAGATTTTTTATCTGAATGCCTGGATAAATAAAGGTTGCATACGTTGTACTTACTCTGCTGTACCCATACATGTATACCGGTCTGTTAAAAGGAAATCACGTCTTCTGACTCTTTTAGCTTTAATTAAATTGTTCAGTTGAAGCTCGTTAAAAGGTGAATTAGGTGTACACACCTAATTCACACACAGGCATTAAGTAATGCATTAAGTAATGCTGAGCAGTAGTTTAATGTATTCTGCTTGTTTTCGGCTAAGATTACTGTTTTTATTAGCTAATTCATTCTTTAAAATAATAGTCGTATTGGAATCCTTTGTTTTAAAGGCTTTATTGTTGTGATGTTTTTGTATTCTGTGCTCATTCTGAAGTAAACGAGGCTCATTTTCTTCCTGCTGCGTTCTCGGCATTCTTCCTTCCAGGAGCAGCGGATCCACGCCCTGCAGGCCCGTGTTGGAGCCAGCGAGCGGGCCTTGGCTGCCCTGGAGCAGACGGCCACCGAGCAAATGGAGGGGTTGACCCAGCAGAGCTCGCAGGCCCTGGACAGGCTTCAGAGACAACTGGGCCAGGCGCGCTCGCAGCTGGAGCAGCTTCATTGTTTCATCCAGGTACGGCGCGGTGCTCAGTGTGCATCACCTCTGCTTTCATAACGAAGCCGTTTTAGAAGCAATTAAGCAACGGTTGACTCTGTTTGACACATACGGCGCTGCGCTCGCAACAACTTGTCCAAAAAAGCTGCACAGCAGTACTGATGAGCTGTTACGTCTCCGCTGAAAAACAGGATGTTGGATGAGAAGACGGGGGCCTAATGTTCTTAGAACCGGACTCAATCAGAGCTGGCTGCACGCTGCTAACGACTGGGTCGTTTATCACAAACAGATTCACTCATGAACTACATCATCTTCGTTTAAATCTGCTCTCTGTTGTGTCCGCGCTGCGCTTTCATGCATGACAGATGTTGTAAGTTTCTGTAATTTGACTCCTCAAAACTTCTCAGCTTCACACATTTATTCACAAAGTATTTTATCTGGAGTAGAGCTTGGCTCCAAGGTGCATGAATATTTATCGGCTTTCCTTCAAAGGGACTGTTTCTGATTTTGTTTACAGGACCTTCGTAGTGTTTTTGACCTCTGTGGTCACCAACAGGAATAAAGGTTTTTTTTTATGACAGATAAACACCAAGATGTAAAAACAACTGCAGATTTCTCTTTTCTCGCTGAGTCCAGGGGGAAAACGGACAGCTTCTTGTTTCTCTCTGGCTCGTTATTTGGGTTTGCTGGTGTCACTGACATTGCAGAGGTAAAGTCAGGGGGAAAATGACCGTTTTCATCTTATGTCGTTTATTCACTCAAACCAACGTCTGTCTATGTCTGTGTCGCTCTGTTTTTTTCATAGATGGGTCCATAATGAGCTTACATGATGGGAGACTTTGGGATTTCACGTCTTCTTTTATCTTAGATTAGAGTTGTTGAGAACTCAATAGACTGCACCCCAGAGTAGTCGTCCTGTTGAAACATCCAATTAACTGTAACACGACCTCTTCAGGAATTGGTGTATCCAAACTGATGCATCGTCCCTGATGAGAAACCTCCCACAGCATCACGCCTGACCCACCGTGCTTCACGTTGGACCGTGGCGTGAATGCTGGACCTTGCTTTCAGCCATTAAAACTGTTTTAAAGCCAGACTTTAAGCGGGCTTCCTGCTCATAGCTACATGTGAACAATCTTTAAACTCCTGGAGCTGATCACTGAGTAACATTTTAGATGTACTATGATCAGTTTGAGCCGTAGTTTTGAGCCAGCCCCCCACCCCCCTCCCCCACCTCTTTCTGCATTTGGTTTCAATTTCAAAGCATTCGAAACATTGTTCAATGAACAGACATTTCCTGCACTTCTTTACGTTTTCTTCTCCCCAATCAGCTTTTTCAGTAAAAGTACACTTCTGAATAATTTCTTGAATAATTTTGCTGACGTTTTCAGAAAGGATGCCCTATAGAGCAGGTAAAACTTTTACTGCCTCATGGTGCGTTCACACTGGATGTGATTGGCCATTAGGGGCGAAGCGGTCCGCGGTGCGATCCACGCGGGGCGGTGACCTCCGCAGCCGTTCACCTCAACCAATCAGCGACTGGTTGTTGTTGTGACATAAAGCTTTCTTTTAAAGAATTTCAAAAGAAAAATTTGTGTCGACGTAGGATCAATTAAGGAATGTTCTTCAGAGGTTTGTGGGTGGCTTTGGAAAAAGATGTTTAAATTTAGCTCTTAATAGGACTTAAATCATTGAGCATTCGTCCTCCTCTTGTAGCTCCAGAACCGACTCACCTAGCCGCGAGTCGGTTCCAGCCGTAGCTCCTGGACTCCCTGAACATCTCTGGAGGAGCTAGTGGAACTGCAGGGACGGCGGCGCCGCTGTTCGGCTTTCCCCGTTAAAATGTGTTGGCATCATGCTGCAGGAGGGACTGGTGCGCTGCACAAACATGGCATCACTGGGAAGAACATTTCCTACAAATATTAAGGCAGCATCACAGTAGCGTTTCCATTACAAATGTACGCAAAACATTGTCGATATTCTGCTAATTTTCACAATAGCGGTGTTTCCATTAAATAAGAAATGCAATTAAAACCGTAAGTTAATACGTTTATTCACTCGAGTATCTCGTCCATGAGGGAGAAGTATTTGAAACTAATCTTTTCCACTTTTTGCCGAGCTTTCTCTTCTCCACCAGGTATTTCTGCTTCTGAGTTTTCCATTTTGAACGTGAGATTTGCCACTTCCATCATGGCCGCTTCTAGATCTTAGCAAATGCTCGCAGTTTTTTACTGTTTTGAGTTGACTATGTTGGTAATACCCCCGTCACGAAATAAATGTAAGAAAAAAAAAAACACGCCGTCTCCTCATGAATCCAAACATGCAGCGCCATCATCCTGCTACTACTTCCTGTCGTCTTCTTTGCAAGATATACCAATTTCAAAATGGCCGAAAAACCGCCTCAACCTAGCGCCAAAACCTTTTATCGAAAAATAGGAGTATTTTCAAAATTGCCCTGTTTTCATTAAACAAATTTATTTTCGTAAATACAGTTTGCGCAGTTTGTTGGTGAATGGAAACGCGATTGTTGTGTGAATCTTGTGGAAGGATACCAGAATGTTTGATCGAGGCTATTCCCCACTAAACGTATGTAAGCCTCCCAGGTTGAAGAACTTGTTTTTCAAGCAAATAAAAATCTGAGATAATTTGGGTTATTCGGCCCAAAACAGGAAATGTTTCGTCTAGTTCAGCGGCAGACAGGGAGATATACGGCTGTGTGCTTTTCTACAGGGTGACCATCTGGTTTTAACTGTAAATTGAAACAGACCACCAACCAGAAAATCCTATTTGACCATCGGGAACAGCCGCCCCTCTCTTGCTGTGGACCTAATTCATCACCCCCTGCTGTGTTTGTGTCAATCTGTCTGAAAGTGATAAAGACTGTCCATCACCTGAGCTCAGCCACACCTGTCTGTCTACAGAGAAAATAGCTGACAGATAGATAACAACGGCAGAGATGTTGTGCTCACAGATGCATCAGGTGACTTCTCCCAGCTTTGCTGCGGTCAGTTCAGACGTAAAGGAACTACTGATCATTTATCTTAAAATGCCTTTTATATTTGAGATTTGTTTCAAATGAGCAAATGATCTAATGTTTTTGCCAATGTTGAGCAAACAGGTGGCATAGACATAATCAAACATATAGTTATGGCCACAGTTATGTATATTCCTGCTAGATTTGGGTTTAAAGTGATCTTTAAATTTTACCGACATGCTGCTTCTCACTTGAAGTAATAGTAATGTTTTAAAGGGTCCTGGTGTGGATCTAGCAGAGGATCTATGGATGAACACTGCAACAACGGAACTAGAAATAAGTAAAATGTTCTTAAAATCGGTGTATTTGTCCTTGATTTGAGCAGGTAAATAAGATGATTTGCCAATGGAATAATATTTTTGCACTTAAAATAGGAACAATTCATCTCCATCATCTTATTTCAAGTGCAGGATGTCTAACTATCTTATTTTAGGGGTAAAAATACTCGTTCCATTGGCAGATAGTTTTATTTACCTGCCCAAATCAAGGATAAATACACTAACTTTAAGAACATTTTACTTATTTTTAGATCCGTTTTTGCAGTGAAGCAAAAGATTAGGGTGATGGCGAGGAGACCATCCAAACTCAAAGACCTGGAGCTCATCGCTAAAGATAAATCATTGAAATACCAAAGAAAAATACAAGCAAAGAGAAAGTGAATTTATTTCAACATGCAATTTTTCTAATTAAATTAATGTAAAAACACTTTAAATTATTTATCTAGGAATTCATACCATATGTGTTTTACTGTCCTTTGAGAGATACCTGTCTCTATTCCTAAATACATTTCCTGACTGAATGAAGATGATCTTTAAACCTGCCAGGAGTAAGAATAGTTTTTGGGTTTGATCGAGTCACATGTTGTGAAAGACTCGCATCTGCAGTAATCTGCAGCCCTAGAATGACGGAAGAACTACACGTTGCTGCACACAGATGCGTGTCGTGCGGGTGTTACTCGTCTCCTCCATTCCCATAACCTGAGCTGCTGAGGCCATTGTGTTGTTGTTGAGGATTCACATCATTGTTTGTCTCCCCCTGGCTCCTGTGATCCCCTATAAGAACAGCGAGGCCTTTGATTGGACTGCCTGACGTCCGGAGGAGATTTACTCTTGTCATGTATTGATCAGGACCGCAGGGCTGCTTGTGTGCTTGTGTGTGCAGATATCGCAGTGTCTTTATGAGCTGATTTTTTGTTCTCACTCTGTGTGTGTGTGTGTGTGTGTTAAGATTTTTTTTATTTATTTTTTTTATTGTGTGCCAGCAAACCCTTTTGGCCCCTGCACACGCCCCGGGCTGTAAGCACCGCTCTTGAACTGCTAAACAGTGGCCCTGAGTATTGCGACCAATCCACACAGTGCACACACACACACACACACACACACACACACACACGCTGAGATTGTTCTCTTCCAAAGAAAGCTTTGAGTTTTTATCCTCACAGAAAAACACTCCATTGTGCTTAGTTTCTGCACTGCTCTGTGTTTTCTGGTGCAACATTGATCTGTTATCTATCAAAATGATTAGCCGTACGTTTACCGGTGAGAGACGCATCCAGAACAGAATGTATTCCATTCTGTGGGGTATTATGGTCTGCAGTTTTTGAATAATATATAATATAATTCAGCAATGTGTTGTGCTCGTTATGTTTATGAATGTCTTAGCTTATTTTTAACGTAACAACTATTCAAGGGGAAGCAAACGCTGATGCAGCAGTTAATCAGCTGGTGAGCATAACTGACCCGCTTTACCAGCAACTTAACCCAAAATATTTACTTGGCTAATTATGATCTCAGTTGTGTGTTTACTGTCAGAAGACGCACAAATGTGTCCGTCATCACATCGTCCGTCCCGGGGTCGGCAAACCTGCGGTCCCAGAGCCAAAAGTGGCTCTTTGTTTGGCTAAAAATGAAAAATACTGCAATAATAATGCAATAATAACAGGTGAAGGTTTTTGCTGTTTTTCAATTTGTCATGGAATGATCGCCTTAAATTTCCACAACAGAATGGCAATAAATAATAATATTTTCTTTCATTATCTATCTAAACTGGGAGATTGGTTAATTGATTGATTGATTGATTGATTGATTGATTGATTGATTGATTGATTGATTGACTGAAGACTTTTCGCTTTTTATTTTTTGCATCATTTTCCACATATATCTACATCCCATAGAAGATTGTGTATTTGTCGTGTTTTTGCAAAAGTTTTTTGTTTTAGTTGCGTTAAAGAATGGCGGTTCTTTATTGTGTTAGATGGTTATCAAAAATTAAAAGATGTCTTTTCTAAAAACAAAAGAAGAGACGTGTAAGATTCACATCCTCAAAGGAGTTTTATTCATCTGGCTTGAGAGCAGAAATGGCTCGTTAGATTGTAAAAGATGCAGAGCCCTCGTCTATCCACTCATTCGTCCATCTTTCTATCTTTCTGTCCGTCTCTCCATCCATTTATTCTTTCATTTAGCTCTTTCTTCTTTATTTACAGTTTTCTTGTCCAATCTATGTAAAAATATCTCAGCATTAAATTTATAGTGACTCTGTTTATGTGGGACAAAATTAGAAAACTGCGTAGGAACAGTGAAGTTGTAAGAAACTGTTATAAAGTGAATTATGTTCTGTAGATATATCCGCTGTTTGTGAAGGTTTCAACTTAAAAACTAATTAAATGTTATGCGTTTGAGATTTTAATACTCCAAATCAGGAAACATCGGAAAAGTTAATTCAAAGTGTTTATGACCTTTTAAAGGCACACAGGATCTGCTCTTACTATTGCAGGTCATTGTGCAGAGCTGCAATTTGCACAGTAATTAATTTTCTTTGTCAGGGTTTGTTTTGATCGGCATCAAACTAAAACGTCATGGAGCTGTTTTCTGATTTATAAAGACAATATTGCCATTATTCTTTGTCTTTACCTCTCCATTGACCTCTATATAATATCCTTAAGGATATTTATCATTTGTGAGGCAAAAGGCTGATGTTTTGTAGAAAACATTTTATTATGAACAATCAGATTTTTAATTTAGCCAAAAACTTAAAGTAAAATGGTTTAATGTTGGCTGTGTTAGTTTTTAGTGAGAAATCAAAGTCAGCCTCAGGCACTCAGACGGCTGCATTCATAGTGACAATTTCTGAATTAAGACGTGTTTTAGTCATCATCTTAAAGCGCT
This sequence comes from Fundulus heteroclitus, assembly GCF_011125445.2. Taxonomy (NCBI): domain Eukaryota; kingdom Metazoa; phylum Chordata; class Actinopteri; order Cyprinodontiformes; family Fundulidae; genus Fundulus; species Fundulus heteroclitus. Next base: position 39,489,812 of record NC_046365.1, on the reverse strand, counting down.
GATTTATATCCAGCATATTATCTTGGTCTGAATTTTTCTTAATTAAGTATTTATGGGAAGTGTATACAATTCTTGTTCAACGGGGGTGAATATCTTTTAAGCTGCAGCTAAAATAAAAGCATCTGCAGCCTTAGTTAATGAGCTGCGTCTTCCTTTGTGGTTTTCAGATCCAACAAAATAAACCAGAAGTTTTTACTTGTCCTTATGAAGCTCATCTAAAACCACCATCTTACTGTAAAGGAAAACAATCCCCTTTGTTTTTACTCAGTATGAAATTAAATTTGACCGCTTGTGAAATTAAAGTGATTTTTAGCCAGTTGGGCAGGCCCAATGTTTTACGTTTTTTTTTTTTTTTTCTTGTGAGTTATTCACATATGATGGTTATGAAGTTACACATACCTGAATATGTGAATTTCTGTCTATTTTCCAACAGAGCAATTGTTTTTTGCTGTTTACCCTGGGCCCTCGGTATCTCTGAGTGCTTCGTAATGGAAACCGTATCCAGTGCGTCCGTGAGAAATTCAAAGAAGTGGAGCTGTGTGCTGCATGTATGATTAGCCTTTTAGCTCCGGTCCCCCGACTGGACGTTGTGTTTTTAGGTTTAACAACACTTTAAACCGGCTGCCGTCTTTTTTTTTTTTTTTTATTGCTTCCTGTTCCAGATCGGGTGCTTTGCCTTCTTTGTTTTAGCGCGCTGACTTCTGTTGTCTCGAGCTTTCTCCCACCTGACAATCCACCCAAGGTCAGCTTTTCAGCCAGCTTGCAGGGGAATGATGCAGAAGATTATTGCCTCGATCAATAAGCTCAAAATGAAGCAAAGGGGAGTTTACTTTATTGACTTCCTCGTGTACAGTGGCAGATTTAACATTTAATTGTCTCTCTGTATTTAGAGCATCCTCCCATTCAGCGCCTGACAACTGTGCCACCCCAGGCCTTCCTCGTCTCGCTCGCCGCCCACTCGGGCACCATTTGAGACGGCCCCTCTTTAGCTTAATTATTAACAGTGTTATGCAGCCCTGTTGTACTGTAAGACGTTTCAGAAAGCAAATAAATAAATGAATGGCTGCATTTTCATAGCGCTCTGTCTTTCTCTCTCTGATGCGTGATTTTCTGCCCGTGGAGAGTTCAGAGAAACTCGGGGTGTGTTTAATATCAAAGCCCCCGCTCCCCCTGCTTTCATTCAACGGGGCAACAAACCCCGAGGTCCACTCTCCTGCAGGGGAGTGCGAGGCAAAACCGAGGAGAGTCTGAGTTTGTCAAACTCAATATTCCTCCATAATGTACCAGGCCTCTCCGGCGCATGCTTGATCAATTTCATTTATTCATCTGCCGGGCAGCGCTAGCCCTCTTGTTTTTCTACATCCATTTCATCATATTCTTCTCCTCCCCCTTTTTTCTCTTTTTTTTTTTTTTTCCTCCTCCCTTCCTAGACCCTGGCCGGTGAAATACTTTTAGACGTTCAAGAGGTCAAGCAGCAGTTGATGAGCAGGAGGAGGCAGAGGCAGGCCGGTTCTGTGGCGCCGAAGAGCAGCCTCTCGTCCAAGTCCATCATCAAAGCCAAGTCCATCGCTGCCTCCATCCTCAATATGTCAGAGAATGATCTGGCAGATATAATGGAAACGGATCAGGTAAGGCCAAAGGACAGCGTTTTTACTCTCAACAAGCAAACTTCAGGAGGATCTGTATCTTGTTTAGAAAACCTCCACAGCTTTCAACACATATCAGAGTTTTGTGCTATAAAAATTTGAAACATCCTGAAAGTTTCTGATTGACATTTGTACGCATCACTGGAAAGGAAAAAAAAACTACCATCAATATTGACTTACAGCTTATGGTATTTTGTGTGAATATTGGAATTAACTTATTGCCCTGACCTCAGGAAAGTCCATGTTAACGCCTGTATTTTAGGGGTATAGTAAGAAAAAGAAGCACTTTGTGGGTTTTTCAACATCTGGACTGATGTTTTACTTTGTTCCTTTTGTCACAGAAATAATGCAAAGCATCTATTTGATTTAACACCTTAACATACGTCAAAGAAAATAATGACATTTTATTAAAATAAAGTAGAGGGTTCAAAATGAGTTGTATTTCTAAAGCAAATACCTGCATATGTCAAAGTCTACAAGTTTCTTTTTTATTTAACCTTTATTTATCCAGGTTGTCTCCTTCGCCTCCAAGATCCCATTTACAAGAGACCTGGTTTTTTTTTTTTTTTTTTTTTTTTTTGCCCAGTGCCAAGAGACCTGTTTGGAGGAAAGATAAAACAACAGAAAAGTTACCAACACAGTAGCATTATGAGTAAATGAAAATGTTCAGTTCAGATTAAATAAGCTCAGAACGTGCTAAAATAAAAGGTTTCATAGGATGATTTCTCTTTTTTTCCTTAAAATAAATGTAAATTAAAGTAATCAAGGTAGATCATTTCTGACCCCGCTGCAGAGACGTCCAAGCTGACGGAGCCGAGTAAGAAAAGGCTTTTTTCCAGGTTCTGACGGAGCGTTGAAGGAGATTAAGTCCTGATAGCCAAGTTTGTGGCTGGACTGTCTAAGATTATGTTAAAACTGTGTGGAAATACGACCCATATCTGTCTTTTTCACGGCAGTGTGAACGGCTCAAGTCTGATCTTTTCACCCCCAAAAAATCTGATTTGTACCACTTCCATATGTGGAGCTAATTCAGATATGTATCGGATACTTTTCAAAGCACACGAAATCCGTCATGTTGCATTTTATCAGTTTTTCACGTCTCTCTCCTGTCTCTCACTACATCCACACACGGTAGCAGCAGCTAACGCTCCATAAAACTGTTGTTAACAGCTGTGCTGCTTTCTTCTTACCCTACGTCTTGCTATGATGTGGTCTTAATATTGTCAGCTCACGCTGCAGCTTTCTTATAATAACAAGGAGAGACGCCAGCCGGTCTCTGCGTTTTTTTTATTTGAGGTTTTTTTTCTAACAAAACTTTATTGAACACTTCTAGAAACATTTGCATTCACCATTACTTCCGTAAACAGCTTGCTGCTCTGTGACGTCTCCTTCAAAGCGCCTGCGGGTTGCTTTGTGTAATAGGAATCCAAACAATAACTAACTTCCCCGACTTATTGAATAAGGAAACGGTGAACTGATCAAGTTCCAGAACTTTTATTGAGAAACAGAGCAGAGATCACATAGATGGTTAAAGCAACACGCACTTACACTTTGGGAAGGTTGCAAGTAGCTGCTCACTGCTCCCTAACCAGATGGGTTGAATGTAGAAAACAGATTTCAGTGGAATGTACAATTGCGATGACAAAGAAAGATTTCTTCTAAAAAAAAATGTAGGAGGATAAATAAGGCGGGAACATCTTTAAAGATGAAAATGTGTCAGAGCTTTAGTCTAAGGGTTGACGATGATGGCCAGTTGACCAGAGAATATAAAACCCAGTGATGAGGGAGAGATTCACTCCGTTAGGAACCGTAATGCTCCATGATGGACGGCATCCAGCGTCTGCAGAGACATTTATAGAAACAGCATCAGGCAGGAAGGCTATTAAGACGAGATGCTTCCTGCTCTGAAGCCCTGGTTTGATCAACTTCTTTACGACATGTTCCGTATGTGACTGAAATCAAAGCTTATTTTGAATTTCTATCCCAAGAGCCAAGAAACGTTGTTGGTGTAGCTGTCATTCTTTTTAATCTGAGGGAGTTTGTGGAGCTTTCTGTTTGCTGGCGAACAGCGTAACCTTTGTCTTATTAGCATTAAGGTCTGGTCCAGACGAAGAAGTTTTAGTAAATGTTCAGGAAATTGTCAAAATAATGACCGGGATATGTAGGTAGCACTATAAAACATCCATATATGCAGTTTATTAGCAAAAAAAAAAAAATACATTTGGGGTTGAGTTACACTTTAACTAGTTGTTGAAGCTGGTGTATTGATGGGAAACATGAGCCCTATAAATGATGGAGAGGTTCCTAAAACTTCTGCAGGAAGCCAAAAGATGTTCCACATCAGCTGGGTCTGAAATGTGGAGCATGTAAAATCACAATATGAAGTATTTAAAGGGGAAACATCCAGTTAGACCAGGGGTCAGCAAACTTTACAACCCGAGGAGGCATATTTTTCCTTTGGTCCAGCTAATAAGAATTTGTTTAGAGCCACAAAGGCTAAGTGAGCCTCCAAAATCTAATTACCAGTTTTTACAATATTTTACTACAAGAAATATGTTTAGATTTTTAAATAAAAGAGAAAAAAATATTTTATAAGCTTATTAAATAAAGGAAATTCTTACATACACTGCAAAAAGGGAACTAAAAGTAAGTAAAATATTCTTGAAATGATTGTATTTGTCCTTGATTTGAGCAGGCCAGTTTAAATGATCTCCCACTGGAAATATAGTTTTGCACTTAAAACAACTCACCGCCATCATCTAATTTCAAGTGCAGATATCTAATTATGTTATTTTAGGGGTAAACTGCACATTCCATTGGCAGATAATCTTATTTACCTGCTAAGTGTGAAGGCAAATGCACTTATTTAAATAAAATATTATGTACTTTTAGTTCCCTTTTTGCAGTGTAAGAGAATGAATAAATTTTCTTTAATGCAACATTCAAGTTTCTTTTCATAGAAACAACACAGGAAAGCATGTAAACTCCCCTTTGACCAAAGACCAAAAAAAAATGTTCCCTACAAAACATATTCCTGACATAATTGGTGTAAAAAACAGCACTCGTTTATTACCTCCAGATTTTAAAAACATTGCTTAATCCTTAAGGGGATGGCTGGGTTAGAGTGGAGGTAGAGAGAGGAGGTGCTTGTCACACACCTTGTTTTGGTCTACAGGCAGAGCTCATCAGCCCACCTAGTGGTGAAATTTCACAAGAAAAATAGAAAACAAATAATTTAATGTCATTTTGTATGTATATCAAAAGTAAAAGTCAATTTCTCTTATTATTGGAGTAGTCTGTTTTTACAGATGTAGGATGCGCGGGTCCTTGTTCAGCAATGTCTCTTCTCCCACCTGTAACCAGCTGTTGTGCTGTCTGATGGGCAGCGGTAGTCTCCTCTGCCTTAGCTGCTGTATTTGGCTTTAAATCAAACATCACAATCACTGCAGCTCTTACGCGCCACGTAAACCGGACATGGCCCCATCCTACTGCATTTTAGCCAAGCTGCTGCGCAGATATCACTGCAATTACCCAATATTAACATTACTTAATCTCATGCAACATCGTGCAAACACTCTGTCTGCGCATTGAAGATTTGTTTAACTCAGACTCCAGGATGTGTGAAAATGAAATTATTTTTTGATTAAGCGAACTAATATTGTCTCATAAAGTATTGAACTTTCATACCCCGATTATCCTAAATATGAGAAATAAAGAAAAAACTACTTTCAGCAAAAGGAGTCAATCCCGTCTTCAGGCAGTTGATTAATGTGAATTTCACACCCTTGATCCCAGGTAACCCGACGTAACTGGACTTGTTGGACCACAAGAGTTGCTTTCGTCTCCCCACATTTAGACCTGCGTAACAGATGTTTTTCTAAACGTTGTGCCTGCAGCTTAAGAAGTTAGCTGAAGGGAATGGGATTTACGTCCTTCAAGCCATTAGAACCATTAACACCAGAACAGGAGCAAACAGGGTTCCAGTGGGCCAAAGAGAAGCAGCCATGACTTTTGGTTGACTGACTGAAGGAGATGAACCGTAAATCTGTATTAACCAAGGAGAACATGGAGTGTTTGTTTGGTGCAATGCCAGTGAAACGTATAAAGACTGGACCGATAGCAGTCAGTACCTCCACAGGAAGCACACCGGTGGACTCCACTGATCCAAAGTAGGTTTTCAGGATGAAGCCAAGACCAAGGATTGGTTAAATCCTTTAGAATAAGCAGATAAACTCAAGCACATGGCCAGCACAGAGTCCAGATCTCAAGCCAACTTGAAATTTAAGGAGGATTTTTTTAATGTAAGCAAAAAGGTGAATGGCCAGGCTCGATCCCGAAAGGCAGATCTGTGAGCTCCTGTACGAGAATGCTGGAAACAGCTTGATGAGGAATATTGTGTTTTAATGTAGATATCCTGTTTAAATTCAAGCTTTCAGAAAAACCAGAGGAGCTGCAACAATGTAGTTGTTTTTTGTTTCATAATTTAATATCTTTGTCCCGTTCTTGTGTTTTTTTTATATTTATTATTACATCACGCTTTGCAGCGACTGAGTTTTCAGGTTCTTCTATTAGTGATTTGTTGATTCATTTATTGATTTATAAATCATTTTAAAACATCCAAATTAGTTAATAGAGGGTGTAAATTTTAACTCTCTCGGTTATGTTTGTTTTTGTCTGAGCGTTAAGCTAGGAAACACCTTCAGTGTCCCACGATGGGGAGATCCGGGTGGGACAGTGCCAAAGAAAAAATGCGTAAACATAGACTTTTCACTGACATAGTTGATGTTGGTGAAATGTTTGCTATACACTGATGTGTGACAGTGATCAGGTTATGAGTTCAGGATCTGGTGCCGGGTTTACTGTTGCTGGGTTTCATCCTGGACTTGATTAATTTGACAAAACTATCAACACCTGCAGTTCCTGTCAACTCCAGGTTTCATTACGGTCCAACTCCTCAAACTGCAGCTCTTTGCCAGGCATCGAAGCAGTAACTGAACCGCAGTTCTTGTTATTGACTGCTGTAAGCTTGCTAAAGTGTTTCAAACTATTTTCCAACTTGGTGAGGCCTCCCTCCACCATAGATCATTCCCAGCAAATTCATCAATTAACAACCGTGTTACAATCAGCCCGGGATCTCTGGGGATTTCCTCTCATCTATCACAAGATTAGAAAGAGCGCACCAGGCACTTACTCACACTTGAAACCAATTTGAAGCCGTTGCCGAACAGCTCCACCCCTGTATGACAGAGAGCTGATTCTCACTGGAGAATAAGTCTCTCTTATCACCCTACAAGAGACTTGAATACGGGAACAATCATCCGCTCACCGGTCACAGCTGAGCACAGGTTTACCTCATTAGGGCTGCACTTTGTATTATTATTATTTGATTTCAAACATGATTGGAAATTAAGAGAAAAAAATGGAAAAATACATAATCAACAGAGATTTCAGGGTAGAAAGAAATAAAACGTATTAAGTCAGTACCTTAAAAGCAAAACTGCCCTTGTCTCAATGTGTTGATTTAACAAAATAAGATGAGAAATATCTTTATTGTCCTACACTGGAAAAGTTCTGCCGTAATAGTGCCGAGAACAGAGTTACACACTAGATGAGTAATGAAAAAACAAGTTTATCTATAGTTTAAGGCTGGTTCACACGGCAGGATTTTTAGCCCCATTTTCCCCCGATCTCCACCTTTCCGATAGGCAGCAATTATCGATTATTATTAAGATAATTTTACGAGATATTCCTGCTGTGTGTGGCGTGTTAAAAGCGATCGGGACCGCTCCGACCTCAAATTGGGAATATTTAACTTGATGGATTGTCTTGCCCTGATATCCTAGCGTGTACGGTGTCCCCCGAGGACAAACGAGCCGGCAGCCTGTTGAATGTGACCTGTAGCCAATCAGAAAGTGAGGTGTGGGAAACCCCGACAGAAAAAAAAAAAAACAACTCGTCTCCATTTCATAGTGCAGGAAGCGTAGAGCCGGTCGCGTTGTCTCCGCTTCTTTCACCAACACCTTTTCCTTTTTATGTTTTTTCCACAGACTGTCACCATTATTCTTCCTCGTCGTCCATGTTTAGTTACTCTGAACTCACGTTTGATCTTGAGAGGATTAATAAGATTTCCCATCTTAGATCTGAATGATCTTAAGTGAAATCTGTTGGTGTGTTGAGCTCGCCGTCTGACCGCACACCACGCACTGTACGAGCAAAACATGTTTTATCTACGAGTTTTTATCGTGACGTCATGTTGTCTCTCAGGCTTTGAAAATCGTCCGACTATTTTAAAATCCTGCCTTAAGTTCTACAGCGTCAGAGAGCAGAGAATTTGTTGGTAGCTGTTGGGCTTTATACTTTAAACATTTAACATTGTCTGTAAGTTATGACAAAATAGGTTGATTATATGAATTTAAGTGAGATTATATAATTTTCCACACATACATGCATGCCCATTAATGCATACACAGCAAAGCTAAACATTGTACATACACACCGTACAACAGATACAAACATATGACCTATGAATAATATAATGAATATATCTGCATTGTGCAATATTCATGTCGCTGAGGACTGTTTGGAGAAAAAAAACTTCATGGGTAATATATTACAAATGTTATGAACTTGCATCTTTCATGCTAATGTAACGTTTAGCCAGTCGGACAGAGGCTCGCTGCAGCAGATGTTCACACCGGCCACTAATGGCATTGCTCAAAATGCTAAAGGGCACAGAGGGAAGAAATCTCAACTAAAGGCGTCATCTTAATATTTACCAATAGCGTAGCCATCGCTAGGTTTTCTGACGTCGTTGAAATTAACAAACCTGTTCCTTCTCCATGTTGAAACAAGCTGTGCCTGGTGAACTCTCGTTGTATCTCAGTTGCCTACTTCCTGTCAGCTCTGCTGCCATTCGGGTGCCTCCAGTCGGTTGTTTTTAAATGTTCCCAGGGCTGGGAGCAGCCTTGGAATAACAACATAACACTCACATCCAGTATTGTTGTCATAAAACATGCAGTGAAGGCGTTATGTGGCGCGGGAGCTATGGGAGTTTGTCCTGTAACCGGTGGGGTTGCCGGTGCAAACGTTCAGTCTGGCCCAGGCTATAAATGTACCACCGTTGATAAAGCGCTAAACAAGTACTGGCCATTTATCATTGTTTTACTTTGGAGGTAACCGGGTTTAAATTACCGTGTCTTTTCGTTTTATCGATTGTCTGTTGGACATTTGTTTAGTATAGTTCTGATTTGTGAGACTGTTGTTTTGTCCTTATTTCAACTTTCTGGTTAAATAAAGGTTTATTAATAATAATGTTGTTGTTTTTTCAAAGAATTTGGGGGGATTTTCTCTACAGAAATATTACAGAAATCAGAATTATTCATACAGCTTTTATATGAACGTACAGCCTGTCTTATATGTTCTGTCATATTTTTAAGCACATATTGATATTTAGCTTTTTGCTCCCGTCTGTAATCAGAGAGAATAGCTTCACTTGTATCAAAACTTTCAGTTCCAGAAGAGATATTTCTCTTAAATCTAGTAACAGATTTGTTTTGAGGTGTTCATAATTTAGCATTTGTTTTGTCGTAGTGAATAAAGAGCATAAATTTTCTGTTTATCATTCTCTGCCGATCCTTAAGAGCTACAACACTTAGCTGCTCGTTTACTTGTTTTTATAAGAGTACTTTGCTAAATCAAGGTTCTGCTCCCAATGGTTTGCACTAAAAGGCTACCTTCCCTTCATTGTTACACTTATATAAATATTCAACATGCAAGATTTAAGCCCCAGACTGTAGAAGTGTCTTCCACCGATCCTGATATCTGTGGTCCCAATGATCACATGTTAAAAAGCAACTGAAACTCGTCTTTTTAAACTAAGTTTGTTCATTTGTTGTGCTATAATTTCTTTAATCTGCTTCTCTGTGGCGTTAGAGCACCCTTTGTAAAGTTTAGCTTTAAAGGTGCTGCGCAAAAAAAATATTATCCTCAAACTGAAGTGATATGTTTTAAATTGAACGGGTTTTTTGTCTTATTATAAAAAAAATGTTTAATAATCAGCACAGTCTTTATTTAAATCAAATATTTTCTTTGTTGCAGATCAGTAGTGTTTGTCTGTTTGTTCCTAGTAGGAATGAAGACTTTGTCACGGACATACAAGAAGGTTTTTTTTTCAATCTTTCCTAACCAGTACGCTCATTATTGCGCAACTCGTCAGCTGTGGACACTTTTGAGCACAAAGAGATGCATCTATTGACAGAAGCAGGAAAATATTAATGGAGATATACTCCATTAGATATACAGCACACTTTCTGCATGCATGCAGAAAGTGTGCTGAAAAATCGCCTCTCCGCACATATTTACCCTCCGACATCTTACTGCACTCGTGTTTTTCTTGGTTTGCACCGGAGCTGAGCGGCTCCAGACTCCCTGGGTAACTTGTTGTGGAGTTAATGATCCAGATGTAATAAGGTTGTAATTGTCAGGGCAGTTCGTTTTACACCCTTAATGTTAGATGAAGGGTCAGTTATTTCTTATATATATCTGCCAAGGGTGGACGACTATTGTTACTCAATTATTCCAAATGTGCTTTAAGATGCAGCAACAGACAATCGGCTTCGTCTGAGTTTTATTTTTACTTTTTACTCTTCCTTCAACCCACCTGTCTCCTGTTTTAATCAACCAGCACTTTTCCATTAGCACTGTTAAAAACGTTGGTACCACTTTACAATAAGGCTCCCTTTATAAATGCTTATAAACGGCTTGTAGCTATAATTAATCTGTAAACATGGTATGAATCATTAATAACAGTTTATTATGCATTAATAAATGGCGAGAAAGAGACACAAAAAAAGAGATAAAACTGGCAGGTTTCTTGCCAACCCAATTTGACTAAAATGCTTAAAATTAATGTAATCCATCCGTCCATGTAATATTCTGCTTTATTTCATAGTGTACACTTTACAATAAGGCTTTCTTTGGTAGTTGTTATAATGCAGAGATAAAGTGGAATATTACATGGTACAGAAATATGTTTAAAAATGCTTACTGAGCTTACAAGGCTACACTTTATACTGAAATATTTATTATAGCAACTCTAGAGGAAATATATAGGATTTGAAACGTTTTCGCCAAATATTGATTTTGCTCACTATTTGGCAAGAAACCGGTCAGTTTTGTCTCTTTCTCTGCCTTTATTAATGCATAATAAACAGTTATTAATAATTGATAAAGTGTTTACAGATTAGGTAAATTATAATATGTCGACAAGCCATTTATAAAGCTCTATAAAGGAAGCCTTATTGTAAAGTGGTAGCAAAACGTTTCCACTTTGTTGCAGAAATAGTCCAACTAGATCATCAGGAAACTACACGTGTGGATTTAATGTTAGAATAACTTGTTTTTGTTTGTGTTACCTGAAAAGGTAACAAGCAGCAATAATGAGGCATAAAACCAGCAGATTCCAGTATAGTTGAGCATCTTGTGAAAACAACCAAAGACTCTCAGTGGCAGGTAAAAACCTCTCAGATCCCAAAGTTAAACCCTCAGAGCTCCTGTGTCTAAACCCTGAGGAGTCAGCAGTGATGCAGCTGTTTGCTAAAGGAAATATCGTATCCATAGATGGTTTAATAAACTAGGAGGAAACTGGTGAAGCTCAGTCCTGAACCAAAGCTAATGTCCCATTAGGCGTTTCTAAAACAAAGTAATGCGTGTTATCATCGCGTGTTTATGGCTCTGCTTGTAGAGCAGAGGTTATAAGTCCTCGACACGGTTGTCCTGGGTTTGATTCCCGGTCTCGGTCCATTCGCTGCATATCTTCCCCGTTTTTCTTCACCCTCTTTTCTATCAAATCGTTGTTCAGTAAAGGCCACTTGTGACAAAAACATCTGGAAAAAAAAAATGTTTGTAACAGGTTCTTCCTTTGCCTTCTTCCAGCTTGTTACCAGGTTTCAGAAATGTTGGCTTTGCATAATTCCCCAGACAGAGCCAGAGACATTCCTCCACCTAGGAGCTAAAATGATACTGACAGCACTAATGAAATACTGGATGTCCAACTGGAGTCTTCTTTTCAGCTGAAACTGGACAGTTTTAGAAAAAAAAGGTCCAGTTTGACTTTTTTTTGTTGCACGTTTGTGTTGCTTTGCTTGAATTACTGTGTCGTCGTTGCAATTATGAAATTAGCTGAAACTTCTAAATAGATTAAAAAAATCTCAGTCCTTCTGCAACGGATGTCGTCCGGCCATAAACCTCAAAGGTGGAAGCAGTAAAATAGTCGTCACAACGTCTTCAGCAGTAACACATGAGGTCTGAAGCTAACAGTTTCCACGTTAGTGCTGACTTGTACATACAGGCGCCTTACTCTTCTTCACGCTGTTCATTAGCTGTAGCTGTTAGCGTGGTATGCAGATGTGGACTGGCACACTCTCCTTCAAGGTCCTCTGTGGGCTGATGCTACATTTGTGCCCTCAAGCATCAGGCCCGGAAAGGTTGACGTAAGATGCCGTAGTAATTTACCTCACCAACATCACTGCTTTACCCGCAAGGCCTTCACAACGGGCCAAAGATAAATCTAAAGCAGAATGATTTTGCCATTATGGAGATTTCTCGGCGATAACGTCTCTTTGCTGTTGTACTTTCAGAGGACAGCCACCTGCGCGGAGACTCCTGGAGACCAGCAGTGGTTGGAGCGCCTGAACTTCATCCTCCAGCAGAAGGTCAGGCTCAGACACACATGCAGTAAAATATGGGTGACCTGTTTCTGGCCGACGGGGTTAAACACGTCTCTGTAATGATTTCATACTGGAACGTCAACATTTGCTCACACAGCTGACAGCAGATATTGACGTAGGCTGTATAATTTGACATGTAGGCATTTTTTTTCACACTGCCAGAAAAGAGATTGAAGGATTCAAAAGTTTACCTACAAGTTCTTATTTAGTAGAATTGCCTTTTAGACTGTGTGACCCGGGTCCGTTCTGCGCACACATTTTCTATCAGGGGTTTGTGACGGCGACTCCAAAACTATGTTGTGGCCACTCTCTAACTCATTTGATGCTATGTTGTAGAGATCGACTGATAGAGGTTTTTAAGGCCGATACCGATTATTCTGACATCAGTCTAACCGATACCGATATGTGCTGCCGATTTATGTATGCTGTTTTACTTCCTCCATTTAAATGATAAAAAAAGACAATGATAACAAATGTTACATCATCAAGTATCAAAACTTGATTTTAAAAAATTTTAAAAATCAGTTTCCGACCGCAGTTTGAAAGGTATAGAGCAAGAATGGGCAACTTCCATGATAAAGAGGGCCAAATTTTTTTCAGCACGACCATTGGAAGGCCACATGACCACGCACTTCAAATAATTGGATATGAAAGACGCTACAAATGATTCTTGATAAGAATTTTTTTTATATGAATTTATATCTGTATGTTTACTGCACCAACATATTTTCACATTTTCTGCGTATAAATGCATTTTAAAATGTCTATAAGCAAAAGACATACCGTTTGCTTTAAAAAAAATGCAAAAAGGAATTTGAACTCCTTCATATCAAAGAACAAAAAGTTTGCTTAAAAAACTGATTGCAAATAGTTTCTGTGTATAAAATAAATGCATTTTAACATGTTCTTCATAAGCAACAAAGACAAAACATTTGCTTAAAAAAGTGCAAAAGGAATTTGAACTAATTCATGACAAAGAACAAAAAAGTTTCAAAAAACTGATTGCAAATAGCTCTACAGCGGCTCTGGCAGCTTCAGTGTACTTCTCATATTTAACCTTATGCAAGGTGTTGTGATGTCGACTTCAGTTGTAATCTTTCAGGGCTGATAATGTCTCCAAGCAAACATTGGTTTCCTTTGAATTCGGTGAAGAGATACTCTTCTTCCCATTTTGTCTGAAAAATGCAAGTCAAGTTTTCTGTTTATGCCACTGCTAGTGGCCATGGCTCTTGACTTTCTTCCTCGCTGTTGCAAAAGTTGCTTGTGCCCGCTATTGTTTGGGTATGACACGCCCTCTATCGGTCAAAAGTATAATTACAAGGTTTTTTTTGGGGGTTTTTTTTATTAAATTATTATTGATCTATTCGCGGGCCGCACTGAGTGATGACGAGGGCCGTGTGCGGCCCCCGGGCCGCCAGTTGCCCATCCCTGGTATAGAGAATAAAACATGCATCACGACTCTTATGGCAGCGCTTTATTTATAACGTCTCACAGTGAGAAAAGAGCTTATTTGGTTCGATGGAGAGAAGCAAGAGAAAAAAACACTGACCACCGCTGCAGTGTACGGGCATTTTATGTAAAGTTACATCCTGTACGCGTCGTGATTGGTAATTATTTTTATGTGGATGCATAATTCTCCATGGGAACGAACACAGGCGTAGCAGTGGCAGCTCGCCAGCTGGAGATCAGACGTGGGTTTTTAGATACAGAAACTAACAGATGCCACTGTTTCCTCCTGCTCACAATGAGAAAGACACACAGTTATACAGTTAAAACTACATTGAAAGTTGAAAACGTACTCTTGTTGTTGTTGTTGGCACCCAGTCTTTACCAGCCGCTCTCTGCCAGGGAGAGAATGGCAACGTATGCGCTTCATGTGATGTCAAGGCATGGCTGCTGAATACGCTAACGACTCGCTAACGGCCGATACGATACAGGAAAAAAAATGCAGATATCGGCCGGCCGATATATCGGTCAACCTCTAGTATGTTAACGGTCATTGTTCGTGTTAAAAACCCATTTGTGCCCAAACCTAAACTTCCCCGGCCTCAGGATAATGTTCTTTCCTCATGATGCCATTAGGGCTGAACGATTTTGGAAAATAATCTAATTGTGATTTTTTTATCTTAATATTGCGATTTAATTTAAAATAATTTATTTTCAGTTTAATTTATCATGTCTTTTTAAACATATTAGGGCTGTACGATTTTGGCAAAAATCTATACTGCGATATATTTCAACCCTAATTGCGCTTTATTTTTGACTTTTCTCTGCATTAACCACAAGCAACAAAAATGGCCTGTAGGTAAAGATGTTTGTAAACAAGGACTATTTAAAACAAGTAATTTAACAGTTTTTATTAATCTGACTATTCTCATTCAAGAGAATAGCTTGTTGAATTGGACATCAATCCTTGTGAAACCAACAAACAAGTCTGTATTAATCAGTTTCATCGTACCTGAAAGTTTCTGGTAAAACAGTATGATTATATAAACTCTAAAACAAATTAGATTATCTCACTGCTGCAACTCTCTTCCCTTCCATGTGGAGCCAAACCCACTTTAAACATATTAACAACAGCAAAAGGACGTGTCTGATCCATTAATTGTTACATTGCCAAAAATTGCAGACCTCTGCGATTTGAAAATTGCTTTCTTTAAAATTGCGATTAATTGTTCAGCCCTAGATGCCATTGATTTTGTGACGTGCACCAGTCCCTCCTGCAGCAAATCATCCTCACATCATGACGCTGCCACCCATGTTCTTCACAGTTATCATTACAGCCACTCATTAAGTTTCAGTTGCATCAAACCATAGGACATGTCTCCTAAATTAAGGGTCTTTGAGTGCATTTGAAAGCCGCATTCTGTTTTTTTATTTGTGTTTTTATGCTGGCACTGTTAGGTACTGTAGGTCCACAAAGTTATGGGGTGTCGGTGCCTAAACGCAGGAATAAAAAAGTTTAAATAGCAAAGGAATGAACAAAATCACGTTAAGAATCACTATAATATTTTGACTTTAGGTTGTAAAGTATCTGCTGTTTATTTTTATATCTTTCTCCACGAATATCAGCATCCCATAGAAGGTGCATCCAAACTCGGTTTGCTAAAATTTTGTTTTTATTTAGCATTCAAGGCCAAATCCTTACAAAAACGAGTTGACTTGTGTTTATTTTTAGACTGCTATCCACTTGAAATGCAGAATATCGTGCTATGAACAAAAAAAAGTGTAATTATTGATGAGCAGATGATGAGTGGGAAGATGCAGAAGATCCATTATTCCAGGACGGACTTGGAGAGTTGTGCAAAGCAGCAAGTTTTGAAAGATCTACAGTCATTTTTTTAAATGAGACAGAAATTCTTAATGAGAAGTGAGGAGATTCTCTGCAGGGCCACTAAAATATACGTCGACATACTGATCAGTGAGAGGACCTCCTGCGGGATTCACACCAAAATTAGGACAGAGGTGATCTTGATCCGTTTACTGGAAATCTATCTTGGACATGAAATCCCTGGTGGGACCGCGTATGGAGACCCGGTGCTATTCTCTGGCAAAATGAGATATTTTACACTGAACTTGGAAGTTAGAATCTTAATTTTTGCCTTATTTTTTCCTCTGATTATTGTTGCTATTAACGTTTTGTGTTGTTAGGCTTAAGTGCCATAGAAATGCGCTAATTGAACTTATTTAATGACAAGTTTAATTGCTCATTGCTTCAAAAACTGACCTCTTCATCACTTGAAGCTGAGGAGTTATTTGTCCCGGAGAATGTAGTAAGTTTGCATCGTAGGTTTCATAAAATATTCACTTTAGCCCAAAGACTGTTTTACTGTTGCTTCACGAATGATTTCAATTCTAAGGGGCTTGTTTGCTGTGAGTTACGAAGCCTCTATCTGAAGATGTTTGCATTTCTATAAATGTCAGCTTAGATTTGTAAATGCACTGCGTTGCCGGTGTTGCATTGAAAAAAATTGGGGCACCAGGTTCACGCAAATACAGTAAATAGCAGCAGAATTTGAGTTCCCACCCCAACGATCCTGCTCCGGGCTCAAAAACAATGATTCAAAAGATGAAACAAAGACGGGCGAGTACATCCTCACTGCTGGAGCCTTTGTGTGCTCACAGCCACTCATCTGTGAGCGCTCTGCTGGAGCTGTGCTTGAGCACTGTCAACGTCCGCTCGCTGTGATACGCGTATGATTGAGAGTGTCGAGCGTGTGCGCGCGCGTCTTGTCTGTGCTCATGTCAGCAGCTGCTGCAGGCACTCATGCGTCGCCTCCGCACCACGACACACAGCAGACACTGTTCTCTTGTTCCCCAGATCTTCTCCTGACCTTTCCACCTTCCTCTCCCCCTCCCACACTAACGCACACACAGCACTCCACCGAATCCATGTTTTTCCCTTCTAGCTGGACAGCTCTCAGTCCCTGCTCTGTCTCTCTGTGCCGTCCTCCTCTGTCCCGCACACCTCTCTTTCTCTCCCTCTCTCTCTGGCTCAGACCCCGAGGCAGCTTGTTAGTGGGGAACTAAATATTGATTTGGCGGGCCTGTCGATGCCGGGAGAATGAGCTAGTGTCCACCAGAGACCTCGGCACCGGCAGCCTGCTATCGACGTTTTCCGTGGGCAGAACAGGAGCGGTGGAGGAGCGGGGGGGTTGGGGGGGGGGGGGGGGGGACTTGAGCTGTTGTGCAGAGTGGAGGAGGAGAAGAGCCGAGTATGACAAGGCTGAGACTTGCCCCCAGGTCCCTGCAGGGACCTCTGGGACCACTGCAGTCATCCCCCCTCACTGAATCAGACTTTTTCTATCCCCTTTCAAGTCCATCTTGTTCTGGTTTTTGTTTGTTTCTTTTTCTAAATTTTTATTCTGCCTGTATTTCTGTCTTTTTCTCTCCCTGCTTTTTTTTAATCTGTCATATATCCACATCATGTGGATGTCAGACTCTGTCCTTATGCTTTTTGTCCTTTTTTTGATTTGTCAGTCGGTCCTTGTTATGTCATTTCTTCTGTGTCTTCTGTAATCTTAAAGGACGCTGATAAGATTTTACTTCCACCAAAGCGTTTTCAGTGCATAACCAGAGCCTTTTGTTTACTGGTTCTGTAAAAAGTACCGGTTTAGATTCCCACATCCAGAGGGCAAACTCAGAGGCATTCGTTCTGTCATTATGTTATTATAAAACTCTCATCAAGCAAATACTTCATCCTCCCGCTGGCATCTTCTGAGATTCTATGGAGAATTGCAGGAATCAGAGACAGATTAATGCTACAACCATCAGGATTTATCCCAAAATTACTGATTTCATTGATTTATTTGAAAGGGGGCAGTGCAATTTAATAAAACACAAGACAATTCATGAGTTAAAAAAGCCAGAATTAACCAAAAGGCTGTTTTTATCCTGTAGTTCCCTGTTCACGATGCTTTAAAAAAACAAATAAAATATAACAATACACGTACAACACTGGCACACACGTAAATCTGAAGTCCTCGTAGGTCCAGCTTAATTTATCAATGCTGTGTCCAAGTACAGCTAGACTCATACATACAATGCAATACATTTCAAGTGTCTATTTTTGTTATTTTTATTTTTTATTTTTATTTATTTTTTTGGCTTGAAGGTAATTAAAACTAATGTTCTGGCCTAACCAGTCGGTGGGAAGACGGCTGACATAATAGCAGTCCTCCCTCCCTAAGTCACAAAAGGTCTTTGCTAAAGAAGCTGGCTGTTCAAAACCTTCTGTATGCATCACATTATGCATTATGCTGCTGGAGGACATCAGGGTCTATTTTACTCTCTCTGCTGAGTTCTCCTACTGCTCTACAATTTGCATTGTTTGTTGTTATTTCAGCTTTTAACTTTTTGTTCTCTGTCTTTTTTCTCTTCATAGAAGGTACACCTGGTCTGGTGTTCTGTTAGCTGTGACATCATCAGGGGAGGCAGATCATCCTCTATTACCATCTAACATAGAAAGTACCCCTGGGTCAATGTGAGCTTCTGTGCTTTCTGTGTCTCTGCTCTGTCTTCTCTAAGCCCCAGTGGGTGGAGGCAGATGATCGTTCACACTGAGCCTGGTTCTGATTCTGCTGGAGGTTCTCCTCCCTGTTAAAGGGGAGTTTTCCTCTCCACTGTCGCTTCATGCATGCTCAGTATGAGGGATTGCTGCAAAGCCATCAACAATGCAGACGACTGTCCACTGTGGCTCTACGCTCTTTCAGGAGGAGTGAATGCTGCTTGGAGAGACTTGATGCAACCTGCTGGGTTTCCTTAGAGAGGAAACTTTCTCACCAACCTGGAGGATCTGATGGAGTCTGACTTTGGAAAGAGCCTTGAGATGATGTGTGTTGTGAATTGCCGCTTTATAAATAAAATTTTATTGAATTATAATAATGGAAAGTTGAGTGGAAGGAAAAATGTGGTAGAAAAGTTGCATAGTTGCAGCCTTGGAAGGGATGTGAAGCAAAGCCAGTTTAAGAGTTTGGTGTAGATTTTCTAGGTGTGGGGCTGCAGCTTGAGTCAGAACCTCCAGAGCCATCAGTCACAGGCATATCCAGAACATGGACCGGAACCTATGCCGTTTTTGTGTTAAGCCTCTGTCCCAAGACAGACAAGTCTTGTAAAGGTTGTGGTGGGAGCGTGTCATTTCCTACAGTAAAGTGAGGCCTGTACATCAAAAGGAAGAAGCCATTACTCCAAAGCAAAGTGAAAAAGTCAGTTCAGAGTTTATAAAGGTGCTCAGGGATGAAAGGCTTATTCTTTGTAGACACGTCCTATGTTTTGATGGTAGAAAAATGTGTTTGGCTATAATGTCCAATATTACATTTGGAAGGATTTCTGTGAAAACATGGGTGGCAGCCTCATGTTGGGGGCGTGTCTGGTGGTAGGAGGGACTGGTGCACTTAATAAAATACATCATAAGGGATAAAAACATTATGTCCAAACATTTTCAGTCCTCAGCCAAGAAGTTAAAGCTTTGCCACTATTGGGTCTTGTATATGGACATACCACCAAATTAGTTATAAAGTGCCAATTAGAAAGCCCTGATCTCAGTCCTGTAGCGCTGAGAAAAGCACCTGCAACCTGACCCGGTTACACCTGTTCTATCAAGTTGCCCAGAACTCCAGCAAACACCCAAACGTTTGACCTGAGCCATACAGTTTAAAAGGCAATTTTATCAAATACTAAGAAAATTTATTTTAAATAAGTGCAAAAACAAATAATTTCAATATTCTGCCATTGAGCAAATATAATATATATACTAAATATAGTAATCCTGATCTAAAACAGGAGCAGAAACTGTTGGCTCTTTTTATACAATGTGTATAAACGTGTGGATTAAACTGTAAATGCAAAGATGTTATAAAATCAAACAAGGTTCATTTCACAATTTTTTTAGGACTATATTTTCCCAGATCAAGGTTATAACTCGCCCAGTGGTTCCTTAAAATGTGTTGAATTTAGATGAATCAAGTCATTTACATACTTCTTTGCACTAGTGTGAGTAAAATCGCCTTTTACAACACTGCTGTGTTGGAAACTTAAAAATTCAAAATCTAGAACTTTGTTCTGGAATAGCGTATAATTTATGCATGAAAAAACTAAGAACCACTTAGGCTGTGTAACGACTGATATAAAAATAAACTGGGATAATACGAGACACTGAACTAATTAGGCCTTTTCTATTCACGTTGAAGCTCAGTGCTTTAACGGTTTATGTATCAGAGTTTGGGCCAATCGAAAAGTAACCCCAAGTTTTAATGCTGATTATTTTGATTTACGTCCTGGAAGCATAAAGAACTGGTGCTAGCGTTTGCTTAGCAGCAGTGGAGCACTATAATAATTTTTTATAAAGCCTTAAGAGAAGGTACCTCTAACAGTATCAGTGATCATTTACCTATCCTTGGAAAGTCTTTCACCCTACCCCTCCTGTGAGCTTCTTCGCTCTGTCATGGCTTATAAAAAGCTCAAGAAGCAGAACCTGGAGGAAGTTGAATTGTCCGGTCTGTCACCTTCCTAGTGACACTAATAACACACTTTCCTAACAGTGATATGATCATACCCAGAGGTGCACTCAAACAGCCTTGTTCTGATGAAAAGACACAGGCAGAAATAGACTCTGTGAAAGGAAAGATGAGGGATCCATGTCCCTAACTGGATGGGCTGTCACTGAAAGAGGATGAGGGTGTGTGCGTGTGTGTGTGTCTACATATTTGCACAAACTCGCAACAGCCTCAACTTGTCACTGTCAGCGGCTAATGGAGCTGCCAGGAGGACAGCACTTTATTATCTCAGTGGCCCTGTCAATAGCGAGTCCATCAGTCACTCTGTGTGTGGCTCCCAGTGTAGAAAAAAAGCTCCAGAGAGGTATCAGTGTGTGTTCAGGTTATTGTTCACAATCACTGTCAGGCTCTGCCACTGGTCAAAATAACATATTCTGCAATTAGGCTTTAAATATTGGCTTAAGCCGTAGATTTGAACCAGGTTAAGAATTCCTTTATTGTCCCGCAACGGGGAAATGCAGCTGTGACAGTTACACACAGTTGGTACCAATGAGAAAGGAACAAAATAGTCTAATCAAAATTAGCTCTAAAGAAGCACCAACAATCGGAGATAAAAGGTAAATGCCAGAGTAAATATTTAACAGTGGAGAAGACTCCAATCTATTTACATAGCATACGATAATATGACATGCAATTTGCATGATAGTGCAGCAGCATCCCGAAGTAGCTAAGGCGTGTGCAAGTTTACCTTAGCATCTGGGAAAGAGTGTAAATGATTAATGACCGGATGAGAACATTAGCATGATGTTAGCATGACGTAAAACGTCATTGAGTCTGTTGGGAGCAGCAGAGATTATAAATACCCCGTTTACACCAGCCTTTATTAACCGTGCCGAGAACGGTCTGAGCTCGGTAACTGAGATAACTATCGAGTGTAAATGGAAAGCAAACTGAACTGAACCGTGCCAGACACAACCGGACCGCGCTAAATCTAGACCAGTTCGATAGTAGGGCTGGGCCGCGTCATCTCCTCACAGTCAGCTGACATTTCAGACATCCATAAAAATACCAGCTTCCCTACCATGCCACACAGTTTCCAGTGATTTTTCTGCTTAGCAGTGTGATGAACCTCAACGTTAGTCGTCGTTTGCTGCGTCTGTAAATCCTGATTAGACGTTCGTTTGTCTTATCTACTTCCCAAAAGCCGACTCTGTCAAGTAAATTTACCAAAGGTTGCCTTCTTCGCCTGACTCTCCGCAAACAACAAAATATCACAATTATTACCAAGAATAACTTCCTGAATGTTACGGGCGCCGCCATTTTGATTTGCTTGATTCCCTCCTTCAACCCCAGAGGGCAGTAGTACCGCAGATCACACTAGAAGCCGAGGAACCGTGCTAGCGTGATGTGTAAACGGTCGTCAGAACCAAGCTCGGCACGGTTAACTGATCTAAGCTCGGTCCGTGCTCGGCATGGATCGGTTTAACAAGGGTAGCGTAAATGGGACTAAAGTCTGACAGACTGCTGCACCCCAGATGCTTTAAGGAGCGCTTCCACAGGTCCTTCCTCCTAGCTGCTGTAACTAAAAGAACTCTGCAGCTCTGCAGCAGCTCCATGCATGGAGGGGGAGACATTAGCCATCAGTGATGGGATTTTCCTTACAGTCCTCCCACCACCAGCACTCCTGTGTCAGTGAGGTGGGTCTGGTTCTGTTGGCACCAGTCTACAAAGCTCCAGATCCACTGTCTGTCCTCTGAGCCGTCCTAAACTGTGATGACGCCGACGATGGCAGTCATCAGAGATCTGCTGTAGGTGGCAGCCTGGTGAGCCGATGAAGAAACTGGTCCTTTTTATTCAGTTAAATCATTACATGTGTGCAGCTTTAAATATAAAAACAGCTCTGCCCAACTTATACCATGCTATCTACAATGGTACTTTATCACTTGGAGTGTCTGGCATGTCTAAAGAATGTGGTTTAAAGAAAAATGGTCTAATTATTTCTTGCCTTGCCCAAATATGGCCGATTCCTGGGTTTTGCTTACACTCTGGTATCTCGTTTGATAACTCATCCAATGCTACACGTGGTAAATCAACTAAACATCAACTCCTGGGTCAGAAACAAGTACAGGGGGAGGGGCTGACCCACAGTAGCCTGACCAGCCAGACTCAGTTTTGCTTTTGCTTTGCTTTACAGTGAACTGAACCACATCCGCATCGAAGAGAGGCAACAGTTAGTCTGGCTGGCCAGGCTAGACCCACAGTAGTTAGTGTTCAACCGGCTTTATAGTGATGGTTTTGGTGTGTGAAGCTGTCAGATGAGAGGTTGGTCTGCAGTTAGACAACATGGGGTCAGAATTTACATTTTAAAGCTGTCTTAAGCATCTCAGCTAGTAGTGCTGCTGTATTACCTTCATGTAAATGTTTTCTGCTAGGCAAGGCAAATTTATTTGTATAGCACATTTCAGTACAAAGACAATGCAAAGTGCTTTACATGATCAAAATATAGGGAAATAAAACAGAATAAAAGCAAGTTGGAATAAAATGTAGAAACAAAATAGAACATGGGAAAATAGAAACTAAAAGCAAAACAGTTGGACTAATGATGTTTCAGTAAAACAGTTTAACTAAAACAGTCGAAGGTAATCCTAAACAAATGTGTTTTTAATCTTGATTTAAAGGAACTTTCAGCACTTTTACAGTTTTCTGGGAGTTTGTTCCAGATCATTGGAGCATAGGAACTAAATGCTGCTTCTCCATGTCTGGTTCTGGTTCTGGTTCTGGTTCTGCAGAGCAGGCTGGAGCCAGAAGACCTGAGTGGTCTGGAGGGTTGATGACCTGATAACAAGTCTGTGATGTATTTAGGTGCTAATTCAGGGATTTATAGACTAACAGGAGGTTTCTGTATTATATACAGTCTATTCTCTGCTGAAGTGCAGCTGCCTGTTTTGGCACCTTGAAGGTAAATTCAGCATAAAAAAACAGAATAAAGTTTCTTGTTCTTCCTCTGAATTCATTTTCAAACAGCTCCCTAATACTAAAAATAGCTGGTAGTGTCTTCCCTCAGTAACCACTTTCACACAGAAGAGTGTTTTTGTCAGTGCGGTTGTTGCTACTCGTATCGGTAAAAGTTCAGATGATCTGCGAAGCGTGAAATGCTCAGGTTCCGGTCACCAGTCGATTTCTCCGTGTGATTTCTCTGCTGCCAAACTGAGTGCTGCCCCCCCCCCCCCCCCTTTCCTCCCACTGCCTCCCCACATGTCCATTCAAAACGAAATGAAACATTGCGTTCATTTCTTCTTCCCTCTCCTCCACCGGTGAGTTAATGAAATCAAAGCCAATGCCTCTCAGGAGAGAGCCACCGTGTGCAGCGCTGCCATAGCCAGGATCCAGGGACAGTGCTGCCTAATAATCATGAGCAGGCCGGAGGGTGCACTGCGTGGCTCCACTACAGCCCACCATGAATAAGGCCAGCCGTGAAGATGGAGTGTCCACGAGGGCCATGGGATCCAGGCATCGGCCCGAGGAAGCATTGATTTAATTGCCTTTGGTTTATTTGTGGAGTCCTAATTATTGACTCGAGGTAGAATTTAATGGGCCGGGTCTTTATGAAGACAGGGAAATGACTGGATTCTGCTGCCGGCCAGTAATGAACAGGACAAGCACACACACACACGCGCGCTCCCTCAAGATAATTTTTCACACTCATTTTGCACGTTCATGCCTGCCTCAAGCCTCATGACAGCATAATAACATTTAAAAAGTCATTGAGTCTGTTGATTCCTTTATGAGAGGACAGTGGTTTGTTTTAGTGGTGCAGGGTGGCGCTGAGGGCCCGCTAATATTTACCCCGCGATCGCGCCCTGGGGAGACGTACAGGCTTCACTTCTTATCAGCCTCCCAGCTATAACAAGCAGGTGAGCCTTACATTAAGAGAGCGGCGGAGACAGCTCGGTCCAATCTGGAGGCCCCCGTGATAAAACATCAACGGCATTTATCGATGGCGTGAAATGATTCCTGTAGTTTTCCAGGCCTTATCAAGCCGTAGCTGTTGCTCTCCTCCTTAATGGCTGTTCAACAGTAAACAGCGTCGGATGGCCGCCTGCGTTCACGTTCATCTCTCTGGGAAGCTCCTCGCCGTGTTGGCCGTTTCACGTCTCCGGCTGCTTCTCCCGACGTTTTGGGAAACTTCTCTTGCATTGTTGTTGCTGCTCTGAGGCTCTTATTGTGCTGTGTGGCTCATTATGTCGCCGTAATGACAGGGAGCCGCTCTGAGTGCTAAACTCCTCTCCGAAGGAAAGTGACTAATTAAGCCTCATTTAATGATTGAGATAATTAAATCAGCCACTCCTTTTATCTCTCTGCGTGCGTTTGTCTGTGTGTGAAGGGGACTCGAGTCGAGCCTTTGTACTGTAAATATGTCGCTGGATCAGAGGCGGCGACTCGGTGAGGGGGCTCCCTGGAGAGGGGCGCATAGAGTCTGTTGGTTTCACTGTGAGGCTTTTGGGGGGTTTTTTTCAGCTTAAGTTTGAAATTAAGTGAACAGAAGAGGTTGTGATGAGTGAGGCGCAGCTACTGACGCACTGTTTTACTGTGTTATAAAGGCCTTAAAGTTCCCCGGTACATCAGAGAACTTGTCATTTCAAAATGAATGTGTGGAAAGGAATAATTGGATGCAATATTTGTTAATATATTATAATTAATATAATGTTTAATATGGAGCGTTATCGCAGATTCGTCCTCCCTGCAGCTGTTAGACTTTAGAGCCATCACTGCTTCCAACCAACTCAATAACTTTACATCCCTGCTGTTAATTGCACACTTTTTTTTTAAGTCTGTTGCTATTTTTTTTTGCACATTTTGTACACTTCTGGGTCACCCTACTCAGTTTCACATTTCATTTATTCTAATTGGGCCA
Source organism: Fundulus heteroclitus (assembly GCF_011125445.2). NCBI lineage: Eukaryota > Metazoa > Chordata > Actinopteri > Cyprinodontiformes > Fundulidae > Fundulus > Fundulus heteroclitus. The sequence goes on along the minus strand of NC_046365.1, from coordinate 39,464,530 downwards.
TTTTTATTACAGTGTTTTCTCTTCTGTTGTGGACTTCTTCCATTTAATTGCTGCTGATACACATGAAGTTCCTCACTGTGAGACAATAAAGGATTTTCCTATTCTATTTAAAAAAATGCCACGCATTAATTCTGTCCCTGCAAATTTATATATATATATATATATATATATATATATATATAGCAATGTGAAAGTCAGAGTACAAAAGATGCCGAATGTATGGAAGCTCAGACTCGTTCAGCCAGATATTGAGTTCTGAGCTTTTCCAGCGTAAAACATGAGGATTGTGCTGTTTTTAAAGTGTTTTGTTTTTCTTATTTAAGGTCTAAAAACACAGCATTTTGGCTCCTTTAGCCATTTGTCTTTTTAGCAAGTAAATGCAGGCGGTTACATTTTTGCTGTAGAAGAAATGTCAATGTAGCTCAAAAATAGCTAGAACATGACATTAAATCATTGCGATATCAAAGTGTGCCTTCGCATAGCATTGCTTTCATGCAATATTTCTTTGGTTGTTTTATGTAAAATCCCAAGAAGTAAGAATCTAAATGTGCTGGTTAATGGTGTGTTTGCCCAGTAGGATGGACTTTCTCTGTCCAAACGTTCACACGTTGGGCTACGTTCACATTGAACCTGCAGCTAAGGAGCTAAAACCGGTCGGCATGCTGTTCTCTCTGAGCCGGTGATGCTATGTCTGGATCCATCACTGCTGTCCTGTTTGAAAGCACCATAACCTCGAGTGACAGGAAGTGAACAAGTAAAGAGACGCAGCTGAAACCTGCCACTCATAACATCCGTTTGTTTCATCCTTCATTTACGCTTAGCCTTGTCGCTTACCGCCTCCTTTGCTGTTAAATTTGTGCATTTGTCCAGAAAATGTAACATAAAAGTCGGCTGACCATTCAGACCGAGGTCTCTTTGGAAAGCAACAGATTCCCATCCCCTTCAGAACCACTGATAAAAGTGGCCTGTGTCTCATTTGAATAAAAAAAAACACTCTTTTATTGTTCAGACAGCCAGAAAAACTTAGAAAAGGTCTCATACGGCCACAAAAAAGCCCAATTTAAACCGCCTTTGCCTGTAGGGACAAGGTTTGGTTGGTGAACAGGATGTAGAGATGGAGATTGTGGTCACAATATTGAACAAACTGTCATGTTTTCCTGATATTGTGCAGGCCATATGGGGATATCTGCTTGGTAATTTACTAAAAGTGTCCATGTCGTTAAACCGTAGAGCCGACCGCATATGAAAGCGTCACCCTCGTGCTTCTCTGGCCAGCTAGGCTGCGCGGTTGTTAAGCTCTTGGCTGCTGGAATCCTCCCAAAGGTTGCATCTCGTTTGTATGGATATCACCTCTCCATATTTTTATCTCCGTCGTGGCTGAATCACCTCCTTTTCTCACCTAATGAGCAGGAACCCGAAACAAAGACCCGGTGCTTTTCTCTGTTTAATCTTGGCTTTATTTAGGTCAGATCCCTAACAAATACCATGTTGCACATTGAAATGATGTTTCCAAACAACGTATCAAGAAAAACGAGAGATTTTTAATTACAGTATTTGTGGCCCCAGGTGTCCAATTCCCTTTCATATCAGTCCCTGGTGGCCTAAAGGGGAGAAAAAGAGAGGGATCCGCGGCGCTGCTGGGGAAGGTAATTACGAAGAAGAGCAAGAGAATAGGCTTGTCGGCGCTTTCCTGATTTCCTTACCTGAGCCCCTCTTTGCTAATGTGACATATTCATTATTGGAGATAATCAAATGCACGGCTTTTCGTTGTGATGCCTTTGTGCTTTTTTTAATCTACTTATCATGCTGTTATTGTTGTTATTCCCCAGTTTAATAAATTTGATTTTCAAACAAAAGTGAGAGGACTAAAGATCAAAGAGCTGCTTTTTCCCCCCTCTGCGATTAAAACTACGGTAACTACTTCCTCACCTTGACTAGTGGCCTAGATCAGAGACCGCTCGCTAACAGCTGACAAGTGTTTATTGGCATCCTTTGACGCTTCAGACACATTTTTATAAATCTACAACGTCTGTAAAGGCTCTGCTGCTAGAGTTAAAGGTTTGTTTATGGCTTTAAAAGAACCGAAAAGTTAATGTTCTGGACTTCAGCGCCAGAATATATTGATTTAAGCAAAGGATAACAGCCGGTGTGTAACTGTAAGGACACGAGGCGTTACATTCAGAGGTAACGTCTCGCGTCTCTCCTACATCCCAAGATTTCCATTCCCTCCTCAGTCAGATCGCTTCAACGACGAGCAAATCGGTCCGTCGGAAATAATTGAGCTTCCCCGTTCAGAGGAAAAGCACAAAAGAGCTGGGATGATCGATCCTTTATGTAAAAAAAAAAAAAAAGAAGTTATTGTGCGTAATGCCACTATCACACAAAGGTCACTGGAGTGCTGCAACTTTGAGCTGCTCGCTGCCTACAGGTGCGCCCCAGGCTACAGGATGGTGGTGTCATTTAATTGGCTCATAAAAACCCACTTTGGCTTGCAGCTCCTGTTCTTGTCCTCGCAAAGACACTGTGGCTACAGCTAGGTGGTTTTGGTTTATGCTACACCCAAATACATTTAAAATGATCCGTGCCTAAGCAGTAAATGTCCACGGGTCCAGCTGGACCCTGGGGTTCTCTGTGGGTTCTCCTGCTGAGGCAGTTCCAGTGTTGAATCAAGGCCGGGGACCGAGCTGGTTTTGGTCAGTACGTCACTAAAAAAAGGTCTCTACAGGAAATGATGGCACTAAGTGTGCAAACTTTTCTGTCTTATTTAATTAGTTGAGTTTTAATTACTTGAGTTTTAAGCAACAGCCTGTCATGAGAGCACCCTCAGCTCTTTCCTCTGTTTCCAGCACAGACCTGATGCTGGAAACAGGAAATACTCCCCTGAGTCTGGATCCGGGAGCCCCACAGGACCGTAGCTCTGTCACCTCCATCCCATGTTTACCGTAGGTCGCTGGCTCCCAAACTTTTCTTGGTGGGCCAAAAAAAAAAAAATCCACACTCCACCACATTGCACTAATAATTTAGATATTAAAATCATACACCAAATAATATTCTAATGACATATTAAAATTATAGCCTAATGATATATATAAAAAAAGTCTTTTTCTCAATTTCCGAGTCAGAATGATCTGAATGTAGGAGTCCGAGTCCAAGTTCGAGTCATCAGTGCTCAAGTCCAAGTCAAGTCACGAGTCTCTAAATTTAGCTAATGACTCGAACTCGAGTACTACAACACTGGTTCACACTGAGCCTGGTTCTGGTTCTGCTGGAGGTTCTCCTCCCTGTTAAAGGGGAGTTTTCCTCTCCACTGTCGCTTCATGCATGCTCAGTATGAGGGATTGCTGCAAAGCCATCAACAATGCAGACGACTGTCCACTGTGGCTCTACGCTCTTTCAGGAGGAGTGAATGCTGCTTGGAGAGACTTGATGCAACCTGCTGGGTTTCCTTAGAGAGGAAACTTTCTCACCAACCTGGAGGATCTGATGGAGTCTGACTTTGGAAAGAGACTTGAGATGATGTGTTTCATGAATTGGCGCTATATAAATAACATTGAATTGAATTGAGCTACAGGGAATATAGAAAAGTTACAGGTCCTAGAAGGGATCCCTGAGGAACTCACTCATTTCCCAGTCTAATTTGTAAGATCTGAACCAATCTAGCACCAGATGATCCCTGCCCATTTTCTAATCTATCAATCAGCACTTTGAGTCGATTGGAACGCTGAGGTCCAGTAATACAAAGACAGAAGTTTCAGATAAATCACAGTTAAGATGTTTAGAACTTTAAACCTTTCCTAATGAAGTCTCAGTGTCTTTCTATTGCGGTTAGTTTCTTGAAGCTTGTTGTACTTATTAAAACTGGGTTTCTGTAGAGAGGAAACTTTCTGACCAATCTGTATAATCTGATTGAATTTGACTTTGAAAAGAGCCTTGAGACGACATGTTTCATAAATTGGCGCTATATAAATAAAATTTAATTGAATTAAAACAAATAATATAAACATATGTTTAACTGTCTATTTTACTGTGTAACTGAATTCAAAATTGTTTTTAACTACAATTACACTAAGCCCCCCCAACTTCGGGAATTGCAGCCATGGATGTTCTTGTTCATCATTTCAGCCACCTGGTAAAGGTCTTCCATGTAAACTTTGTCTACCAGTGTCTTACACCCTACCGCTGCTAGCCGGCACCGCCTGCATCTGGTTGGTGGGAGTAGCTGTAGTCTCTATCACTGGTGTCCCTCTCAGTGACCGTCAGCCAGCTCCTCAGCCCTCTGGTGTCGCCCTGTCCTTCCTGTGAAGCTCTTGAACCGAGTTTATTCTGCCCAACGCGTTGGCTCGACAGCAAATCATCAGCAGCCATCCTCCTGCATCTTGATGCAGATGTAGCTTTGACACCCACTTGTCCTTCGCCTCCAGTCGTCCGCTCAGCTTGCAGGACTTCAGGTGAAACACTCAGTCCGTCGCTGAGGCTTTCATTCCCTCTCTGTCCTCCGTTGGGCGTCTAACACACCAGCAGGGTGTCTGATGAGCGGCCGGGCTAAGGCGTCCACAGCTTAGGCTCAGCTGGCCTTCAGGGACTCCTTCACTCGCTTTAGTTACCTCGTCATGCCTCGCCGTTCTGTGGCCTTTCTATGGTTTCCATCCGCCTGAGGCTTCCCAGGGTATTCATAGCTGTCGTCAACATCAGCAATATTGCCTCATGTATAAATATATGTGTAACGCACACATACACGCGTATAGCTGTTTGTGGCTTTGTGTGTCGGTGTGCAGCAAAAGATGCTCATGAAATCACACCTAGAGAGAAGAAAAGGTCTCCTCTGCAGGGCCTGTTGAATAGTAATGGGTGTGAGTTAACATGGCTTAGTGCTACAGTAGCTGCTGTAGCATTGCCAAAGGGGACAGGGTCTCTTGCAAAACAGTGGTTGTGCTGCTCACCGCTGGTTCTGGTGTTAGTTCAGCCGAGGGGGACAAGGGCCCGGCTAAATCAACTGTAGCATAACATTAGTGGCAGGTCTTAACGCTGCCTTCAGCAGCCCAGGGGAGTCTGTAGAGCAGCTGCATCAGAGCTGACCTCCAACCATCCTGCAGGGCACCGGTCCCCAGCCAATGTGGCGCTTACATGAAAGCCGCTCGCAGTCCCTCCTGTCCCTTTCGGGGTCGGGAGGGTCCGTGTGGTAGGAACGATGGAAGAAATTACGAAATCAAATAAAAACCTGCAAACAAAACTAGAAACAAAGGTCTCACTCTTTGGACTGTTTAAAACTTTAAAGGGCTCGGATGCACAAATACAACAAGAGGCAGAAGAAGCATCTCCCCTACTGTGTGGCAGCATCTGGGGGGAAAATGCACCTAGAAAGAGTCAAAATTGACTTTAGCTTTTGCTTTTGATGCTCAAGCCACATTCTCCAAGAGGACAGGACTGTTTATCTGAAATAAGAGCTGGAGGAGCTCCTATATTACACAGAAAGAATGTTAGAAACATTGGAAACTTCTTTAATATCTGTTTTTACAGCTTAAATTCTCATGCTAGGTTTATCTAGATCATGTTTACCTGTTTGTGTTGTTTACCCATATTCCCTTCCTGGGACCTTTAATGATCCCGTCTCCCACTTTGGTGTCCCCCCCCCCGAGCCTTGTGCTGTGGCTGTGTCTCTATTTTAGTGGGTTTGTTTGCATAGTTAGTGGCTCTAAGTGCAATTAGTTGATTAGGAAATGTGCGCAGCAGACAGAGTGGATCCTCCCCGGAGGGCCGAAGGAGAAGGGAGACGTCTGAGCAGCTACGCCGGGCGCAGCGGCTCTCTGAGGAAGAGCAGCGCCGTGTTTTTGTTGCATCCTCTGCTGCCGGAGCGAACTCCCTGCAGCACATTAACGCACAAACTCTTTCCTCAAACTCTTTCCTCATCCTGCTACCTTTAATGAAGCAAAGGTGTCGAGACGCAGGAGGACCGACTGTCTAACCCAGGTGTTAATATCTGAGGTTCTCCCTCTCTTAGCCCATTAGGGATGAACTGATCTTATGTCTGGATGTTTCCCTGAAACACGTCACCAGCAGATCTACCGTCATGTAGAAGCCGGCGCCATTCAGGACGTCTCCATCCTCGGTCCTCCAGGTGAAGGTGTTACGTTTTCACAGATTTTAGCTCAAGCATCTGACTCTTTCAGAGCAGATCTTTAGTGTTTAAGCTGCTATGAAACGTTTTGACTGAGTTGATGAGGACAGAAAATACACTTTTCCTTTAACAAGGTCATTACTGATGAGCGTTTAGCTGGAAACCGGGCGATCAGCGCTTAGTTAAACTGAAATATAAATAATTGTTGTCGCTTTGCATGCAATATACGGGAGGAAAATTAGGATTCTAAAAATCACAAATAATATCCAAATAATAAACATTAAAGAAAGTTAAAATATGGAACACACTGCATACAATTTAACACCCACAATTTATTTTTAAGCTACTAATGCCCTCATTAGACAAATAAGTTAATGAATAAATAGTTTTTTATAGGACTTTGCACCAAGCCGTCTGGTTTAGAGACGCTGAGGAAGAGACCGGTGGCAGAGCTGGAGGAGGCAGAGATGAAGATGTTGAGGTTTTCTAAAGGAGTGATGAGGATGGAGAGGATCAGGAATGAGAACATCAGAGGAACGGCTGATGGTAGACGTGCTGGAGATAAAGTCTGAGATGGTTTGGACATCTTTAGTGGAGCGACAGGAGGAAGTTGAAGCTGACGCTGCCAGGCAGGAGGCCTGGAGGAAGACCAAAGAGGAGATTTATGGATGGATGACAGAAGACATGAAGGTAGTCGGTGTGAGAGAAGAAGATGCAGAAGATAAAGGTGAAAGGTGACTCACTGTGAAAGACAAAGATGGTGAACCAGATTTTGCAGCTTCCTGGTTTGGTCCCACAGCTTGTTGTCCGCTGCCTGGTGGAGTTTGGCTGCCATGTTGTACCCGGTTGTAAAGCAGCTTCTCGTTATTGACTCGGCTGCTTTGTGCTGCTGCTGGTGAACGGTGCTGAGGCTAGAATCCTGCGTCAGACCTTTACGCTCAGGCCTAGAGGAGCTTCTCAGTCGACTGCTGCAGGATTATGGCGTTAAAGGCTGGGTGTAAATCCAGAAGGAGCTTCCTAGCACAGATGTTTGTTTGGTGCAAGTGTTGCAGAGTGCGCCCCGTGATGAGTGAGGCAGCAGCATCTGAGGACCGGCTGACACCATGTGCAGCCAGGGAGAGATCAGCTGTGCTTTTTACAGCAGTCCAGTGCTTCAGATGCACCTGTGTTACCTTTTAGGTAGCACACACCTGTATAAAAACAGGGTGTTGTGAAGTAAATAAGTTATATGACGACTAATTTAAAAGTTTTTCTCCCATTTCAGTGTGAAAAACAAACATGTCTGCAGTGACCTGGTTGCATGGGTGTGCAAAGTGTAAAACTAATACTTTGTTTGAAACACCTTTTATTTCAGTTTTAGTTTTCAGTCTTCTGAATAACAGGAATAAAATTCAGTTACACTAAAAATTATTCATGACATTTCCTTATTTGCAAGATCACACTCAAAGCTGTGGTTTTCAGAGGCCTGCAGAAAGCAGAGAAATATGTTGTGACTATGATAAGTGTTTTTATGAACTCTATTCAGCCATCTGGAGTGCTGCACTGTGTGAACTGCTTGGTTTTATCTGGAAGGTCACAGTTATTTTGCTTATCCCTACCCCTTAGATTCAAAATGGAACCAGGGATTCCCTTTCCTAATAAATAGAGAGGGGGCGACGGATTTGCTTCAGATCGGATTTGGACATCTGTATTAAGCATCTCCGTTCGATCTCCTTACAAGATTATTTGAAAACCAATCTCATTGTTGTCTCTCCTTCTTGTGTTGTTAATGAATGTTTTAGGTGTTTGAACCTGACAGTATCAATCAGGAGAAGAGTGCAAACATTCCTCAGCACTATAATAATAATAATAATAATAATAATAATAATAATAATAATAATAATACATTTTATTTAAAAGGCACTTTTGTTGACACTCAAAGTCACTGTACAAAACAGATAAAAAACATATCAATGTTAATAACAAAATAGCATAAATAAAATAAAGAAATAAAGAAAATACGGGAAAGACTGAAGGAAAACTGGAAGAGGCGGACAGCAACGGCGAAGAAGCTGCAGGAATTGTTGTTAAAGGCTAAGTCTAAAAACAGTTTCCTCTTTTCTCCATGATTCTGGTCTAAGGAGTAGGGTTGCAAAACAAAACCTTTTTCTTATGATATGAAAACATTTGGGCCGTGGCTAAAATCAAAATGTTGTGGGAGATTTTCTTTTGGTCTGAGGAAACCAGATTTAAATTTCCACAGTTCCAAAAAAATTTATTTGGCACAAACGACACTGAGCATCACTAAAGGAACGCCTACCATACTATGTCCAACAACTTTATTTATAAAGCACCTTAAAACAGCAACAAGGCCAAACAAAGGGCCGTACCATAAAATGACAGAATAAAGGCCCCAGAGTAAAATACATGAAACAGCAAAAGCAGGAAAAGACGCTGCAACAGCAACTAGAATAATAAAAACACAATAATGTTAAGGAATAGAAGTGCTTTTAAACAGGATTTAATAACAGAGAGAGGGCGAGCCTGCCTGACATGCAGAGGTAAGTCGCTCCACAGTTTTGAACCAGCAACAGAGAAAGCTGTTTCAGAGAAAGACCTGATTCAGTTAAACACGGTAGTGGCTCCATCATGCTGTGGGGCTACATTCCTAGAGCTGGAATCTGGGTAATCAGTTGATTCCTAAATGTGCAGCTGTCTGCTGGAAAGCTGGAGGTAAAAAGCGTCAGGACCAAGGACTCTCAGATCAACCAAACAACCGCGTCGCCCTAAAGATAGGAAAGCTTTGAAATGACTAAATCCATCAGGAAATGTTTGTGGTCATGTCCTGAGAGTCTGATAGATTCTGGGAACCTCTGGAACGTAAACTGATCTGTTGATCGTTCAGGATGTCGGAAGCGGAACCATAAAGACCTTCATCACATCAGATTAAGGGTTAGTGCAGCTCCTTTAGATTCTTAATCTCAGCAGATTTGTTTGTTTTCCTGTGTGTCAGGTCGTGTGTTGCATTAAGGATGAGAAGTTTTCAAACTGTTTCCGATCCACTGTAAGGAACGTCCTTCTTCAGGCAGGTGAAGGACGATCAAATGAAGGACGACGCGTCTGCCAGGTCCTGATTTTTAAAATTCTGTCTGTCATTTACTTTTAAGAAGGAGGACAGGTCTAAATCAGAGTGAAAAAGCTGCCAAAGTCCAGAGAAAACCCCCTTAAAGACCGCTAGACGGTATGAAGGCCACTTTTAAAAAAAAATGGCTGCTTGAAAGCAAACAGCAGAGAATTTATGGGAGTTTATGATGTTTTATTTTCCCAGATGCCGTGTGACTGGGAATCGTCCATGAAAATGATCTGTTTACCTCGTTTAAAGGGGATTTTTATGAAGGGTGATTCAGTGCTTTGATCAAGTGATTTAATGACCATAAAATCCTTGCCAGTTAGGAAAAAAAAAACCTAAATCAGAGCTCCACAGAGAATACCAGCTCCCACTTCATTCACACGTTTCAGTGTTTTTACTCCCCCCGTGCGGACATGTTTAACTCCTGTAATGGTGTGTGGTTCAGTTGTCCTCCCTGCGTCCCGGTATTGACACCATCCAGTGATTCACGCAGCAAACAGTCCTGTAAATGTTCCAACAGATCCCAGTTCTGCCTTCAGGCGCCTCTGTTAAAAAGCAACGCGTCCTCAGTCATACGGAGGAACAGCGACCATTTCTCTAACGCTAAACGATTGATTTGATTCTGTTCCAAGTCCGCCTCGGGTCGGTGCCGTGGATATTTATATGTTTGTAGATCTGATCAACCGTCCCCAGGTTTCCTTTCCTTCTCACAATGAAGGGGTCATTTAAGATGAATAACTTTGCATATTCAGCCTAACTTGTGTCACACGGAGGGGAAAAAAGGGTAAAATCTCATTCTGGAGAATTACGCGTGGCTATGAATCAAAAAGCTGTAAAAAGTGAGACTGCTGTGAAGTTTGACTCGTCCTCAGGATGCGTCTGGGTTGCTCAGGTCTCACAGAAAGCCGAACCTGCCAGGTTTCACAAATTCCACGTTTAAAAAAAAAAAAAAAAAAAAAGGAGCGGTGAAATGATGTGTTTTCCTCATTTTGCTCTAACCTCGTCCCCTTTTTTTTTCTACCCTCCACCTCCCCTGCAGATCCCCTCTGCCGGCCAGCTAATGGAGGCTGTGCGCGTGAAGATGAAGGAGAGGAAAGTGCTGACGGAAGAGCTGGCCGCGCTCGCAGCGCCAGTCAGCGAAAAGAGCTGACTCCCCGGGCTGAGGCTGGGAAAACTGTCATCCTCTTCCCCGTTTCCCCTCCCTCCCCTCGTATTTTACCGCTCAGCGACGCTCGGCCAGAGCCACACGGACCCACGGTGGCAGAACCGATGTCTGAGAGACTCTGGGCCGCCGACATCTGGGCCAAACTACTTCACGCTGCAGTCCTGAACTCAGAGGGGAAACACGGCAGATGCTGACCTTTACAAACCTTTTCTTTTTCTCTCTCTTTTATGTTATTGGACCGCCCAAAGGCTTGATCTGAAGTTGCCAAAAGGACTCTTTGAGAGACTTGCAGATGTAGAATTTGATGCCAAACCTGGTAAAGATGTGTAAAACACCTTAAAAGAGATCATTTTTAAGCCAAAAGCGTAATTGCACTTGGAAAATTTTATCAAATCCAACCTCTGCTGTTAATTTAACCTCCTTTTATCAACAGGAACGCTCCCTGCCTTCTATTACACCGCTGGTCTTCTGCACCTTTTGCTTCTGGGCCACGAAAAAACGGTTGATTTGAGATTAATGAATGTTTTGGATCTTTATCCTGCTAAAGGACCAAGAGGGTTTTTTTTATTGCTCTGATATGTATTTACCTTCACATTCAGTAGAGGGAAAACTGGCCCACAGCATCGCCGCTCCTGCACCTAACTTAGCAATGACAGCGACATGCTTTTCCACATTTATCCCGCCGCCGTTTGAAACTAGAGCCGCCGAAAACGCTCAGTCTCATCTGAACCGAAGCTCAGTCTTCCAGTGCTGAGATGTTTGTGTGGTTAGCTGCACGTTTGTGTGGTTAGCTGCACGTTTGGGTGGTTAGCTGCACGTTTGTGTGGTTAGCTGCACGTTTGTGGTGGCAGGACAGAAAGTACTCCCCGGCATGGTGCGTCTGTTTCTGATGCTTTTTATGGAGCCTTTAAGACGCCTCTTACTGCTGCAGATTGTTTTCACCTCCGTCTTCCTCCCTGTGTGTCTTGGTCACTAAATAAATGTGCTCAGAATAAATGTTTTCCCATTTTTTATTAATTTTTGATTGGAATAAATGGCCAATTAACTTTCAGGTTTCTTACACATCTTTACAAAACGTGTAAAAAATGTGTCTTTAGAGGAACAGAAACGCACCATGAATGCGTCGGTTATCAAACTCTGTGCACGGAGGTGGCTTTGAAGGATATTCACTTTGTTTTTGGATTATTTAACTCTGTAATTATGCTAAATATCTAATTGTTTTGCACTCCAACACGTTGTGATTATTTGTGAATAAAAGCCCGTTCTGACGGCGTGTTGCTGCGTGTTTTCAGACTCTCGGTGTTCGGCGGTGACCCAGGGCGCTCTGCAGGCCTCCGTCATGATTGACAGCCGCCTGTCGGCACGGTTCCGGTCTGTAACAAGCACCCCCCCCCCCCCCCCCCCTGCTGACGACGTCATTAATAACCGCCTGGACGAGCTCTCACACACAGAGCAGGGCTTTGCTAAAGGGGGGGAGCTGCTTTAAATCTCTTTTATCTGCTCCTACTTTCCCTACCTCTCTTATTATTCCTTTTGAATATTAAATCACGACCCCGCTCTCCTCTGTCCTTCAGTTTCCTCAACAAGAGGCTCAACGCTGCCTACTTCCTTCGCTTCTCTCCTTTACCTTCCGTTTTCTTTTTCTTCTTCCACTGCCTCTGTTTGCGTTTGATTAAAATCCTCTGTTCAGGAATTAAAAAGAAATAATTCCGCTTTTTATTCCCACCCCCCACTTCTCTTCCCAAATATATGCTAATGATGTCGTTTTCCTTTATCTTTTTATAATAAAGGATTAGGCCAGGACTGTCTCCAGCTGCAACTCGGGGACCAATTTAGCCGGGATTCAGGAGAGACAAACCCTGGCGGTTAATTACCATTCATTAACATAGTTTGCATCTTTCCTTCTCCAATACCCAGGAGGCAGCTATTGTCAATATTTGTCCCATAAAAAAAAACTAAAATCTTCAGCCTGTTTTTCCAGTCGCTGTCCTCCAGCGCATCGCGTCTAACGACAAACATTAATAAGTCGGAGGAATCCAGCGGCACGGTGGGAAAAGACGAGCAAAACATCAGCGGCGCGCTGATGATCCTTCTGATGCTCGCTTCCTTCTGCTGCATCGTGCAAAGTCAACACATTTGCTCAGCGAGCAGCGCCATCCGGCCTCGGCTGACACACTCCTGCTATTTCTGTGACACGTTCAAATGCGCGGCCCCTCGGCTGCTTCTCCCCTGGGTTTAATTAACCTGGCCTCGCCTCCGACGCTCCCACGGTGAAGACGTTGCAGCGAACTTGAAAACACCCGTAGACCCACACGCAGCAGGCGACATGCCGGAGTCATCTTTTCTTCTTTTTTTTTCCTCCATGTAAGAATGGCATGTCATCTTCATCTCTTCTTCTCCTTGTCTTCCTCCTTTCTTTTCTTGCATCGCTCTCATTAAGGCAGATTTCCTGTGGGAACTACTTTGATCAGCAGCTCCAAATGCAAAGTTTTCCCTCCTTTCCACTTTAATTCATTCCAGCACAATCAACTCGCCGTCATTTTCTCCAGCGTCTTCCTCCCTTTCTGTATTTCTATGTTATTTATATCGTGATTTTTAATACTCTTCCTCCTCGGTTGTGATCAGGCTCTTAGTTTTATTATTGTTAGAAGACATTAGTGGGGGAGTTTGAGTGATTGTGGTTGGTGTCTGCAGTAATGTGGGCGCCGGTTTGGTTCATAGCGCTAAAGAAAAGATGCCCAGATGCCTGTGGCTTTGGGTGGGGGGTGGGGGTGGGGGGGGGGGGGGGGGGGGGTTAGAGGCAATGCTCTTCTACAGCGAAAAGAGTCCTGAGCACCTTCCTTTGGGACGGTCCCATGGTGAGGAAACCCAGAACCATAGAGCATGGGTTCCCAAGCTGAGGGTCTGGACCCCTAGGGAGGTCACAAGATGAGATGTTGGAGAATTTCCTAGTTTTCATGTAGCAAATGTATGCCTTTAATCATGGAAAATGTAAAGAAAAAAAAAAGTTCTTGAATTTTTACGACTTTTCGACATCCGAACATTTTTTTTTCCTCACAAATACGAGAAATTAATCACAAAATATCTTTGAGTTTTCTGTGGAAATTTAGACTACAATGGCCCTAAAACGATTTTTTTTTCCTCCTGGAAAATTCTAAGAATAAGGTGATAATATTGTGTACAAGAATAAATAATATTGCAAAAATGAAGTTGTAATATAGAGTAAAATTCTGAAAATAAAGTTGAAAAATCAGAAGAATAAAACTAGGGGAAAGTAGATACTGGCAGATACAAATAAAAGCATGATATAAGGTCAAGATGAGCGGCTGCCTTGCTGGCTGTGCATCATGGGATGAAATACTAAACTGATGCTACTACAGTTTACAGGCCAGTGGGGTGGCCAGGACATGGCATGGGGGGGCATGGCCACCCCCTGGTGGCGCCACTGAGTCGCAGAGAGATTTAAGGTTGTCTGAGGATGACGAGGACCAATCAAGGTTCAGATCCCCAACTAAACTCAACTCACCAGAGTTTAACCCTGAGACACAGAATGCCTCGCTGCAGGCTGGAAGAGGCCCAACAGCTCATGACTGTTTCTGTTCAGGTCAACAATCAACAATGCAAACTGATAATAGATGCAGAGGAGAGGGGGTTTGAATTATAACCTGACGCCGCCAGATAGATTTGCTTCGCATATCCATCTGGAAACCTTCTGTTGAAGTAATTTTGGGAAGGGGCGAAAATACTGGTTAGCTGATTGGCCTATGTTGGTGATAGACGGGCCAAATAAACCAATCAGATTCGTCGTCGCTCTGTTACGAGCGACGACGAAAACACAACCACAAGCCAAGCTACTCTTGCTGCTGCAGGTAAAGGCTCGTTAGCTCAGCGAAGAAATACTCTGTAATTCCGATAAAACTTACTCGATAGCCACGCTAACGCTAGTTTCATCGACTGAAGCCGCCATGTTCTTTAGACTGAACTGTCGCGCTTCCCGTTGCGTCACACTTCAGCCCGCCTCAAAGCCAACGCTGATTGGACGTTCATTTGGTGAACGGCTTCAAATTTTCTTTAACGGAGAGTAGCCAGACTGATCTGCGAGTGAAACCTTGAAAGCTCGCGAGATCAGGATGGTCTCACGAGGCTAGTTGAATTAACCCTGATGGTTCCACCTTCACCTTTCCCTGGAAAAACATTTAAACTGTTGATCCGACGCTGAGTTACACCACAAGGATGTCAGGTTCAGGTGTCTGCACCCAAAGTGTACCTGTATTAATCCCAGGAAGCATGATCCAGGCATTTAAGTGTGAGACGTCACAGCTGGATCTGTCACTGAATTTCTGACATATACCCCTCCAGCTCTCTGTTCTGTTCAGGCAGACTCCTGCAGGGAGAACAGGGCCGTGTTTGGGGTCCATCCCTTTCTGTGTGTCACCTAGGTGGGAAGGCGCCGCAGAGAGAACCAACCAAGGTTTGTTTTCAGCCCCGAACAGAAGAACAATCAGTCGCTGCGGGTTCCAGCAGCCAGATGTGGAGCGGAGAGAAAACAGCCGCTGGGGATTCGCCTTTACTTCCCTGACACAGTTTCACACTCCAGCTATTGCTGCCAATACATCGGCCGGCTTTGATTTTTCCAGGAGCAGACACTTGGCACTGCCTTAAACAACAAGGTACTTGTGACAAACAGCCAAACGGGTTTTTTGACAAATGTATAATGCATCATGTTTACTGGTGTTATTGTCTACCCTCTGAGAGGTGGCTCAGTAACAAAAGACCGGAGCTGTTTCCTCTGTGGACGGCACAGGTCTCAACGCACGCCGTGCTCTCCATTCTAGCAGTACTTATTAAAAACTACCACAGTTGGCTGCTCAACGTATCTATATGTTATGTTGTTTAATATTAGATCAGATGGCACCTCGAAGAGAAAAAAAGGAATCTGACTCTTCTGATGCACATATGCTGTGTACACAACCTCATTGATCTTCACTTGAACAAGTCCCTCATCCTCCTCTGCGCCGCTCCAGAGATGAAAAAGCAGTAGATTATAGGTGGATGCGGCCCACCGTGGGAAGCTAGGGAGCAGATAAAAAGGCTAGCCTCTCGTGGGAATAAAGCTATGTTTTGATGTTGTGTGATAAAGTAGAGGCACAGGGCCAGAACGGGGAAATGTAACAGGATGGCTGTGTATTCTTTATCATATTGAGCTTTTCCTCCTCTCTCTCACTCGCTCGTCTTATTGGAAGCAGCTAAGCTCGTCCTGCACCATTCTCAGGAACTGTCCCAAGTTATGCTCATGGCTGCCATTTCCCTAAAGCCGCATATTTAAAACTCCTGGGGAGGGGGGAAAAAGGGAACAAAGGTAGACTGAGTAAACGGTGGATGTGGTCTCTCATCTTTAGGAAGCACAGGAGGGAGTCCTTCAGTCCTCAATGTTCCCTCAACGAGACGCGGCGCGCTTCAGCCGGACGTCCGCTGGACTCTGCGTGATTTATCTCAGACTTTTGTTCTTAAATGGGGTTGAAAGTTCTCACATAAGTTACACAGCACCACTTGCCGTCATGCTTTAAAACCTACTGAGCACAGACCTTTTCACATCAAATGTCCTTAATTCAGTTTACAAGACAGACTGGTCAAGTTCAGATCCAAAAAAATGTATCTAGATGAATGAAATGCTTTTCAAAATATTCAGAAAATCTGATTCAGATCCGGTTTAATCCACAAAAACAATATTACAGAATCATACGGCGTTGACAGTTATCTGTCCAATTATGCCCTGATGATGACTTTGAGTCCCGACGCCATGAGACACAACGCAGAAGATCTGTCTAAGAGACACAGCTGGATACCGAAGCACTGGCCTAGGAGCATTTTCTATGGGAAGGTCAAAAGGGTAATGATCACTACTAAAGGCTTCATCCAGGAAAACAGTTTCACTGGATTTTTAAAAATCTAAACTCAGATCAGGTTGTACAGTTATTTCTAATGCTCAGATAGAAATGAACTAGTTGCTAAATTCAAATAGTATAACATTAATTTGATTTTGTCTATTTAAGAATCTGAGAACACTATATTAAGAGCTAAAAGACTACATGACTCAACAGAGCTAAGGCCCAAGATTAGTCTGGCTGCTGCTCTAAAAAGAGGATTGATCTCTGCTATTAATGAGTAATATGCTGTTCTAGCTTTACAAAGTTTTTTGGGTTTTTTTGTTTTGTTTTGCATGATAAAACCTCATTCCAGATTTAGTAGGACTTGTCTAAGTGTGCAGACTTTTGATTTTGGCTTCCAGTGGCCAAGAATGGCTGCTTTAAATTACAAAGGTCTGGATTAAATCAAGAAACCGACGTCCTCTGATGGCACACTTTCTCTTTCCAGGTTGGCTGCAGGAGAAGGAAAGTTTAGTTATATAGCACTTTTCAGTAGCAAGATGATTCCAAGTGCTGTACATGAACAGAAACGCATTACAGTGGGAAATATTACATTAACGAAGGAATAAGCTAAGTAAGACCTTGACTAGACCAGTTTCACTGGAACAAGCTTAATCACTAACATTCAAAGCTTAACTTAATAGTTTCTATTCATACATTAACAAACATACAGAAAGCATGATATCACAGTACTCAATTGTTTCTGTTCATAATAAGACATAAAATGGGTAAATCCTTGTTTTTTATCTGAAGTTGTTTTGTCAACTTTTTGTAAAGCTACAATTAGAATAACTTTTTTTAAATTGCAGTAAGTATAAGCTAAGTAAATCCTTGACCAGACTTCTTCAGTTTCACTGGAACAAGCTTCATCACTTATTGTTTCCAATAATAATAAGACATAAACTGGGTAAATCCTTGAGGGTTCTGATCCAAAGTACTTTTCTTCAAATTTTCTAAGAGCTACAATTAACTAGACTTCTTTTTGTTTCATTTCAATAAAAATAAGTAAGTAAATCCTTAAAGCTGCAGCTTAAAAAGAGGTAACAGCAACAATGTAGGTGTGAGGCTGCTGTCCTCTGCCCTACTGTTCTGTAACACAATAAAATATTAAGAAGTTATTACTATAGTCTCCCATAAAAACTATAGTAATAACCTTTAATGTAATGACATATTTCTCAGAGGCAGTGTATTTAATCAAATAAAACTAGATTAATTTATTGAGAAGACTTCAGACACGACTGCTTACGGTTTATGCCGTTGCTCAGCAGAAGATCAAGAGTATGAAGACAAAAGTGAGTAGCAGCATGAACATTTTGGGTAAAGCCTGTTTAGTCTAAGATAGCATTAAAAGCAACTTTTATGTGATTACTTTTTACAGGAATATTAAAATCTCTTACGAAAATCACATTAATGGTATTGAACTTCCAGTCAGAAACAAAATCTTAGAATTTAGCCAAGAATTCAGAGTAAGCACCTGGTGAATTTTCTGTTCGGCTATTGAACAAATAAACCATTTAAACCATATCAGTCTTCATTTGTTCTGTCTGTTACGTTGCAGGCAACCAGCCATTGTTTTCTGCTTTAGTATGTATAATTCCTCCATAGCCTGGGATGCGGAGCCCTCAAAGCACCTCCCCACCTTGACTAACTTTTCCAAGCGCTCATTAGCAGACTGGCTGAAGTTTGCAGGCTATGAAGCAGGTTGGCAGATTACCCCACCGTCCCCCCCGTAAAGTAGCACACCTCAGGTAATCACGCTAATGAATTCAAGAACCCACCATCGCCATTCATCCTCCATTTCCACTTTCCTTCTCCCTTTCTTCCACTGTGGCGGGGCCGGAGCTCAAAGTGCCAAACAACCAGAGTGTTTGTTTGCATAACATTAGAGCTGCATGTTCGCACACATTGGCAGGGGCCCTGACTGCAGGACTGACTGGAGGCTTCGGTGAACACAGGTGGGGCAGGCCGGGCTTCACTGGGACCAATTAGAGCAGAGCACAGGTATATTAGCATGTTTGAGTGGAGTGGGGTGGCGTGGGGATCCGTGGACCTTATGAAACACACACAAACACATTATCACAGCCTGGCGTGTGTTAGCTGTGCCTCTGGTGACACAACAAGCATATGCGTGACAAATGACCCCTCGATTGCTGTCAGGGTGAAGATTTTTTCCCTTTTTGTTTTCCTATTAGACCCTGCAAACATATAAATCCTCAGAAATGGATAGAAATAGAAAATGTGTTGATTTTACATATCTGGAAATGCAGCCACCAAATGAAGAAGAAAAAAATTGCCAGCTGGTTTTTAATTCAAAATTACTGAGGAAAACTTTAACTCTTCTCATTCTGGAAAACGGCCAAGAGAGGATTGTTTCACCATAAGATGCACCTTCACCTCTTTAATGACAGAAACCAAGCTGGTGGAGCTCCTCAGAGATCCAGGATGAAGGTAAGTATTTCTCAAGCTCATTTTCAGCAACAAAGGAAATGTCAGCCTGTTTTGTTGTTTTTTTTTAGATGATGGGGCTTTCTTTTCTCCTTCTTGAGAACAGAAATTACTTTTTTTGGTTCATATAAAGAGTCTCAACACTCCTAACTTCCACTGCTGACTATTAGGAACTAGACTGGGGAGGAAGCAGGTGAACTCTGACAGAAGTGACCGTGATCGTCAGATTTTGCTGCAGAAACATTTCAGGTTGCTAAGCTCAGTTGTGAAACTGTTTAAACCAGTTTCCCATCTTAGAAAATATTTTTGCTTTGCAGGTAAAACCGTTGTGTTTTGTATCAAACAGCAGATCCTGCTTCATTTTCCGCATCAATAAAGTGATTAAGAGGCACTTTACTCAACAAACAAGACCAGTTAAAATCAAGTGGCATAGAGCATTCAGCTGGTGAAGTTCAGTTTCACTCAAATATGAGTTTAAATCCAATTATAAACATGCATTTGGTTATAAAGCAACCAGATTTAGTCATTCAGGAGAAAGAACAAGGAAAACCAGCAGAAAACATCAAATCTTCACTTTGACCGCCTCCTCTGCTAGAGGCAAAAGTTTTAAACCCATTTTAGAAAAAAATTTTCATGCTTTCCTTCAAATCAGCCAGACTTTCTTCATTAACCTGGTTAAACTTGCCTTTTCTGACCATTACAGCAGATTCTGCTGTGTATATGTACTAAAATTAAAAAGTGTAGAATAAAAGAACAGCTGTCAGGCTTACACTTTACCTGCAGCAGATTAGAAGCATCTGAAAGTCACGCGTTGTCTTCACTTTCTCCACATCTAAAAAGACCCGTGCAGGGTAAAACATAGCGATGGTGAATGGAAGTAGCTGAAAGTCTCACTTTTCTACAGATTTCAGTGTATTTTCTAGTGGTGGGTCAACTGCAGCTGTTGTGCAGAGGAAACACCGTCCCGCCTCTCAAAGGTCTGTTTGACAAGTCTGTCTGCATTTAGCTTGTCATCTGGCCCTGAAAAGTCACTACACATGTAGTGGTTGGTAGGGAAGATATTTACTGAAATATGTACCATCAGACAGCAACCATTCTCAAATCTTCTCAGACACTGAAAAAAAAAATGGCCCCTGCAGCTTATTATCCTAAGTAAACGTGCACCAGGAGCACTTCAAGAGCTGGTGTTGATTCACTAAAAAGCAAATACCAGCAGATCTTAAGGCCACTTCACACGACAGGACAATTATCCCGGTTTTGCCCCGACCCCCCCCCCCCCCCCCCTTCCGACTGGCCCTGACCATATTGCCGTAAATGGTAAATGGACTGAACTTATATAGGGCTTTTCCGGTCATGCTGACCACCCAAAGCGCTGTGTGACCTATAGCCGTGGCTCTTCAGACAATCTTAAGAGTGTTAACAGTGATGGGACCACTCTGACCTAAAATCGGGGATATTCAACATTGTCTAGGCTTGATATCCCAGCATGAGTAGTGTTCCCCAAGGAAAAACGAGTTGAAAGTGACCTATAGCCAACCAGAAAGTGAGGTGAGAGAAACCCTCAGAGAAAAACCACATAACTATCTTATGGTGCAGCAAACGTCTCCACTCTTTTAACCAACTTATTTTCTTCGGTTAAAATGAGTCCATAAACCATCAACATTCTTCTTACTCGCCATCCTTGTTTATTTACTCTGGATTCTCGTTTAATCCCGAGTGAAATCTGCTCGTGTGTGGTGTGTTGTGCTTTCCGTTTGACCGGACACCCCACACCGTACGAGTAAACCTGCTATATCTACGATTTAAGGCTTTGAAAATCAGGCAGAAATTTTAAAATCTTGCCATGTGAACCAGTCTTAGGTCTGACCGAGGGAACTTCACAGGGAAAAGCTACGGCAATGCACAAAGAAAGTTAGTGATTTAGAAACGTTATGCTCCCAAACGACGCATACATCCATTTGACGTAGTTCCACGAGAAGTTTTTTTCTTTTTTCTTTTTTTTTTTTTTTGCTAAAAACAAGGATCTGGAGGACTTTTTTATGTTTTACAGCAATAGTGTTGCTCTGTCACCATATGTCCATATATGGTAAAGGTAATAATGTTTATTGGGGGCGTGGCTCCACTGTCTCTCTATTTTGTCTCTTTTGCTTTAGAAATTTATGGATATTTGGATTTTTTTTTTTGAAGAAAACTTAAGGATAAGCTCGGCTTTCCGCGTCGTACTGTTGGATAAAAGAAAAAGAAGCTGCTTTAGTTTGAGTTGATCGTAAAAAGCCAGACGTCCAGATCTCACCGCCTCTTCACCTGTAAAACATGATCAGATGTTTTTGCCAAAGGAACTGACACAAAGTCTTTTAATGATAATTTCCTCACTGACACATTCAACAGGATGAAGGAAGAGATCCACAGAAACGTTCTGCCTGTTCTGAATCCTGCAGATTGATCAAAACCCAAGTCAGCAGCACCTTCAGAAACAGGTCCTCCATCCAGCAAGGCTGTCCTCCAGCGACTCGGTCAGACCCGTCACCTCAGTGCAGCCCAGAAGGTCAGAGGTGGACCAGCACCGCTAAATCTGTGAGAAGGCAACAGAATCCCAGCGTGGAAAATATTTCTGCAGCTCCTGAGTTATGAGGCAATGTCACGATTTCTTGCTCGAAACCCTTGAAGGTTGTCGGGATTAATATTTGAACCAACACAGAGGATGGCTGTTTGTGCCTGAAGGTCCGCAGCAGGTCGGGCTGATGCAACACAGTTTATGCTGCTGAATGCAGAAGAGTCCGAGAATAAAGCCCATCAGAACCTTCATCAGCTGGAGATGGAGCGCAATGATCTCAAATGAGCTGTTTACATGCTGCTGCAGAAAGGTTTTAACCAAGAGTCTGTCTCTGATCTACGCTTGTTTGAACAAGCTCAGATTAAAGGTGGCGTAAAAGAGGCATTTTATTCTGCGTTTTGTTTTAACTGAGATAAAACCAGTTTTCACACCGTTAAAGAAAACCTTTTAGACGTGGAGGCCTCAGCTTGTCTTATGATGTTTCTACCTAAACAGGTTCAGAGACCATGAACGTTTTTGGGTGAAAGTCGGTGGATTTAGAGTCTGCTTCAGCATCTTTTGATCTGTTTTAAAGTTCAGGACTTTGAGTCAAAGACTTTCAATCTAAGACATGAAACAGCTACTGATAGTTAGTCAGCAAAGTAAGTAAAAACAAAAAGTAATGAAACTATAGCCTTCATGCCTCGGAGGATTTACTGGAGAGTAGTTTTCTGACAGAACCCATTGGTTCCTGAACATAAACCACTGACCCAAGCAGCTGAGCAGCAGAACCAGCAGCACTCAGCAGTTCAACTAAACTATTAATTTGTTTCACTGTGTTGCTTTGAGTTTAATGTAACAGTTTCTGGCTGTTTGGTTGTGTAGCTGAATATCTGAACGTTGTCTTTAATGCGTTTATGTGGCTCAGCTCTGCAGTATCATAATTCACCACTAGATGGAGGCAGAGCTAAACGACCTACTGGTCTGACTAGACTGAAAAGACGCGACAAATAAAAACATGTTTAAAGAAGAAAGTTTCTATTAAAACAGGAAGCTTAAGCTGGTGAGCTTTATTTTTCTGCTTATTCCAAAATTGTATAATTTTCTACCACTTTGTTTGTTTTTTGACGTCTATCATTTGTTGCTTAAACTCCCATGTGAGGTAAAATTTGTTTTATTTTACCACGTTTTTTATTTTCTTCTTCATTTTCCTTTGTCCCACAAGGTGGCGCAACTGAGGAGTGCGCCTTATTTCCCAGGTTATGTACTAAACTCTCTGATGCAGTTACACTGACTGGGTTAAAAATTGAGAAAGGCCTCGCAAGTCTACATGTTGGACTATGATGACGGAGAATAGTGTTCCATGCTATTATAATTTAGAAATTTATGTAATCACTCATTTGATTTCGATGTATTTGATTCAACCACCTGTTCAGAGATCATCGCTCTGAGTCTTTTTCTGGACAGCTTCCCTCACAGAGCAGCCGCCATACCTGTGTCCAGGTGGGTTTGAAAAGATGTAAATGTGATTTATTTTTTTTCAGTTTAATTGTTTCTTCTCAATTTCAGTTCGAGACAGATTATGTTTCATTTTTATAAATATCTTGTTGTAAATTCTTTGTCTTTCAACAAAACAGCAGGTTTAGGACTAAGGTGTGGAAAAGGGTTAGTCCTCAGTAAGTATGTTCAACACAGATGTGGGTGGTAAAGTTTTTGCATCTATTCTTTCCAAAACATGGTTTAATGTTTGTTTGTTTTTCTGACAATTTTTCTTATCAAGCTGCTTATAGCAAACGTCCAGCAGATGGCGCCACCATCGTTAGAAGTCCATGTTCTGATGTGCAGAAAATGTTCGGGAGGCAGTTCCAGTTTGTCACTGTTAGAGTTCAGGAATGAAAAATAGCATAACAATAATAATAATAATAATAATAATAATAATAATAATAATAATAATAATAATAATAATAATAATAATAATAATTTACACCTTAACTTACCCATATTAGACGGTGCAGGTCTAATGTTTTATAGTGTCTGTGTTTGGATAAACAAACCGCTGAAGCTTAGGTTCATGATCTGGGAGGAGTTTTCCTGATTAGGAACAGAATTTACTTTAATTTGCAGATAAAATTAATGACAACATTTCTAAAAAACAAAAAAAAACAAAAAAAACATGGACGTCTGGTTATTCCAAAACAAAAGCATACTAACTTTAAATTAAAATCAAATCATCCGATTAAAAGTATTCTAAATTCATCTTCTTGTTACTGGGTTTAGTGCATGTAACTGTTGATCTAAGAATAAATGTTAAGTTATAAATAAATGATCTCAACCAGGAGTTTATTCCTTATTTAAGGCGGTGCATGAAGCCTTTCTTCACTAAATGGCACAAAGCTTTGCTCTGGGTTGTTCTTCATCAACACAGGTCGTCTAACCAGACCGTGCAGAGGCTGTTTAAGGGCCAAAGACTCAAGAACCTGAGATGCACTCCCATCCCTCCTTAAGATGTGGAGTAGTATGTTCTGGTGGGGGAGGGATCCGAGCTCAGAAGCCAAACCTAAGTTATATTCCGTAAAAAGGCCGTATAAATGTCCCAGCCTGATGTTGTCCGTGTGGGCGCTGTCCCTGGCTCTCCTCTGCTGTCCTCTGGGTGGGTCGCCCTGCAGTTCTCTATCAACAGGAATGTTCCCTATTCTTGCCGCTGTTGTTGCTGCTGTCTACTTGTTGTTGGTTTTTTTTGTTAGTCTTTCACATTTGAGAAGTACATAAACAGCTTCTAAGCTCGGGAGGCTGGTATCCAACCAGATCTGGCCCTTTTTTCATGCACAAAAAGGATATTTAGACTAGACCATGACCCGAGTTCTCCTGGACAGGGAGGAATCCCGCAGCTGGGAACAGTTCTGAAACGTAGAGGCCCTGGACCAAGGTGGTGAGTCCGGCTTCGGGAAAGTAATTCCCTGCCTGGTTTTCCTTCATCCTGTTCCCTTTACCAGCTGGATTTAGTCTCTGCTGCAGAGCTGGAAAAAAATGCAGATAGTTGGAACTAATCTCTGGAGCAGCTTTCTACTCCCTGATCCTGGATTCCCCACCTCTGCGACCATAAACGTGTTCCGGTAAATATCTTTAAGTGTTTCTGAAATCTTTTGTTCAATTACCGTTTTCTCTCCCCTTCCTCGCTATGGGATGCCATATTTAAAATCTTTTCTGGTTACATTTAAAAGTTTTAATAATTGTTTGAACTTTTTTAGCTCTAAATAATGATAAACATCATAGTATAGAAGATAAAAAACTTTAGTATCGGGTCACTTTGACCCTGCTGTACAAATAAGAACGACATCAAAAGGGAAGTATGGCTAACTGTCTATTACATAGAGCGCCCCCCACTGGTAACGATGCAAAGGACTTCTTAGATAATTGATTATTTATTGCAGAAATAGTCTATACAGGAAGTAAAAGAAACGTTTCATTAAATTACCCAGTGACACTCCAGCTGTTAATATCTCATACAACCAAGGGTGTCTTTTTATGTTTTTATGTTTTGTTGGGTTTTTTTAGAACTCGTTTCATCCAGAGTCGTGGTCCTCCATCGTCTTCTACTCAGTCCACAGCGTTTTATGTGGCATTTTGTGGGATTTTGGCCTTTGAAGATGAGACCGGCCCACAGTATTACCGATTCTCCACCGTGCTTTACAGCAGCCATTAGATTGTTTTCCACACATAGTAGACGGTAAACGGTTTGTGCTTGTTTGGCGCTTCATCAAGTCCGACCACTCCAAAGCATTTTACACTATAATAATTTAACCGTTCACACCCAGACTGTGGTGAGCTGTTAGTAGCCACAGCTGCTCTAGCGCAGACTGACAGACATCCATCTTTTATTTACTAAACTTACCAAAGTCCAGTCATTCTTCGTGTTCTGAATTTGGAGAACCCATCTGCAGATCTCCAGATTCAAGGAATGAAAGAAGCCCATGAACTTGTTTTAACCCAGAAGGCAGCGAGGTTTTAATCCTTATTTTTAACGACACATATCTAATAGATCAATTTTACCCAGGCTAATACATTTCAAGTCCTGATTTTTGGTTATTTTGATGAGTTTGTCTGACTTATATCAGAATAAAATGTTTCTTAACACACAGATTCTATCCATCAACTGGACAGTCTCTGCATTCAGTGCTGGGTCTGGGCTCCATTGCTTGGATCACTGCACCAGTGCAGCGTGGCATAGAGTTCTGGTTCTCTCGCCTTCCTCTCGATAGAACTCCACATATTCTCCATGGAGTTCAGGTCCAGCCGGGTTGTTGGCCTCTCAAGCGCGACGTCACTATCCTCATTAAAGCGTTTGGTACCTTCAGCAGTGTGGGCTGGCTCCAAAACCTGCTGGAAACAAGAAATCAGCATCTCCATGAAGCTTGTCAGCAGAGGGAAGCAAGAAGAGCCCTAAAACGTCCTGGAAGAAGCTGTCCTGACTGTGGACTTCAGAAAACCCAGTGGACCAGAACCAGCTGATGCTATGCGTCCATGCTGCACTCTATGAACACTTTGTTCAGCAACGGCCTTTTGTTGCGTCCACGTCTTGTAAAAAGGTCTCCACGACTCTCTGCTGAAAACACATTTGTTTAAGGATCTTTATATTGGAGTTATGTAGGATTAAATCTTTCTGATAAACTGAATTTTGTTAAATAAGTACTTGAACTAAATTAGTCTGTGTGTAAAGAATCTACACACGGTTTGCTGTTTTTTAACAGGACTACTGAGCTACTGAGATGTGCCGCATCTCAAGGACCCCCAGTGGTGCTGAAGCACTTCTCATTTTGCCTTTGATGAGAAAAGTTTCCTTTCTGTTGGAACCAAATTTCCTCTTCATTCCTCAGTATTTAAAAAGTAAGAATTAACTCCCCCCTAAAAGGGGTTTTGATGTTTGTCTGCATTTATTTGGGTTCTTGGGAGAATTCTGCACCAGCTTGATCCACGGTGCACACAAATACCCACCTTGCCCTTCCCTCCTCCACAGGCCAAACCGCTGCAGCCGCCACATTTCTCTTCTGAGCCGTAGCATCAGACAGACAGGTAATTTCTGTGTTTGTGGAATCCCCAACGCTGTTTGGTGCAGAAATAACCACAATATGTGACATTATTAAAAAAAAAGTTAAAAAACAAAACAACTGGACTTTTTTTTCCAAACCTTGAAGACGTTTCGCTTCCCATCCAGAAATCTTTCCCAATTTAAATGTCTGGGGTAGTGAGGAGTTCCAAGCTTTATATTATTGCCCAAAAAGGCCTTGTTATGGCTTAGATAACATGCAAATTAACCCAAAACTGGTCCACCCTTTGCAATGGGGAGTGGTAGAGGGGTGGACCAGTTTCAGTTTAATTTGCATGTTATCTAATCCATAACAACCCTTTTTGGGCAATAATAGAAAGATTTCTGGATGGGAAGCAAAACGTCTTCAAGGTTGTTTTGTTTTTTAACTTTTTTTTTTTGGAATGATCATGACCTGGATGACTGAGAAGCTGAAAACCTTACGAGCCTTCAGGCCCGACGATGCCTTAAAAAAAGCAAGAAGGTGGAGTTTATGTGTCACGCCTGCTGAGAACATTCGCATCTTCATCCAAACAGCATCCGTGCAAACCCAGCCACCATGTGTTGGACTCATGAAATCCATCAATTCAAATCATTATTCAGCCGTTTACTGACTTTTGTGAGGTTTCATGAAGATGAAGAGAGAGACGGCTGCAGCAGACAGTTTTACTCTTTTAAAAACTATTTTTGTTGTTGTTTTATTTTTAATCTTCATTGTTTTGACGTGAGGGGAACAAAAACAGGACCTGTTTGACATGTTGAAGGAGAATGTTGATTAGCTCTCGCAACAATGTGCTAAAAAAAACAATGAAATATTAAAACAATAATAATAGAATGTTGAAGAATATTAGGTGAGGCGAGTCAAATTTATTTCTATAGCACAATTCAGTAAAAAAGACAATGCAAAGTGTTTTACATGATTAAAATATAGGAAAATAAAAACAGAATATTAGATACTTAGTTTTTATTTAATTTATACAGAGCAGAGTTTTGATATCTGTCAAGTTAAAAAATAGTTTCATGATTTTTTTGGGCCTGATTTTGGCCAATATTAATGGTTGAATGAATTTAATTTGATCATTTGAGTTGTGCTGTTTGATTGGACGTGTGTTTATTGTTGAATATATCCCACTGTGTTACTGTCCTATTTGTTTGTTTTGATTGCTTTTTTCACTTGAGCACCTGTCCTCACAGATGTCGGTTTAAAACTTTTGCACACAGCTGTGGGGCAGTGAAGTCTGACCCTGCAGGCCTTTCACCCACTCC
Organism: Fundulus heteroclitus; assembly: GCF_011125445.2. NCBI lineage: Eukaryota > Metazoa > Chordata > Actinopteri > Cyprinodontiformes > Fundulidae > Fundulus > Fundulus heteroclitus. The sequence goes on along the minus strand of NC_046365.1, from coordinate 39,436,887 downwards.
AGTTTGATGGTGAAGTGGAAACTTCTCGCGGCGTGGGTTCATTCCGCGGAGAGCAGCTCTGCCGACTGTCGCTGTCCATGGTGCTGAAACCTCCCCAGGAGGAACCATGATGGTTCTCCTCCCTGACGCGTTGATGATGAGAGGTGGAGCAAAAGTTCTAGGCCTCCGGTTCTGGTTCTGATCGAACCCTCTGCTGCCGCTTTAACGTGAGCAGGCTCGACGTCAGCTCCGTGGGAAGACATGTGGCTCCAGCATCCAATGGGCTGACCGGGACTTTACTCAGCCTCTCCCACACAGGAGATCCCCGAGGAGAAGAGCAGCGTTGACCGCGTTAGCCACGACTCACAAACAGCCTGCCGCCAGATCCGGTTCCGAGCCAGATTTCTGTTTCCTCGAAGCCGCAGCGCAGCACCCGATCAGATCCCCGGTCAGAACCACCGTGTAGCAGTCATGTCTGTGGCGGGACTAAAGAAGCAATTCCACAAAGCCACTCAGGTAAGAGGACAAGACGTCCTGTGCTGCGGGTTCATCTGGGTGTGCAGCAGTGTCCTCTGCGGACCTGATCGGGTTTAGTAAACCTGCGGCAGAAAGCTGCGCTGATACTGGGGGGGTGGAAGCGCGCTGGCGTGGCGCAGCGTTGCGCCAAAACAACAATTCATTACTCGTGTTTCCTGCTGCCTCTGTCTAAATGCGTATTACCCGCCTCACGGGGCACATCGCAACGATCACGATCCAGGCTCGGTGCGTCAGTGCGGGACGCAGAAGGCTCTCTCCGCGGTTCGCTGCTGCTTTCTGGGGACGTCGGATCCTCCCGGTACCCTTCAGATGACATTCCGCCCAGAAACCCCCAGAGCCGCTGCTCCTGGCGGCGGCTCAGAAACGCCGTAAATCGGTGTTCCCTCCTGCCAAGCGCAGCGGGAACTCCGCTCATGTTACGCAACCAGAAAGTGCGGAAATCCGCCGCTGCGCCCTGCAGATGCGCGACGTGACCCCTGCGCCCTCTAAACGCGCAACCTCACGATGTCTTCCCCTGTCGTCTCCAGTTATTAGATGAAGCATCTCTGCAGCGAGGCTTCCTGGAGCCTCCCCTGCTCACCGTCGTCCTGTGAAACGGTGCCAAACCAACTCTGGCCCAGGTCTGTAGATCTATAGAGCTGGGCCTTCTCTACAGGGCTGGTTCTCTCTGGACTTTGGCTGCTTTTTTACTCATTTTGAGTCCAGGCCTTTTTCCTTGACAGTGTTTTCAGCACCACACCTTTAAATCAAATAAATAAATGTCCCCAGCTGAAACTATGAACATGAGGGGAAATCCAGCTTCACTTTATTTCCAGTCCCATTTTGTACAAATGAAAAATGTTACATTTGTCCAAAATTCACTCCAACCTAAGAATTTTTCTCGATAACTTTGGACACACATGCCACATGTAAAGGTTCCAGTTTCCACTTTTGCAGTATAGCTGTAGATGTTCTTAAAGAGCTGGTAACCTGCACAGTTCTCCAAAGACCAACAGATCTGAATCAGATGAATTGTTCATTAGCAGGCAGAACCTGATGCCATGCTGGGTATAAGTAATTCAGCCATTTGAATCAGCTGGTTGGGGCAGGGCTGCATCGCAAACATGGAGGACACCGGCTTCCACGTTTAGCCTCATTAGCAGCATTCTGTGAATTACTGCCGCTCCCTGCTTTTTATTTTAATTTAAATTTTTTTTATGTAAGCATTTACTTCCTGGTTTACTTATGGTTTGTCGTGGTGTTTGCAGCTCACATGTTCGAAGCGTAGCTCCTGTTTGCTGTATTTGTGGTAAAGCTTTGCAAGAAATTGGATGGAAATGTATAGAAATTTAGAGAATTCACGCAGGAACGAGGGATAGTTGATATAGACTCAACAAATATTTTTGTGGCACATACCGTTATGATGATAAAAGTGGAAAATGAAAGTATTTTTAAAGTTAACACTTTTTGGCTATAAATGGGTCATCCCTGGAGACAAAACAAATGCAACCTCAGTACCACAGTTTAAGTAAATTCTGCACCATTATTTCCATATTTTGACATTTTTTATCTTTTGATGTTCTCATCAAACCAACAGTTAAAAGAAGTACAAAAAAGACTAACATACCTAAACAGACTGACGTTTTTTTAAATTTAAAATAAACTTTTGTCATCATCATCATTGCAGGATGAAGTATTATTTTTCATCATACCCCCGGTTATGATGAAAGACATGAATACTGGTAAACAATTAACAGCAACCCCAGAATCAGCAGATTTCACATGCACGTTTGTCATTGACACATTAATGTTTTGGTGTCAAAATCGACTGATCTGGTTCCAGCTGCCAGTCTGCCTTTTTAATAATAATAATTATGATAATATGAAAAAGACAGTTTCCAAGTAAGAAGATGGAAAATCTTAAGATGTTGATGTTTTCTCTTCATTTTTATTATGATAAGTTTTTTTTGGGAGGATGAATGTGATCAGAGGCTGGCACTTAATTCAAATATATACATTAAATGTTTGAGAGAGATGGAAAATGGTAGCCTCGTGAGACCATCCTGATCTCGCGAGGTTGCGGAGCAAATCTATCTGGCGGAGTCAGGTAAGGAAAATGGATTAAAAAAACAAAAAAAAGTGAGGCAGATTAAGCAAATTTATGGAGGTAAAACGTGGGAAAGAACCCTGGATTCACCTGACTGGAGCTAAAATAGTTTTAATCTTTTAATCAAAACTGTTTAATCTTCGGGTGATTTCATGAAGTTAAACTAAAAGCGTAAAGAACTGTGGATTAGAACCATTTTAAGGCCGCACAGCCTGGCTGCTCGGAAAGGGAAACCAGACAATTGGAGGGGTGCCCCCCCCCCCTCCTCGTAGGAGATCTTAGTCAGAGTGACGGATCGACCCTCGCGGCTCCTCCCCAGCGTCCGGGCGCTGGTCCTTTTCTGGGGTTGTGAGGAGCTGCAGGGCGGTTCTGATTCTGTCCTGGTGAGTCAGAGCGACGCTGACGGTCGGCTTCAGGCCCGACACGAGCAAGACACCTCCAGGCTGAGTCACAGACACATGGCTCCTTCCTCTCTGCGCCATTCTGTGAGAGCGGCCGGACCGGGGATGCAAAGGAAGCCGGGAGACCAAGCGGCTGATAATCAACGCGCCATTTAAAGGCCTCTGCCTCCAGATTTTCTGCCTTTTCTCCGTTTCATCTGAATCTTCTGGGATTCGGTGCACCAGAGAAAGGGTTCATGGATCCAAACTGAGCTTGTGAAACATCTGAGGAGGTTTTGTTGTGCTGAAGCATTAAGTAAGAAGCGAAAAAAAAAAAGGTTTGCAAATTGCTGTCTAGTCATTTCTCACTCTGAACAAAGAGCTCCGGGTGGAAATAGCGGCACGCAGGAGGCGTCTGTTAGCAGCACAGATTGTGTTAATAGTCACCTACGAGGGTGTCCTGTCGGTCCCTGCAGATGTTTCCCTGCAGATGTTTCCCTGCAGCTTTGCGTGTGTTTAAGGGGGAAATGTCTTCATGGTTTGATGTTATCCGTTAGTTTTAGAGTTAAAGTAGAAAGCAGCAATCCGTGTTCTGACTTTAGGCTCACAGGGAGTTTTCTCTTTGGGTTCCTGCAATCTGCTCCTCGACATTAAAGCCCCCCCCCCCTCCAACACAGACACACACACACACACACACACACACACACACACACACACACACACACACACACACACACACACACACACACACCGCATCCTTCCCGACACTCCCAGCAGCAGCAGAAGGCTCTCTTCAGCGTCTTTGTTCTCATGGCTCAGCCTGGCAGTCCAAGGCCAGATTTATCTGCAGCACGCCTTCTTCCTCAAGCATAAATCCACTCGTGTTGTCCAGGCGTTCAACACGAAGCCAAACAGTGTCCAAAGTGGCTGATTTACGATGTTTCTAGTCTTACATTTAGATCCTCCAAAGGGATTTCTGCTGTAAATGTTTTCTGAACGGCACAGATGTGGAGGAGGAATGTATATTTTACCGCAGCAGGTGCTTTGCTCGTTGTGTTTGGCTTTGCTAAAGAATAATAATAACCTTTATTTGTCATTATGACATATGGGCCAATGAAACGTGTCCTCTGCCTTGAACGCATCCCTTTGGGAGCAGTGGGCTGCCACTGTGTGGCTCCTAGGGAGCAACCTGGGGCCCGGGGTCTTGCTCAAGGACCCAGAGAGGCAGTCTGTGGGATTTGTACCAGGAAACCTCTCTAGGATGGATGCACCCTTCTTTAAACGCTAGGCCACCACTCCATCTTCACATCTTGCCTGTCCTGTGGGTCTGCGTTGCCCTGTGACGGACAGGCAACCTGTGCATGGTGGACCCCGCCTCTCACCCAATGAAGGAATGGGTGGATGGTTGTTGTGAGAGCACCATCTCCTCTATTAAACCTTAAAAAGGTAGATCTCTTCTGCGCTAAGGTCTGTGCCTCGGGGATGTTGAGCTCAAAAAACGTCTGCAGAATAATTTGAACCAAGCACAATGCATCTCCTGTGTCCTGCTACTTAAAATTAGGATTAAAGTTGACTATATGACATGAATGTGTTCAAATTGTGTGAAATGACCGGAACTGAGATGGACTGGATTCATGTATCGGCTCTGTTTGTTTTATAAGGGGCTCTGAGGAGACATTTGTTGTGAATTGAATTAGTGTTTGGTTTCCTTCCATAGACAATTTATATCTAAATGACCAAAATCAGATTTGTAGGAATTTACATTGAACTGGTTAGAAAGGATCTGAGCATGACTGTAATGAACTGATTGAAACTGGATCTTTGTTTTAATGAAACGTTGCTTGACATGAATTTGCTGCAAACCCAAAGAAAGGCTTTTTATCTGCGGACGGTGGTTTATTAGAGGCAACAGTTTTCTTTGGTTTCCCCTATGTCCACACAGTTTAAGCCCAACACCATGTCCTGATCGAGTACAAGAACTGGACCAAAAATGGAATGAACAAGCAGCAAAAATCTAAAGAAAAACATTAAAAGACGGTCAGAATCTGAGGTGGGAGATCCAGGCCCGTACAGAGATGAGTTCCAGCCATTTACGTGTCCGCCGCCACAGCATCGACAGAGACTAATGTTTAGAGCGGTGGTATCAAACTCCATTCCTTAAGGGCTTTTGGATGCTCGTTACCAGAGCATGGCTGCATCTCAAACGGTCTAATTGCTAAGGACTCTTAAGCCAACACTGAATTGCTGTCAGTAAGGAAGGAGGCAGGAAAAGGAGCCTCTATGCTTCCTATCGTTGCTACTTTAGCATTGGGACCTCGCCATGTCCATTACTGGCCATGGGGAGCTATAAGGAATCCCACAATCCTTTGCGTGACATGATGTATAAGCTCAACTCACATAAATTAACAAGAATCAGAAAGCTGTAGGCCCTGATTGGACTCGCATCATCCACATTTCGAGTTTGAGACGACGGGTCAGAAATCCTGAAGAACTTTAGCATCTTGGAAGACAAATATAATTAGCCAAATGATGAAGAAAAATGTTTTTTACTGTTCCTTTGTTGTAAAAATGATTCCCAGCTATAAATCTTATTCCTAACCTTATGCTGGAAAGCCTTTTTGTTCACATTAATGAGGAAAATGCATTTGTGAACTGCAGCCATGAAAGGACTTGACTTATCGTCCCGGCTGGATGACAAACGTTTTTTTCTCTCGTCTCACGTTGTTTATTAGACAACTAACGTCTGACAAAGACGTGTCGGTAATTTAACGGCTAATTCGTTTAACCAATGAGGGTCTCAGCGGAGACAAGACAGTCCGACGAAAACGTACCTTTGTGTGATGCAAAAGTAGCGTCATGTAGGGGAGTTAAACCGCTATAATAATAGTTATTTCTCTGACCAAACAGGTTTCCTTTACTTTTATGCTGAGTATACAAAAAAAAGGTCTAATTTAAAACGTGTAATTAGTTGAAACAAATCTGCTAATTTTCAGAGCCAGTCACCTTTGTCTTCTTCAGCAGTTTAGCTGTTTTTTTATTAAACTCAGGGACACATAAGCTGTCAGAGCTGAGCTGCTACCTGTAGCAGCATGGCCGGTCGCTGGGACGCACACCTGTCTGCAGACTTAAAGCACCAAGGAGCAGTAAGCTGATTTTTATTTCCACAAGGAGCTCCTGCTGCAGTAATCTTATATTTTCCACTGAGCCTTGGTTTGACATGAGCTTCCCCATGATGTGCACCGAATACTAATACCAGAGCTAGAAAGCAGCTTTTTAATTCCTCAGATCCTTCGGCAGCTTCTTTTTCTCTCAACCTTAAAGGTAAATAAGCTGAAATCTTGATTTATTTTGCCTGTTTTCTCATTGATCTGTGGCAAAAAATTAGCTTTTCGTTGCAAGTGCTGATTTAAATGTGCCCGGATGCGTGTCCATGCGGGGTCAGCAGTGGGGGCCTCGGATGTGCCCGGTGCCCACAGGGCTTCAGGGGGGCAGCAGACGGCGAGTGGGTGCCTCCATCCTTACTGGGGCCACTGCAGTGCAGTATGGAGCGGGTCCAGCTGGGAGATAACAGATGGGAGGACGGCAAGGACCAAAGGAGAGGAGCTAGAATCCGAAAAGTGAGATAAGAAGAAGATGAGAAGCACTGAGAAGGAGGTAGGAAGAGGAAGACAGGAAGGATTTAAAGAGCGAGGGGATCAGAGGATCTCCAGGGATTTACTCTCCAGCAGAAGCTTCCAGAAATCTCTCTCCTGCTGTAAAATAAAAACCGAGCTCTTTTGATTTGTGTGAGGACTCTAACTAATGAATGCTTACATTACTCTGCAGCTGTAGGTCCTGAAATGTGCCTCAAAGTGTTGAAATAAATACCAACTTTTTGTTATCACGCTGCAGGACGTTTATAAATGATCTTATCAACATCTTTCCACCCCAAAATGGAAAAAGTTTGGAAAAAAAAAGGTCAAGCTGAGAAAAATGGGAGCACAGAACCACTTATGGGGTCCAGCTTGGAAAATGGAAAATGTTTGCAAACCTTTAAACCAGGCAGTCAAAGGACTGAATGCCTTTTCAGTAAACTGCAGCAGTCAGGATGAGTCTAAGTGCAGCAATGCAGTAAAACTGAACTGGATAGAGTCCAGCAGATTAGACGCACTGAGACACCCTTTATTTAATCAGGGAAACGATCCATCCATGGTTGCCGAGGTAGTTAAGCTCTCTTCTGTCTGGGTTATGGTCGTTGGAAAGCTGTCAGAACGTGGAGCTGGTCTTTGCTGGGCACTCTGACACAGATCAGAGTTTCCTATTACAAATGATAGAGCAGGAGGATGCCTCACCTCTTCTACAGACATACAAAGGTTCTGTAGGGAGGTCATTTTGGATTCTTTTCAGCATCTTTGGATCCTGGCTGAAGCCTGGAGAAGCACGGTGGGGCAAGCGCACATCTTTCTTATGCCGTTGATTATGAAACAATTAAAGCTTAACTGGCTGCACTAACTTCATGTCTAATCCTGGTTGGTAATTCATTGCAACGCTCTCTGCATTGCAGCTGCTATCACGCTGCATTCAACTGGTGCCCTGGCTCCAAGGGAAAAAAAGCATGAGACTGAGCTCCTCCAATCAATGAACTCCATGCCATTATCACCCCCCCCCCCCCCCCCCATCCTGAGGTCCCTCCACATATGAATCAATCTGTGCTGGGTTTCCCCCTGGAGTAGAGCTCCAAGCTGGGAGGCGGCGCCCACACCTCCAAATTGCACCCAGGCCTGACTGTGCTGGTTTCCATGGAGACTAGGGTTGTTCAGGCTGCAGCTTAGATGTTAAACATACTTTTCAGGCTATCATAGATAACGCCCCGGACACACAGCTAGCATTTAGAAGGAAAGAGGAGGAAAAAGTGCAAACTCTCAGGATTTGAATTTAATTTCATAACTCAGGCTCATGCTCTATAAATAACAGTGTCAGTTATGAGTGCCCCTGATATTCCTAGAGAGTGATCTGGACATGGGGCCAGAAATCTGCGACCCATGGCGCTGTTGTCGTGGGTTCAAGTCCCAACCTGGTGACTTTTGCCATTTGAGCCACAAAAAATAATGCAATATGACGGCACTCTCGGTGGTGCACCATCTTAGCTCCTGCTGAGAGGATGAAAATATAGATGATGCTTTCCCCTTTACAGCAAGACTGAAACTGACGGCGGAGAGAGGCAGAAACCGTGCATTTATGTCGAGTAATTCGCGGCATTACAATCCTATTGCAGACGTGTAGCAGTAACATTGTGGGGTATGACTAAAGCGGCGGCGAAAATGTACTAAGAGTCAATCGAGGCAGATGAGCGTTCACACTGAGCCTGGTTCTGGTTCTGCTGGAGGTTCTCCTTCCTGTTAAAGGGGAGTTTTCCTCTCCACTGTCGCTTCATGCATGCTCAGTATGAGGGATTGCTGCAAAGCCATCAACAATGCAGACGACTGTCCACTGTGGCTCTACGCTCTTTCAGGAGGAGTGAATGCTGCTTGGAGAGACTTGATGCAACCTGCTGGGTTCCCTTAGAGAGGAAACTTTCTCACCAACCTGGAGGATCTGATGGAGTCTGACTTTGTAAAGAGCCTTGATATGATGTGTTTCATGAATTGGTGCTATATAAATAAAATGGAATTGAATTGAATTCAGAGTGTAGCATCACAGGGATCAAATCTGGTTCTATGAATCCTTCTTTTAATGGTTGTGGCAGTCTAGGAGAGCTTAGAGATCTTAGAGTGGTCTTTGTCAGGTGTGAAGTGGGAATGAAAATCTTTTTAAAACAAACCAGTGAACCACTGATCTGAACCACTTCATCCAGAACATTTGTAAGCAAAATGCAAAGAATAAAGGGCGAATACAAACCTCATCATAGTATTGGGTAAGTGAATGTGGTTCTTACGTCGCCTCTATCAGCATATAAAGCGGTGATTTAATGAGACCAGGTTGAACATGATCAGGTTTTAAATTCTGTGGATCCGATAATAAAACAGGCGAGCCTGAGTGTGGAGGCCTCTGTGTTCTGATGCCAGCTTTGTTGTTGGGGGTTAATGACAGACGGAGCCCACGTTGGTCCTATTATTAGCTCCTCCCGTGGTTTCATGCTGCTGGCACGTTCTGAGCGAGAGCCCTGAAGAGATAAATTCATTACAAACATCGCATTCAGAGGACATGGGAACGAGCTGCGTTTACCCAGCGTCATGTTTAACGATCCGTCTTAGTTAACGAGCTGAGGAGGTGGTGTTGTTTGGTTTAACCACAGAACGTGAGCTGCTGTTCTCCACCGTCTGCCATTCCTCTGTCCTCTTCCTCTTCCTCTTCCTCTTCCTTCCTGTCTCCTAGCGCCTGCATTCAGGCCAGGGATGATGTTTTATTCACTACTTGTATCTTTCACATTCTGAGCATCAACCACTGCAGGAGAGATGAGCGATGACTCAAACGATCAGCAGGAGGTCGGCCATGAAACATGTCATTAAAGGGGAAACACCATCATCTGCCCGCTAAAAATAGACAATCGCTTAGAGTCTGCCGCAGCTCGGCGGTTTAGCTCCGTATTTTAATATGTTTGGCTTTTTTATGAAGACTTGATTTACTGTCGCGTGTTGTCAGTTTTGCTGAAGGTCATTTTCTGTTTAGAAATGGCAAAAACAAAGATGGGAGTAAATGAAATCACAGTAATCGCTCTCCCAGGCATGCATTTCTACCTCAGGGACATTCAGGCCATTTTATTATTTTATGCTTTTGATCTAGATTTAAAAACCAGAAGCCTCGTCTGCTTTTTATTATTCACCCCTACCGTCAGCCTTTCTGTTTTCCCGCCAGTGACGAAGAGGCATGCGGTGTAATTTGCAGATATGGGTGAACACCTTGCAGAGAGGTAATGTGTGTTTGCTGTGTCGTGCATTTGCAGGAGGTTAATAGAAGTGGTGGATAAAATCACTGCTGGGTCTGCCGATATTTAACATGCTGCTAAAATGAGCTGTTATACGGCCGCCTAACACTCGCTTACACCTCCCAGTGTGTGTGACGCCGTTACGTTTTTAATCCTCCTCTCCTTTTCAGGCGGTTTATCGGGGCAGTTCGTCTTTCCTCCGTCATCTCCACGGCCCTGGGGCCTACCGACGCCGTGCCGCCTGTGGTTCAGCGCATCCTTTGCATCCGTTATGACTCGATGGCAAAAACAGAGCCAGGGCTCAGCTCCAGCCAGAACAGGCAAACATTTTGCGGCAGCAGCTGGGACGGCTCACACACTCTGCCCAAGCTGCCCCAGCTGCGAGTACAATCGGCCGAATCAATCACCGATTCCATAACAGAGTCTGAATAGGAGTTTTATTGGCTAGTGGTTATATTAGCTACTGCAACTGAATGCCACACGTCACACTGACAGATATTATGGACAATTTTAGATACACAGTGGTCATAAAAAACATGACTATGATATAATTTCTTGTCTTTCACATTATATTTGGTCTGATAATCTTCATTTAAGCTGAATTCTTTGAGAATCTCTGTCGGTTCTTCTCGAACAAAGCCGCTTTAGCTTTGACTTTGGTAAATAAACTCTTAAAAACAGGCCCGTATGACAGTAGGATATTAGATTGGGATGTTATTGCTTGGCACCTCTCTCTGAAAGCTTTAGCATTTTGATTGCTGTCATCAGATTTGAGCAGCGACTGCAGTAAGACACCATCCAACAGGCTGAATATCTTATTGGCACCCAAAGTGTTTATTAATGGAGACTGGAAAGAGCAACCAACATACATCTCAGCCTTTGTAGTCTCATGAATGTGTTCAGTGACACATTCTGAATAAATCTCTCTTTCAGCGGGACCCTAGATTCAGGCAAACACAAAGGTGCTTACTTAGCTACCAGTACCTGCAGCTACTTCACAATAAGAGCCGTTTGTTTTTCAAAGTAAAAGCCGAGTGTCTGGATCTGCCTGCAGGATTAACACTTCATGCATGTTTATTTTTGGATTTTCTAATGACCACCACAGACCTGGACATTTAAAGGGCCGGGGCCCAGAAATAGTATGGGTCTGGTCTTTGCTTCCGTGCTGCTAAAGCAGTTATTTTCTCAATAATACAATCATGTTTTAAAAGCTGAACGATATTAGTTATTAAAAGAGCATCCTAGTGATTAAAGATAAAGGGATCCCTCATGAAAAATAAACCTTATGTCTTCTTTCTGGGTGTTGTAGCTTTAGAGAAGTATAGTGGTGGTATAGTGGTGAGCGCTTGATCCCATGGCCGCTGACCTTCTAAAAAAAATACTTTTTGAATTCAGTTTAATTCAGGTTTTATGCTAGCTACATTAGGGCTGGACGATATACAAAAGAAGCCTATTGATAAAATGGAAATCATATTAATCGGTATCGATAATTATCAACAAATTCAAAATATGGATATTTTAAGTGCAGCCCTGGCAATTTTAATGCTGTTGCTTAGCGACCTATTTTTAGATAAAGACACAAACACTGAATTCAAACTAAACCCTTTATTCAACCAAATTTTTACCAAAACTGCAAGTTTTTAAAAAAGTAAAAAGAACGTGTGCTCTCTGAACTCTTTGATAGGGGGCGGAGCTTGGTGACGGAGCGTTCCTGGGTCTGTGTTCTGATTGGTTGGGAGCATGTAATGATGTAATATTAACCTACATGGCTAGAATGCAAAAGGAAGGAAAACTGTTATTCTATTGAACTTTTTACCAACACTTTTTTCTATCATGGATATATATTGTTATTGAATTATTGTCACAATGTAGCCCATCTATTGCACCTGTATCTTTGGTCCCTTAATTAGTTTAGACGCCACTGTTTATACTATAAACACATTCTTTTAGCCCAGATTTGGACGTGTGTACCTTCAGCTTGAAATTCTGAAACTATATTTAAGACTCTTTCTTTGGAATGAAAATGCTTTTTTGTATCTTAGGAAGATTAATGACAGTCAACCATGAGAGGGGAAAGTGACTCAATTGAGGAATCGTAGACTTTGGTCATTCATTTGGACCCAAGCACCTTTAAAAACAGCTAAAAATGGCAGTCAGAGAAATGCATACATCTGTCGTCTATACTCTCTTATTGTTGCAGGGTAGAGGGGGGGCTGGGGCATTTCTCCATGGGTCATTGGGCGAGAGGCCAATCATAGAGACACGTAGAGCAAACAGCACAAACACTCACACCTAAAGGATATTTAGAGATTAACAGCTAACAGTTCTCTGACTGTGGGAGGAAGCCGGAGTACCTGGAGAGAACCCACGCACGCACAGGTAGAACATGCAGACTCAAAGCAGGAAGACGGCAGACATCTAGATCTTCTGTCTGCGAGGCAGCCAGCCGGTTAGAGAGAGAGGAGAATCATTTCTAACAGCGTTTCTGATAAAATATTGAGGTGGTCCTTATTCCATGTAGCGTCACATTACTTAGCAACAGAAGTGATATTTTTGAAGCTAATAAGAATGTACCTTGTTTGATCATCTGTGCAGCTTAATGGAAAATCGGCCTTAAGGAGAGTGGATGTTATTTAACCTCTGGATGAAAACCAGCGTGGTTTGTTATCTTAAAAAGCTTCATTCTGATTAAAGAACAGGAAAAAAAACAAGATTTTACTCCCATTTCTGATTATTCATTTACAAATTACAGAAATTATTCCTAAAACGTAAAGCAAGAAGTGCCGCAGGTTGCTTTTTTTCCCACCCTGTTTTTAAATTTGCGTCACCTTCACCAACAGCTCCCATGGCCAATATTTCCCTCTGTGAGTCACAAGCAGCGCTGGTCTTTAGGAATCTGATTTAAAAATGTCTGCAGGTTTTCCTCCACATTCATACACTGTTCCTCATTTTGAATGCGGGCACAAACTTCCAGCTTAGCAGTGCCGTTTGAGCTGCAACGCTCTGCTTTTCTGGCGCTCAGTGCATTTAATAAATGTGCAAGCTGTGGTTTGCAGCATTTTCTATGCAATCTACCTAATAAGCCATTTTTAGGATACTCCTTTCATATCATTTTTGTTCTCTATGTTTTTGTGAAGCAAAGACGTCCCTGGATGGAGATGGATTGTTTCTAGATTTAAAACCCAACTCGTATTTATAACCGTTGTGTTTTTGCTGCAGAAATAGGAGGGAATAGAAGTGAAGGAGGTGAAGTGGTGTAGAAACGAGAGGAGGAAGTGCTGGAGAGAAGTGGAGGAAAGGGCAGCAGGACAGGAAGAGGAGAAGAGGGATCGTGTGTTCAGTCTGACGTCTAGTTTGGCTCATATAGAGAGCGTGAGCAGCAGATTCATGTGAGGCGAGCAGACATGGCTGATTTTGCCGCTGTGGAACACTCCTGCTGTCTGATCCGAGCTCCACGGTGAACCCACCCGCCCTCGTGCTCAGACGCCGAGGCCAAACGGCTTGTCAGGGATTATACTCCGATTAATCCGAGCGCAGTGACTTTGCATCATTTTGAGTGTGAGTCAGAAAGGGAGAGATGCTGCTGTAATCTGTAAAACGTGCTGCATGTGCAGGACGAGGCCGACGGATGCAGCATGTGATGCAGTCAGAGAGGCGTCGGGTTTTCATTTTTAGCTCACCTCACTTGGGAACTGTGTGTGTTTTATCTCATGTAGATTAGCGGCACGTCGCCGTCTGCAAAAATGCACCATGTGTGTAACTAACTGTGGTGTAGCTCTGAGCAAAGATGCATGTCCATCGCCTTCATGACTTGTAATCTGTGCCTCAGGCCTGATGGGGAACAGATATTTTTATAATGCTCAGACTTAACCTCACAAACACCTCCCACAGACTGAAGCACGACTTGGACACCACCAATCCACGGCCACCAGAGAACCGCCTCTCACCGCCTCACAAGACTTCTGCATTTATTTTTCTTAGCAAACACATTTGGAGCCAAGTTGGCAGTGTGCAGAAGATAAGGATCGTTCTTCATAGATGGACATTTTAGGAGTGGGTCAGAAAAGAAAGACATTTTTTCACATGCTGACAGTTTAACTCTTTCTGAAAGGGTTACTGAAATGTTTCCATATGTGTATATATATATATATATATATATATATATATATATATATATATATATATATATATATATATATAGTCATATAAAGGTTCCTGCTGTGACTAAATTCGCATTTTGAATGTCCGTCTCTGACAACTGTTTGTTCCAAATCAAAAACAAATTGGAAATGATCATTGTTTTGCTAAAAATACTGAAAATATTTCTATTAAGAAATAAAAAAAGCAAAAGAATACAAACCCAAGGATATAAGACTCTTCAAACGCCTTGTGAAGAGTTTCATTAGGAGTCCCACTTCTTGTTAGGTAGGTGGAAGTCATAATTGAGAGGGTTGATTATGGCAGTATGGGGCCTGTGCAGCCGCTTGGTTTGATTATGCCTTTGGCCGGCTCTGATTTCTTCAAAGCACCGACCTGCTGATTATGATTTTGTTGGATTTCAGTTTTTCACAAAGAGCAAGAACTAAACGTCTGACTCATTCCTGGCTTGGTTGTTGACTACTGATTTAAATTTACTTTTAACATGATTTTGCGCAGTGCTTTGACAAATTAAGCTCCATTTAAGCAATGTCTTAGAGGTCTTTGATCATTTCTCTTAGTCTTTCCTCTGATGTCCTGTAAAGCACTTAGGATTGCCTCGGCACTCACCAAGCAGACTCACCGGAGGCCATTTAAGTTGGCTGGTTTCCTGACGCTGATTCAGCTTTTAGAGATGGTGGAGGTCAAAGCTTTGGGAAGGTCGTTGCAGATCTAGTCCAAAACCGGTTCTGATGGGCTTGGTGCCCGACTGTGCCCAAGTTTCTACCTTCCAGATGTTGATCTGAGAATCTGTGCCATGCCCCGGTGCCGCTGGCAGCAAAACTGCACGTCATCATGCTTCCACCACCATGCCGGACACTTTGTACATCGTTAGGTTTGAAATCCTCGCTTTGACTCATTCAGACAAACTTCTGAGGTTAAAGCCTCTTACTCACCCTCTCAGTCTTTTATAACGTTAAATTAGACTTCAGACAGTGGAATGCTGTTCCCGCTGTTTCCAGCTCATTGCAGATTTGCGTCTCGGTTCTTCCAGAACATCTGGACCCATTTCATGTCATCTGAGAGAGACGCTTTGGGTCTGCTTTTATACCTTAACAAAATGGAGACATGTCCAGATATGTGGGACGTACGGCTGTTTGAAGTGATGTTTAGAAATGCCTCCAAAGACTTTTGCGACTGCTGTATGTCTCTAGTTCTCCTGCGTTGAACCTGACTGGGTCCATTAGAGCTTCCCGTTCTGTTCTGGGGGCTGATTCGTCCAATAAGTTCAATCTAACAGGACCTTTGTATGTTGGCAAGCTGAAGCCACCTGCTGCTGCCAATAAAAAACACCAGTGAGACGTTACTGAGCCTTGGCCAATTTGAGTCTAGAGACTTTCTAGAAAATTCAGCTCCAACAATTAGAGGATGTGTGCTTTCAAGCCTGAATGTCTCATTTTCAGCATAAGAAGGGGAGAAAATCCCCCCAAAATACAAAATTTATCAGGACCCCCGATAAATGTATTAGTTTTTTACCTGATTGTTGTTTAGAGATTATTTAAAGTTGCTTTTTATGTTTTATTTCCAGAGTGGAAACAGGACGGTTTAAAGAAATCATTAAAAGCCTGAAAGTATTTACAATGTTTTCAATTTTTTTAATTTGTACAAAATAAAAAAAAAAACTCAGATTAACTCTTTGATGTCTGTGTGTTTCTTAAAACAAATACCAGATACAAGAGCAATGGCTGCATCATAGTACATCGTAATAAAAGCACGATATCCCCCTTTATCCTAAAAAGCTGTGTTCACTTTAAAACGGGACATGTGAGGTTGTAAATATCAGGGTTTGAATAAATCCTGTCACCAGGCGGTTTTATTCTTAACTTTGGCACAGAAACGTATCTTTATCCTAACCTGAAATCCTGCGAATAACAAATTTAGCCCGTCCTGCACACATTAAATGCATAAATCATGTTAAAACACTCACAGGGTGTGTGTTTCTTGACTGCAGTCTATAAATTATTGATTTGACCTACTTTGACTCGGCCCTGCTGATACAATCTCTGAAACGAAACCTCTCCAGCTAAATGAAAGGTGGATTTGCTGCAGCTGTGCAGCTGATAGAAGCAGATCTGTAGTCATTTACGCTCCTGATGCGCTCTCAGTTCAGAGGATTTAGGTGGTAAGGACGCTTTCTTTGTTGCTTTTCACCTGGTGATGGAGTCACAGACATGCTGAACTGCCTGTTTTTTTATAACATTAATATGTTTAATCCAGTTTGTATAAACTGATCCCTTCATTGGTGAAGTTTGGGAGTTAGCAGCTGTGAAACTGAAACCTTTAGTTGTTTTCAGAGATTTTAACCATGTGAACTACGTTAAATATGGGCTAGCTGGGGTTGTTGTTTTATGCTGGTTGCCCCCCCCCCCCCCCTCCGTATTACCGAGCCCGCTTCAGCACAGATGGACTCGACGGAGCCAAGTCGTTGTAAAAGTCTAAAACTATTCCAGCTTTGGGATTTATTTACTCCCGCTTGTTTAAATTGTCTCCATGGGGCGTCAGTAATCTGTAATTTGTTCCTCCTTTTGCCTCTTTTGTCAGTTCAAACGTTTTAGATCGTCAACAAATGTTTATTATCAAATGGAGTAAAGAATTCTGAGTAAAAACTAAAATGCAGATTTTAAATTTCACTTATTGAGGGAAAAGTGCGAGGCATGTCTGTTCCAACAACGAGTAAAAGAGTCTTTAACTTTTCTGTAGAGGAATTTTTTGCCCCTTCTTTGTTGCTGAGTTGTTTTATTCTGCCAAACTGGAGGTTTTCTCAGCATAAACAGCCCATTTGACATCGTGCAGCAGCATCGCAGTCGTATTTAAGTCCAGGCTTTGACTAGGCCGCTGACGAACCTTTGCTTTCCTGAGCATTTCAGAGGCGGATATCTGATAAGGTAAGGTAAGATAAGATAAGATAAGATAAGATAAGATACGCTTTATTGATCTCACATTGGAGAAATTCACATGTCACATCGGCTCAGCAATCAGTAGTCATAGGAAAGAGGAGTCAAGTAGGACGAGGTGCATCAAATATATACACAGTATGTCCTCGTTATACCATGGATCAAAAGGAGTAGGTAAGAAAAAAGCAAGAAGAAAGAAAAAAATACAAAAAGAAATAAGGCAGAATGTACTGTAGACCATCTGCAGATCTTGAGTGTTTGATCCAAAATGAAGAAACCTTTATCTCAAGGTTTAACTATCTGTTCTGACCCGAGTTGAGCAAGGCATCTTGACTGGTTGGTTAATTTTTTACTGCGCTGAAGTCGAAGTCACGGTTAATTTATCAAGTTTTAGTTTGTTTGTTTTTTTTGAGAGCTGGGGTAAATTTTTCTTCTTTCTATTCCTTTTCATTTATTTTTTGTCTTTCATGTTCATCTTAAAATGTGTTTTTTTTTTGTCTGTCACTGAATGAAATAGGAATTTAATGATTTTAACTCTCCAGCGGTCACTGGGCGAGCGTTGGGGTCCAGACTGGACAGGTCACCAGTCCATCACAGAGTGTTACACGTTCTTGAAAGTGTATTTATTTTGCAGGTGACGTTTAATGTTCAGCAGTAATAATCAGTATTCTGGGAGTCATTAGCTCCCTGGTTTGTCTGTCCCCTTCCTGGCGTGTCCCCCGTTATTGGCAGGATATCTAATCAAGGCAGACGCTGCCGAGGAGCAGGTAGTCGATATGAGATACAGAAGGTGTCCATCCGCCCGGCGCCTTTCAATTTTCTGCTTGTTTATTGGGTCTTTCCTGCTGGTGGTGGTATTCATTTTGTTTTTTGTTGTGCCGTGGGACTGAATGTTTGAGGAGATGTTTGGAGGGCGTTCATGTTTGTTTGTTTAAATCCACTATTGATTTTAGTGGAAGTGAGCCACCGGCTGCTTTTTTTTTTCCTTCCTCGGTTTTAGCTTGGAGCCTGAAGTCAGACATTAATCTCCATCAGTAACAGAGATAAATGAGTTTTAGGCAAACTGATTTAGGAAAATCTGCTTTCCACAGACTGCAGGCCAGCTGTGATGCTGCTAAATACCAGCAGTGTCTTTTTATTCTCCACTGGCTGACTCTACTTTACCTTTTCTCGTTGCTTTCTGTGTATTTTTCTCCTAAATTCTCTTTAATGACACACCTTCAGCTGTTAGCTGTGTGTAAATCACAGCTCTTTTCAGCATTGATCAGTCAGCCTACAAACACTTTGAGGATGTTTGTTTTGATTTCCTTTTCTGAAATTAACAAATCAAACTCATTTATTGAAAATCACGGCCTGGCCTGATAATTTAAGATCTAAAAGGCTATGAGTCCAAAATGAATTTCAATCATTTTCATTAACATATATTTTTTTTTAATTTGCAATTATTTGACCCACATTGACCTCCTGTTATTTCCTTGCATCTCCACACGTCTTCATCTTGGGCCTCTGCTATTTTAATTGGACGTAAAACTTGCATTGAAGCTAAATTTTTAACCATTTGCTGAGTTTGTCCTTTCCAGCACTCCATACCACTAACTGTGACATGAAAACTTACATCCAGACACTAGGCTTGGTTTGTATTAGTGTGCTTAAGCATTTACCCACTTAGACTTTAATGACACAAAAATTGGGTTATTGGTAAAAGGAATAAGAAAACTTTATTTAGAGGTTCATATCTCTGCTGTATTTAACAGTAAAAACAACTTTTAAGCTTAAACAGGTCACTGAATGTTGGCCCTGTCTGAACTAATTTGCATTTAATTACTTAGAATACCCCACTATAATGATAATTGATATTAATATTTATTATTATACATTCTCAGTGTAGTTTTCTAAAATGTAAATCTTCATTTAAAAATAGCTTATTGCATTTACTCAGTGTCTATCTGTAGTCAGAATTTCCTTTTTAATCTGAAACATTTAAGTGTGACAAAAGATCTGCTGCAAAAAGTATTCTCAACATAGTAAAATAAAAAAACAAATTATCAGTGTATTTATAAACCACACATTTTGCGTTCTCTTTCCATTTATAGGAACCACATCTTTTCACTGACTTTTACTTTTATTGTTGATCTCAGAGAAAAAAAAGGGGTTATATATTTTTTTTCAATCCAGTCCAAAAGACTTTGCAAACTCGTTGACTTCATTTAAATTAGGCCAACATGTGGAAAGACTTGGATCTACTCTGATTGACACATTCTTTTTTTGCGCAAAACCTGATTATTTTATTGGTTCGATTAAACGGCAGAATGCTTAGAAAGCCATGGAAATGGCAACAATAACGAACAGAAACATGTGCTACTGTAATAAAAAAAAATTCAATGCATCTTAAACATCATTACCAGGGGGATAATAAGGTGGACCCACAGTCCCTGCAGGGAAAACCCGTCTCTTGGTATGTCTGGGATAACTGTTGGTTGGAGAGTTGGATTACCCCTGGTGGCTTTGAGTCACCAGCATCAGGATTTGTTCTCTCCTTCCAAATAATCACGGTGTAAAAATAGCAGATATAGCAGTCGATCAGGTACCGGGGAAAAGGTTGAGTTTGAGTTATTTTAAATTTCTATCTGATGCCTCAGTGGGGATCCCTTGCTATTTAAACTTTGATCACTCTGACAGCTTACAACTACTCCACAGAACCCCGCCTTGAAATATCACAAACTCCCTGGATGGCATGGATTATTGGGTTGGTATTTTTAGCGCCTTTAACAGTGAGCATATCTTAAATGGTGGTGTGCACATCACTGATTGGTCTGAAAGGTCCTCAGTCTCCACTGAGACTGAAACGATGCACAGGATGCTGCAGACACTGTGGTTAAAAAAAACACTAATCTTCCTCTTTAGAGTGAACGCTGTAATCTGAATTACATCTGAGCGGCTCCATTTAAAGCAGAGATTGCTTTAATGTTGTTGTTTTTTTTATTCCTGATCATCTGACCATGGCAGCTCATCAGTGTAATCTGATAGTTTCTCTCATCGAACGGATGAGAGCAGACACGCTGTGTTCGTGAAGCGGCAGGCGGCAGTGTGAAACTGAGCTGTAATAACTGCCATCAATACTGATTTCCAGAGCTTGACACCGCCATCATTACGCCGACGCAGCGTCCACTCGAGCGGCGCCGAGTAAACACTGATAACGCATTTATTCTGCTCAGGTATGTTTCAGGAAAAGTCCAGTCTGGTGCCGACGTGGAGACTCGTTGTCTTCTCTGAGAAGAAACCTCATAATCAGGCAGAAATGAGAAAAAATGGTGCGTGTTCTTCTACTTGCAGTGAGCGAGAACACAAGCGAGGACATTTTGTTGGTTCTCTCTTTTATTCTGGCGGAGGGATTAAGTTTAGCACCTCCTGGTCTCCTGGTTCTGGTCTACTCTGCATACGCAGAACCAGAACCAAACATGGAGAATTCCAAAAAACAAGGCCAATTACAAGCCCTTTGTTGGGCAGTAGTATAAAGCTTGCAACTCCACACTGCTCCAGACATTTTGAATTGAGAAAGCTTTCTGGATAAGAAGCGAAACGTCTTCAAACTTCGGAGAAAAAAAAGTCCAGTGGTTTTGGGTTTTTTTTAACTTTTTTTGGAGTGACCATGACCTGGATGACTGAGAATCTTCACCAGCAAACATGGAGAAGCAGCATTTAGTTCCTATGCTCCACAAATCTGGAACAAACTTCCAGAAAACACAGAGTTCCTTTAAATCCAGATTAAAAAAACCTCCTGTTTAGAGCATCTTGCAGCCATAATAACAGGAACACTGACCAACATATGTGATGTTTTTTTTTACCTGATACAATTTAATGTTTATTACTGGTCTCACAACAAGTGACCGTTTCAATGTGGTTATGATGGTTTTATGTTTTCAGGAAGTAAAACTCTTTGAACCGCCTTGCCGCTGAAGTGTGCTACACATAAACCTGACTTAGCTCAGGAGTGAGCTTAAGTTTAATTGAGTGAGTTTAATTGAGAGAATCTCTCAATTAAAGTGATATATCACTTATTTTTCAAGGGTTAGGGTTCCTCACTTTCAGATTCAGTGTTCTTACCTGAATAAACGTGACGCTGATTTTGCCTAGAAATGCAATGCTCAGTTTTTAATACACACAGAATAAAGTCGAACTAAAAGGTAAAAAATTGGCTTTTTGTGTCCGCTTTAAACCTGCGCTGGAGAATCCACCTTGTGCCCTGTTTTGTTTTATTAAACAACCGAAGTGGAAAAAGCAGATGAAGCCGACTGGCAGACGGTCCGGCTCTCTGAGTCCGTAACAGAGGTAGCTCCAGGGTAAAGCAGTCTCTGTAAGAGAGGCAGTGACGCGACGCTGATGTATATTTACTAACCCAAATGATCAACAACAGCATTTTGCATCTACACGCGTGACCTTAGCATGAGTTTGAAGCATGATCTGCATTTAAATGACAAGGAAAACGTCATGAAGATGTCTAATTCCTGATTGGTTAAACTGTACAAGACACCTTCTGTTGAGTCTACAGCCAAAATTGCCATGTTTGAATTACCCTGGGAACTTTTTATTATTATTATTTTTATTATTAAAAAGGTAAATAGTTTTACAGCAAATAATTCCTGTTTTACCTACACAGATATAAATGAATGAAGCAAAGCAGAAATTGGCTAATTATTATAGGACCTTTAAAGGATCTCTGAGGTTCACTTTAATAAAGGAAATGTAAACAGGCTCAAAAGTTGGCCAACTTATTTGTTGGTCCAGAAAATGTTTGTTCTCTGCTACAAAAACAAGAACTTTCCTTAAAAAAACCTCCTTTTTTTTTAATTCAGCCAAAAGAATTGAATGACTAGAAATCTGCTTTCAGGTAGAAAGTTGCTGGATTGTGTGGCTCTACTCACCATTAAATTAAAATTGAAAACATAAATAGCAAGACAAATACTTTGTGTTGTACCTAACATCTTCCATTTAAGAGGAAGATGTACTTGAAAATATTTCAAGGGTCGCAAATGGTTAAAATTATTTAGTTTCATCACTGCAAAAACAGAACATAAAATAAGCAACATTTTCTTGAAATGAATGTATCTGTCCTTGATTTGAGAAGGTAAATAAGATGATCTGCCAAGATTTTTGCACTTAAAATAGAAACAACTCATCTCCATCTTATTTCAAATGCAGTATATCTAATAATAATATATAATATTTTAGGGGTAAAAATACTCCTTGGATTGGCAGATCATCTTATTTACCTGCTCAAATCTAGGACAAATACACTAATTTTACCTAAATGTAAGTATTTTACCTTGATTTGAGAAGATGAATAAAGCTATTTGCCAATAGAATGAGTATTCTTACCCGTAAAATAGAAACAATTCATCTCCATCATCTTATTGCAGGGGCAGGATATCTAATTATCTTATTTAAAATACTCATTCCATTGGCAAATAGTCTTATCTACCTGCTCAAATCAAGGAAAAATACAGTCATTTAAAGAACATTTTACTTATTGATGGTTTCTTTTTTTTGCAGTGTGTGTGATTTTTACTCCTACCATAAGGAGTCATCAACATTTGCAAACTATTTTAATAACTGAAAACGCTGCGGTCTTCTTTTAGGGAACATTTTCTCCCTTTATTCTGCAGAACGTCTGGCTGCAAATAGCACAGATATGAAATATGAGTATATAGAAATGCAGAAATCTGATATTTAGCCACATGGGTATATTTCAGCCTGTGTGTAAAAAATTCAGAATGAATTCAGACTTTTCAGTCCATAGTGACTGTGAACCTCTCAGGTGAATTGTAGGGCTGCAGGGACACATCTGGACGGGGGAGAAAACACTTAATAATTTTATTTTTTCTTCATGTCTTATGAGGAGCGATAAGTCAATGTGACGCTCTGGAGTTTATCTTCCTCGCCGTTTTTTCGTATCGTGTGTGCAGTCGCTCCATCTTTGCCTCCTCGCAGCGCGTTCACATTGCGGCACGTTTTCCTCACCATGCCAGCTGGTCCTCCCCCATCGCTCCTCCTCCTCCTCCCCCCGTTTACCGAGCTCTACAACGAAGGATGCGAGTTAAGGCGTACAGACTCATCCCCGCTGTTACATAAGAAGCATGCAGAGGCTTACAAATCAGATTATAATCGCCACAAGCCACACACTCAAAGAGGATAGAGGTTAGTGAAGCAGCGAGTGGAGAGATGCTGTTTGGACCCCGGGGTTTGGGTCCAGTCCGCCTGAACCTCTGCCTACCGTTCTCAGACATTATGCAGAAACGCCTAAACTAAGCATCTGGATCATTGTTTATATTATTTTTTTGTTTTTTTTTTATCTCTGATGCCTGGATGTTCAGCTGTAGTTAGAAGCAACCACCCCCACGTTGGCTCTGAGCGGCCACATTCAACAGTGACAATGAGATGTTCCCTCATTCCTCCAGTGGACGGATCTGTTCTCAGGTCAGCCAGCACGATTACAGGTCTGCTGCTAATTACAGGCTTAATATGCAGGACCTCCTGGTGTCCTGTCCCTGGATAGCCTGGGTATCCGAGGTCGCCTCTGAACCCCGGCAGCCTTAATGCAGTCAGACCTGTGGTTGAGTCACAGGCCCAGCAGCAGGAAACATGGGGATGGGGGGGGCTTGGATGGGCAGTGGTGCAAAAGTATTTCCCCCCTTCACATTTTGCACATTTTGCACATCACAACCACAAACATTAACGTGTTTTGTTGGGTTTTCATGTGATCAACATGCAG
The DNA here is from genome assembly GCF_011125445.2 of Fundulus heteroclitus. Lineage (NCBI taxonomy): Eukaryota > Metazoa > Chordata > Actinopteri > Cyprinodontiformes > Fundulidae > Fundulus > Fundulus heteroclitus. Next base: position 39,413,141 of record NC_046365.1, on the reverse strand, counting down.
TTGTGCATGAATTTGAAGAGGAGTCAATTTTCTAAAGACCAACATTTTGCTGCAATTCAAGCTGCAACTTTTTTGGAGTAAGTCTCCCTACCAGCCACTCATCTACAAACTAATTTTTTTTGCCTGTTCCTATTTGCATATTTGCGTAGAAGCTGAAGCAAACTCAGCTTGGATGGGTCCTCTGTTTGATTTTGGTCTGGACCTTGACTGGGCCGCTCTGTCTGTACGCTTGGCCTTGTTGTCATGGTGGAAGGGGAGCCTTCACCCCATTTTAAATCATATAATAAAATGTATGCTTTCATTCAACTTGACTTGCAAATTAGGACATAATGCAGTTAACAGCAGTGCTAACAATAAGCTACTTACAAGGAATCAACAAGTGAGGTTCTGTCGGGGTGTGAAAGGGTAGAAATTAGAGCACAGGCACAGAGAGAAGCGCACAAAAAGATACTTTTTGCTGCCCCTAACAGGCTTTCTGACAGGATTGTCCTGTATTTAGCTCCATCCATTTTCTTGAAGCCATTTGTTCTCTAATGTTCTCCAATAAACTTCTACAGCAGGGATCACCAACCAATTTTAAACTGAGAGCTACTGGAGTGGTGTTGTGTCTTACGAAGAGCTACCAGTACTGACCTTAACTTTATGCAAAATAAACACATTTTCCATGCTTTGTTATAGATATTATAATTTTTGAATATATATAAATGCAAGTGTGTATAAACAGGAAGAGTGACAGAGTAAAATTAGTTTTAGATGCAGCTCACTGGCGCCACATGTGGTCCTCATGTTGGTGACCCTGCTCTAAAGCCTTAAGACAACAGCTGGATTAACAGAGTAAAAAACACACTTTTAAAGCTACTAACCATTTAGGCGAATTCAGATTGTTTGCATCGGCTTTCATGGAGGGGTTTTCAGAGTAAAGAGGGGCTGTAAAGGCAATCCCTGGACATTACGGATTGTTATTGTAAGGCTCAAAAACTATGAAACAGTGCATTTCTATCAACATGATGAAACAGGACAGGTTGGCTCTGTTGAGAGGAGGGTATTTTATTGCTCCCGGGAAGCATCAGGTCCTCCTGGTTATTGCCAAACGGCTGGAGCTGTCCTCCTGACAGCCGCACTAATCGCTCCTGTCATTTTTTAATCTCCCTCCTCCACCGTGAGCGTATTTAAGGCAGGGACCTCCATGTGCCCGGCCAGGATTAGACGGGTTAGCAGGAACGAGGGGGCGGGGGGGTTGCGGGCGTGGTTGGCAGCAGCGGCTACACACTCACTGGGAATCATGTGACTACCTGCTTGTGCTAAAAGGGCCGTTTTTGATAGAAAATGTTGATTTAGTGGAACCATGGCGAACCAGAAAGTATGCAGAAATTATGCTCATTACCTAGCATTAGCTAGTTCACGTGGGCAACTGTGGCCCAGTGGGCAGAGTGGTCATTTTACAAGTCGTTGGTTCAATTCCAGCTTCCTCCTGCAGAACATCAATGTGCCCCTGGGCAAGGCATTTAACCCCAGGTTGCCAACTAATCTGTGGATGGTTGTGTGCGTGTTTGTAAATGTTGCTCTGGTGTGACATGCTTTCAGGTGTCAGTGTGATTTTGGAAAGTGCCATAATTCAGTCCTTTCACCAATTTACCACAGCTGATGTTGCATTTTTATATTTATTGAGCATTAGAAGTGTGGCCCAGATAATTAATGTACAGTTTTTAGTGGCGTCTCTGGCATGATAAGTTAAGTGGGGCATAAAAACTCAGCACCTATTAGCAGCAACAATTTTTTTTTTTGTGAATTAGCATAAACCAACACAGTAGAAATGCAATTTTATATCTAATTTATATCCAATTTAGATCTAATTTTTATACATAAATCTCCGCATAAAGTCACTCATATTGTTCATTTATTGACCAGAAAAGATTCACATCAATCCTTCAATGAGGTAGCAAGGACAACCAACTGGATGGCTGCACACTATCCGGCAGAACATAAATGTAACACATTTCCAGTGTTTTTATTGGACGATCCGAGCTTGAAGTCGTAGGATTTGTGCCCCACGGCTGTCTACTGAGAAAGTGTTGGGCATGAGCACCGCAATTTCAGATGTTTGTTATTTAAAGCTAGAGTCAACGATTTTTTTCAGAAGTTTCCTCAAGTCCGTTTTTGAATAACTGCGCATGCACACGACCTTCTTACCCGCTCTTCTGCTCTTCAGGGAAATCATGTGAAAAAAACATCTCCCAAATCCACTCTGGTCTTATTTCTTTCTTTGAGGCCTTTCTGTTCCTCTCATAAACCTAAACGCGGTTCACTTCTTGCGATTCTCAGCCATGTTCAATGTCTAAAGTAAGAACAGCGGAGCTACAATGAACGGCTAATACCGAAGCTAACCGCAAAGCTAAGCGCTATGCTAACCGCTAAGCTAAGCGCTATGCACAGCCAGCAAGCGGTTACTCAGAAGGAACGAGCACGCACACTGGCGCTACGTGAGCGCGTTAGAATGATTGGCACGTGGGACGACCACATTGTTTCAACACCTGTCCAGGAGACGGTTCTAGCGGCTCACATTTGAGCAGCGTTTAGTTGGAGCACTGCTGTTTTTAAGAACTTGGAGGCCCATCCTCCATCATTTAAGCCTATTTGCCAATGCATTAGAGTTCACAATGTCCATTTAAATGGATTAGTTTTGTATGTAAGGGAGTTTAGTTTGTAAATGGAGGGTCAGGGTTAAGACATATGTGTCGCTACTGAAGTTTATGATAAGACACTAAATTACACTTGTGAGAAAGGTTTTGTAGCAACCATTCCTCCTTTTAGCCAGAATTCATCTTTTTGTGTTTTTAACAGCTCTCAAGGCTATCTGAATGTCTTTTAAAGGTATATGTGGGATTTAAAGAGATTTCTCTGCTGGGCCCAATGGATCCCAGGGGTGTTTTTCAACCAGCTGAGGTCATCAGAGATCTTTACGACAACAAATTCAATGCAGTGTCCTTCAGTAGATTGTCTACTGTTTTTTTTACAGTTTTGTTCTTTGTGAATCATCTTTTTGGTTCTTAGATAATATTTTCTGTCCGTCCAGCTGTGCTCTAAGCATTCATTCAAATAAAGAGGTTTAAATAATTCTTTGTTTTATTTCAAGGTCATCTGTTATGGTTCATCCAACAAGTTTAAGAGCATTTAAATGCAGCTTAGCAAAAGAAAACAGCACATAACTTTGGAAAGGTTTAGGTATTAAACTGACTATGAGTCAATAAACATTCAAAGCCCAAAGCAAACATCTGAAAGAGCTTCAGAAAACCCAGAGAACTATTGATCAAGTTCACTTCTAAAGATTACAAGAAACCATGGCTGCTTGGAAGCAGAACATAAAGGGGACGAGGGATGACTTTTACACAGTCCTACTTCATGCTGATGTAAGCCCAATCTTTGATATTCAAATTTGCTGCTAAAAGCCCAAGTAAATACCAGCCTTTCATTTTAAACTGTATACTAATATTTGTGAAAAAAATGTGTCTGTTGCGCTCATTAGTGTGAGCTATTTGCTCCCCAACGATTAGCTGTCATTCAAGGGCTGCGCTGAATAAATCAATTTTAAAACATTGGCAACAAAGGTGATAAGATAAGGTTCAGTGATGCAGTCATGCACTTTGACTTTGGCTCCATTTTGCAGGACTTTGAAGATGTTTTAAATACAAATTATATGGAAAGAATTGTTTCGTAAACATGTATATTCACAGTGTTTATACAAAAGAGGAAGACAAGGTTGAACAAGTGGCAAAGGTTTGCGTCCAGGATGTGTGGCCTCTGCAGAGATGTTAGCTGCCTCTTTTCCTCACCCAACACCTGGATGACGGGAAGCTCAGCCCTGATGATCCTCTCTGCAGACCTGATTGGTCGTTGCAGTCTGGACCGCTCCTTGAGGACGATCCAAACCACACAGTGATGGATGAACACAGGACAGAGTGACTGGTGGGAGTGGAGAAGATGACCAGCAGCTCCTGTGGAGGGTTGTGCTTCCTGGGTTTGCAGCAGGACGTCCAGTCTCTGGTGGACCTTCTTCCTAAACGAACCATCTCAAGTCCAGAGAAAGTGTGGGTAATAGAACCTGAAAGTGATCCACAGCAGACAGTGTTGTTGAGGATGGTGAGGGAAGTTAGTGTAGGATGTTCTCTGGAAGTCAGTCACCATCTCCACCGTCTTAAGCAGGGTTAAGTGGACCAACTTCTCCACTTCTTGTCTGTACGCAGTCCTGGATCAGACTGATGATGGTGGTGAGAGAACACACCGCCGAGGGGCGCCGGTGCCGATGGTTCCTTAGCAGCAGAAGATGCTCCCCAGTCTCACCTGCTGCTGGTGGTACAGTGAGCTGGGTGAGCTACTGGTGGAGGACGTCTGGGTTGATGGCGTTGAAAGCCGAGCTGAAGTCCACCAACGGCGTCTCTCTGTGTTTGAAATGATGCAGGATGAAGTGTAGTCCCAGACTGACTGCATCATCTGCAGACCTGTTTGCCCGGTAAGCAAACTGCAGGGGGTCCAGCAGGAGGTCTTGTCCTTCAGATGCTTGAACACATGTCTGTCAAAGGATTTCATGACTATGGACATCAGGGCGACAGGTCTGCAGCCTTTTCTTCCTTTAATGGTGCATTGCATGGAGAAAAGGTGCTGGTGGTATTCTGTTTATTAGGTTTTAAGCTCTGTCCCTTATAGAGTTTGGGTATGTATGATTTTTAAAGGCTTTCAAATTATGTTTACCGTCTTTTTACCATAACTGTGGAAGTCCCCTTTCTGTTTTCCACCGTCTCTAATATTTGCTGTTTTTCTATCATCCAAGATCAAATTAAGAGAATAAAACCAAAGAGAACAAACAATAAAGCTGAAAGTATTAAGCTGCACTCAGCTTCCCTTTATTCAAGTGATTCAGAGAAATGCCTAAGCAGATGCAGAAATAGATTACACCAAGCCTTGGCCTTTATCGGGCATGTGCAGCACAGATATGATGTCGTAATATTGATTGCATCATGTTCTGTGAACTGCGTGATCTATTCCTGGACCTGAGCTTAAGACCAACTGCAGATACTCCCTGAGTAACACTGCGCCTCAGCCTTTTAATAGCATTAGGAGAGCGTGTCTTACGCAGGTGTGAAGGTGCTGCGCTTTAAACTCTTCTGCTGTGTTTGCCAAGAGTGTTTCCGTTAATCTGCGTGGGCAGATCTCTGTTTACAACGAGAAAATACCAACGGTCTTCAGGTGAACTGGCCCTGTTGAATAAATACCGCCGTCCGAGAGCCCATAACCACTCAGCGCTGTTTTGTTGAAGGTTTTTATGTGAAAAAACGAGTTAATTACCATACAGTAATTTGGATAAAATATAGCTGAAAACTAACATGTTTTCATAAATAGTCAAACTGCTTTGATCTCAGTGACCTTTAGCAACACTACTTGTTGATCCGATTACAGTCAGGCAGGGACGTAAGTATAAAATATAATTTGTCTAAAATAAATGAGCACACTGCTGTTATCTCATTTTTACGGAAGAGGATTAGGGCCATTAAAAAAAAGTCTATTCATTTCTGACTTTTTTCTCAGAATTCTGAGAAAAAAAGTCAGAATTGAATAGACTTTTTTTTTAATGGCCCTAATCCTCTTCCGTACATTTTAGTCCATTTATATTGTGGACAAAAGGTTGAAAATGCTTAAACAATGTGAAAAAACAAACCATACTAAAAAAAACAACAAAATAAATATAAATATATATACATAGACAATTTAAGGAAAATGTGGGTAGCTCCACTAGAGACTCTGTTTGCTTTGCAAGACAAACCAGGAGGGTTGGTTTTGTGGCCTAAAGGAAAATAATTAATTGATAAATTAATAAAGAATAGGTCATTTCAAAGCAGATGCTAACTAGGGGCGTACATCACCAACTTTAGCGCGTTACGATTTCATATCGATTTGTTTGGATGACGATATGATATTTGCAGATATCACAAAGTCTTTTACGATTTCTGATCAATGCAATCGATATGATGTAATATCATCTGCCCATCTGACACTATTATTTACATTGATATCAACTCACACACACAAAAAACAGATTTAATTTGACCATTTTATTTCTAAGCTCCTACATGTATCAGGCATTTAAGTCAAAAACAGTATTCTTCTCATCTTAAAATATTAGCTCATCTGTTCACCACAGTTTCAAGCCTGAATTTCAAAATGAAGGTGCATCTAAAAAAAAAATTCCGATATTGATTGACATTTTAATTTTGCATTTAAGTAATTGGATCCCTAGTCATTTAATCGATATATCGATGTGGTCCATGTATTGTTTCACCACAATGCTAACTGCAGCGTGTCTGGCAAGTTTAAATATTTCTGCTGAGTCTCAATTTACTGTTTTCTTAACAAACAACAAAGAAAATACATTGGAAATAAAAAATTGTGGGTAAATTCTGGTCCCATCCTCCATCACTTTTAAGGTGGGGCGAGTTGGACTGAATTTGAATTTGCAAATAAAAGGTGGCTTCGTCTCAGCTGATCTTTTTACCCGGAAAGTTTACAGCTGTGGACAGCAAAGTAAAAACTACCTGATTCTGGATCCGGTTTTCAAGCCTTATAACAGTGCCGGAGCTCTTTCACTCACCTTGAATCCGATAAAATAGGAGAAAACGTTGCACGGCGTCGCAGGAGCAGCCTTCTAACCGTGAGCAGCCTGCAACAAACGCCTGTAGCATCACAAACACACAAAGGTGTCTGTTGCTCCCCATCGCTCAGAAACAGCCTCCTAGGGACTATTTTCCAGCTAAATTTAGCTGTGAACTTTAAATCAGCACATAACCAATAGGTCTCTACCATATTTTTTTCCAGATCTGTATTTAACAACACGCTCACAGTGTTTGTTAACTCTTTTATCTCATCTGTCACCATGTCTTTCTCTACCGAAAACACCCAAAAATGCTGCGGCTTAGTTGACCAAACTGGAAAGGACTGTTTATTATCCAACTCTGTCAACGCAACCGGTTCACCACTCAGTTATCTTTTTTTTTTTTTTTTACCTCTCAAATACAAACACAGGGTGTCAAGAAGGAAAAAAAACACTCTCCTTCACATGAGGAGCATACTCTTATTTCACCAGACAAACACGCTATCTGCTGTTTTACGAGGCTGACCTCGCTTTGATTAGAAATATTGTCGTCTCATGGCAGCATAGAGCTAACCCATTTATGGCATCCAATTAATTTTTATTCAGTTTATTTACGTTGTGCCAATTAACAACACGTGTCCTCTCAGAGCACGTTATTCATGTCACTGTTACAACTCTGCTGATTGTATCTGTCCACCCAGGCAGCCTGTAACTCCACGTCTCAAGCTGAGCCAATTTGCAGCTCAAGCCCCTGCCGTTTTTAATGTTGTCAAATGCTTAGATGTAACTTTTTAACGGTAAATACAGCTTATTCTGGAAAAAAAAAAAAGAATGCAAAATAGCCTGGTTTTGTGCCGTTAGAGACTTTTTTTCATTTCATTTAGAGCAAACTATTTGTAGACAAATTAAAATCTACTTAAAATTGAAAATGTTAGGTACAACACAAAGTATTAGTTTTTTTTATAAATGAACCGTTCACCAAATGACTTTCACTCAAATCTAGACTTTGGTGCACCAAAATCTCATTTTAATCTATTTATTGAAATTGGCTAAAAATAAAAAACGCAAGCATTTTCAAACATAAAACCGCCCAAATCCTGTTTTTAATCCTCAGAATAGACAAAACATATTTTTCTTTCAATATGAATAAACTGGATTATCATCTTTTAAAAAGCCACATGTACAGAGCCCTTTTGTAAGTTTTGGAATCTACCTTCCCACAGAAAATCACATGAATTTGTTTGATTAAAATATTGCATCCAACATGCTCCTATGTTGTGGAGCAGGTAAAACAAATCACAGTACAATTTTTGGCAATTTCATTTTTTTAATGGTGTTTTTGGGTGTTGAGTATCTTTGACTCTACAGTTTTGTTCTAGATGACAAAAAGTTAGGCCACCCTGCCTTAGGTGCTCTCTCATGGCAGCTAATGCATTAGAGCTCAACAGAAACTTTACAGGAGAAACAAAACCAAACTTTAATTGTTTAATGTTAGAAGCTGCTAAAACATATTCTAGTCAGAAGTTTGTTATAAATTAGCAGAGAAATTAAATTCACGGTGGAAGCAGAATTTCCACTTTCAGTTCATGCCCAGATTAGCGTTAGCACTGCAGCTAAAAGCTAGGCCAGGGTAGCAGCTAAAAGCTCTTTGGACATTTTGTATGAAAAAAAGGCCAAAGACTCAACTTTTTGTTCATGCTTGTTGATTAGGTTTGTTTTTTTTTTTCAAACATAAAGCAAATAATTTCAGGGGAATACCTCAATGCAGATTCCCTCAGTGAAATATTCAACTACAGTAAACAGAAATCTAATTTAGATGCGACCGAATAGGTAAAAGTGAATTGATGCGACAGACATATTCAATTCCCATCAAAAAACAAAACTAGAAAATGTCATGAAATATCAAAAATGTTGATACTTCATGAAAAAGGGCATCTCCTCTTCCTCAGCTTACTGCTTTCTGCCTTTTACGGTCCAAACGCAGAACAAACACTTGTTCTATTTATTATGGAGAAACGTCTCAGTCAGGTCTTCTGTGTACAGTATGTTATCTGTGAGTAGCGGAAGGCATTTCCAGATTTTTGATATTTGAAGCTTACACATTTATTAGAGTGCTGTACTATTATAAAATTACTTACTAAGCGTCAGGCTTTGGCCCATTTAGTGCAGCTGAAGATGTTGCTTTAGAAATGTCACTGTGACAAAAGTCTGCAGCAGTGACTCATATCCTTTTTATTTATCATAATGAATTCGTCTCATCCTAAAAACAAAATAAAACATCAAAAACTATTAGATAAAACAGAAAATATAGACAGTCATATTCAATAAAATAGAAAATGGGCTCCAATGAGTCTCATTTGTCAGATTAAAAGTACCTTTTGAAAATAAATATTAAACATACTATTCATTTAGCAAATGGTTCTGTATTAAAATGTTTTATATCTGTTTGATGTAATTTTTTTTATCTTAAATGTCATGTTTTCATTATGTGTATGCAAAAAAATATTAAAAGCAATAATAGCTTTAAAACATCTGCTGTGAATAATTAATTAATATTTTTTTGAATATGACTGTATTGCTCTAGTCAGTGTGTGGCCATTTGGTTAAATATGAGGCTTGTTTAAATTGCTTATTGCTTCACTGGCAATTATTTCAAACCACAAAAAGGTACATTAGCTCTACCAGGTTGCTGTGACGTAAACACAAAGACCATGATGCATCATTTCAAAAAGAATTTCCTCCTTTTTAACTGTGTTTTTTTTTTTTTTTTTTTTTTACAGTTGGTCTGAAAAACTAATTGGTTGAGGGTGGAATGTAAAAAGTCATAAACCTGCAATAAGCTGGTAGCATAAGTATAAATTAAATTAATAGTTTGTTGAAAGGTGGTAAGGGTACACACTCTTTAAAGTCCTAGTGTGTAAGATTTGCTGGTTAATTACAAACGACATCACCGTTAAGCGTTACGTTATATTGAATGAACTTACCTGTCCAGCAGAGAGCCTGCTACCTCTGCATCCGTATCGAGTCCCTGCTCCCTCAGAATTTTCTCAACTCCACCTGGTAATAATAGCTACGCTGATATAGACTCTTGTTTTCTCCCGGTTATCACTTATTTTTCTTCTTTGTGACTTTCCCTTCCTTCTCGCTGGGCAAAGAGTATGGCTGGTCCTCCATTTTGACAGAAAACAGCAAATGAAGGGGATTTTGTGGAACAGAAATGTCATGTCTCTGAAGCATGTGTGTTGCTTTTGGTGTCGCCTACTCCTTTGCAGAGTAGTGCATCTATACGGGAAGCGACGGAGTGGAATTCAGTGTTTTGTTGCCTCATTACCGGTACATTACGTTTCTGGGAAGTCACCATCTCATTACATTTTCTTTAATGATATTAAAGGATCGACGGATAATCTGGGGAGAAAATGTTATTGTTCTATGAGTGCTCCCAAGTGGTCATATAATTAGTAACTGATTTTTTATTTTATTTCAGAAACTTTGACAGCTTAAGCATTCAGCATACTGAGGGGAGTGAACAATTTCCATAATGTTGCATTAGGTTAAATAATTAAATTACAATTAAATGTTATTTATATAGTGCCAATGCACAACACGTCATCTCAAGGTCAGTCGTCTTCATTGTCGTTGGCATTGCAGCAATCCCTCATAGTATGTAGCGACATTTGCCCCCAGAATCATCATCCTCCAGGTTGTCACACTAAATAGTGTAAGTTGACATCGTTAACCACAAATTAAAGACATGTTTTTAATATTTGCCATAGAATTAACTGTTTGTTTTTTTAAAATGTAGGATGCAAACCACTGTTTTTGCACCAAATGAGGAAGCCGATTAGTCTTTTCAACATTTAATTTGAAACGTGCTAATCTATTCCAAATAGATTTGCATCCTGCTTGTAAAGACGATGGGCGCACATGCTCTCCTCGGGCTCCAAGAGACTTTGGAGTGGAGGTAGAGGGCGTAATTGTGGCTCTGCTTTTTCACGGACTCGGACACGGAGCGGACACGTAGGCCTACAGGAGTGGAGAATGTGGAAATATGGGGTTATTCTTGGGTCTGTGCTGCAACATTTGAGTGGCAGTTGTGTTGATTGTGTTGCAGCGGTGTATAAAATCTCCGAAAAGCAACGCTGGACTGCCTTTTTCTGATGGCAGCACATCTTCTTGGACATTGGTTCAGACACACGGTGGCGTGATGGCGGAGGGTTTTAGTGTTCCCCTGTAGTAGAGTAAGATAGATATTTTTAGGACTGTTAATATTTTTATTCTTCATAATTTTGCTGTTTGTTTCCTTTGGTGGATTTGTGATGTTTGCATTTCTTTCACTCTCTGATTGTTGAGCATACCCATCATTTTTGTTCAAACGAGTTGAGGAGATGATTCTACCAAGCATTGTTTAACGCGGTGTCTGCAGTGCAATCAGAAAATCTTAATTTAAGCAGCTGGCCTGTCCTCTCGCTCTATCAGCACTGATTGTCCCCGTCTTCGTCAAACAGGGAGCTGTGACGTCTCTTGCACATCTACCGTTATTTCCCTTCAGCCAGCGGATCTGTTTAAGGTTCAGTCGACTCTGCCAGCTCTGCTACACACTTCACCTTGTTGTCTCCTTCCGTTGAAAGTGTTTTCAGGCATGTGAACGTGGGCATCATGGCTGCACAACAGTGAAAGGGTCTGTTGCTGATTGAGACACATTAACAGAGGAGGTTGTCATGCGTTACATTTCTGCGGTCCCTTTAAGGGACTGAATGTGTCACTAACCTGCCTGGTTTATTGGTGGTGACGTTGTGTATATACAGAGTTCATCTCGCATCTTCCCTCCATCTCGGTCGTAAATTGCTGTCTCCTCAAATCTCTGCAGCGACTGACTTGGCTCCTCACTTCAGCTGTGTCTGCGGGTTGAATGTGCGCTGACAGCAGCAGTGGGCAACACCATGCAACGCCGCCATGCATTTAATCAGAGCAGCCACCAGCTCCTTATTCATATTCATTCAGAGGCTCTTCCTCTGTAAACCAACAGTAGGAGCAGGTCCCCACAGATGCTCTTGGGTTATTATTCTTTCATTCATCTGGAGGAATAACCACGTCTCAGCTGGTTAAAGGACACACCGCTGACACGAGACGTAGATTTTAGCACAGCTCCTTCATAGGTCCTTGTTGTGTTTTTAAATTTTGCTTTAATTTTAGTTATAGTGCTGCACAAAGTCTTCAATAGTTGCTGATTTCTTCCTATTTTGCCTCCAAATTTCCTTTTTTAAAAGGATTTTGCATTTTTCTTGAAACGTTCTTCATCGGTTCAGGACCATTTCTGGACATGTGAACAATAAAGGCATGAAAATACTCCTCAATTTAATGGATCAACTCAAAGTGTGTTTCAAATGCAGCAGCAAACCAGTATCCTTTGATAAATTAATTGTTTGTTTCTATTCCTTAAGCTGCAAATGTGAAAGGTACCAAAGCTAAGACAGAAAACAGGACTTAAGCAGCAACAAGGTGATTCCTGGAGAGCTGTTGGTTGAAGACATGGCAAACAGTAGATGATCGACTGAATGGTGATTCATCTCTCACATCCTCCTCCATTTCTTTCCTGAGTATTTTTTTTTTCTCTGTTGTTTAAACACGTTAGTTTAAGATGCTGTTCCTCTGCTACATATTGGCTGTTGCTTCATCTTTTGTCCTTCAACTCTGCACTTTTGGTGAGTACATAGTTCACAATAGGCTGTCATGGTCAGGCACCTTCCTGTCAGAAAATCAGTAAAAATAATCAACCAAAAGGCAAAGAAAGACTAAGAGCTTCAGAAAACATGAAGAGCTAAAATAACTTTGGATTACAAGTAAGTCTGACTGCACTGAGGGCGAAACAATATGCGCAGGTTTAGAAAAAAACGGTAATGTGAAACCCTTTTGTGTGTCTTCTGTGGTTTAGGGATCCTTTGTGTTCATGCAACCAAACATTATGCAAAATGGTCAGATATTAATGCAATAAAAGAATAAAACAATCGAAACTACTGGAAACTACTAAGAATGCAAAAATCAAAGAACACAAATGATTTCAAAATGTTATAGATTTGTTTATCTCTTGTTTGCATCTAAAACCCGATGAATTAAAGGCTGAAACATTTAGCAAAAGCAAATACTGGACAATGTCTTGCAAAAAAAATAAAATAATTCACATCCCTCGAACCTTTCTGCGTTGTCTCCTGCTAGAAACACAAACTTTAATGTATTTTAATCCAGCTTCTAATATAGCCATGACAGAAGAATCGGTCTAAACACGACTTTCCATCCAGTGTCATTGAGTTCAAGACATTTTACGAAGAATTATCAAAATTTCTGTTTTTAGACGGATAAAGGTGGTGCTGCTATAACTGTAGCTGAAGGTGATTCAATGATGTTTTGACTGGGAGGGACTGAATGTACATTCATGTAACACTTTAAATACTTTTATTTTTGTAAAATATTGCCAGAAACCAAGTTTTATTCTACTTTCCAATTCACAATCATGCACTACGGTCTCTTTCACATAAAATCCCAATTAAGAACACGGACGTTTGCATGTGTCGTGGCAAAATGGGAAAAAGTTTTAAGTGTATGAATGCTAAGACTCGCTCCGAGTGGAAAAAATGGATTTCCTGCTCTGTGCTGAGTGTGTCCACTGGAGGGAGCGATGAATGTGTGACGAAGAAGGATTTCAGTCACAGCTCACGAATGTGAGACTTACAGGGAGAGAAAATGTGTTGTTTTTTTCCTTCGTGTTTCCAGAGGACGTGATTTAAAGACTAAAGAATAGCTGCTTCGTCTGTCAGAGAAATGTAAAACAACAGTTGGTGTCCCTATGCAGAGTTAAATATTCAAAGATTTGAGTGAGATTAAAACAAAAGCTCACCCACTCTCTTCCCAGTGCTGTTCCCCTCCTCTTCTGCTCCCAGTATCATCAGCTCAGATGTCTTATTAATATCTGTGAGCGCTGAGGGTGAGGCTTCGGCCTGAGAGTCCTAATTTCCATAGAAATCATAAACTCTTTCCATCCATGCATGCAAATCATTAATGCTCCTGTAACCAGATAGCATTACATGCTGCGTCCTCCATGATGAATCCAGGCGGTGGAGGACTTTCGCCGACTGATTAGGAGAAATGTTTGAGCCCCAGCTGTGTGTGTGACGCATGTCTGCTTTATCAACGCTGCATATTTGACCAGAACACCTCCGCTCAGGTCGCCTCTGGCTGCTGTCCAGAGGGGTTTCAGTCATGAAACCTCGCCTCCCTGTTGGTGTTTGTTCCTCAGGTCTGACTGAAAGAAGCAGGAGAGCGCACCTTCACCTGTTTCCATGGCAAACATGTGCTGGCACTGTGGGGAGAATAATGACAGGATGTGCAGCTTCCTTCTGTGCCTGTGGATGTGTGTGTGCTCTGCATGGCTGCCAGGCCATTAGGCTGTTTTTTTTTTTCACATGCCGGATCAGAAGAGACTCCGATGAGTCACTGAAAACCTTACGAAGCACAAACTGCTGCTGCAAGCTTAGTCCTAAAAAGAAACCCCAACGCTCTCTGCCACGGATCATCCCTCTGCCACCTCAACACCATCAGCCCGTGCTGTTGTTTTTTTTCTTCTTCTTCGCTCGACTTAGGATCTTCAGTTCATTTTTAGACACATTTAGGACTGTGAATGTCCTTCATTTAAGGAACGACAACCTCTGCTGTCCAGGATCTCACCATCTCTTCTGTCATGCAGTGTGACATCTCCCTGCAAGCCACTGTGCGGCCTTGTTGTGTCTCTCTGCTGCCCCCTTAAGGCATGGGGCCGCACCACACCCAGCAGCAGCACCGGGAATATTTTCAGATGACATTGAAAAGACAGGAGGAGATATTTCTATGCTTGTGTTTTCTGTAACGACATAAATTCAGTTTGATGATGTGTTGGTCTGTCAGTCTGTTGAGCAGCAAAACACACTGAACTGTCAAAGTGTAAATAGTTTAATTTAATAGATTAGTATGAAGGAAAGGTTGCATTTTCTTGAATACTTTTTTATTTTGCCTAAATGGACCTGTTCATCCCTCTTGAGTGTTTCCTGCAGCTTTCAAGAATGTTAAATAAATCTTTACTTTGGTTTATCTATTAAATGCTTTTCTATGTTTGTTTTGCAGAGAGTGAGTGAGAAGGTCGGAGGAGCAGAAGGAACGAAGCTCGATGTGGACTTTACTGAAATGGAAAAGGCATGTGCAAACTCCTTTATTAATATTAGAATTATTTGTTGATGTGCTTATTATTATTATTAATAACAATAATAATAATAATCAGAATCAGATATAATCCCAGAGGGAAATTGCTGTGTCAGTACCAACACCATAACATAAATATCACAAACATTTCAGGGGGGGAGACGGTTAATAATAATAATAATAATAATAATAATAATAATAATAATAATAATATTATTAATAATAATAATAATGTGTATTGTAGTGAATATTTAAAAATATTTTAATCTATTCTTAATTTTTTAAACCTTAAATCGACAAATGCTTATTCTGATTTACACAAAAACATTTTTATAACAATTACACATGTTGAACATTTTCAACATAAATTTCACTTTATGCAGTATGGAAAAAAAATCTACCCAATTAAAGATTCACTAAATTGTATTTATTATTTGAGTTCTTCAGTGTTTCAGATGTTCAAACGTATTTTAGTATAAATTTCAGTATGACGTTTAAAATGAGTTAAACCATTATAATTTAATTTCTTAAGGTAAAAAAAAGCTATCTAAGCCAACTTGGCCCTATGTGAAACATCTTATCACAGTTGTGTGACTTAAATAGGTCCTTTATATCGCTGTGGAGGAGGTTTGACCTACTGCTCTAAGCTTAATTAGTGCCACTAGGACTTTATTTGGATACTGTTTAGAGGTGAACTTGCTGGTTTCCTTCAGTTAATTGTTCCAGTGCATAATCCAATTGTGTTTGAGCTTAAGGTCACAGACTGACAGAAGACATCCTCCTTCAGGATCATTATATTAGTTTCATCCATTGCAGCAGGATCAATCAGGTCCTGATCACATCACCTACACCACAATCCTAAACAGTTAGACGTTCTCTTTCTGTCGCTGCATCTTTCCTTTTGTTCAGCTGAGACCCCGTCATGGAGGGAAAAATTGCTGCTCTTGGGCCTGTCCCGCTGTGGTTAACTCTGTCTCCCTCATACTGTGACTGACTGTGTGTGCTGCCTTTTGTCTTTGCCACTTGAATACTGACCTCAGAGTTTATTGGAGTGGCTGTGTCTCTCTCCAAGATGAAGCCACTTCAGGAGCTAATTTTGCAACTAAACTTTAACTTTTCTACCCCAGTGCTCCTTCTGTGTCTCTGCTCTGTCTTCTCTAAGCCCCAGTGGGTGGAGGCAGATGAGCGTTCACACTGAGCCTGGTTCTGGTTCTGCTGGAGGTTCTCCTCCCTGTTAAAGGGGAGTTTTCCTCTCCACTGTCGCTTCATGCATGCTCAGTATGAGGGATTGCTGCAAAGCCATCAACAATGCAGACGACTGTCCACTGTGGCTCTACGCTCTTTCAGGAGGAGTGAATGCTGCTTGGAGAGACTTGATGCAACCTGCAAAGTTTCCTTAGAGAGAAAACTTTTGATCAGATCAGTCTGTCTGGAGGATCTGATTGGAAAGCAGAGGTTCTCCTTCAAAGAACCAGTGATCTTTCATTCTGATCGGACTAAAACTGGCAGAGTTTTGAAGCTTCAAACCTGAGAAGTTTTTATTTAATTTATTTCCAAAGCTGCGTTTGGTTTTTTGTTCCCATTTTGGTTCATATCTCAGGAATTATAAGTGATAGAAAGCTGAGTCTGGTATCGTTGGAAAGCAGACGTTCTTATTCAAAGAACCATGGGTCTTCCATTCTGATTGGACTAAAAGTGAAAGAGTTTTCAAGCTGACTCTGTAAAGTGCCTTGAGATGATATGTGTTGTGAAATAGAGCTATATAAATAAAATGTTTTTCTAGGTTTTACTCCAATTACTCCAAGAGGTCAGAGGACCTCTTGGAGTAATTTTTGTAAGCAGGCTGACTTTTCATCGTTTTCTACATTTGTAGATAATGTTTCTTACTGCAGTTCTGTGGAGCCCAAAAGCCTTGGAAATGGCCATGTAACCCTTTCCAGGCTGATAAATGTCACAGGCTCTGTTTTTCATCTGTTGTTGGATTTATTTATATCAGAGGATAATGTGTTGCTCTTTGAGATTTTTTTGTTTTTTGCTTACTTCTTGTGGTCAGACTGATTCGGTTGAAGCCACATTTTGGTTCTACAGGTCGTAATCTGGCCTGGGAATTGCAAATGAGATGTTAATTTGGGTTTTCCCAAAACATTTTGTTGATAGTTAGTTCATGATTGATGATTAGGTATTTATATTTTCTCTGGTTATCTTTGTTTGATCATTGTTAATCATCTAACAGTAATTGGTGACAAAAACAGTAAATCCGTTTTTATTTCACAGGACTGCACTGTTTTGCAGTATTTTAGGGCTTTGTGTTTCAGAATTGAAGCATTTTTAAGTCAGCTGAAAGCTGCTCTGGTAGAAAAGGTTGCAGACCAAAAGCAGCAATGTCTTTTAACCCAGCCTGTTTCATCTGCGTCTGCCTTGTTTCATCTGTTGTTTCTGTGCTTGGGTTTACAGAGGGTGGACACCACCGCTCGAGCTGTGCTGGACATCATGACAAAAACCACTGAGTATCTGCAGCCAAACCCGGGTAACTTAGTGCATCTGGGCTCACCTGGTGTTGTTTTTTTGTTTTGTTTTCTTAATTGAGAGAATTTCTTCGGACCGAAAATACATAAATTATAGGGGGGAAAAAAATATATATTTTTTTTTTATTATTCGTGCACATACCTATACAGGCACATTTATTTCTCTTTTCAAGCCAGTTTGTGCAACAGGAAGCCAAACTAAGAATTTCTACTGTTTAAACAATCAGATAATTAATGTTGGAGTCCCGCAAGTTGGTTCAGTATTTGGACCACAGATTTTTGTTCTTGTAAATAAGCATATTTTCTCAAGAAAATAAACTTGTAGCCTGTTTGTATATGATATAGAATATTCAAAAACGATGTATTTATTTATTTCAATAATTTATTTTAATAAGTTATTTAGAAATTAAAAGATTATAATTCTTTGATTTTAATAAATTATTTTGAAATTAGAACATTATGAAGAATTAGACAGACAGACAGACAGACAGACAGACAGACAGACAGACAGACAGACAGACAGATAGATAGATAGATAGATAGATAGATAGATAGATAGATTTATTGATAGAATATTTATTGTGTTTCATAATTAGGGAACAATGGTCATTAGATTTTTTTTTCTTTCAGCTCTGAGTTTTAGGTCATGTATTGTTTGTGGGACTGTAGATAAAATGATCACCATAAAACAATAATAATTGGGAAAGTAATAAATACATTTTCAAAGATGTGATACTTATTTCTTTTATTAATTCTATGTTTTTATATTTTGAATAATAACAACCTCTTCATAACTCTAGAACATGTAAAAGACTACTGTACAATAAAGTATTCCTGTTTTACAGATAGACCGCAACAATGAAGGTTAAAATCAAAAACTAAGCATACTATCAGACGCCATTTTTCTTTCTAGAGTTCATCTAAATGATCCTGAATGTCTAATCTACTCTTACATTCCGGCTGTTTAACTCTATAAACAGTCTAAACTGGACAATAATAACTACAAATACTTGTAAATAGTTTAGGAAACGTTAGGGCTGGACTTGTAAAAGTTGGTCAAACAACCTACAGGATTTGGATTTTTTGCTGTTCAGCCACCAGAGCCAAGATGAGCATGATGAACTCCATGTCCCGCATGCGAGGGCAGGAGAAGGGGCCGGGCTACACTCAGACCGAGGCCATCCTGGGAGAGTCCATGCAGAGGTTTGGCAGGGAGCTCGGAGAGGACTCCAACTTTGGTGAGTCTATGAAACACAAACAGAGACACAGGAACAAACTGCCACCATTTTATGCCCCTGAAGGACAGAAACTATAAAGCATTCATCTAAACTTGAAAGCCGTTATTTCCGCGTTTTTAACTGTGACGTTTGCGGCTCTAGGCCTGGCTCTGATCGACGTCGGAGAGGCCATGCGTGAGCTGGGTGAGGTCAAGGACGCTCTGGACATGGAGGTGAAGCAGAACTTCATCGATCCGATGCAGAACCTTCACGAAAAAGACCTCAAGGAGATTCAGGTTGAGTCTCCCGTTAAGAAACGTGATTAAATCAGTATGCGGCGGAGGCTGTGTGCTCACGCTCAGTTTGACTTTGCAGCATCACCTGAAGAAGCTGGAGGGTCGGCGTCTGGACTTTGACTATAAGAAGAAACGTCAGGCCAAAGTGACGGAGGACGAGCTCAAGCAGGCGCTGGAGAAATTCGATGACTCCAGGGAGATTGCTGAGCAGAGCATGTTCAACTTGTTGGAGAGTGATGTGAGTCTCACACATCCACAGAGTTCAGTTCGCTGTTTGAAACGCTCAGCTCTCAATGCAAAGTCTCCAGGGCCGGCAAAAAGTCGTATGAGGCCCTGGGCAGTATTTGATTGTGGGACCCCTCTTCCTATTTAAAGCACCACCTTCAGCATCACCTCTAACAGTGTTTTAATGCAGATTTGGTGGAATCTGGGGGACAGCAGCCATGTTTAATTGGCTGAACTTGTAAACAGTCATTGGTTATTATTTGCTGAGAGGTTTTTGTGAACAAAATGAGCTCAAACAAAAAGAAAAGATTAAACTTGTAGCATCAGATTGTTGCTACAGTGATGCAGCCATCAAACAATGAAGATCATTCTTTGCACTTGTAAACAGTAATCTCACCAATTCCTTCAAAGCTTGAATTAAAAATGTAAACAGTTCGATATTTCCTCGCTAAAACCATCAAATCAGATAATATTCTCATTCTTTAAAAACTCAATTTACGGTCTGTGTTTGCTTGTCCCTTGGGCGGCATGTGTGTTGTTGACCAGATCGAACAGGTGAGCCAGCTGGCGGCGTTGGTCCACGCTCAGGTGCAGTACCACACCCGGTCCGCTGAGATCCTCACACAGCTCTCCAGCAAGATCGACGAACGGTCAGTGACCCCGCCTCGACGCTTCATCCTGTGTGACAGAAACGAGGGCTAAAGGCTGACGCTTGAACCGAACTTTGGCTCAACAGGATGTGTTTGCTTCATGACAGGATAAGAGACACCTCCAACAAACCGAGGAAAGAGTTCGCACCGAAGCCTCGTACGTCTCTGGACTTCAGCATCATTGAGAACCACAACGGAGGCATCCACGGCGCTCGCTCTCCAGGTGAGACGCGGCTGTTTGCGTTTACCAGTAACGTGTCACAATCAGTCTTTCACTCCTTTGTTTATATAT
The DNA here is from genome assembly GCF_011125445.2 of Fundulus heteroclitus. Taxonomy (NCBI): domain Eukaryota; kingdom Metazoa; phylum Chordata; class Actinopteri; order Cyprinodontiformes; family Fundulidae; genus Fundulus; species Fundulus heteroclitus. The sequence continues at coordinate 39,393,070 of NC_046365.1, read as the reverse complement.
TTTATTATAAATTCTTTATAAATAAAGTAAAAACAAATATCAATATTCCCTCAGCTTCTTTTAAGACCTTACATGAATAAAAATATTCTCCTTTCATGCATTAACAGTAAATTAAAGCCACATCAGCGAGAATAAGTGAAACTATTTCTGTCTTTTGTACTATTGCAATATTATTACTATTAATCTACTTAGACAATTTTATTGTCATTTTGTATGTACAGAGTGCATACAGAACAAAATTTCAACAATGTAGTGGGAGTTCAAGTGGAATAACATTAAAATACAATATAAAGTGCAGCAGTGATCAAATGTAACAGTGCGGGAGAAAAACAGTGTGCAATAACAGTGTGCAGAGAATTGTTCAACCATTGTTTATGTGCAAAAATAATGGTGCAAAAAGGCATTTGCATGCAAAAGTATTGTGCAGTGCAAATAATATGTGCAAAAATGCAGTAAACGTTGAGTTCTGTGCTATTTAAATGGATAATAAGTTTGGCAACGTTGGTAGTGCCAAATAAAGATGCAAATGTGATGCAGAGTCCATAACATTTTATAGTTTTACAAACATAACAAACCGTCAAAACCATGTATACATTTTATTATATTTTGGTTTTTAGTAAAATAACTGTGCTGCTGCCTTCTTTCTCTACTGTAAAAGAGATATCTTATCTCAATGGGACCAAATTTGTTAAATAAATAAAACAGGACTTCGCTACGTTCCTAGTCTCAGTGGAAGGACTTCAGAACCGGGTCCATGTTCTCTATGTTCTTAGTCTTAGTGAGGATGCGGGCAGCAGCGTTCTGGATCAGCAGCAGCGTTCTGATCCACTTTTTAGGCAGACCTGTGAAAACACTGACCTGTAAGCCTCTAATTATTAAAACAAAAACATTTGATTTGATTTGAGGTAAAACTGTGGATGCATTTTAACTGAGCACCTCTTCCTCCCACTTTTGGCATTTAACAAACCAAAATCAGCAAAAGTTTAGTAAGACAGTAAGGAATAAAAGGCGACATGCCTGTTAAAACGGTGCATATTAATATCTGCTTTCGGCTGTGGCTGATGGTGGCAGTAGACGTTAATTTTATCCACCAAAAGTCATTTGGCTGTACCGTTTGTGCCGCTAACAGGATGCAAACTGGCGGAGGAGCAGATGTACGTTTAGTTTCTGCAGCCATCGCTGATTTTATGTGTGCAGCAGCCATTTTGGATTTGGTTCTTCTGGCACGGCTCCAACGTTTCAAGTTGGGATTTTGGTTTCAGAGAGGCTCAGACTCCGACTTTTGAGTTTAAATGAATTAGAATATTTGGGTCCTTAAATCAGGATAATCAAATATTGATGATCCGCCACAGGAGCATGTTTAGTAAGACGTTCATATTAGATGCAAGTTAGATCAGTATAACTATCACCTAAATTGCTATTAATGTTTCTTTTCTGTCATATTTTAGTCTATCTAATCATAATTTTATTGTATTTTAGTTTCTCTATTCCTTTTAGACATGTTGTTTTCCTCCTAATTCTGGAGCTTTGTGGCAAAGTTGATTATAAAACTAATTTCCGCTTCTGATAGCCCTGAGGCACCAGATAAATGGCATGAGAGACTGAAATTATAAACATGAACATGTTTAATTAATAGCAACTATAGTTTTTATCATCTTCCATTTGGTTGTTTTATTGTAAACAGTTGATGTGGCGATAAAATATGTGCAGATGATGATATAATATGAACACATTGAAAAGACGTAGATGTAAGCAGCATAGGAATATCTGCATTAAACCAACACATTTCCTGTGTCTGCAGCATTTACCCAACAGTAGAAAAAAATAAACACATTTTTCTCTCTCTCCCTTTATGGTTTCTGTTCTGTCCTGTAGGTGCCAGGTCTCCAGGTGAGCCAGGTCAAACTTGTTCCCACCTCTCTGTTCTAATCGGTTCATTTTCTTCACACCTTTCCATTTAACCCTGAAAACTCATCAGTGCGTCTGCCTCTTTCGTTCCCCGGCTCCTTTTACTCCCTCGTGCTGTTTCTGCTCTTTCCCCTGTTGCAGCAAGGTCTCCAGGTGAGACAGTTTTCTGAGAAAATTGTTGCTCTGTGTTCTGAACAAACAGAAATTCAGGTGCCGTCTGCTCGCCCCTGCAAAGGAAAACCGATTGGCTTAAGACCATTACGGCTCCACCAGCAGACGACCATTTGGTGTTTCTGTTTCCCCATGTCGACACGTTTCTGATTCACCTTTTCATCCCTTTTTTCTGTTTGTGAACTTATCTGTCGGTTCGCTGTGCGGCCTCAGTTTCTCCCCATGTTTTCGTCAAATTAAACGCACCATCACTGCGTCTTTTTCCACCAGTTCATCGTTTCTCCACTAAAAGTTTGATTGCTTAAAATATTTTTTCTCCTCTCCTCTTTGCAGCAAGATCTCCAGGTGAGAAAGGGTGACTCGGGAAGAGACGCAAAGTTTCTCGATCACTCTTAGTTTTTTTCCTCTTTGTGTCTTTGGGAAATAAATGTTTTTCTTTCTGTTTTGTTTTATTATTATTTTTGTTTTTTGTTGCAGTGAAGTGCTGTTTCTTTCTAAACCCTCTTTTCCCCCCAATCTTTCTTTTATTGTCTAATTTGTAATTGGAAATTTTGGGAAATGTGCTTATTTTCTCCCAGTTAAATAAACAGTGTAACTCCTGCGTTTGCATGCCGCTAGAAAGTTTCCCTTCACAAAGCCGAGAAGAGACCCGGGGACATGAACCATTTGGTCATGTTGTCACAACAAGCTTTCAAGTTTAAAAAAAAAAAAATTTAAGTGATGGACTAAGAAAAACATCGAAACAGTAAAGTAGAATGACACGGTTAAAGAGTTTTCAGATCAAAATCTGAAAAGTGCGGCTTGGATTTGCAGCTTCTGGCATGTTTCTTTCCAGGATTCTCTTCTTTCTTTTAACTTCCCTCCATCTTCTCATCATCTCTGACCAGCTTTTCTATTACCCATGAAGAAAAACATCCTCACATCATGACGCTGCCAGCTCCAAGTTTCACAGCGACACACGATATCACGCCAGAGTTAAAACGGGCCTCATGGCAGCTTCTCTGATTATTGCTCTCCTGGACCAGCCTCAGTCCAGGTGGACGTCCATGTCCTGGTAGGTCTGCAGGAGGTCCATCCTCTCTCCAGGTCCAGATGATGGACTAATCAGAACTCTGGGGTGTTGATTTAGAATCTAACCCTGCTTTGAACTGAACCAGAACTTTCTCCCTGATCCGTCTGCTTTGGTTCTTTGGTCTTCATGATGCTGGTTGTTCTCTGATCTTCCACAGCTTTGTTTGTCCTCAGATTAATTTACACATGAAATAGACTCTTGTATCTGAAGGCAGTTGGTAGCACCAGATTTTATCAATCAATTAATCAATCAATCAATCAATCAATCAATCAATCAACCAATCAACCAATCAGCTTTATTTCTAGAGCACATTTTAAAAGCCACATGGGTGACCACAGTGCTGTCCATTAAAACTAGAAAAGGTTTAAAAAAACAAGTTAAAAACATACGAAACATACACATATTTAGGGTTATCAGGATAAAGAGCAACAAACTCAAGTCCCAGCCACACTTTTCACTTTTCTTGGTGGAAAATGTTGAAAATCGTTGTTCTTTTCCATCCAGTTCACTATTCTGCTGTACTGTGTTGGTCTGTGACAACAAATCTGAATAAAAAACAGCTGCATTTGTGGTTGTAACGTCACAAAATGTGGAAAGCTTTAAGAGGTCTGAACAGTTTTGCCAGACACGGTACCAACTCAGCAGACTTTATACTTTCTGTGAGCAGAAGCTGCTCGTTGAAGGACTATTAAACCAGCCTAAAATCTTCTATTTTCAAGGGCTTCCATCTTCCTGCTAATCTCTAAAAGTCATCTTGATAAACAGCTCTTCTGGCTTTCTGAAGGTCTTTCAAAGCTTTTTTTTTTTTTTTTTTTTTTGCTCTTTCAGCCAGGAGAGGTTTAAAACACGTGCACGTTTATTTTTAAATCTCTTTTGCTGCTGCAATAATTTTCCAAAGCTTAGCAGAGTCACAACTTTTGCCAACTCGTCGTAGCGAAGATGCCGTAGGAGAAATAAATGCGTGCATCTTCTCATCGAACTTCTAAAAGCACATTTCCCAAAACGTTGAAGCGTCGATTCATTGCCAGTAAATCAGATCCTAATTTCTCAGAAAAGAAATATTATGTTTGCTGAATTTCTTCCTCTTTTCCTCTCTTACAGCCAGGTCTCCAGGTAAGTTCTTGAGTGTGATTTTTCTCATGCGGCTCCTCGACGCCATGAGCCTCTCCTGACTCGGCGTTTTTTCTTCCAGCCCCCTTGGACCAGCCCTGCTGTCGCGCTCTGTATGACTTCGACCCCGAGAACGAGGGGGAGCTAGGCTTCAAGGAGGGAGACATCATCACCCTGACCAATAAGATCGACGACAATTGGTACGAGGGGATGCTGCACGGCAACTCGGGCTTTTTCCCCATCAACTACGTGGATATCCTGGTGCCGTTGCCCCAGTAAGACGTGGAGACCGCCACCTGTGTCTGCTTATGAACCCTGGCCTCCACTTCCAGTATTTCCACTAACCCTTTCCCCAAACATTCCTACTAACACAACCTTCACTTTTCTGTTAAGGCGTCAAAAAAAAAAAGCAATGACCCAAAATAAATAAATATGTACGAGATTTACCGAAAGTGCAGGGATGCACCAAATAAAGCGAAGAAACTTTTTCCGAACACGGGGTTTGGGCGGGGTGTCGGCGTTGACCTAACTTCTCCTCCGTCTCACTTTAAAGGTACTTTCAAGCATCTATAGTCATTTTTGCATTTTGTCTCTGTTGTAGTCAGCTGTCAGTCCATCATTAGTTCACTAGAACAGCTTTAATAATTCACGCTTTCTCTCAGTCTTTGTATTCTTTGTGGAGATGCAGTAGATAGAAGATTTTCTCTCACACACCACAGACAAAACAAATGAGTCTACAGTACAGGCGTTTTGTTTTGTTAGGCATCTGGCTCAAATAACTTGAACAAAAACCTGTGGTAGTTTTTTTGTGTTAAATATTCCTCCTGTTAACGGTGGTCATTCCTTGACTTTCTTAAGATGTTCATATCCTGTCATGTAGGAAAAAAATGATTCGATCCAGAGGAGATTTAGCCCAAATTACAGAGATGTTTTATCAGACTTTCCTTTATTTTTTCCACAAAGCAACATGATCTGGAAGATCTAGGAACAAACATCTGCATGTTTGATGCAACATGAGAAAGGTTGTTAAAGTCTTAATAACATTTTAACATGTTGAAATCTCTCATTTTTGCAGCAATCCACAAAAAAAATAAAGTATGGTGGATGCATTCAGGTCCAGCATTATGTACTGATAGAAAACATAGTTCATGTATTGTGATTGAATAACTTAAAAGTCTTAAAGAGACAGTTTAGATGTTTTAATATGGGGTTCTGTGAGGTTGCTACCAGCAGTCAGTATCTTACTAGCAGGCCTGGGAAGATTTCTGTCATCTTAGACCAACTCCAGCCTAAAATATATTTCATAGTGTATGCAAACAGCATTTTGTAAAGCTTTAAAGTATGAGATGTGTGTCCAACCAGACAGCCATGAGGTTTAAAACCGTGAACAACAGAATTCGAGGCTATCAGCATATAAATGGGTTGGCATGCAAAGCTGGAGATTCACAAAGCAGTGCAAACTTATTGTTCTTTTCTTTTTTTTGCTTGCATTTTATTCATCTTGAAGGGGATTACATTCTTTAATTTTAGATTGGAGAATGTATTTGTTTTTTGATCACAGGGCACTCTATCTCACCTCTACCCTGAGCATCTGTTCTACCTCTTTCACATCCACGCCCTGTTTCTGTAGAACCAGCAGCTCCTTCTTTTCCCTTTTGCTCCTCCTTCTCTAAATTATTTTCAGCTTTCACAAGGTGCTGCTTTATTCAACGCCAGTCTTCCACAATGCTAAACTATCTGCTCTGGATTTAATTTACTTAAATATGGATATATTTTTCACAAAAAGCATCCACAATACCTCATTTTTAAATGGGGAAAACTGCTTGAGAGCATAGAAATGCTATTTTCTTGGTAAATATATTTTAGGAGATCCATCTTTGTGTGCAGTTTGAGGTTTTGATCGTTGGAAATACCTTCATATATTTCCCCCGACTCATACCGTAGCCTCAGTCCTTGCAAGAATCACAAAATTAGGAAGCTTTATAATCAAACAACCAGTGCTTGCTTCAAGCAATTTAATAGGTTTTTTTTACACCAAGTTGCTTTAATGAAAAATAGATTCTTTGGCTGAATAAGCCGAACACATATTGACTACTTTCAGATTGACGACAGGTTTGTCGTTGCAGTCTTTGGCTTAAATAAGCATTCATTATGGTAATTATGGCATTTTAAAGACATAAATATCATGTCTGAGCCTGGGGTTGTTTTAAGATGACAGAAATCCTCTCAGAAACAACACGCCGCGCTTTACTAAACTGACGTTAGTCATAGAGTTAAATACGACTACTAAACCTCACTCTAAAAAAAATCTAAACTGTCATTGTAAATGCTCATTTGAGCAATAGTTTGTTCTGCAGAGGCAGATGTTTAGCCTATTGGTGCAATAATTAACCACTAGTTTATTAGTAGAAAACACTACGAGGAGGCTAGATGGGATTATTTCCAGGAGAACAAGAACAAATAGAGGAGTGGAAAAAGATTCCATTTATATTTCTTACAGTAATAAAGATTTTTAAAAGAAAGTATATTTCTGTTTCCATATCTAAACCGAGCTCAGAATTACATGCACAGCATTGTACAAGATTATTTTCTGAAAATCAGAAACCTGCGGTTCTAAGTTTTCTTCAACTTGATGCAGCGGTGCACACATCATCTCTAAGGCTTTATACTCTTCTACGTCAACGATGCATTAAGACTTCTGCAGATGTTTTCAGCGTATTAATGTTGATGCATGTATTTTAGGGGAACGTGTGTGTATTTGGGTTTTGCATATTGCTCATGTTCTGCACAGAAACAAGTAAAGTGAACCTCTGCTGCTGCTGAAACCCACCGTTTCTGACAGCGTTTAGCTTAAAAACAATTATGGAGGGATCCGTTTACTACATTCAGCGGCGCTACAATAAATGATGCAAAATCAACTCAATATATATATATAAAGTGTTACTTTAATGTCAAAGGGAAGCACAATTTTTGTTGGCTGGTGAAAAATAGTGCTACAGTTTGAAGAAGTTGTGTATTTACTCATTTTTTAAGCTAAATTCTTCCTTCTTTCTCTCCCTTTTTTAAAGATTCTGTGTATCTTTGCCCTCAATGAGGACTGTACAGCTTTTTCTGTGTTTTTGTTTTCACCTTGTGTGTATGGTCGCGCATCCTCAGTATCTTATTTTTGTAACCGTGTCAAAAGTATTCACAAACAGTATAGATGTGTGTATATATATAAATATATATACAGTATATAACGCAGAAGTGATGTTATAAGTTGGGGGTGAGGAGGGAGGGGGGGACCTCTGTGCTGCACATGATTGTCTTCGAAATATTTCCGTGTTTTATTTGTGTTTTGTTCTGTTCTTGCACTGGATTCTATGACTGTACGCTTGATGTAAAGATAAGAAATGTGATGAGTCAACGTAATTTATTCAAATAAATACCAAGAAATGGTTATTCCCCAATGTCTCTCCATTCCTGTGCAGACCTGGGGCTGGCATTGAGGGTTCCTTTAAAATCAGAGGGAGAAGCCTAAAATGGCAACCAGTAAAATATTCTTTCTTGTTGCAAATAGATCGGAAAATTGTCTGAAATGCAAATAAATTTACTAAAATACTACTTAAAGCTCTGAAACACCCCGAAAAGTCCAGCTGGAATCAGATCCATGTAAAATGGGGTCGTGAGAAGTCCCTATCCACTGCAGAAGGTTTCTTCCTGGGAAGGAAGAGCCACCAGTAGCTCATCAGAACTTTCCAACAGGGTGAAATTTCTAGAATGATCTGCGTAAAGATGTTAAGATGCATGGGTCCACAAGTCCAGCCGTTCAGAACTACACTGCAAAAATGGATCTAAAAATAAGTAAAATGTTCTTAAAATGAGTGTATTTATCCTTGATTTGGGCAGGTAAATAAGATTATCTGCCAATGGAGTGAGTATTTTGACCCCTAAAATAAGATAATTAGACATCCTGCATTTGAAATAAGATGATGGAGATAAGGATTCGCACCTGTTCTGGTTCTGGTTTATGTCTGCAGTCACCAAACCAACCCCCCAAAGTGGAGATGGGCCTCTCCTCCACCGGTAGCTCTTCTCCTTTAAGAAGCTCCATGCTCAGTCAGCTGCTGCTAGATTCAGAAGATGCTTTCCATCATGGGTAAATCCCTCAGGTTGTAGTCTGTCTTCACAAAGTTTTATCTGCATGTTTCACAAAATGAAACATGCAGATAAAACTTCCCCCCGTGACCCATACGCATGTTTCTTCTATTGTAATAGAATAATGTTTTAATAGAAACAGCTTCCCACATTGACTTTAAATTTAGTTTATTGTGTGGCAATTTTAGTTTTTTTTTCTGATAATTGTTTTGCAGTGAAAGGCAAAGATAGTTGATAGTTGCAGGAATCACAATAAAGCTATTAACATGCATAAATCAAGCGGAGCACTATAGCGAAAGCTGATCGCTCCACTTGTGAAAGCAAAATCTGTCGAGCTCTATCTGGCATTGAGACATCAATTCCTATTGCCACATTGCTAGACAGGACACTTAAAAAAAAAAAAAAAAAAAAAGACAGACAAGGCACGCCATGGACGGACAATTAGCCTCAGTCGTGTTTTTTTGGGAGGAAGCCAGAGTACCTGGAGAGAGCCCATGAATGCACAGGGAGAACATGCAGACTGCATTCAGTAAAACCCTAGGCAGGGATTTTAACCCACGACGTTCTTGCTGCAAAGGCAACAGTGCGACCAACTGCTTCACCGTGCAGCCCCTAAAGTTTTAATCAAAATACAAAATCTACTGAATTTAACCAGGAAACAAAAGCATGTACGGAGCCGCTTTACAGTAAATGTCTTTACAAGACACACAGATCCAGGTTATATACATTAAAGTGCAGTAAACTCAATCATAGTCATTTAGACAGTTTCAGAAGTAAAGGTTTAAATCCTAGCTTCATTGTCTGAATATGTAAACCTGGTCATATAGTTATAATTGTTGATGTCTGCACAAACAAAACAGGATATGAGCAGAGCTCTCATAACTTTCTGAATGAGTTGATTTATTGGAGAAAGAATGGAAATTAACTTCTGTGTGTGTTTCCTTTGCAGCGTTGCACAAAGACTAATATCTTATAAATGGATGAATTTAGCAACACAAAATGATGAATACTTCTCCTATTTTAGTAAAATAGATAATTGGGTAAAACATTTGTTGACAATTAAATGAAAATTCACTCATACTAAACCAGCTTATTTTCATAATGGCCATGGTGTTATTAAATAGCCGACAATTTAAAAACCATCCATCATTTCAGTTAATAAAAGGAGCTGGAAATGATTTATGGACAACATGTTAAATAAGTTAAAGGCGATCACATTTTTTACTCATCTATTGATCGGCTAATTTAAATAATTGGTAGATATATTTGTTTTTTTATAAGCTAATTAATTTCATCCATCGCTATTTAACATCATCATTCAATTAATTTTCCCCCTGGCAATTCATCCCTTATGTTTGCTCACCTCCAACTAAAGCTTGACAGTAAATTAATGCATTGTTTGCGAATTAGTTGTTTGTTTTTTCTTTTTAAATGAAGCAAACACTACAGCCCTAAATACCCACGGTTGGAAAGACCTCAAGATTCCCAAACATCTGCTGAGCAAGCAGATTTGACAGCTCCCATCAGTAAGGCCTTCAGTTCTCCACCCATCATCACTCACCACCGACAGGCAACACCCTCTGTTCATGCACTCCGTCTCACCTCTGCTCTGCCCCGCATCAACAAACACGCACCGCTGAGGAGCAACGGATGTCCCACGATGCACCAGGAGAAGCGTCCTGCAGCTAACTGCGAAGCTCCAGCGGGTTTTTAGATCGGCATAGGAGCATGTCGTCCTCGCAGTCACACAGGCTGATCACGGCAAACACGGCCCGGGCCTTCAGTTTGTTTGACCTGGTGCACGCCAGATGGGTCTCCAAACATTTATGCAAACTAAGAATACAGTGGTGACACCACGCTATGTGTACAGGTGGATGCTGTAGATAAAGGGCGTCTCCTGTTCAGTCTTGTTTACAGAACCTCGCCAGCGACTGGATCTGCCGGAGCTGCTATCTTCAAAACTTCAATCAAGAAGCGATCTTCATCTGCTCTGCAGGAAGCTTTCTGAAACTGCTAATTCTCCTCATTATGCTTTTTATTTTATGCTTTAATGCACAGAAAGGACTTCAAGACAAAAGTTTGAGGAAAACTATACGCCTCTTATTAATTTAGTATTCAATCATGCTGCTTAAAATCTAAGTAAACAAGCTGTTTTATGTTTGATATTTTACTTTTAGCAAAAGACATTAGACCAGTTGAGATGTTTTTTTTATTTATCACTGAATATTCACAGATTAAAGTTAACAAAAAAGGTATAAAGGACAAATCAGACCGATTTTCAGAAAGCCTTGGGATCCATTATTCTGCAACACTTTTAACATCTACAAGTCGGTCTAACAGCTGGAAAAATATCAATTCTGAAAAAATAAGCAGGGCTCAAGACTTGTGTGGAAACAATTTAGAGAGCGGCGCCGTGATGTTGGAAAGATCTGGACACTTTAAGGTGGTTTTACCTGACCGCTGGCATTTTCCTTTCAATGCGGCATCATTCCATGAGATCCAAACCCTTGAAATTTCCCTCTGGGATTATTAAAGTATTTATGGTTCTGATTCTGAAATGGTTTCCATTTGTGTTGTGGGATGCCAGTGCTGTACTTGACATGGTTGATCATACAATATCAGGTCTCCAATCTGAGCCAACAAAGATCTCATCTGGGCTTCCTCAACGCTTCATTATCGAGCCAAATCAATTCAACATCTACATAAAAAATCTTGCCAATGAGCCTCATTTGTCATTTAATATAATTTTTTTTTCATTAAGCTCACATTTCTGTATTAAAATGATTTAATAATATCTAATTTAATATTCTAATCTTAAGTCTTGTGTTAATGTAGAAATAAAGGTTTGAAAAATATACTTTTTAATAATATTCTACCTTTCTGAAAATGACTTTTTATGACATTATGGACTCCTTTCAACATCCACATAATGTATATTAGTCAATCTGCCTTCTACCACCATAAAACATTTGCAGAATAAAGGGTTTCCTGTCAAAACAGGCCTCAGTCAAATCTTTATTTCAATTAATGCTGTATTTTCTGGTGTATAAAAAAAATCAGGCAGCTGCAGCTGATCCGTAATGCTGCTGCAGAGTTTTGACCCACAGCGTGGAAAATATCACTCCAGTCTTTAAATTACTGCACTGCCACTCAAACGAGGGAAGATTTTAAAATCTTTTTTGGGGCCCTGGGCATGAAAACGTTTCAGCATTGCTGCTCAGGCCCTCTCTAGTAATCAGAGACGCGTTCACTCAGTGTTCCCAGGACCAGAACTAAACAAGGTGAGGCACCATTAAGTTTTTATGCTCCTCAGTTCTGGTTCAAACTCCCTGAAAACCTGAAATGTGCAGAAACGGTTGGTTTCTATAAAAAAAATAGGTACCTGCAGCTTTCGCAGAAGGATCAGAGATTACTTAATAAATTCAATTTGATCAACTTGAAAATGTCTGAACAACTTACTAGTTTAAAATTTGCATTTAATTTCATTTGACCTTTGAATATTATAATTCTTTTAATGTATTCCTTTCTTTAAATTTTATTTTCTGAGGCTTTGTTTTACTGTCCAACACTGAATCAAGTTGTGCGTAACGGTGCATGGACCTGCCTTTTCTTCTTTATCTGAGACAGTGGAGAAATATTCTGAGGAAAAACGACAAAGCGCACACTTTTCTCTTCCTGAACGGTCTGTCAACAAGAAGGTCAAAGCAGCAGCCTCTGCAAACAAAAGCCACTAACCTGGCTGCTCACACACACACAGCAGCCTGCATCTAATATATGTTTTAAAGCATAAACTCTGCAGGTCTGTGGAGGATGACGACAAAGAGCGAGAAAGGAAGATGAGAAAAGCAATCCAGTAAAGAGCATTCCTCAAGTGCTCCTTCCAGGTGGGTGGCCTGGATGGATGCAGCAGAGTCCCTTTTAAAGCCCCTCTGCAGCCACCGTGTCTCACCACCCTCTTCTGAGCTACAGAGCTGCACGCTCTATGACCACTCTCAGCACCAAGAAGCTGTTTTTATGCAGCGTTTCCTTTTTAAATTCCAGTCAAACAGGCCCGCCTGCATACGCTGGGTTCAGTGATACATTTAGTTTGCGTGTAAAGGGGAAGCGATCCTGCGCGCCCAGTCTGCAGCTCAGCTAGCCAGCCGTGGCAAGCTTAAACTGGCAGCGCAGGCGGCCACTCCATCATTTCTGACACTTAAATCAGCAGCAGCTCTTAATGCATGAATGGCACACTGCATCTCTGTTCTGGTAAAAACCCTACACCGCGGCAGACCGCGGCAGACCGCAGAACACCCACACCAGTCCCAGCAGGCACACAGCCACCGAGGCCGCTCAGACAAAGAGCAACAAACTCTCGTCCCACCCACAAAATAAAGTCCATATAAACAGATTCTTCTGCCCGTTGCTATGAGTCACAAAGACTTTTAATTTATGCTTTTAGTTGAGACCAACTCTGCTTCTTTTCTTTAGGGGCAACCACAAGATGTTGCAGTAAGGCTGTAAAACGTTTTGCTGCAGACTCCCTCATTCTCTGATTTTTTTTTTTTTTGAGCCACGAGTCTCAAACCTTTATATTTAAAACCACATTTGTTTTCTACAACTGACACCAATTCAAAAGGCTGTAACAATACCACAGAGCTCATATGTTATTGTCAACTTCATGTCGTTCTTTCATTCGATTAGGGTTTTGTCATCAGTCCTTTATGTTCAGTTTCTTAGTTTATTCTCGTGTTTTGTTCTTTGTGTGATTTTCTTTATTTCTTTTAGATATGTTAGTCTTTTTCCCTTTGTTAATAGTTTCTTTGTGCCTTTGTTCAGCTCATTTTGTGTTAATTAGTCTCCATCCCTCAGCTTCCATTGTCCCACATCTGTTCCACATCTCATCTGATGATTTTATCTGGTTCTTTTGTCATTTTCCACCCCTGCCTCAATTTTTAAGCTCCTGGTTTTTTGTTGTACATGGCTGGATTCTTCCGTTAAACAGTCTGTTACTCTGCTTGTCCTCCATGTTCCTCCTGCGATTCCCCCTGTAGGTTCTTCCTTATTAAAGTTATAGTTAGTAATCCTATTCAGAAACAGTTTTTGCTATGCTGGATGAAATGGTCCATCCATCCATCCTGAAAGTAGTAAATACATTATGTACCGTATTTTTCAGACACACTTTTTCTCATAGTTTGGCCGATCCTGCGACTTATAGTCAGTTGGGACTTATATATAAATTTTAAATGGTAATTCATAGTGACCAACATGAACCAAGTAGTAAACATTACCGTCTACAGCAGCAAGGAGGCGCTCTGGGCTTGTGAAAACTATATGTTGCTCTTGTACCTTAAATATTAATGAAAACATTAACATATAGACAACAAAGACCTTCCTTGTTAGTCTCCACTTGCTGGCTGCGCACGCACATTTCTATGTATGTATGTATCCGGTTAGCTTAGCGGTTAGCTTAGCAGTTAGCTTCGGTTGTTAGCTGTTCCTTGTAGCTCCACTGCTCGCAACATGGCTGAGAGTCACAAGATGCAAATCACGTACAAGTTTAAGAGAAGAAGAGGAAGGCCTCAGCAGAAATAAATGAGACCAGAGTGGATTTGGGAGATTTTGTTTTTCACATGATCCCCCTGAAGAGCGGAAGAGCAGGTAGGACGGGTTTTGAATAACTTGCACAGTCATTCAACAAGGGACTCTGGAAAACTTCCGGAAAATTGCAGACTCTACTTTTAAATGAGCAATAAGCACAATTGCATAACTAGTTTGGCTGTGGAGCTCTGTCTGTAGACCAGAACTAGATGTGTATCAAGCCACGACTCTCTCTACCATTCTCACCTGTGACCTCGTATGTGCATGTTTGCAAAGGATTAATACACAGCAAAACAGCACCATCTTTCAGAGGAACGTGTCTATTGAAGAAGTAAGTAACTGGTAGCAAGAGAACGTTTCGATCCGCTGGACGTGTTCTCCGCCATGTTGCTTCAACACTGCTCTGCTCTGGCGGTCTAGTCCCTCTTAAAAGATACCTTTATTTGTTCATATACCTATTTTTTACTTCCTTCTATCTAAAATAATAAATTTCTCTTATTGCACCTTTAAAGAAAAAAACATATTACAATTCAAGTTTGATCACTGAGTGTTTTAGATATTTTTATTTATTTATTTACAAACGAGAGGCTCTAATGTCCACCAGATACCTTAAAAATATAATGAAGCAGCACATTAGTCCAAAATCAGAAGCAAGGAATCAGTTGTTAACTTCAGCCTTGACTCTTTCAGGCTAAAATAGGGTGAAAAAAAGTTTTGTGTCATCACAAAGTAGGACAAAGGTTTGAAACATTTTAAATTCTTTTAAGACCAGTATGTATTTAGCTCTAACCTGACTCTCGGCAGATGTATTTCGCTCCGCCTAGCTTCACTCACACATCCATCTGGGACCTCTCCATAGGAATTGCCTTTTTTGAAAGCTGGGCCTTATCAAAAATCCTTGCATATGATTGGATAAGCCACTTGTCTGTCATCTTTATTGACGTGCTATTTCAACCACTCACACCGAAGCTAACCCGTGACGCTGATGAGAGCGAAGCAGGGGGAAAAAAAACTTTGTTTTTTTTTTATTTTTTCATGTGTTTGCGGCTCTAGTGGCGTTTTATTGACAGTGAGCTGACAGGAAGAGGGGGGAAGACAGGCGGCAAAGCGCCGCTGGTCGGAGTCGATCCCGGGCCGACCGCGTTGAGGACTAAAGGCCTCCTAACATGGTTCGCACTAATCGCTCCGCCACGGGCGTGCCCCGGAAAACAAAACTTGCCAAATCCGGTCGGGAGAAGGGCGAAAACATGGTTTCCACCAACAAAAGCCTTCAGAGGCGTTTTCTGATGTTCTTTTAATGAAACAATATCAGGTAGATTGGACAACGCGGAAGAAATAGCAGCATCAATGTTAACGCTTGCTTCCTCGATGCGAGCCGCCATTGCTATCAAAACAGTCTCACGTCATGGTCGCTTCTCCACTACGTCACATCTATGAAACTCCAGCCCTGCGTCCTGATTGGCTAGACAATAAAATTGGTTGGAGAAATCACTTTCAATGGGAGATGTCCCAGATGGATGTGAGTGAAGCTTGGCGGAGCGACATACGTCTGGCGAGAGTCAGATTAATTTAGCTCAGCTTGGACCACTAAAAATAGCCCCGTCTCGTTTGCAGCAACTTTCATCCATTTCCTGGGATATGGAAAGCCCTCCATTTCGATACAATATTACCCAAGTCGTTTTAATTCCCTTGGAATGTAAAATGTTAACATTTAATTATAGTTTGTCAAAAGGACACCGTATTTAAACAGTGTTAGATAGTCGAAACACAGTTACAAACTAGTTTAATGTAGAATATAAAGATAACTTGTTCAAGAACTACACGTCAGGTTTCAAACACGGTGGAGGTGGAGTGATGGTCTGAGGCCTGTTTGGTGTTTGAGGATGTGGATGGATGCAGCCATGAATTTTGCTCTGTAGCAGAAAATCTTTGAGGAGGATGTCATGCCATCAGTTTCTGGCCTTAAGATCAAAGCTGCTTATAATACACCAGCAATAAGTTCAACCTATTAATAGTTGGAATGGCCTAGTCAAAGTCTGGACTTAAATCTGACTGAGATGTTGTAGCATGATCTTAAACGGGCTTTTCATGCTCTAGAACTCTTCAAAGTAGTTGAATTGAAACAATTCTGCAAAGAGTGGGTCAAAAAGTAACTTTTTCCCCTATATAAACAAAATAATTGTTTGATTAAAAAAGGCACTTGATATTTACTCAGGTTTTATCTGCCTTACCTTAAGAATTGTTTGATGATGTGAAACAGGAGAAATCTTTATCTTCCTTTTGTTTTCACTGCAAATGTGTATCTTCTGGTCATTTGTTGCACATTTTTGCTAAACATAGTTTAAATCAAATCAAGCAAAAACCTTTAGTGGAGAGTAATCATTTCCCCTTTTCCTTAAATTAAATGTTTGAATAGCTAATCTTTAAAAGCAAGTCTAAATGCCGAGAAACAAAAGCCGGTGCAGAAATTAAACATAGCAAACAAAAAGTGCAGATCCCTCGTAGCGACACTGCGAGCAGCAGCTGTTTGTGGGAACGCGCCATTGTGTGTGCCACTACATGTTTTCGTGTGGTGTTCATACACAGCGTCTCTATTCAGCAGGGAAGCCCAGCTCTCAACACCAGAGCGAGGCAGCTAATACCCCTGTCTGTCAGAGGCGCTCAAAGAGCAAGTGATTGGAGATGACAAACGAGGCGGTAAGACAGGTCAGGCAGCTCTGAGGCTGCGGAAAAAGGAGGCGAGGCCAGCGCTGAAAAGAAGCATGCAGTTTTAACAATGGCGAGGCGGCACACATGTGCATGTTGGGTTGTTTGTTGGAGGAACCATCGGGGTCTGTAGGGTCCAACGCCACGTGGCTCTGCTGCGTCTGGCTGCGGGCAAAATGCTTAATTAAGAACCGAGGTGGGTAGAGTAGCCAGAAAATTCACTCAAGTAAGAGTAGCAACAAGTACCCAACCAAGAAAGTACTCAAGAGTAAAAAAGTATTTGGTAAGAAGGCTACTCAAGTGCTGAGTAAATATTTATAACAAATTATTTAATCTTTGAAAAATTATGTAATCTGTCAGGCAAAAATATTAAATGGGGTACAAATTCTGGTATTTCAGCAACTATTATAAAAATTTACAAAGTAGCAAATTCAGGCAGAGGAAACACTTTTCTAAACAATGTGTTTCAACATAAACCTTAAGAAACCAAGAAATTAATGTATATACAGTGAGTTAGAACAGTGCAAAGTACTTCCAATAGTAATATTTACTGTTTACTGTATGGTTAGTTAACCTGTAAATGGCTCCATCAGCTCAGCAGATAGAAAATACAATTAAAACAACAAAGCTTGAGTACAAACAAGAAGTCTCACCTTATTATAATCTGTAAATGTGTCTCTGGTGAATTATTGTTTAAACAAGTTTGTTCTTTATTCAGTGAAGTTACTCACAGTGGATGGAGTATTCAGACATTTTACTTAAGTAATAGTAGTGATGCTTCTTCATAATATTTACTCAAGTAAAAGTAAGAAGTACAGTACAGTAAAACTACTCCTGGAAATACATTTTAGTCATAAAGTTACTGAAGTAAATGTTACTGAGTAAATGTAACTAGTTACTACCCACCTCTGATTAAGAACGGTCAATTTAATTTAAAAAATAAGGAATTTATAGTGTTTCAATATATTCTTGAAGTCATTTAGGAGGTCAGAGAGAAAGCAACATATTTAAATTTTTAACGTTTATTTAACCAAGCTGGGCAGATTAAAGTCAATGTCTTATTTATGACAGTGAAAGGTAGGACAACGAGAGGGAGGGGGAAATAAAAGGCCCTGTTAAAAGATCCTGTTTTAAAGCATTATAAGTAATACACTAAGAAAACAATATAGTTATCCAGCCTCTAAATATTTGTTTATTAAGACCAACCTTGTTACTGTGGTTTTATGTACTTCACTGTTTTCTTTCGCTATCTTATTCACTGTCCTTAATAAAAGCACCAACCTTGTTTCCACAAAAACCTATAATTGTTATTTATGATAACTGTATTCTAACAAAAAAATCCAAAATATGATGAGAAATACTGAAAAGAACGGCATAAAAACAGTAAAACTTGAGGGAGTAATCAGCAGGTGAACCTGTGGCATGTGAGGACGTCAGGAATGGCGACACAGGGAGCAGTCATCAAAACGCAAGGAGGGGTCGCCACCTGAAGCGGGTTTTAATTGATGCATTTCTTCAGGATTTTAAAGTTTTACTTTGAATTTTAGCTCCGTTTTCTGTCCAGTTTGACCACTTGCTCATTTGTTTAGTCCCTCAGATTTGACCTTTGAGTCATCAAAACAATTTCAAGACCACCTTTGGTCAATTCCTACTCGCATTGACTTTGAACCCATAAACTAAACAATTCATCCCCATTTACTCCATCTCAGGTTATTTCTCTTAATAGTTGAAGACAAACATTTAGAAAAAAAAAACTCAAATCTTACATATATTTGAACTGTGAGCTGCATTCTGAAGGTTTTATGTCCCAGCTTGTTTCCTTTGATCGTGGTTCTGAATCCTTGTTTGCACCCGTTGGCTCTTAAGACCCCCGATCAAACCAAAATGGCTCCTGCTGGCAGATGGGTCCTGGATGGTCAGGTGTCCTGCAGCTTTTCCATGTGTCCCCTGATCCAACACCCCATAATCAAACCTTCCTCGGCCTTTCCACAGAAGAAAAGCAGAAGCTACCTGATGTAAGGCTAATGGGTTTAATCAGCCCCATCCTGATCATTCGTCCATGTGTACCTCAGAGGACTGAGAAACCCAGCAGACAGGTCAGGGAGAAACTTCTGGTTCTACAATAATATCCCAGACTTCGAACATCTCCCATCATCTGAAGATGGAGGGAAGGATGGACCACCTGCAGACCTACCAAGACACCTAAACCGACAGGCTGGGCCAGGAGGGCATCAGTCAGAGAAGCAGCTCTTTGGTAACTCTGGAGGAGCTGCAGAGATCTACCACTCAGGTTGGAGAGGCCGCTGACAGGACAACGATTAGCCGTGCACTCCAAAAATCTGTCTGTTATGGTAAGAAGGACGCCAGTGATGAAACAAAACTACAAGAGGTCCAGTTTAACGTTTGCTGCAAGCCAAGAAAAAGCACAGCAAACGTGGGAAAACGTGCTCTGGTGAGACAAGAGCAAAATTAGACAATTTTGATACCATGTGTCACTTTTCTTCCACTAGACAAATTTATGCCAGTAAGTGTTACATACATTAAAAAAAAACATTGTGGCCTCAATGTGACTAAATGTGGAAAAGCTCAAAGGACTGAACACTATGTTACTATAAACCAATACTATATTAAACTTTATTCCTAATTTTCTGAGTGTAGCACATTTAATTCAAGACTCAGAGGCAGAATGATGCTGTTGTTAGGCTGTTAAAGAAAAGTAATGATGGAACTTATTTGTTATTTAACACCAAATAAGAAGTTTTCTTTTTTCATATTTTTATTAGAATAATAATAAAATACTAAATAACAATAGATCTCAATAAGCTATAATTAAATATAAATAAAGCCCCTCAGAAAATAAAAAACAAAAAAATAAATATAATTAAGTATTTCTGTATGTTGGTTAATGTATGGAAGAAATCTAGTCAAGGATTTATTTATCTTATTCCTTTGTTTTTCCTATGTCTCCCTGTGTTTTTCTGTTCATGTAAAGCACTTTGAATCGTCTTGTTACTAAAAAGTACTATATAAATTGACTTACCTTGCCTTTTTCTTCTTACCTGCATGGAAATATAGGAGTTTTAAAAAGTTACACAGTAGTGTTTATTTCCTTTTCCGAACAACCTTAGATATGTGCGTTTTTTGCTGATATTTTTATGAAATTCAATACATGCAGTTAAGGCTAATATTATTCATACCCCTGGCGGATTGAAGATTGAAAATCATTTTTAATTTACAAATTATTTTTGTTTCTACTCGGAAATTAAACACATGTCTCTCAAAGATAAAAAAAAAAAAAAAAAATTAAATAAAGCCCCTCAGAAAATAAAAAACAAAAAAATAAATAAAATTAAATCTAAAAAAAATAAAAATCCAAAATTAAATAAACAAAAGCAAACAAACAAAAGGGGGAGGGAGGGGTCAATCAGACGGAAAGGACTGAAGAGAGCGGAAGAATGTAATAAAGGGAAGCCATTTGTCATAATATTGACCAGAATTACCTTTTACTGAATATCGGATATTTTCTAGCTTCAGAAAAGACATTGGTGTCATTGAGCCATTGGGTAATAGAAGGTGCTTTAGTCGACTTCCAGTGCAAAAGAAGGTGACGTCTGGCCAGTAATGAGGTAAATGCCAAAATATCTAGTTGGTTAGGGGTAAACCGGTTATGGTCCTCTGGGAGCCCAAATATGGCAATGTGGGGGGGGGGGGGGGAGAGAGACATTTATGAACACAGAGAGTATTTTTGACATGGTATCAAAGTAATTCAACCAGAAGGAAGAAAGTAATGGACAAAATAAGAAGTTTAACATTGGCTCCACCGGACCACTCCACAGATCATTCAGTCAGGAGTTGTTTGAGAGGACGACACTAATCATCTCGCCTGTAAATTACCAGATATATCATTCACAGATGTTGGCTCATAAAAGGCTGTTTTTAAGTGTGAGCCTACAGAGAACCAGAAGAGAAAGGCTTTGATGACAAATGGTGCCAGGCGGAGGCCAAGCCGCACAGCATGCAAAACAGTGAAATGGGACAACATTTGGTGTGCAAATCCATCAGTCCATTCAAATGGTGTCCCAAACAAAAAGCTGATACACAAACAAATCAATAAAGCCGGGAGGGAAAAATCAGAATAAGTAAAAAAAAAAAAGAGAGGGTATTTTCATCTGCTCGTACTTACAAGCTCAGACCTGACAAGCTCAGATCAGAGGCAGTTTTAGATCGAGAGGTTCAGCCTCGTTCGTAACGCTGCAGGTGGCTGTGACATTAAAGAGAGTCGGGATTGCCCCGGCTCGATTGCGAAGGCGTCTCAGCGAGCAGAGGCGGTGGAACCTGTCTGCTTCTGGGTCCATTCTCCTTCTTTAATCCCAGAGACGGGCACACCCATCCCGTTTCAAACCGCACAATGGCAGCTGAAACCTCTCCACGCATGACAGAGAGTGGCTGCCGCGGCTGTGAGCGCAGCCAAGATGTCTCCCACACACAAAAAAGGCTGAAATATGAACGGTGCATGAAACGTCACCATGATTTAAAATTGTTCTGTGTGGATGTTCTCACTCCTGGCTCGTGTTTGGGTTTTATTAATGCAGCCAAATCTTCTTTGAAGATTTTCTGATGCATTGTAGCTGGCCTTGCATTAATTGTTTTGTCCATTATGGACCCATTTAGGAATAATTATCATTAGTGTGTGCTGTCAGGCCACTTTACTTTTGTTTGGGTTTTTTTTATATTCTTTTTTCTGTGTTTTTACAGCAGTAGTGGCTCGTTCTTCTCAAAGTCAGCCACATCGAGGACTAAGGCCGTATATCGGTCATGCGCACTACCCTGCACCGTCAGAGCACGCCCCATGCCACTTCACTTAAAACTGAGAATCATTAAGGTTTTTCTAAGAGAGCAAGTTAAAAATAAGCAATTCATCTCATCAAAATCGAACTTTTAGATGCTTCATTGCCAGCAGCCTGTCATTAACACTTAGTCCCATTTCCTTTACTACATCTAAGACATACCAAACATTTATCATAGCAGATTAACTACAGATTGATGAATCTTTCGGACCCTCCGAGGTTTTTGCAGGATTGTAATTTGTGTAAACGTTGCTGTAGATAGTATTTAATACCTAAAACTTAATATTTCCTCCCTTTTGTCCACTTGTTCATCATTCAATGAGCATATGGCACAATATGACGTCTTTGATTTGTGAACTTGAAAGGAGAGAAAAAGCAGCAAAGGTTCTATTAAAAACTTGGGGGACCTTCATAAGAAAAACCAAAAGGAAGATTGATCAAGAGCAGTTTAAAATACCGTAAATTATTAATAGAAATAATTAAGTCTTTCTGTATGTTGGTTAATGTATGAAAGAATTCTAGTCAAGGATTTATTTATCTTATTCCTTTGTTTTTCCCTTTGTCCGTAATGTTTTTCTGTTCATGTAAAGCACTTTGAATCGTCTTGTTACTAAAAAGTAGTATATAAATTGACTTACCTTGCCTTTTTCTTCTTACCTGCATGGAAATATAGGAAATATAGGAGTTTTAAAAAGTTACACAGTAGTGTTTATTTCGTTTTCCGAACAACCTTAGATATGTGCGTTTTTTGCTGATATTTTTATGAAATTCCATACATGCAGTTAAGGCTAATATTATTCATACCCCTGGCGGATTGAAGATTGAAAATAATTTTTAATCTACAAATTATTTTGTTTCTACTCGGAAATTAAACACATGTCTCTCAAAGATAAAAAAAAAAAAAAAATAGATAAAGGAATACCAAGGAGTCAAAATGGCATTTGAAAAATTATGTTTACTATTCTCATTAATCATTGGGAAAATGATAATGGGCAATCAAACCCTTCATTTAATAGTTAAGCAGCATTCTGCATGTTTCTGCTGGTATTTTGATGATTTATTGTTGGTTATGAGCTCCTAGTCTTGAGGTTGGGAGGCCTCCTTGCCATCACCCTAATCTTAAGCTCTGAACTGATCTAAACTACCTTTTCTGTTTATGTGAAATCCTGTTTCCTCTAGTTCCTCTTGTCTAATTAGGACAGTCTAGTTTAATGACTTCCTCAGTAAACTGCTAAATATAGGGGGCCTTGGGAAAGAAAATCAGTTATGATTTTGAAGCGTATTATAGGTACTGTGTTTATTTGCTTTAAGCTTTCCTAAGTGAATACTTTATAGAAGAGACTTTTTACTGGAAAAATAGTAAAATGTAACCCAATCCTACAGAGAGATTCAAAGTTGATTAAACACACAGACTCCAAACTGATCCTAGTTATGTAGACAATTCAGTTTATGGTTAAAAAAAAAGTTTCCTCTCTAAGGAAACCCAGCAGGTTGCATCAAGTCTCTCCAAGCAGCATTCACTCCTCCTGAAAGAGCGTAGAGCCACAGTGGACAGTCGTCTGCATTGCTGATGGCTTTGCAGCAATCCCTCATACTGAGCATGCATGAAGCGACAGTGGAGAGGAAAACTCCCCTTTAACAGGGAGGAAAAGAAATGATTGCTTTCTGCCTACGATATATTTCAACCAAAATTGCAACGTGATTTTGACTTTTCTCTGCATTAACCACAAGCAACAAAAATGGCCTGTAGATAAAGATGTTTGTGAACAAGGACTTTTTAAAACAAGAACTTTAATGTTTTTATTGATCAATAAGGTCCTGGCACTTTGGGTCCCTGAGCAAGACCCTTAACCCCAGAACGCTCCCCGGGCGCCGCACATGGCAGGCCACTGCTCCCCAAGGGTGATGGGTTAAAAGCAGAGAACAAATCTCATTGTAATATATGTTTCAACGTATGTTTCAATGACAATAAACATGATATTATATTATTAAACTGATTGATCAGAACTTAATGCTATGGTGAGATTCCTGAAAGTTTCTGGTAAAACAGTATGATTATATAAACTCTAAAACAAGTAATAAAATTAGATAATCTCACTGCTGCAACTGTCTTCCCTTGCATGTGGAGGCAAACCCACTTTAAACATTTTACCGACAGCTAAAGGAAGTTTCTGATCCATTAATTGTTGCATAGCCAAAAATTGCAGACCTCTTTGATTTGGAAATTGTGTTTTATATTGCGATTGTATTGCAAATGGGATTAATTGTGCAGCTCCTCCAGACCCACCATGAGCCTCTTGGCCACTTATCTGATTAATGCTTTCCTGGCCCAGTTCAGGTGGACGTCCATGTCCTGGTTGGTCTGCAGGAGGTCCATCCTCTCTCCATGTCCAGATGATGGATGGATCAGAGCTCTGGGAGATGTTGTAGAACCTGAACCTGCTTTAAACTGAACCAGAACCTTCTGCCTAACCTGATGATGCTGTCCGTTCACTGATGTTCTCCAACATCTGGAACAACTGGATTTACACTGAGATTAAATCATGCATGGGATACTCTGATATTTTAACAAAAAAAAAAATTTAACAAAAATGGACGAATTCTAATGTTAACAAAATATATTGCTTCTGTCACTGTTTATATAGTGTAATTACTGTAATTAATTTCAATTCAATTTATTTATATAGCAGCAATTCATAATTCATGTCATCTCAAGGCTCTTTCCAAAGTCAGCTTCCATCAGATCCTCCAGGTTGGTGAGAAAGTTTCCTCTCTAAGGAAACCCAGCAGGTTGCATCAAGTCTCTCCAAGCAGCATTCACTCCTCCTGAAAGAGCGTAGAGCCACAGTGGACAGTCGTCTGCATTGTTGATGGCTTTGCAGCAATCCCTCATACTGAGCATGCATGAAGCGACAGTGGAGAGGAAAACTCCCCTTTTAACAGGGAGGAGAACCTCCAGCAGAACCAGAACCAGGCTCAGTGTGAACGCTCATCTGCCTCCACCCACTGGGGCTTAGAGAAGACAGAGCAGAGACACAGAAAGCATAGAAGCTCACATTGACCCAGGAGTACTTTCTACATTATATGGTAATAATCTAATAATATATGTTATATAGTAATGACATTTCTATTGTAAGAAACCCCACCATTAACATATAGGGTATTTTAAATCCAACTATGTCATGAATTCAGAACAAAAAAAAATCACTGTATCCTGTGAGGTTTAACAAAGAAGATAAAATTATCGGTGGGGCAAAATTCCACCTGCTCCCATAACAAACAGGGAGAAAGGATGGAGGGAATTATGAAAGAGATTATTAGTCTTGTCGCCGTCTCATTCACTCACCCGTTGTGTTTCCTTTGGAAGTTGACCCACCTTTAACCTTTATTTGGCTATCTGTGCCAAACACAAACTCAGAACACCTCCCGACAAAACCACAGAGTCCACTCATCATTCTGTCTGCCGAGCGCCAGGAGCATAAATCCTCAATTATGTCACAAGTGGCTCCAGTTTACCAGACATTTCTGCTTCAGGGTGGCAATGGCATGAATGTAGAAAAATTAACAAATGTTAGAGGTTACACAGAGAAAACAATGTTTGCCAGGTAATTGCAGCAATTATTCTGGTAGCAGATCTTAAGGAGAACTTTTTTTTTTTCCCCCACAAAGCGAAGGATGTGTTTTGTTTGAGCACCTGATTGCTGGCACACAAGATGTGGCTTGCATTGGCTTTTTGCCTTAAGTACAGATAATCCATGAGTGTCAGTGATTGAGGAGGAACAAATCCCGCAGTAACAGACACACAGGTGGCACTGGAAAGAAACAGCATACCAGGCAAGGTTTCTCTTTCCGTCTCACTTGGCCGGTTACCGTGCAAGGGTGAGTCAGAAGAGCGGCCGTCCTCTGCGCTGCCCAGCTTCAGGTATGCTTGGGATCTAAAACGCCCTCTCTGTGATTCCCACTCTCCCTCGAGGGCATTGTTCTGCACCGCGTCCACTTCGAGGGGGCCATACCTCGCAGTCAAGTCATGCTCATTTATGTACCTGCAGTGTTCGTGTCTGGTTGGTGCTGTAAAAACAAATATTCAGACAAATCGCACAGTGCAAACCGAGCTAAAAATAACTAACGACAGCAAATAGACCTTTAGCTGCCGGTATCAACGGCAAACTCTGACGCGCAGTTAAATCGGCACATTTTGTGGGATGGCCGGGATAAAAACACTCGTTAGTTACAATCTGAATAAAGACGTGAGGACGTGAAATGAACCCAAAGCAGTTGCGTTCTAGTTGAGAAGTGGATTTAATTACAGCCAGGCTGGCCCTAAAAAAAAATAAAAACTGGAAAGTTAGCTTTGTTTCTAACATTATAGCATGAAACTGTGTGACGCAGCCAGGAATTTCACCAAGAACTGCGGACTGAAGTCTACTAATTTCAATCTAACAGCTCAGACTCCCTGTGTGGGTATGAAACAGTATTTAACCATTCAAAGGTGGAGTTTATCCCTAACGTTTAATCTGTAAATCTCAATCCCAAGGAGCAAAGATCACATATTGGGTTCCTCAGGGTTCTGTTCTCACATCACTTATCTCATTTCTATATGCTCCCTGTTTGCTACATATATACAGTTATATATTTATACATGCTGCAGTCTCTAATTGCCACTGACTAAACATCCATAATATTAATGTGTGGATGGGTCAGAATTTCCTCCATTTTAATGCAGAAAACAACACCCATGTGCGAATGCTGCTTCTGGATTTCAGCTCAACATTCAAACACAAACATCCCCAGCACCTGGTGAGCAAACTGTCCCTCCTTGGACTCCTTGGATCACTCTCGGTTCCTAGGAACCATCCTCTCTGGGGATCTGAGATGATCTTCATGTGGCAACTTGCAAAAGGTCCTTCTGATCTTTTACCGTGGAGAGAAATGGTCTGATGAACTCAAGAAGAACAATCCTCCACTGGAACTGCTGGTCATCTTCTACGCTGCCATCGTTGAAAGGTATACTATGCAACCGGGGTTGATTTTCCAGCGAGGCTCCCCCCAGAGGGCAAAAGTAAAAGTGCACTGCCATAAAGATGCTCAGCTGTTCTGGTTTCTCTGTCAAGCCAGACTCGCGCGGTCTTGCACGAGACTTCTGAGCCTGTGTGTGCGGGCCGAGGGCTCCTGCAATTGCAAGTGCGGTATTTCCCCCACAGACCACCAGGGCTGCCGAGAAAACCTTTGTTTGACCTGAAATGACTCATTTAATCATCCAAAACGGTATGGAACACATTAATTAACTGAAAAATGTTGCATAGTATGCCTTTAAGGATCATCGGGGCTGACATTGCCTCCATCCAGAACCCGTACAGGTGCAGGGTGTGAAAAAGGACAGCTAACATCTCTGCAGACCCCACACATCCTGCACACAAACCGTTTAGACCTTTAGATGCTAAATGGCCTGATGCAGAGCTGCCGTTCAATCAGCACCACCAGCAGCAGGCAAAACATCTTGCCCAAGGACACAACTGAGTCAGCAGGAGCAGGGGTTTGAACCAGCAACCCACTGGATACAAGAGGAACACCTAACTTATGTGCCTCTGGTCCAGGTTACAGACCCTGTTCGCTAAAATCAGCTGCCACAGAGACAATTTCTGTCTCTCTGATGGACAGACAGAGTCAGCATCACCAGATTGCTTCCCTCCATATTTGCACTCATTCAGCTTCGTCTTCCTCTTCTGCAAAAAGACTTTATACATATACACCCTGCACACAATTTGTAATTTTCATTTTTATTTATCTTTCTTATGCATTTATATTCAAAATGTCTTCATTGAGAGCAAGGTGGGACCAAAGTCAATTATTTCTGTGCAAAAACTTGACAAGTAAAACTCATTCAGATTTTTGGTTTTGTATTTTTAAGTAATTAATACATTTATTTGTTCTTTGCTTGTAAAAATGTCCCCCTTTGAACTGCTATGTGTGCGAATTGTGGCATACAAGTAAACTTGTCCATCATTCTTAACATTTAAATAAGGACTGTGGGTGGTAAAGGCGTCGGTTCTAATAATCTAGAAAAAAAACAGACGTACAAAACGATTTCCAATAATTATTAAATACACAAATAGATAAATGTAGTAAACTGGTTGATGACAGAATAATAAATGTTTAAGTAGCCCAAAGAAAAGTCCAAAAGCTGCTTTTGGCTTGTGCAAACTGGCATTTGGTGCTTGCTGTTCTTTTAAGCAAATCTGCTACAATTAACTTACTCAATAAAAATCATTCATCTCTTCATATAGAAAACACAGTACAATGCCAAACGAAAAAGGCCAATGCCTTTTTCTACGAGCGCTTCTCCTGCCAGGCCTAAAAGGACCTGTCAGGTGTTTGACGGCTGAGAAAACACGGCGCTGTGCTCAAGGGTACCACTGGAAGCCTGTTGAATGCCTTCATCTTCCTGCTTAGGAATCAGAGGATTTAGATGGCGGTGAAAGCTTGTCAGCAACGGCACACAAAGGCCTCGTTGTGCACCACTGAACGCCCAAAGATAAGATATGAGACCAGAAGAATGAACTGCCCATTACTGTTGTAATTATGTAGGTGGCAGGGTGTGCCGCTCAGATATGATTGGCACGAGAAGCCAGCTGATAAATCAGGTTAAACCTTACGGCGCTATTCAGCGTCTACTCATCTCAGCCTTCGAGTTACAGGTCAGAAAATGTCACTGAAACGCAAAGGAGAATGTGCGCTTAAACATCTAAGCGTCTCATTGTGATCTGATTTGAAAAAAAAGTTATGTTGCCTTGCTTTAAATGTTCAGAAATCACCAGGCCTAGTCTTATTTATCCAAAGGCCATCATCTGAAGACTACTGTGATAGTAAAAATGTGTTTTATATATAAAGATAGCAAGCTTAATCCTTTTGGCACAGAAAAACGCAACATGTTAATAAACATTTCATTAACAGGGAGTTTTTTTTTGTTTTTGGGATCACATAATAATTATAAAAGTTGCAAAACTCAGTAAGTGGATCATTGTTCTTTTAAGATTTGGCTCAGGATTATTTGGGAAAATTTGACAATTTCTCCAAGACTTGACATAAACCTACAAACTTTATATAGTAAAGGTAATAAAGCAAACATTTTCATTCATGCAACCCCAGCTTCTCCTCTGCAGGAAGCAGCAACTTAACATAAAACAGCTTCAAGATATTTACGTATGTCTTCAGTTTGCCCTTTTTAAGCTATTTTCCAGACTTTAAAAACATATCTACAGTTGCTATTGTTATCTAGATGCTATCATTGCATGCTGGTGTAGATCTGATAACCATATTGTAAACTGTGTGCTTTCTAACAAAACATTTAAATCACTTTCAAACGAGGTTCAGTTCAACTTTAGTGCTCCAAAAATGTCGCTAGAATTCAAGTTAAAAATGTATTTTTCAGAGAGAGCATCAAGTCGTTTCTTTACTTGAAATGACTTGATGCTCTCATTGAAGTCAAAAATTGGGTTAGGGAGTTTTTCCCGTCTCCCAACAAGCTGAACAAGCTGCCGTTCCACCGCAGAGCTGAAAGCTTCAAAGAAAAAAGTTAAACATTTATTTAAAGAAACCAAACATTTGTTTAGATTGCTTTATGACATTTAAGCAAACACTTTTTGTGTGCGTGTGTGTATATAGTGTTTCAGGGACAGCTCATTATGACTTGTAAATACTTTAATTATAAACTGTAGGACTTGGACTTGACTTGTGACTCCACTTGAGACTAATTTATGACTTGGAAAGTAATGACTTGGTCTAACCTCTGGTACTTTATTATTCCCAACAAAGCAACGTACTTCTACATTTTGTTTTGTTTTTTTGCACACAAATACATTATATTAATTTGCTGTCTTCGTTATAAAAGGTATTACCTACTAAACTGACTTCAAGTGACTTCATGTGTTGTCTAACCATGAACAGTTTTA
Organism: Fundulus heteroclitus; assembly: GCF_011125445.2. NCBI lineage: Eukaryota > Metazoa > Chordata > Actinopteri > Cyprinodontiformes > Fundulidae > Fundulus > Fundulus heteroclitus. The sequence goes on along the minus strand of NC_046365.1, from coordinate 39,363,590 downwards.
CATGCTTATGCCACGACTCTAAGAGCAAATTAAATTTAATGTGATCCCACATCTCAATCCTAAATTCTGTTTTTAAGCTGATGGCTTAGGCACTGATGTGAACCCAGTTCTATTAATGCATCTGCAATAAGAAATAACATCTAAACAGATTAAATCAAAATTAAAATTCCTAGATCTACGATTTAAGGATTTATTTGAGTCAAAACAAAAAAACTATGAAAACTAAACAAGGATCAACTTTAGCCACACAAACATCAGATATTTATATGATGATGGTGGCAAAGCTGTTAACAATTCACATGTAACAATAGAAGTAATTAAAAGAAATAATTTAAGGTGTTTGCAACACTCAGGATTAAAAGTTTTCCCATGGCGTAGATGTGTTACGTAACGAGTTGTAGCATTAGATTTATGAGGCTGCACTTTCTAACCATCATAGTAATCTTTCCCTGGATACTTGTGTACATATAAAGCCACATGAATGTACACTGTGCCTTTGTGGAGCAAATTAGATAGGCAGGTTAAGTGATACATGTGTCTGCATTATATACTTGAAGTTAATGCCAGTGAGCCAATTAGGACTTAAAAATAGAGTCAAAATGGGCAAGTTTAATTATTGTCTGCTTTAAGACCAATATATTTAATTAATATGAGTGATTTTAACAACAACCAAGGACGCGCACAGCTGAGGACAATTCGGAGAGACCGATCAACCTAACAGTCGTGTTTTTGGACCACGAGAGGAAGCTGGAGTACCCAGTGAGAACCAATGCATGCACAAGGAGAGCATGCAAATGCCAAAACTGAAAGACCCTGGGGTGGGATTCAAACCCAGGACCTTTTTTACTGGAAGGCACCAGTGGCACCAACTGTGCAGCCCCCAAACAAACATGAGGACAGTCATGTCTCTGATCAGCTGGAAAGGTAAAAGTAATTTATCTTTTCATTTATTGATTTTCTACTAGTTGATATTAGTTAGAGATCTTTCTAGAGGGTATTTTTTTTTTTTGGTGTTTGTTTTTTATTTTTTAATATAACACCAAGACATCATTATTTTTAACCAAGCTAAGCAAAATGCGCATTATGGTTTCAAATTTACCAAACAAACATCTTCATAATCTTATAAGTGTGCTAAGTTGATCAAAAGTTAATGTATTTTTGACAATAGTTCTAGATGATAAAAAAGTTTTAATCCATACTAGGCAAAATTTCCTGCCATTTGACAGAGAGTTGTTAGTTTTGTGCTAAACGAAGATCTGTAAATAGCAGTTTCACAAATTATATGTATGCAACTTTTTTTAGAGGGAAATGTGGCTTAAACTATTTTTTCTCAAGGGAATGAACACAGATCTCACACCGCATTTAATTCTGGGATTACTGGAGCCTTAATGACAACTCTGCTAATTAGTTATGTTCAAATACAGCTAAAAAAAATCTAACAATCGTGAAAACGTTAAACAATTAGTTTCATAAATTTCAGAAAGTGTTTTAAAGATTCAATATGCATAGATTGAAATATTTCAAACCTTTATTTCTAGTAATTTTGATGATTATGGCTTACAGATAATGAAAACTGAAAAGTCAGAAAATGTGGATATTGTGAAAAAGTTAAATACTGTACTCCTGGAAAGTTAAATGGAAGGAAACATAGTGAGATTGTAATCTTTTGAGCTGTACTTGTATAGGCAGTAAGAAGAAGAGACAGAGACAGTAGTAGGAAGTAAAATAGGTGACTGCCAGTGATGAGAAAACTAGGCTTTTAAACGGGTTGGAGCCATAGGCACAGGGCTTCCAGATGGGGAGCAATCCTGATTTGATCCTGCAGTTTTTATAGTGTTGACGTTCTTGAGAGTTGGCCACAAAGACAAAAAAATAAATAAAATAAAATACAGCTATTTATTGTTTGTGTGATTTGTTTCTGCTTACAGAGCTTGTTTGATCGCATGAAAACAAATTTAGATAACACGTGCTTGATTTGTACTTACAATAGATTGCCTCATAGTTTCCAAACACCTAACCGAGCATGATATCCCCACAGATCAGGTTTCAGCAACAATTTTTATGATTTAGTTTCCTTTTAGAGATGAGAACCTGCACAGTTAGTAAGACGCACTTATTGCGAAAGCTAGTGCTAAATTCTTCTGTAAAGTTGAAAAGGAGCAATCTTCTGTGTTTCACTGACGTCTCTCAGCTCTGACAAGCAATCTCCTTTGGTAAATGCTAACATTTTAACCTCATAACACATAAATCTCACACTTCATATAATTGTGAGTCAGCTGCTTCGTTTTTCAGGAACCGCCACACCAACTTTCACACAGACAGAGTTTGAACGCCGGATGCCCTTCCTTATGCAAGCAGGATCCAAACCCAGGTCACAACCTTTGAGCTAACTCAAGCTAACTGATTGGTTTAGCAGAAACTGAAGTCTCTCATTTACCAAACAAAATACTTTGATCAGTGAGAAAGGAGGAATCGCAGACTTTTCCTAAAATATGTGTAGATTTGATCTTTAAGAAAGCTATGAAACCCATGGATAGAGCAAGGTTTTAGTCTTTCTACTAAGCTAAGCTAATTTCTGGTTGCAGTTCCACATTTACCAAGCATGCATAGGACAAAAATTGCATAATTATGCCACTCTGGTCAGAAAGAAATCAGATTTTAGCATGAAGACTAATTTTGGAATAAATATTCAAATAAGCTATTAATTTTATGCTTTTTGAGTGCGAAAAGACTTTTCACAATGGAAAGAGTTCCAAGTCAAAAAAAAAAAAACATTGCTAACTGTTTTGTTAGCAAAACAAGTTAAATAAAGAGTCTACATTTTATACATTCAAGCAGAGAAAGAAAAATTACAAATAGATATAAACAGTACTTCAGCTATCACTGCTTCAATGAGAAAAGAGAATGTCAACATCAGTTTTCTGGGTTTTTTTTTTTTTTGTTTTGTTTTTTTGTTTTGTTTTTACTAACATCTTTCTATTCATTTAGCCGCCATATTGGAAAATAAAAGTAGAGGCGCTTGGTAAACTAATTTTCCCAGTTGGCCTACTGCCCTTTAGGGGCTTTTTTGTTGTATTTCTGACTTTGAAGTTTGAAAATCCTACTCCCCTACGCGCAAGTACAAAGAACACCCATCATAAATCTTCAATTAGCAAAGCTAATTAGCGAAGCAAAGCTAACTGCTAGTAGTGGTCTTTAACAAACTTCTTCCTCAATCAAAAAAAGGGGACTTTTCTCACAATAATTCTGTATTAAATCCTAAAATGAGGTATTGAATGTAGGAGTACCTAGGCGCTAATTGCTTTCCTCACACAGATGGAGAATGTTTACTCTTTTTGCGAACCTATAAGCTAACTGCTGGTAGCAGTAACACTTGTCAGAATGCTGTTTTTAGTCAACTTTGATTGGAGGGCCTACATACATATTTTCCAGTTTGGATCCTGAAGCATAATTCATATTTCAGGGTTATGAGGTGCTAAGGCCACTTTTTCATCAGATGCATTTTCTATTTTTACGCCAAACTATGCTAACTCCTTAAAATAAATTCACATTTACCAAACAAACACCTATTGTCACAGTTTTTACTCAACCTTTTTTCAGAACCATGATTTTTATTATCCACAGATCAGATGAAAACGAAGCTCTTTTTGTTTTTCTCCAAGTTACGTCGCTTTGTCAAATGAGTTGCGTGTCATTGCGCACCCACACACAGAATTAGTCGTATATCTCCACATAAAGAGACAAGACAGTCAAAGCTTCATGGGAAACACGTTTTCAAAGCCAAAAGTGTTCAGGGTAGAAACAACACAGCTCCTATGCCTCCCTTTTTAACTCCTCTCTGTGCCTCAGAGTCAGACAGCAGACAGAAATGAATCCGTGTTAATGAAGTAGAACAAAATAAGGATGGTGCTCGACAGCAACAGCCATCCTAACGTGCAAGCCTATTGTGCAAGTGAGGCTCCTTTTCAGGTGCAGGCATGGGTAAAAATGCTAAACTGCGGCTGCCTGGTTTCTGTGCAGGCTGAGACATCTATGAGGTGTTGACACAGATCCTGACAGAGCGCCAACTGACACAGATGCTCTGACATCCGCAACGATGCATGACTTCAATTGTGAGCTCTGCTACAGTGCAGAAGAGAGGATACAGTCGCTATCAGGCGATGTGTGAGTCAGACCGCGTGACTAAAAGTAAACCAAATCCCCAACGGACTCAAACAGCGATAATGAAGAGCACACTATGACTATGTATAGAATAAAATCCACAGGTGAAACGTGAAAATAAAAACTAAAGGAAGTGAAGGGTGACTATCTTGTTTGAGGTCTTTCTTTGCTTCAGATCTATTCTTGAAGGTCGGCCTGCTCCTCCTTCAGCTTTAACAAATACAGATTGGTTTTGTTGTTGTCCAGCATTTTCTTGCAGCTGATTGGATAGTTGTTGGTTTATTTGTGGAGTGAGTTCACTTTTTTAAAGAATTTTTTATAAACTATGCAAACAACTAGTTTTTGTCCTTCAGTTGAGTCCCCTGCAGCAACATGTGGGTTTTTTTAACCACAAAAAAATCCAACAAAGATTATGAGTAAGAATGCCAAATGTTTAGGATATTGAGGCTAAAATTGTACAAAAGTCATAGGGATTGACATACATTTTTTTAGGATGTCTAAGCAACATTTGGCAGGAACAAAAGAAACCTGCTGTGTGAAGAGGTTATGTTTTTGTTTTTAATCTTTCTAAAATTTTACTATAATACCCTTTTCCTTATTACAAATTATGACAAACTTTAATATTTGGCACAGACCTCATTAAATATGAAATGTAATTTTAGATTGTGGATTTCCTTCTACTCTCTACTTTAATTTTGAGATAGTGGAAGGTTTTTTAAAATAAAAATAGTTCACATCACACACCAGTATCGCAATAAAATAAAAGATTCTGCCTCTTCCAGAACCGTCATATTTTTGAGCCATTCATTGGTTGATTTGCTGCTGTGGGCTGGATCATTGTCCTGCAAAATGGGAACTAAAAGTAAGTAAAATTTACTTGAAATGAGTGTATTTGCCCTTGATGTTTGCAGGTAAATAAGATGATCTACCAATGGGTCGAGTATTTTGACCCCTAAAACAAGATAATTAGAAATACTGCGCTTGAAGTAGGATGATTGAGATGAATTATTTCTATTTTAAGCGCAGAAATCCTATTCCATTGTCAGATCATTTAAACTTGCCTGCTCAAATCAAGGACAAAAATGCAAATTTAAAGAAATTTTTACTTGCTTTTAGTCCCCTTTTTGCAGTGCGGAACTTCTTCAGGATTTCCAGCTAGAGAGCAGCTTTCATGGTTCCTATCTATTACTGGAAGACATTCAGGACCTCAGCCTGCAAAGCAACCCCAGATTACACTTCCACCACATAGAAAACTAAATAAAAAACTGTCAGTAGGGATTTTGCTTGTGTGACTCTCCCATGGAAGCCCAATCACTCCTTCCTCTTGATTCATGATCTGAACTCAGACAACTAAACCTTGCAGAACTTCAGATGTTTCTCTGGATGCTGTAACTTCCTGGGTTTATTGTGGAAGAGCTTTGGGGCTAATTTTATTAGGCAGACCATCAATGGCAAAGTTCTCCACTGCTCCATGTTTTCTCTATTTGTGGATAACAGCTTTCACTGTGGTTTGCTGGAGCCTTCAATCCATCAGGAGATGCTCTGGAACCCTTTTCAGACAGATAGATATATTATTTTGTCAATTAGGGATAGTTTTCTGACATCTTTTAGCCTACTTCTTGTTGTCGCAAAGGCTCTATTTAAGTGATTTTTTGAGTCTAAAGATTTGTCAGTAATCAGATCTCGGTGTTTCTTGTAAAATTAGGCCCAGCATTCCAAAACTTTGGTCAATTACAGTTAATTATTGAATTAAAAAAGGCAGGTGTCAGGGGGGAATCAAAAAGGAAAGTCCTAAGTATTTGTTATTAATGGAAAACTTGCTTTATGTCAAATCTCCACACATTAAGTAAATAATTCTTCATTACTGTCAAGCTGACTTTAACTAATGTAAAACCAGAAACATCTGATTCCATCAACAGCAGAAAAATAGCTTTTACATTAAAGTCCAGAGTTTGAGCCAAAGATAGGAGTACTGTCATGATTTGGAGGTGTCTTTTAATGGTTTTGATTCATGTTTTTCTTATCATTTATGTTCTATAAGTCTTGCCATTCCCAACTATTAGTTTTGCCGTCAGGGTTTTGCCATAAGTTTCACTTCTTCATATTTTAGATTTGTTAGATGTTTTATTTCCCATTACTGCATTTCTTTTTACCTTCTTGTTAAGTCTCTCATTCTTTTGTCCTTGGAGCTTTGTGTTTATGTTCTCAGTCAGTTTATGTCCTTGTAATTGTATTCAGCTCCATCCATGTTTATTTCAGTCGGCACCCTCTACCACAGCTCCAACCAGTTCACCTCATTTAATTCACCTGCTGCTGTTAATTGGGTTCAAATCATTTCTCCCGGGACTTATTCCTGCCTCCCACAGTCACTTTCCACCAGATCGTCAGAAAACCATTGTGTGAGCAAACCTTCCAGCATTCTTTGTCTCAAGTTTTTGGGCTTTCCCTGTTTGCCTCTGCCCTTGCTGGAAACCCTCGTTGGCTCTCTGATTCTGGACGTTACCTTTGACTGCTCTGACCACGATTCCTGCCCAGCCCTTTTGTATTCGTCATCTGCAGACGATAATGCAAAGAAGGGTTGACGTTGTCTTTGGACAACAGAGTCTCTTCAGTCTGAGGCTTCTTCAGATTGGTTGTAAAACGGACCGATACAGGAGATCCCTCCTGCCCATAGCCATCACCATCTTCACCAAATGAGTTACAGCAACATTTAATTTCCCTCTGGGATAAATAAAGTATTTTTGAATTTGAATTGAATTTGAATTCTCCTGCCTGTTATCTCCTGCTGTAAGCAGCATGCTCCAATCCAGACATTTTCATCCCCAAATCTGATTTTGTTTAATTGTTTTATTTTTGAGATAAACCTTTAAAGTGCAACTCCGTCTCTGGCTTGAATATCGGGTTCTCTGATCTACAGTGCAAAGCCAATACAGGAAACCAGTCTACACTGCAAAAAAAGGAACTAAAAGTAAGTAAAATTTTCTTGAAATGAGTGTATTTTCCTTGATTTGAAGATTATTTGCCAATGGAATAAGAATATTGTACGTAAAATGGAAACAACTCATCTCCATCATCTTATTTCTGATTTAGTACAGACAACATTAAATTCCATTAAAGCATTTTTTTTTATTACTCCTATATAAGCTCGTGGGACCAATGAGACCCATCCGATCTTTTCATTTCAGCTTCTGTTTAATGGAAATGGCCTTTTCCGACACGTTTCCTGTGTTGAATGTGTCTATTCTTCCATAGATCCACGCTTTTCAGAGTCTCACGCGAGCTGGCAGCGATTTAACGGCAGGCTCCCGGGGAAGTGAACTGCTTCAGTTATGTAAACTGGCCCGGGTTTGGAGCAACTCAACCGTCAGGACTTTGCATCCCCACCAAGCCCCTGCAGCTGCTAATGCAAACAAGATACCTTCACTTTCTCAACAGCGGCCTCACCAAGTCTGACACACACACACACATTTTCTTTTTCTACTGATATCAGGACTTTGTATTGACTTTTAGCAACCGCCTTTGTGCCTAAACCACAACCAAATCTTGATCCACACCATACCTCTAAACCTAACCCCGGTCTAAAAAAATAAAATGGAGCCTTCTGCATTAGGACCGGGCTTTGGACTCCATAAAGGCCCGTAGATTTTCAGTAGTTTATTAAATATACCAGTAAAGGTCCTAAATAAGCAACATAAACACACACAAACACACGTAAAGCCAAATCTTAATCTAGAAAGAGAATAAAATTTTACGTCAGACTTTACATATATGGAAAATAGAGCTTTTACATCAATCTGTATAGCAAACTTTTAGATAATTTAAATAATCTTATTTTCTTTTAAAAAAAATTAAAAATTGAGAAACATATTGTTAGATGTGCAACAAACATAACTTTTCTTATTTGCTTTGATATCTAATTATATAACTGGATCATCCATAGTACTGTGAATGCACACAAAACCACTATTTCTAAAAAATTGTATAAACCTTATTAATATTTTAATTAAAGATAGAGGCAGGAATAAACAATTAGAAAAGTATCGCTCTGTTTCAGGCTGACATCTCCTGGGTGTGTGCCTGCATTCGCCCCTCAGCTTCAGGCCTGCAACCACCTGTAGAGCTGCAGCCACTGAATGGTTGAAGTTAAGTGTTCAAATTCAAATGTCTAATTTGTTTGTCTTTGTTTTGAGAGAGCTGTTTCTCGCCGGCAAAGCCAGAAGTCCTACAGGTGGAAAACAAAGTGAAGGGCCCTTCATTTGCCTCCGCTGCAACCTCTTCCAGCCTCCGGCCGTCATTTGCTTCGTTACACTGCTTTGTGGCTGCAAGGTGGAGGCCTCTCACGGCTGCACCAGTGCATGGTTGCACGCTCCTCCATCCTGCAGGACCCAGAGTATAATCAGTGAGTCAAAAACCAAGTACAGATTGACATATTTAAATTTGAGGTTTCAAAATGGACAAAGAAAATAACATTTAAGGTGTTGAATGATGCCGTACTACAACACAAATTAAACCTTAAACTGTTTGAGTCACCGAAGCGCATCTGTACATTAAAAGGATTGTTGATAAGAAATGCTGGCGGTGGAATCGGCTTCCAGCAGCACCAGGTATGTCTCTAAGCCACCGCACCCCCGCAAACAGAGAGATAAAACAGCTCATGAACAAACATCGGCTGTAACACGGCCAAATCAAGACCGCAGCTTTAAGCCGGGGCTCCAGTAACAACAGCTACCTGAGAAATTACTCACTGCTGATTGTTCATCACCGCCGAGCATAAGAAGCAGTCTTAGGCGAAGGGTGAGGTCCGATGCAAACTGAAATACCTGTCCATCACACCTGTCAGGGGCTGAGCTCAAGCACTAAATCTTGGTGTTGTGAAATTTTTATTATCCCATGCTGATGTGCATCATCAGCATTTTTAACACTCATTGGTTATAAAACTGGGCTACCATGTCTAATACATATCAGACATGTTCGTTTTAATTATTGTTTATTTAATAGTAGCCACATCTGATTATAAGAGACCAGAATTGAAAGCTGGTTGGAAAAAATAATCATTATAAAGAATAACAATTCATATAAAATAGATCCTAATATCTGAGTGAAGCAGGTTTACAAAGGATGTAAATGTGACACGCAACAAAATAAATATATGAGGCAAAAACATCCATTTCTCTAAATATTTTGTTGTTAGCTAATGTTTTTATAATTAAAAAAAATATGTATTTGAAGGGTATTCTACATCTTTAGCATTGATGCCAGTAAATATGAGGGCACTTAATATGGATTAAAACAGAGAAGGACCAACAACTCAACCTTGTGGAACTCCTGGTGCCAAAGTTTTATATCACTGAAGATGAACTTTGGGGGAGAAAACTTGTTACTTTTTGCTTTTGTAGACGAGTAGAAGTCAGACATTTTTTAATAAACATTTGTGCACATGTTTGACATTTTCTAAAAAAAATAGAGCAAATTACAACTGAGTTTGACTCCAGGTCGATGAACATCATCTGAAAATCTGTTCAGGTTAGACTGAATTCACATCAATGTAGCAAAGGCCTAAAATTATTTTAAAATGTCGTAAAAGCTGTGAGTTTTTACATTTTCACTATTACGAAACACACTTAGGGATGAAATGTAGTTACAGATTTCAAATCAAACAGTGGGAAATTTAGGTTTAAAAGTAATATTTAAATTTTAGCAACATGTTCAATTTGGCTCTAAGTAATATATTAATGTTTCGGAGCAGTACAAGAAGAGAATCTGTGGAGGGAGCTAAAGATTAGGGTCATGGCAGGGAGGCCTTCCAACCTCAAAGACTTGGAGCTCATCACCAAAGATAACCATCAAAGTACCAGTAAACATGAAAAACATTGTTCTGCAACTGCAAGAGTGTGATTATAGTAAAGCCATTTAAATGTCTTTTCAATTTGATTACTGCGACGGGGATTAATGATGAATGATGTGCCTTTTTTCTTTTTTGGTTAAATGTAAAAAATTAAATAAAAGGGATGTTTTTTATTGTCTTTCTATATGTTTTTATTATTTTGAGAGATATTAACCTCATTTCCTCTCAGAAACAAACTTCTAAATCAGCCTCATGTCTGGATTCTACTGGGTTTCCTTAGATAAGAAACTTTTTGACCAATCTGTATAATCTGATTGAATTTGACTTTGGACAGTGCCTTAAAACAACATGTATCATGAATTGGCGCTATATAAATAAAACTGAACTGAATAATTTTGGGCGTAGCTGTATTTTTATAGCATAACGTTCTGGGTTAGAGTAGCGTGGTGAACGTTAACGCCTTGGATTCTACCTTTCACACATGTTCATCTTATCCCACAAATCTCCTTCAAAAGGCCTTTAAATTAGTCACGACCTTTTATACCTCTCCAAAACATTATTATAGCCTTGAAATAAATAGAATAATTCCTCCTAAACCTTCCCCCAAAGTCATTACAGAGTGTTAAAACATTTTCCCTAACTTCCTGAGAGACCTTTCAAATAAGGTTAGATTTTTAATCAGCTTAGATCTTATTTCGAATATTCATTCTTGTATCCATAAAACAGAAATTGTCATGTACTTGGTTTTCCTATTTATTTGTTTTTTGTTTCTTTTTACTCAATGAAAGTGTTACAAAATATCTATTAGTTTGAAATCTAATAAATATAATTTTAAGTTACATTATCAGTTCCTGTTGGTTTTCCCCTCATACAATCCTTATTTTCTATGTATTTATTGAAGCTGAATAAACCTTAATGTGAGAAATATGTTGAATGTCCCCTGATTCTTTAATGGACGATTTTTTTAAACTACTTCATTTGGGTATATTTTAATACAGTTCATTTGCACATAATATGGTTTTAAAAAGCAAATCAACTGCCATAGTAACATGCTTTAGGCATTATAAGGATTGAATCAAAGACTTAAATGAATCTCAACAAATCCCTGATACGATTTTTATAAAACAATTTGATTAAACTGGGATTATTTAACTTAAATAAGGAGATTTTAAGGACTTTCTAATGCGTCTTTGTTTCCTTTGACCTGTTTCCCAATCAGCACAAACAGTGCATTCAAACCGGCTTTTAAATCCTTGCATTAACCCTAAAAAGCTCCTTTTTTCATCACATACCGCACCTCAGCCTCCGTATAGCTGCAGCGGAGGATAGCCACATCCGCAGCTCTTCCTGCGGGACTAAACCTTTCATCGGGCTGCTTGTCTGAGCAAAAACCTGCGCGCTGTTCCCACTCAGCATGGCTGCAGTTTAACCCGGCCTGGTGCTGAGCAGTGGGAGTGAGCTCCTGGGCTTCACTCTGTTTGCTTTAGAGATTAAGGCGGTGAACTCCACACCACCAGAGTTTCACCATTGTTTCCAGGTTTAAATCTACTAATTTATAAAGAGGAAAAGATCATTTAAGACGACTGATGTTTAAAACGCATTAGAAAAATATCTGAACCAACTCCCAAAGATGATTTCCATGCAAAGCAGCGTTTTTTTTTTCCTCCCTCCCTCTTCTTTCAGGCTGCGTCGAGGCTTTATGATGATGGTCTGTATTTTGCATGCTTAAATCACTGGAGGGATTTGTCTGCAGAGCATTTACATCTCTTAACACAGCTGGCTTGTCCAACCACTGGCGCAAAACAAACAAGGAAGCGCGATAGGAAAACAACTCATAGGTTAAGTTACCACTAAAGAGGTGTTTTAGAGTTAAACGTCCAAACAACGTGGACCATTTTAGACATTTCTAAATCAACTGAGGTCGGCTTTGAAAAGAACATTTGAATATAAAGAGGAAACAATATTTGCTTTAGACAGTTTGGGATAATTTAACGTAAAAACTGACAGGATAACTGGTGATTTGCAGGTATAAATAAAAAAAAAAAGGGTGGCAAAAGCTAAACAGTAAAGAATTTATAAGCTTACAACGTTTGTGAATGGATATAATCAGAGGTAGGAAGAGTGGACCGAAAGTGTGCTCATGATTAGCAGTCATTTTATAGATCTTAACTCAAGTAGAAGTGAAAAATAATAAAAACACAAATAAATAAAAATTATCCAACCAGACAGAAAAAAAATATTCATGCGCGAATTCTGTTATTTTTTTAGGATTTAAGTAGAGAATTAGTAAAAATAATATGTAACATAAGGCAGAAAAAAATATTTCTGAAACTAACTTCTTCACAACAAAGTTTCTCAATCAATCAAACTTTATTTTGAGTACTTTGTCATGCAATCAGGTCTAAAGCCAATACTTAGGATTTTTACGTCAGAACAGTGCAAAAATACTTCCAGTGACAATATTCACCTGAACTCCAGGTGTCACAGCGGGCAGACAGACACTTACTTTACAGCATTAAAGCTTGTGTACAAATGTGCACCAGTTCATGGTGCAATTCTGGTTAAAACATGCATGTTTTGTGTTTGCTGAAGTGACTCAGGGTTGGTAGAGTAGCCATGGATTTCACTCAAGTACAAGTAAAAAATACAGTGCGGTAAAACTAGTCCTGGAAGTAAATGTCTTTTACCGAAGTAAATGTAACCGGTTATCAGCCTCTGGCTATAACTGTGTGAAGACGCTCTTTGTTCTGGTTTACAGGGCCTTGCCATCATATTCATAGGTTTATACATTTTATCAGCTTGCAACCTCAAACTTTATTTAATTTAATTGAGATTTTAGGTTAAAGAGATCAACACCAAGACATAAAGTGTAAGAAAAGCTGTACAAAATGTTGTTGAATGAGTGTATTTACCCTTCATTTAAAGAGGTAAATGAGATTGTCTACCAATGGAATAAGATTTTTGCACTTAAAATAGGAACAAATCATCTCCATCATCTTATTTGAAGTGCAGGATTAACATATTTTAGGGATAAAATTCATTCCATTGGAGGATCATCTCATTTACCTACTCAAATCGAGGACAAATGCACACATTTCAAGAAAATTTTACTTACTTTTAGTTCCCTTTTTGCAGTGTAAATAAAATGCAGTGGAACTAATCGCCTTTAAGAAGTTACACCTTAGTATTAAAGGGAGTCCTCCTGTGTGTAATGTAACCTCAGTACTGCATACAGGTAAATGAGCTAAGAGCTCACCCCGTGGTGATCTGGAGGAGCTGCAGAGACCCGCAGCTCAGGTGGGAGAGAATCTGTCCATGAGATAATCATAAGTAAAGTACTCAAATCTGGCCTTTCTGAGAGGATGTTTAAACACAAAGGAAGTGAGGCTGGGAGTCTTCACCTCTGCATAACGTTGTCTCCATGCACGTCGAAAATAGGTGAAGGTTTGAGCCAGAAAACTGGATCTGTGTTGAGGAGTGGCAAGAAGAAAGTCCAGTTAATGTTTGCCACAAACCATCAACAGCAGTGTCGGATGTAATTGGCAATTTGTGACAAACAAGGAATTTGACGTTGGTCCCACTTCACTCTAAATGGAGACATTCTAAGCATAAATATATAAGAAAGTGGAAATAACATCTTTGTAAATATGTATAGAAACTGGGTTTTTACTAAATGACTGAATGATGGCAGTTGGAGAAGATGACCAGCAGCTCCAGTGGAGGCTTGTACTTCTAGACTTCTTTAATATGTCGAAGACGGGGCTCAGACCATCCCCACAGAGTGGTGGCAGCGTCATACTGAGGGGATTATATTCTTCTACATGCACAGGATAGTCCTGGAAAACAAAACTTTAAGAAGCAGCAAAAGGCTTCAGATGACGATTCACCTTCCAGCAGGACAGCCCTAACCTGGCCAGCCAGATTAATAATGTGTAGAACTCTCTGAGCTGATTGGGCAAAGCAACACATAGTGCCCGCCTACCAAAGGTTGGTTTTAGCCAATCACGGTATCAAATTAATACATAAGCAGCAGGAGAAACCACAAGAAAATAAGCTAGTCAAGGCATTTCGTGCTGTTCTTCTATCAAAGAGAAATCGTGGATTCTGACCAAACAGATGTGATAGCAGCAGCTACGTCCTCCTGCGCTGCCAAGTTTGTGTTGGACCGGCTGTCGGCTCAGCCGCTCTTGCTTTCGTCGCAGCTGGTATGTCCCGCCCTAAACCTCAATACTGCAACGTGATTGGCCCGAACCGTTTCTGGTTTGGACACAAACGGTTGAAGCCGCAGCGGATCAAGATGGATTGTCGTGTGTTTGTGAACGCACAAATACAAGGTTAGGACAACCCTATGCATAAAGCCAGAGTGGCAATGTACTGCTTTAGATCGAAGCATATTCACGTGTTGGCAGGACCCAGACCCAGTTAAAGTCCAGAACAAAATCTGAATGACAATCTTCCCCCAGACTTTAGAGTAACTCAAACATGCTCTCCACCTGGCCTGACTGAGCTTGAGCCATTTTTGAAAAAAAGAATATGCAAACATTGTCTCTTTATGTGGAGACCCGGCAGAGACTTACTATATTATGGTTTAAATCCTACTTAGCGAACAGAACTCAATGCGTTGTTGTAGTTGGTGTCAAATCCTGCAGCCTTAGTTATAATGTCGGGGTTCTGCAGGGCTTTGTTCTGGGACCTTCATTATTTTCCCTGCATATTAATAATCTCCTAGGTGTTTGCCCTGACCTTAATTGGGTGATGCATGCGGACGATGCTGTAATTATTCACACAGGAAAAAGACATTAAGACAGCTGGCACAATTCTTACAAATGCTTTGAGAAAAAAAACACACAGTTGGCTGTGAGATGCCTTTCTCTTACTAAACACCAACAAAAAAAACTGTCTGCATGTTGTTTGCTGAATCCAGTATATTTAGGGCATTAATATTCACTGTCCCATTCAAATACAAATAAAAACCAAACTAAAGCACGCAGCGGTTCTACAGTGCACTCACTCTGGGGGGGGGGTTTGGGGTTGCACGCCAAACCTTTCAGGCAGAGTCAGAAGAAAAAAGTAAAGCATAAACGTAAATAAAGCACGAAGACTTTTGACGTACATGAACAATGGAGGTTCATAGAAGCTCAGGCATGCTGAGAGCATGTGACGCCGTGGGGGGGGGTGTGGCCCTGCAGGTAATACTGTCTGCAGGTAACACCAAGTGACTCATTCTGTCTCACACCTTAAACGCAGCAAATGGCACGCTCACAGCTCAATGCTCACTGCCGCTGACGGCCACTCTGGAAAGCAAGACGCACTCATCTCTCAACAAAAAGACGCTTTCTGCAAAGAGGAAATTAGTTATTTTCCTCCCGGAGGGGAAGAACCGCTGGATTCAGACTCAGAGACGGAAAGCTTTGAGGCAAATGTCTGGTTCTGACTTCCACAGTCCCAGATCTAATTTGGTTCCTTGCTCTTAAACATTTTGGGGGACCTCCTGGGCTTTACTTGATCTTTTTGTTCTTGTTGTTGAGGGTTTTGCCGATGACAATGCCAGTGGTCAAAGTGGAGAAAGAGTCTCCGGCAGACACCACGTTGCCTTCCTCCAACCCTTCCCCGCAGACGGAGGAGCAGCCGCCCCGGGGCAGGAGGAGAAAGAGGCCTCTCCAGAGGGGGAAACCGCCGTACAGCTACATCGCGCTCATCTCCATGGCCATCGCCAACTCCCCCGACCGCAAGCTGACCCTGGGGGGGATCTACAAGTTCATCACCGAGCGGTTCCCCTTCTACAGAGACAATTCGAAGAAGTGGCAGAACTCCATCCGCCACAACCTGACGCTAAACGACTGCTTCATCAAGATCCCCCGGGAGCCCGGGCGGCCCGGAAAGGGCAACTACTGGGCGCTGGACCCCAACGCGGAGGACATGTTCGAGAGCGGCAGCTTCCTGAGGCGCAGGAAGCGGTTCAAACGCTGTGACCTCAGCACCTACGCGTCGTACGTCCACGAGACGCCCGTCTTCTCTCCCGTCCAGATCAGCAGGTCGGCTGCCTACTCCAGCTCGGTCTACCCCAACATGGCGGTCAACCCGGCGTACAGCCAGCAGCTGCCCTCGGCCTACTACCCCTCCCCGTCGCCCCCCGGGTTCGCCCACGGTCAGACCCGCATGTTCAGCATCAACAACATCATCGGACACCCGAGCTCCGCCAGCATGCTGGCGGGTCAGGGCCCGGAGATGATGCAGCAGCCCAGCCGGAGCTTCAGTCCGGAGGGCCTGACGGGCGGATCCGCCGCCTGCAGCCTGGGAACGCCGGGCTTCCAGAGCCAGCCGTGCGGGGGAGCGGTGCCGCCGCGCTCCACGCATCACGGGTTCACCTACTCCGGTCCTAACGGCCACGGCCATCACCACGCCCACCAGGGCTCCTATGGACAGGGTCACGGCCAGGGGTACGTGGCGGCGGGCCGGATCCACGCCACGGCTCACGGCTCTGCAGAGACCATGGACCATTACGGCAGGGTTTCCCCGGTGCAGCTCGGCTCCTTCTCCCAATACAACAGCGCGACGGGAGCCGGTACCAACGGCGGCGGGTACCTGAGACACCCGTCCTACCCGGGGAACATGGACCGTTTTGTTCCTGCAATCTGAGCCACTGAAAAATGGCCCCCAGGCCGCGAGCCTCTTGTAAAATACGGCAGTGACTTAAAAAGTGACGTCTACGCGCACAAACCCGGGTTTGCTTTCTGTTTATAGGACAGAACCGAACAGACTGGGGAGATAAATGTGATTTTATTTTAGAGCCCATCCTCCAGGCTGATGGCAACTTCCTCTTTAACACATTCTGTAAGTTTTTTATTCAAATGTACCTTTTTTCCCCCCTTTTCTTGGTCACAATGTGAACGGATGAAATACCGATATAACAGAATGTGTTATGTTCATATAAATTATTGTTCTTCGTGGTTATTGGCTGTACTCTGATAAGCTTGTTTGCAAAGGATTCATTTTAAAACGTGTGCATGTCCTTTTTTTTTTAAATAAAAAACTTTTGTTTGCTTTTATGTAAATAAACTGATAGAGCACTTTTTCTCCATGAATAAAAGAAACATTTAATTACTGGTGACCTAATTAATTAAATTGTTCTGAAACATTAAACCATTATTCATTTTATATTCAGCTACTATTGCTTGTGGCTCATAATTATGATTAAATATTATTCCTGGTATAAATTACAAAGAAAACTATTTTTTATCTTCACATATTTGTGTTTGTCCCTTAAAACAGGGGTGTCCAAAGTAAGACCCTGGATTGATTTTTGTGCGACTCCTACCTGCAATTCAAGAATGATTTGGCGCCCGAGCACAGGCGATTAAAGCAGACGGAAACCTTTAATTTTTAATTATTACAGGAGAGTAAAAACCTTCCAACTGGAAAGTTTAGGTGCCACAGAGTATTTGTCTTTTAATAACACTTTTCTCTTTAATTTCATAGTAAATAAGACCACGTCTGTCCAGTTACTTTTACTGAAATGCAAACTTTTCTGCTTTTAATTCACGTATAGAAAAAGAAAAACACAGCAAGCGTTCTCAAAGATAAAAAACAACCCAGAACCTGTTTTTTTATGCTGAGAAAAGGCACACAAAAAACGATAGAGAATGTCCAAACTGGAAGACCGTCTTTTAAGAGGTTGCAAATAATCAAAACCCTTCCCAATTTTTAAAGCTATAATGATTTATACACCCATTTCCCACAGAAAACCTAACAATTAAAGAAAAATATTGCCTGTTGATACTTTGTGGAGCAGATAAATACATTTCTATAATTTTGTGTATATATATTATATATATATATATATATATATATATATATATATATATATATCTCAAGTGCTTTTGACTTGATAGTTTTGGCCTGGTGATGAAAAGCCCCTGGGTTGAAGTGTTTGAGCTCAGCTGGTTTGAAGTGTCGTCTGGAGCCACACCATCGGCAGTCACTGTGACCGGTTTATCGTGTCCAGACATCAGCTCAGCACTTGAATCCACAAATCAAGAAAATGAATTGACTCCGTAACTTGATATTTCATCTCACAAAACCAACGGGAAACTCAGAAAAAAACTCCTCCACAGTCTGAGGAGCTGAGGACAAGACGAGACTCGCAGGGAGACGCTTCATTATCGTCCATAAAACCAGCTTTGCTGTCTAAATGCTGTGAATTTCAAAGATTTTTTCTTTTCGGTAAACAAAACATCTGAAAATGTTCTTTTTTTTTTTTCCTCTTTTTCTGTTACAACCCCTAGTTGGAAAGGAGGACAACAGGAAAAACCACAATAAACACATTTTCGTTGCAATGAATGGCCTAAAATTATCCAAATAAACCATTAGGAAGAAAAAAAAACAATATAACCTGTAAATAGATACAGTAAACGCTGTGTGTTAATATCGGGAGAAAGTTTGAGCAGAGGGGGAACGAGTGCGGGGATGAAAGCGATCCAACCTGAGCAAATATTTACCCTCAGATTAACTACACCTTCGCAAACTTCCACAGAAATCTACAGGCATGGAAAACAACTAAAGGCACTTCAACCGTCACATTCTACTGACATGCAACCTTTAATAGTAAAATTACTTGGCATTTATGCTAGTGCACATAGAGAGCATTCTTAGACATGCATGAGTGGCGCTTTGGCAAAACTATTCACACCTGTTCAATTTGCACATTATGTCCTGTTCCCAACGCAAACTTTAATGTGTTTATTGCCATTTCCATGACACTGATAGATGGTGCATAGTTCTAAAGTGGAGGAAAAAATTGGCATATAGTTAAAAAAATATATACAAATAAAATCTGTAAAGTGTGGTTTGCATGTTTAATTCACCTCTCTTTAGTCAGACACCCCTAAAAACGCAGAGCAGCCGATTGCAAAGTCCTGAATCTATGCCCGCGGTAACATCTGGATTACTTTGCAGCCTAGGCCTGAACGAGGTTTCCAGAAATGAAATCTAAAAGAAAAAGTTTGTCGGTAAGTTAATTTTACTGTAACGGTAAATAAACATGAGAGTTAGAGAGGTGTAAAGATAACTTGGTTGATTAGCATTGTTTGAACAATCTAAGATATGCTGGCTTTCCTGTCTAGGTTTGGATTATATGTGGTTTTGAAACTAAAAAAAGTTGGAGAACGACTGCTTTAAAAAGATGTTCAGGGTATTTTAATTATGCTACATATCAAACACCTGAATATTTTTAATTAGGACTGCTGACTGTGACATGCATTCAGTAACAAAGAAGAAAGATACGATTTGGAAATAATGTCCACGTTCAAACCCTTAATGCGTCTGTAAAAACAAGTCCAAAACGCGTGTAAGCAGTTGTGAGTAAAACAATCTCGTTAGCAGGCAGTTGCAGGAGCACCTGGCAGTCAGAACAGCTAGAACTGACTGGACACGGGAGGCCAGGACACATAAAACCTGCAACATTAGACCCCCAGGCTTCGTGCAAATCCACGATGTGCGCCCCATCATATGCCAGCGATGCCGTTTCATCCATGCTGCGTCACGTGTCTGACGTTCTTTACAAGTGTCCACCGTTGGATGGTTCAGTGAGTGATGCAGGTTGCCCATTCTGCACATGGTAGCTTCTTGCAATTTAAATTTTTTTTTTCTTTTTTGCGGCTCTTGTGGCACGCGTTTTATTGACAGTGAGCTGACAGGAAGAGGGGGGGGAAGACATGCAGCAAAGCGCCGTGGGTCGGAGTCGATCACGGGTCGACCGCGTCGAGAACTAAAGGCCTCCTAACATGGTTCGCGCTAACCCCACCACCACGGGCACGCCCGCAGTTTTAATTATTTTAATAGTAATATGGCTGTCTGCCCAGGGCGTCGCTGCTTGGATGGTACAATGCAAGAAAAAAGAAAGTAGGTTGATTGGACAGGGTTTCTGCCACAGCCCGCACACCACCACAGTAAAATAAAAGCACCACACCTTCAGTATGAAATGTTTTTAAAATATATGTTAAAACAATGTAAAGTGTATGCAATATCCCTCCAATTATTCAAATTTCCACATTCCCAGATCTGTGGGAAGAGGAGGAGGAGTGGCAACCATCTTTCAGTCTGATTTATTAATTAGTCCCAGGCCAATTAATAACTACAGTTCTTTTGAACATTTAACCCTCAGTTTCCCTCATCCAAACTGCAAAGCAATAAAACCTCTTCTGTTTGTTGTTTTGTATCGTCCACCAGGCCCTTACACTCAGTTTTTGGATGAGTTGTCAGATTTCTTATCTGATTTGGTGTTAAATACTGATAAGGCTATTATAGTGGGTGATTTTAACATCCATGTTGACACAGAATGCGATAACCTTAGTGTAGCCTTTAAAACTATCCTAGATTCAATTGGTTTTGCTCAAAATGTGCATAAACCGACACACTCTTGGCTCCATACTTTAGACCTTGTGCTGACATATGGCATTGATTGTGAAGAATTAACAGTATTTCCTCACAACCCTGTCCTATCTGATCATTTTTTAATAACATTTGAGTTTAATCTAACTGAGTTCTCCACCCCCAAAAGAGGGTTCCATTATAGTAGATCTTTATCGGATAATGCTGTATCAAAACTTAAAGAGTCTGTCCCCTTTTTAATATCCTCCGTATTGCAGAAATGCCCTGTAGATGGCAGCAATGTTGTTTCTTCCAATTCACAAATAGATGTCTTTGTAAACGGTATGACTTCGTCATTGCGTTCTGCATTAGACAATGTAGCTCCCTTGAAAAAGAAGGTGATTATTCACAGGAAGCTGGCTCCTTGGTTTAATTCAGAGCTGCGTTCCTTGAAGCACAATGTTAGGAAATTGGAGAGAAAATGGCGCTCTACACACCAAGAGGAATCCTACTTAATCTGGAAGAACAGTCTATTGTTGTATAACAAGACCCTTCGCAGAGTTAGAGCAGCATATTTTTCATCATTAATTGAGGAGAATAAGAATAATCCTAGATTTCTCTTCAGTACAGTTGCCAAACTTACCCAGAGCCACAGCTCTGTTGATCCATCCATTCCCTTAGCTCTTAGCAGTAATGATTTTATGGGATTCTTCATAAATAAAATTGATTCCATTAAAAATAAAATAATTGGCATCCTCCCAAACATGATTACCTCATCCTCAGTAAGTGAGGCAGCATTGGAGGAATCCTTAGAACCTGCGCAGTGTCTGAACTGTTTAAAAGCAGTAGAGCTTTCTGAGCTATCTAAAATTTTAGCTTCATCTAAACCTTCTACCTGTATGTTAGACCCAATCCCAACCAAGTTGTTTAAGGAGGTATTCCCTTTAATCAGTGGTCCTATTTTAGACATGATTAATCTATCCTTAGTAAATGGATATGTACCACAGGCTTTTAAAGTAGCTGTTATTAAACCTTTACTTAAGAAACCTTCTCTTGATCAAGATGAGTTAGTAAATTACAGACCTATATCTAATCTTCTTTTCTTATCTAAAATTCTTGAGAAAGTAGTTGCTAATCAACTATGTGAACATTTACAAAGTAATGACCTACTTGAGGAGTTTCAGTCAGGCTTCAGAGCTCATCATAGCACTGAAACAGCTCTGGTGAAGGTCACCAATGATATTCTCATGGCCTCAGATAATGGACTTGTGTCTATACTTGTCCTGTTAGATCTCAGTGCTGCATTTGATACAGTTGATCACAATATTCTCCTACAAAGACTTGAGCATACTGTAGGGATTAAGGGAAAAGCATTAGGCTGGTTTAAATCTTATCTGTCAGACAGATTCCAGTTTGTTCATGTTAATAATAAATCTTCCTCAAACTCTAGGGTCACTTGTGGAGTACCACAGGGTTCATTCCTTGGACCAATTCTATTTACTATATATATGCTTCCGATTGGCAAAATTATCAGACAGCATGGGATTAATTTCCACTGTTATGCTGATGACACTCAGCTATATTTATCCATAAATCCTGATGAATCCAATCAGTTACTTCGACTGCAGTCATGTCTTGATGACATCAAAAGCTGGATGACTTTAAATTTCCTGCATTTAAATTCTGACAAGACAGAAGTTGTAATCTTTGGGCCAGAGTCTTCAAAAAATAAAGTTCTTAATCAATCCCTTAATCTGGATGGCATTAACTTGGCCTCTGGTAATAAAGTTAAAAATCTTGGTGTTGTTTTCGACCAAGACATGTCATTTAAATCCCATATTAAACAGGTTTCCAGAGTTTCCTTTTTTCACCTCCGGAATATCGCCAAAATTAGAAACATTCTGTCCAGGAGTGATGCTGAAAAACTAGTCCATGCATTTGTTACTTCAAGGCTGGACTATTGTAATTCTTTACTATCAGGAAGTCCACAAAATGCAGTTCGAAGTCTTCAGCTGATTCAAAATGCTGTGGCAAGAGTTCTGATGAAAATCAACAAGAGGGATCATATTTCTCCTGTTTTAGCTTCCCTTCATTGGCTTCCTGTTAAATCAAGAATAGAATTTAAAATTCTCCTTCTAACGTATAAAGCCCTTAATAATCAAGCTCCATCATATATCAGAGCTCTGATTACCCCGTATGTTCCTAACAGAGCACTTCGCTCTCAGACTGCAGGTCTGCTGGTGGTTCCTAGAGTCTCTAAAAGTAGAATGGGAGGCAGATCCTTTAGCTATCAGGCTCCTCTCCTGTGGAACCAACTCCCAGTTTTGGTCCGTGAGTCAGACACCCTATCTATTTTTAAGACTAATGTTAAAACTTTCCTTTTTGACAAAGCTTATAGTTAGAGTGGCTCATACCCTGAGCTATCTCTATAGTTGTGCTGTGATAGGCCTAGGCTGCTGGAGGACATCAGGGTCTAATTTTCTCACTCTACTGATTTCTACTGTTCTTCAGTCTACTGTTCTCCAGTTTTGCATTGTATTACATTGAAATGACTGTCGTAATTTCAGCTTTTAACTTTTGCTCTCTCTCTTTTTCTTCATAGTAGGTACACCTGGTCTGGCGTTCTGTTAACTGTGACATCATCCAGAGAAGACGGCTCACCCGCTACTTCCATCTAATGTAGAACAGATTACTAGATCAATGTGTGCTTCTGTGCTTTTTTGTTTCTCTTGTTGTGTCTCTGTTCTGTCTTCTGTAACCCCAGTCGGTCGAGGCAGATGACCGTTCATACTGAGCCCGGTTCTGCCGGAGGTTTTTCCTTCCCGTTAATGAGTGGTTTTTCTTCCCACTGTCGCTTCATGCTTGCTCAGTATGAGGGATTGCAGCAAAGCCATGGACAATGCAGACGACTCTCCCTGTGGCTCTACGCTTCCCCAGGAGTGAATGCTGCTTGTCGTGACTTTGATGCAATCAACTGGTTTCCTTATATAGGACATTTTTGACCAATCTGTATAATCTGACCAAATCTGTATAATATGATTGAACTTGACTTTGTAAAGTGCCTTGAGATGACATGTTTCATGATTTGGCGCTATATAAATAAAATTGAATTGAATTGAATATATATCATATTATGTATTGCCTATATTTTGCACTTATGCTAACAATAATCAGAGTTTGAAATTAATTTAAAATATTAAACATTAAAATGTACTTTATTTTGAAAAAACATCACTGCCTGCTCCTTCCTGTCAAGCTGCCAAGCTGCTAGTGGAGTGCAGCAGGAGGGAAGGAAAATTATAGAGGACAGTCCAGTGTTGCCTATTTAGCATCTTTGTTGCTACATTTAGCGACTTTTCAGACCCTTCAAGTAATTTTCTTTGAAAATGTGACTAGCAACAACAGCGTCACAACAACGGCGTTACCAAAAATGGCCGTCATTCTGGAATCACTGGCGGCAGTGAGAGCTGCCATGACAGTCCTTCTTCCCTCAGCCCTGCCTCACAGGCACACCACTGCTGCTGCCTCGTCACCTAAATACAGTTTTTAAAGTAGTCCTTTTGTCTCTGAAACTTTTGCATTAAAGTAATTTGATTCAAACAAAGCTTCAGTCACTTATTCACCTCGTTCACTTTGTGTGCCACTGATGCGGTGTTTTTAGTACGTTTTATGTAGTGTGGATTCAGGCAATGCACTAAAATTCATAAATCATTTTATAAAGGTCATTTTTAGTTCCAAACTGATTTAATCACTACTTTTAATAACTTTTTTTTTTGTCTTGGCAAAAGCTCCCCTACAGCTTTGGTCACAAGTGTATGAACAAATATGCAAATTAGATGATGTCATCCCCCATTAAAAAAAACACCACCACGGTTTTAAAAAAAATCCTATGAACATGTTCTCTGTTGCTTATTTGCACATGAAGTCGATGGGAGTGAAATCTCTTGTGGTTCACGCAGAAATAAATACTGAGGAAACATTGTTGTACATTTGGCACGTGCAAGGAGGGGGGGGGGGGGGTTGGTTTATATAAGCAAAAGGACAAGGGCCCTTTTGGTTATATAAAATCAAACAATGTTATTAATTTTTTATACCTTTTACCTCTGTGACACGCCCGGTAACACACACATAGAAGAGGTTTAACCTAACGTTCAGAGCTCAGTTTGGCTTCATGTTCTCCCATGTTAAAAGTTAACACTAAGGTAACTTTTGGTTTTATTTGCAGTTTCATGTTAAACTTGATCCAACTGTGACAATCTTCACCTCAATTCTAAGTACAGAACAGCCAGGCTGCTTTATTTATTATTACAGTACACTATAAGGTTTTACCGTGCACACTGTTTATACTTTTAGCTGTTTGTGTAAAAAAAAATATGTTTCTAATTGACATATTTTGCTCCTATGCAGGTTGGAATATATCCACACCTCCCTATAATCAAGAGTCCTGCTGAGTGAAATTCTGATTTTAATAACATATTGAATAAACATATGCGCGGCGTTGTGTTCTATCATTTCCCCTAGATTTAAATCTATTGTACAAGTCTGTTAATTATTTTGTAATACATCAAATTCATTAAAAGTTCCAAGTTTCTTTGAAGCAGTAATGTCCGAGTCCAGTCCTAAAATTTCCTGCAACATTTAGCCCTCTTTCGGCTCAGTAATTATAAATTGTTTAGAACTGCATCCGTGTGTCCCAGACAATGTAAATATCCAGCCTGTTAAAACACAGTAACGGTCCCGACTTTTAAACCAAACTTCAAATATACATAGCTATCACTTTTACCTGTCGCAGAAGAGCAATCATATTTGATGCAGAAGCTCAAAGATTTGGGTAAATCTACAAAAATCTGAATCTCAGTTTAACATTTGTCTGAAAAATATGTTAATATTTACCTCTATTCACAGTCAAACTGAGCGCACTGGAGCAGAGTTTTATGAATTGTTTTTTTATAACATGTCCTGTCTGGCAGTGTAGCAATAAGAATTGTTGTCTTAATGCCAAAAACAGCCCAAAAGATTTTACTTTCTCTAGTGGAGCCTTCCTGCTTTCACCATAGAGCTCTGCTTCATTTATATATACAAGAAGCTTTATTAGATTTTATTCTGGGATTATTTCATGTTCAATGGACACTGAAACAGGAAGGTAGAAGAGGAAAAAAGGAGAGAAACAGATGAGGGAAAAAAAATGCTAAAAGGGAGAAAAGGTTTAAAAAAAAAAAAAGAGGAGGGAGAGACTATAACATAATAAACTCGTTCTAACTGAACACAATGCTTTTCAGTGATTGGCAGAAGAGAAACGACTCAGAGAAAGTCCAGGAAAAACCTTAAGAGCGATGACCTTAATCTGAAGGGAGTGGGTCACAGTGAAATATAATTTCTTTTTTTCCTTCAGGCGTGGCTCAGTCTGTAAAAAGTAAAAAGGACGCTTCAGCTTTCCATACGTACAGTATCACATCCGCCACAAGAGCTCTGGTAATGACCAAAAATATTTGATTCAGCTGTGTTGAAGCTTTTATAAAGTTTTATACAAACTGTGAGAACAACAAAAATAGTATTTACAGCGATTTCATGGCCTTAGGAGAACTCAACTGCTAAGAAAATAACCCTACATATAAAATGGTCCAACCTGGGCTGCATCGTTCTGCGCGCATCACCAAATTAAGTCCAGATGATTGTTTTAATTGTTCCAGAACATCGTTTCTACATGAATGAGCCTCTGCATCCCCTCCAAGCTCCTTTTTTTAAATTCATCTCCCGTTTTATCAGCAACAAAATGTCAAGATCGGATGAGACTAGTTAGATGTTTATCTTGTTGTTGTTTTTGAGGCAAAGGCAGCTTGTACATGTTAACATATCTTTATTTTCTAATGATGAAAAACAAGTGAAAGCAAAAAATAACAAACTATAAATAAACCAAACACGGGGTTACGATGAGAAACCCGTCAGCCGAGGTAATCCACCAGCTGCTGCAGCTGCTCACAACGCTTCACGACTTCTGGCACCGAGAGGAGAGTCTGTGTGAGGAAATAAAGACAATAAAGTCCGTCAAGCTGCGCCGCCCAAAATCTGACAGAATATAAAACATATGAGAGTAAATGCCTCACCTCTCTGACTTTATTGATCATGTGGTTTAAAATCTGGAGCTCATTCTCGGTTTTCTGCAGGTTGGTCTGATGGATGATTTGCTAAGAGACGATATAAAGATAATAAACATTTTCTCACTGGTATTTGGACAGAAATCAGAGGAACCCCACAGACGGGATCGGTACTCACATGTCTCTTGGCTCTGGACACCAGTTTGACTTTGGCCTGCTCCGCCTCCAGCAGAGCGGCCTTCAGCCTCTCCACCTGGTGAAACCAAAAGGTCACAATCAGGAACCCGCCGCTCCACAGACCATCGCACCTAAACGAGCGGAGCTACAGACCTCCTTCAGCAGCTGGATCTTCTCCTCCACCTGCTGCATCGGCACCGTCGACGGCCCCGCGCCTCTCCTCAACTCCTCCCGCAGGAACTGGGATTCGGCGGTGGTCTGCTGCAGAGCGTGCCGGAGCCCCGCCACCTCCTTTCGCAGCTCCTGAGGGGAAATTCAAAAAGAGGAGAATTAACATCGAAACAGAATGTTGTCCTCTTAAAACCGATTTCTGTGTTTTAACGTACGTTGTTGTCACTCTTGTGCTTGCTTAAAATCTCCTGGGCCTCCTGGATGTCAGCAAACAGCTTGTTCAGTGTTTTCTTGTCCTACAGGAGGGAAATAAAACATTTTTTTTTTAACTCTAAGATGCCAAATGCAGCGCTCTGGCGGTCCTACGGGTAACAGGAGTCCTGACCTGCGCTTTCTGCTGCAGCGCCGTGTTCCCTCGCTCCACCAGGCTGTTCAGCCGGCGCAGCTCCTGCTGCAGCTCCAACACTTCAGCTTGGTGCCTGCTGTTTGAGCTCTGCTGCTCCACCTGCAGCGCACAGCTTGAACAGCACGACAACACAGTAAGAGAGGAAAAGTGAACATTATCTCATTTATTTCAGGGCTTAAAAAGGGCAAATAAGACCTTCCAGATGTCCAAAAACATTAACTAAGGGCTGGCTTGCGTGTCATCGCCGATTTGAGCGTGTAATGAGTCCAATTCTCTATAGAGAGCTCTACGTCTGCCTGCTATTAAATATCTTTACTTTTTCTAAAGAAAACAAAAGATCTTAAATTGTCCTGAAACAAACCCAGTTACTATAGCCACAGTTAAAGGGTGGTGTAGAACTAGAAAATTAGAAGGTAGGTCGCAAACAACTTCGGTCTTTACTGCAATTAGTAACAACCCAGATTTCTTGCCGCGAATAATTTATAATAAATTATAAAAACTGAGACGACAACAATGCAAAAAGGGAAGTGTGAGGAGAGAGCTGTGTACGTTAAGCGGAGGAGTGATATTAAACCTTGGGAAGAATATTTAGTGCGCCTTATAGTTTTTTTTTCTCTCTCTCTTCTAAAATAGTTTATTTTTTATTTTTTATGCTTTTTTTTCTTTTTTACCTGTAGCACTTGGAGATATTTTGATGAAAAGTGCAGTATAAATTAAATGTACTATTATTATTTGATGATTCGAAACATTTAGGGCTGGACGATACAGAAAAAAAATAAACATGTTGATAAAATAGAAATCATATCGGATAGATATCGATAATTTTCAACAAATTCAAAGCATATATTTTACGTGCAGCCCTGGCCTTTTTATGCTGTTGCCTAGCGACCCATTTTCAAATAAAAAAACACTGAATTCAAACTCAACCCTTTATTCAACCAACTTTTTACCAAAACTACAAGTTTGAAAAAAAGAAAAAGTGCTCTCTGAACTCTCTGAAGGGGGCGGAGCTTGGTTCCTGGGTCTGCGTGGTGATTGGTTGGGAAGATGTAATGACTCTAATATTAATCTACATAACTAAAATGCATAAGGAAGGAAAACTGTTATTCTATTGAACTTTTTATTGACCCTTTTTTCTATCATTGATATACGTCTGTTGATCAATATATATCGTTAATGAATTATCTTTCAGCCCTAACGAACAGAAACAGTCAATAAACACCAAGAAAGCTTTTAGAAAACTGACAACTCTGGGTTTTAGACGACTGCTGGGAAACACCTTTGCGGATCACGTGTCAGATATATTTTTTTTTACTCTAAGTAAATTAAAAACACACACACTAGCAACATCCTCCATACATCCCTGGTGATAATTTAAGCCTCTGCACCCCGTCCACCTACATGGTGTTGTGCAGCTCCTGCAGCTTGGCCTCCCTGCGCTGCAGCACCAGGTTGAGCGTGTCGATGAGCTCAGCAGCGGTACCGCCCAGCCCAGAGAGGAGCTGGGCCACACTGCGCCGCTCCCGCTCCTCGTCCTGCACCGTGTTCGACTTCTGCTTGGGGATCCGAGCTGCGACGCGGCTGAAGGCGCTCGTCTCGCTCAGCAAACCTTGAGGCTCGGGCGCGTCTGAGGGCAGATGAGAAAAAACGCAGCAAATAAGGTTCAAATGAACTTTTTAATGAAATCACACCGACTTCTTCAACAAATGCAGGAGCTTAATGTATAAAACAGGATATGGCTTTCTAAAATGATGAGCAAGAGGCGAGATGAGAAGTTTACATATTATTTGTAATATTTCTCCGGTGACGAAGACAACAGTACCGGAAGGCGAGTCGGTTCCGACGTCTTCCTGCTCCTCAGCAGTTAGAGCCAAAATGACGCTGTTGACGAAGGAGCTGGACGACTGACGGGGCTCTGCGATGGCCAACGGCGCAGACTCTTCACTCTTTTGTTGATCCTGTCTCTAGAGACAACAGGGGTAAGAAAAACCGTTGTTATGAGTTCAGGTCACATGTGTAGAACCTCTTAGGGCAGCCGCAAAATAATAAAACAAATGTTCTTTACAACCGCAGACGGGCTTAAATCGGAGGCAACCGGACCGTTGATCATTTCTGACACCAGAAGTCTTTATCAGTTCTGAGCGAGAGAAATTTATTTATAAAGCACATTTCAGTACAAGGACAAGGTAAAGGGCTGTACATGATTAAAATTTAGGGGGAAAACAAACCTGTGAAAACACTGTTGCAGTGATCAATTCTACTAAAAATAAACGCATGGATTAGTTTTTTCCAGATCCTTCTGAGACATCAGTCCTTTAATCCTGGAAATATTTTTCAGGCGCTCCAACTTCAACCTGCGCTGCTGTTTTTAAGGACATGGAGGTCAATCCTCCTAAGGGGATTCTCAGTCAGATGTTAATCAGTGACCCACCATCACTGTCCTGCTGGTTAGAGGCTATTTGTTGGTGTGAGTGGAGGACTTGGTCACCTGGATCCTGATGAAATGCTGATGTAATCTCTTTAGTGTTGGAGGACCGAGCTGTAAACACTGTAAACAGCTGAAACTTTAGTTTCTTTTTATCTTCATTGTCCTCAGTAGTTTTATTTAAGTTTCACTAGCCTAGCAGAGAGGACTTATGATTGAAATACAGTGTTAATTCAGATAAACAGCATTATGTAGTGATGTTCTCTGGATGTTCGTTTATTTCTGTTAATAAATACTTGATGAAAAGTTGTCACTCATTTATTCTACATGTGTGAAGAGTTTGCTGTTAAGAGAACGCCAGTGCTGAAATCATTCCTTTCAACTATTGTCCTGATATCAGCTCTAGAGCTGATATTCTAACAGACAGAGAGTTAGTTATTAAACATTAATAACTTGAAACAGTATGCACTGCCTCTGATGTTGGGTTGCAGGTGAAAAGAGGTGACATCAAAGGAAACAATGGTCTCCCATGGTGCCTCAGGTGTCCGACTTTGGAAATTAAGGCTGTGGAGCTTTGGATGTGGTGTGGAGAGTTTCCAACCATCAACTAGTTAATGCTGCTGACAATGGGTCATTTTTGGGAATCCATACATGCATGAAATGGATGCAGCTGATAGAGAGAGCGATTGATCGCTTGCTCTTTTTTTTGTAGAGTGTTATTTTCTTTTTTGCACTTATTGGTTGGGTCCCTTTTCAGGCTCTCGGAGATATTACCGTCCATTAGTAGCTGCATGTTACCCTTTTGGACCCCTCTCTCTCTCAACAATATATTTTGAGTACAGAGACAACTTTTACAGACAGAAACATGGTTGCCATGAACCCGATAACCAATTATTTGCAGACGCAATGTTTTTCACATGAATTATGATTTTAAAGTGGCTTTTTGGGACATTTTCCGTTTCAACTTCAGCTGCTATTCTACCACTTTTTTTGTCTATAAGCCAGCAGTTTTCTCACAGAGAGGCAACAAATGATCAACTGAAGGATTCTGCATCTCTCAGGCCCTGCATCAGGTCCTCCTTTGTGACATTCAGACACTGTTGACGTGGTGTAGACACGTTTTCTCCTTGATGCTTCTTCTGTTTTTCCATCCTTATGATTTTGCTAAGCACACCAAACATCGTGCCGTCACAGCTGTGTACCGGGAACGGATTTAAAACGGGTAAAAGTTCAAAAAGAAAACTTAAAAAAAGGCTGAGAAAGCCCACGTAAAGGCCAACATATACTCTCCAAGGACAAACGGACATTTGGTTATTGACGCATATTCTGTGCTGAACTTTTTTTTTTTTTTATTGCATGCAAGCAAAGAAAGCTGCATGCGTCTCAGAGAACTTCTCACATGGTTACCTGATCGCTGAGAGAAGCCTGCAGCTCGTTGGTCAGCGCCTGCAGCGTGCGGCACACAACGCTGATCTCTCTGACCGCCTGATCCCGGCTCTCTTGGAGCTCCATGCGAGCGCCGTCGGCTGCAGATCTGGTGGTTTCCAGCTCTTCACGCAGGCGCTGGTTCTCAACCCTTCAAAAACACACAGAGATCGATTTATAGGCTGCGACAACAGAGAATTTTAACGTTTTACAAAAGAAGAATTTCAACCATTTCTCGTCACTAATTTCAGAAACTAAAACACAGAGTGATATAATTCAAGCCTTTAAGTAAAACCCAAAATTCAGTGTCTCAGAAATGTTAACAGTACATACAACTGGGTCGTACGTGTTTGGTGGAAGGAAAACGTGCTTCAGCAACAGAGATAACTGCAGCCTTGAGAAAATGGCCAAACAAAATCCATTCATGATTTTATTGGGAGCTTCACAAGGACTGGACTCAGGCTAAAGTCAGAACATCAAGGTCCAGATGGTTTCTACCTGGGCTGAACAATTAATCCCGTTTGGAAACTGTTTTTAAAGTTGCGATTATATTGCAATTTGCAGAGGTCTATAATTTTGGGTTATATAACACTTAATGGATCAGATGCGTCCTTTAGGTGTCGGTAAAATGTTTAAAGTGAGTTTTCCTCCACATAGAAGGGAAGAGAGTTGCAGCAGTGAGATAATCTAATTGTATTATTTGTTTTAGAGTTTATATAATCAGTACTTTTTACCAGAAACTTTCAGGAATCTCACCACAGCATTAAGTAGCTGTCAAACTGTTTAATACATAGACTTGTTTGTTGCCTGCTCTTTATGTTCAACAAGGATTGACGTCCAACTCAATTAAAAGCTGTTCTCTTGAATAATAATATTTTGATCAATAAAAAAAAAACTGTTACATTTTTTGTTTTAAATAGTTCTTGGTTACAAACGTCTTTATCTTCGGCCATTTTTGTTGCTTGTGGCTAACGCAGAGAAAAGTCAAAATGAAATCTTAATTACGGTTGAAATTTATCACAATTTAGATTAAAAATAATAATAATAATAATAATAAATCACACAGGCCTAGCTGTGATCCTCGCATCAAGCCACTCCTGAACCAGAGGTCCAAAGTTCTCTTTTCAAACAGATCATCCTCTATTACCATCTACCATAGAAAGTACTCCTGGGTCAATGTGAGCTTCTGAGCTTTCTGTGTCTCTGCTCTGTCTTCTCTAAGCCCCAGTGGGTGGAGGCAGATGAGCGTTCACACTGAGCCTGGTTCTGGTTCTGCTGGAGGTTCTCCTCCCTGTTAAAGGGGAGTTTTCCTCTCCACTGTCGCCTCATGCATGCTCAGTATGAGGGATTGCTGCAAAGCCATCAACAATGCAGACGACTGTCCACTGTGGCTCTACGCTCTTTCAGGAGGAGTGAATGCTGCTTGGAGAGACTTGATGCAACCTGCTGGGTTTCCTTAGAGAGGAAACTTTCTCACCAACCTGGAGGATCTGATGGAATCTGACTTTGGAAAGAGCCTTGAGATGATCATGTTTCATTAATTGGCGCTATATAAATAAAATTTAGTTGAATTGAAAATTGAAACTATGGAGTATTGTCAAGAGGAAGATGAAAGACACCAGAATCAACAATGTTGGTTTTTCCTTCCACTTAACTTTCCATTAATATCCTAGAATACAGCTTTATATGAGCAGCCAGCTTCCGTCTCTTTTTATCTTTATCATTTTTATCCAGATCTTTTTTCTTTTTTTTTATCTCTGTCTCTATCATATATTTTTAGACACGGTTAGTTGTAATTTTGAAGGCTACCTGCCTCCCTTCCTACTTGTTGATTTAAATGAAGATCTCTTTAAATCTAGATCTGCCAGAGTTCAGAATAATTTGGACTATAACTTTATTCAGTGCTTATTTTTTAATCACATTTGACGTCCGTTTCATATAATCCATTCATGAGATCTATCTCATGAAGCAGCCAGCGGTTTTTAATGATGGATTTTTGTTTTCACCAGACAGAACTGGAGATTAGTGCAACAATCAGAGTGAACAATATTTTTGTAGGAGTTCTGGAAACGACCAGATTAATTTACTGGTTGGCAACGTGTTACATTGAGTATTAATGATATGAATAGAGTTTAAAAAGACACGATCATCCTGGTATGTGTATAAGAAACGTTCTGTTCAAATAATTGCATGAGAACAACATATTTTCTGAATAATTAATGACTGATCTTTTATACTTTGTTTTTCAGAAGGCGGACATTTCTGTTAAAACGGATGGACGGATAAACAACGAGATAAAAACTTACAGAAGTTTAGAGACTTCTCCTTTCAGGTCT
Source organism: Fundulus heteroclitus (assembly GCF_011125445.2). Taxonomy (NCBI): domain Eukaryota; kingdom Metazoa; phylum Chordata; class Actinopteri; order Cyprinodontiformes; family Fundulidae; genus Fundulus; species Fundulus heteroclitus. The sequence continues at coordinate 39,330,181 of NC_046365.1, read as the reverse complement.
TCACACTGGACGTTCCTCTCCCGGAGCGCGTGCAGGTTGGTCCTTAGCGTCTGCTCGCTCTCAGCCACCTGCTCCCTCACCAGCTCGTTCTCCATCTGCAGGAACTGAAACCAAGAAAAACACGCCGCTGGGAACGTCAGACCAAAGGGGCATCGGCCTCCGGAAAAAGATGCATAACATTCTTATTTTTCCTAACTTCTGCAGGAATGTTTGTCTAGTACAGGGGTCACCAACATGGGGCCCGTGGGCACCAAGTAGCCCCCCCGAGGACCACATGTGGTGCCCTCAAGCCTGTTCTTAAAAAAAAAAAAAGCACAAACCACCAGTGAGCTGCATCTAAAACGTTATTTTATTCTGTTCCTCTTCCTGTTTATTCACACTTGTATTTATATAAATTTAAAAGTGACAATATCTATAACAAAGCATAAAAAATGTGTTTATTTTACATATTGTTAAGGTGAACTCTGAAACTTCTAGTTATAGTAGCCGCTCGTATGACAGCACCAATGAAGTAGCTCTCAGTTTCAAAAAGGTTGGAATCCGCTGGTCTAGTACATCCATGCAGTTGCTCAGTATTTTACATCAACCTGCAAACTGACAGCTGCACGTCTTTTTGACTTGAACATTTAAATTTTTGCAAACGATGAAAGCAAATTCACGTTTGGACCAACAGGAAAAATTCACCTACAATAACCATTCAAACTCAAGAGGGCAACCCCAGACGGGTTTCAGACGAATATTGCAGAACTAAAGTTCACATGAAGATATAAAACAAACTGTACAGCAACATTAAAGGTGCGCCTTTAGGTTTATAGTTTGTCTGCTAATAAAGTTGATTTTGGGGTGAGCGACACTACAGAGTCAACCAGTTAAATACGGCGAGAGTTCAACTAAAGGTGTTACTTTTTTTAATAACCCACTTGTACATTTTAATTGTATCTTGTATATTTTCATTGTTTAATGTGACGCCGGCCATGTAGGACAGGTCTCTGTTGGAAATGAGGTTTTTAATTTAAGCGGCTATAAGCTGATTAAATAAAAGGTTGAAATAAAATAAAAATAAAAAACACAGACCGTTACAAACTACCAGCTAACCTCGTTCATTTCCTGCACGCCTCCGAGTTGTGTGCAGACATCCTGCAGCTGCTGGATCTGGACACTCTGGGACTGGGTCAGGTTCTGCAGCTGACCGAGCCGCTCGTCGCTCTGAGCCAGCGCCCGGCTCAGCTCACAGACGCGCTGCTCTGAGTCCTCCAGCGATGCCGTCAGCCTGGATGCAATCAGAAGCAAAAGCACAGCAGCTGCAGTTATTTCATTCTTTTTCATCCGTCAGTCCATGGCTGTCAAACTCATTTCTATATTGGCCCACTTTGACATCTTGAAGTCATTATAAGGGCAGGTCACACCTGTAGAAATGAGACTTGATTTCATAATTCATTTTGGTTCAGATAAAGATGTAAAAAAAATTAAAACCGCAAGCGGTGATGAGCGGCCCTCGCAGCAAAGCGTCGCTCCGGCCTTGGCCACCGCTGGGATTTGCGCACCGCCGGCCGCCCGCCACCGCAGATGCTGTCACGCATTTTGCCCGCCCGTCCACTGGGCGATTTACACGAACGTGTTCGGCAGTGCTCCCCCACGACTCACAAAAAATCTGGTGCAGATTCACCACAACGGACCGGTATAGCGCCCGCTTCACAGCAGACGCCGCACCAATCCGCCTGTCCATCTCCCGCTCCATCTTCCCCTCATTCGTGAACAAGACCCCAAGATACTTGAACTTCTCCACTAGAAGCTGGCCCTTGGGACTTTCCTTTTTTAAAAAGCTTATAGTTAGAGTGGCTCATGTTACCCTGAGCTACCTCTATAGTTATGCTGCTATAGGTTTAGGCTACTGCAGGACATCAGGGTCTATTGTTCTTCAATTTTGAATGACTGTTGTAATTTCAGCTTTTAACTTTTTGATTTTTCTTTTTTCTTCATAGTAGGCACACCTGGTCTGGCGTTCTGTTAGCTGTGGCTTCATCCAGGGAAGACAGATCACCCGCTACTACCATCTAATGTAGAACTTCTGTGCTTTTTTTGTCTCTCTTGTTGTGTCTCTGCTCTGTCTTCTGTAACCCCCAGTCGGTCGAGGCAGATGACCGTTCATACTGAGCCCGGTTCTGCTGGAGGTTTTTCCTTCCCGTTAATGGGGAGTTTTTTTTCCTGCTGTCGCTTCATGCTTGCTCAGTAGGTAGGATTGCTGCAAAGCCATGGACAATGCAGACGACGCTCCCTGTGGCTCTACGCTTCTTCAAGAGAGAATGCTACTTGTCAAGACTTTGATGCAATGAACTGGTTCCCTTATATAGGAATTTTTGTGTATAATCTGACCCAATCTGTATAATCTGATTGATTTTGACGTTGTAAAGTGCCTTGAGATGACATATTTCATGAATTGTCGCTATATAAATAACATTGAATTGCATCATCTCTTCAGACCAAATAAACTATCACATTTTTTGAGACAGTTATCTCATTTTAAAGATATAATCATCTAACAGTATTACTCTTAGCAAGTTAAAGCTCCATAATAATTTTAGACCAGCTTTTAGTTCCACTCTTTTATTATGCACATCTAGGCTACCTATAAATATAAAGTATGGTATGCCAAAAAACATTTTCAACAAAAGGCAATTTTAGTAATGGCCTTGCGATTTTATATCTAAGCATTAAAAATGATAATATTTCACCAATTTTCACAGCAAGATGGAAATAACAACTATCCAACATTTTAAGATTTTGTAAAAACTTTTTTCCTTTTTTACCTACCTTTTGAAATTAATACTTGTTTCTACTTCTCCAAAATTAAACTTCAAGAAAACTATTGTGCTGTCCTGGGGCCATATGCAGCTAGACAGCTAGGACAAAAGTTCCCCACAAAAGCTTCCTTTTCTTGCATTCTCTGAATAACCTTTGTTCCCAAATCTGGCTTTAAACATTGTTTTTGTAAAAAGACAAATATTTTTCCAAGGCAGAAGCGTGTAGAACAAATTCAACTTCAACATTAGCAGTTTCCCTAGCTTCATCGCTGAAAAGCAGCTTTTAACCGGAGCAAAATACGTCAAAGATCTTTTTTTAAGGTGAGAGCACTCACTATCTCACGTAATTCACATAGAGATCTAACAAAGTTGTGATGTCTCACTCTGATTAAATATGAACCCAAAACTTTTCTAACTGTTTTTGCCTTGGATTTCCTCTGACTAAGAATTATTATCTTATTTATGTAATGTATTCACGACATGAATTGTCTGTAAAAGCCATGGACAATAAAACATGACACTTCCTGTTGTCAGGGGGCGTGGCCTAAGTGATGTCATCATTTGACCATTGGATATTGTAGAAGACCCGATGATGATCAATCACAGAAAGTTTGGTGCCTCTGTGTGTTTCTGTGTAGGAGATATAGCAGTTTTTCCTGTTGTCAGGGGGCGTGGCCTAAGTGATGTCATCATTTGACCATTGGATATTGTAGAAGACCCGATGATGATCAATCACAGAAAGTTTGGTGCCTCTGTGTGTTTCTGTGTAGGAGATATAACAGTTTTTCCTGTTGTCAGGGGGTGTGGCCTAAGTGATGTCATCATTTGACTATTGGATATTGTAGAAGACCCGATGATGATCAATCACAGAAAGTTTGGTGCCTCTGTGTGTTTCTGTGTAGGAGATATAACAGTTTTCTGTTTTGTGGCGAGTAGGTGAACTTTGACCCCTGCTAACGCCCCTTCAACATGCTCAAAAACTCACCGTTCTGATAACTTTTAATTGGCCATGCCTTATGATCAGACTGACCGAGTTTCAAGCCGCTCGCTCGAAATCCCTAGGACGAGTTCGATCAAATACCAATGCTGTAAACGTAAAAAATGAGGTAAAATTATGACCTTCAATCTAAAATGGCCGACTTCCTGTGATATTTGCACTATGACGTTTATTGTAAATTCTGAGCGTCTTGCTTAGATCTACAACTGTACAAAATTTCATTAATCTACGATGAAGTAAGTGAATAGCAAAGGGTCCTTTGAAAATTTCTAGGTGGCGCCGTTGAGGCATTTTTCTTTAGATTTTTGTGATGACCTTAAAATACAAAATTTTTAAACAGTCACCATGCATCTGCAAAGTTTGGTGAGTTTTTGAATATGATAAAGCCCCCAAAAAGGCCCCTCTTTAGGGGGGCAGAATAAAAATAATAATAATTAAAACCGCAAGCGGTGATGAGCGGCCCTCGCAGCAAAGCGCCGCTCTGGCCTATTGGCCACAGCTAGGATTTGCGCGGTGCTGGCCGCCCGCCACCGCAGATGCTGTCACGCATTTTGCCCGCCCGTCCACTGGGCGATTCACACGAACGTGTTCGGCAGCGCTCCCCCACGACTCACAAAAAATCTGGTGCAGATCGCTCGATGCAGCGAGGAGATACAGCCGTTGAATAATGATAATGCATTTGGCCACCGGACCGGACTAAATCGTTCGGCGGGCCAAATTCGGCCCGCGGGCCGTAGCTTTGACACCCCTGGTTTAAACATTAGTATACCAATTTAATCAAAGGTATCTTACTAGCTGTTAATCCAGCTTAATGTGAAAAGTTAACAAAACCATTTTAGTTTTTTAAAGTTACTTGCTATTTCATGTGTCTAATGGTTTTGTTTCTTGCATTAAGACAGCTTTTATGAAAGTTTAACATCTAAATTGGTGGATACACACCCAAAAGTAATGTTAAAGTAACACTTTAGCAATTGGACTATTGCCAAAGGAACACTTTAGCAATATCGCGGGGGTAGCAGCTTTATAAAGGAGGCCCAGACGTCCCTCTCCCCAGCCACTTGGGCCAGCTCCTCAGGAGGAACCCCAAGGCGTTCCCAGGCCAGCCGAGAAACATAGTCCCTCCAGCGTGTCCTGGGGCTTCCCCTGGGCCTCCTCCCGGTGGGACGTGCCCGGAACACCTCACCAGGGAGGCGTCCAGGAGGCATTCTAACCAGATGCACAAGCCACCTCAACTGGCTCCTCTCGACGTGAAGAAGCAGTGGCTCTACTCTGAGTCCTCCCCGGATGACTGAGCTCCTCACCTTATCTCTAAGGGAGAGCTCACACACACTACGGAGAAAACTCATTTCAGCCGCTTGTATCCAGGATCTCGTTCTTTCGGTCACGACCCAAAGCTCGTGACCATAGATGAAGGTAGGAACGTAGATCGACCGGTAAATCGAGAGCTTCGCCTTTTGGCTCAGCTCTCTCTTCACCACAACGAACCGGTACAGCGCCCGCTTCACAGCAGATGCTGCACCAATCCGCCTGTCGATCTCCCGCTCCATCTTCCCCTCATTCATGAACAAGACCCCAAGATACTTGATCTTCTCCACTAGAAGCTGGCTCTTTGGACTTTCCTTTTTTAAAAAGCTTATAGTTAGAGTGGCTCATGTTACCCTGAGCTACCTCTATAGTTATGCTGCTATACGTTTAGGCTACTGCAGGACATCAGGATCTATTGTTCTTCAATTTTGAATGACTGTTGTCATTTCAGCTTTTAACTTTTTGATTTTTGTTTTTTCTTCATAGTAGGTACACCTGGTCCGGCTTTCTGTTAGCTGTGGCATCATCCAGGGAAGACAGATCACCCGCTACTACCATCTAATGTAGAACTTCTGTGCTTTTTTGTCTCTCTTGTTGTGTCTCTGCTCTGTCTTCTGTAACCCCCAGTCTGTCGAGGCAGATGACCGTTCATACTGAGCCTGGTTCTGCTGGAGGTTTTTCTATCACGTTAATGGGGAGTTTTTTTCCCGCTGTTGCTTCATGCTTGTTAAGTAGGTAGGATTGCTGCAAAGCCATGGAGAATGTAGATGACTCTCCCTGTGGCTCTACGCTTCTTCAAGAGAGAATGCTACTTGTCAAGACTTTGATGCAATGAACTGGTTCCCTTGTATAGGAATTTTTTTGACCAATGTGTATAATCTGACCCAATCTGTATAATCTGATTGATTTTGACTTTGTAAAGTGCCTTGAGATGATATATTTCATGAATTGGCGCTATATAAATAACATTGAATTGAATCATCTCTTTAGACCAAGTAAACTATCACATTTTATGAGACCGTTATCTCATTTTAAGGATATAATCATCTAACGTTATTACTCTTAGCAAGTTAAAGCTCCATAAAAATTTTAGACCAGCTTTTAGTTCCACTCTTTTATTATGCACATCTAGGCTACCTATAAATATAAAGTATGGCATGCCAAAAAATATTTTCAAGAAACGGCAATTTTAGTAATTACCTTGCAATTTTATATCTGAGCATTAAAAATGATAATATTTCACCAATTTTCACAGCAAGATGGAAATAACAACTATCCAACATTTTAAGATTTTGTAAAAACCTTTTTCCTCTTTTACCTACCTTTTGAAATTAATACTTGTTTCTACTTCTCCAAAATTATACTTCAAGAAAACTATTGTGCTGTCCTGTCTTGGTGTTGTCTGTCAAACCCAATCTTCTTAAGCTGAAAATTCAGTAAAGTTACAAGATATATATAACAGTTGCAGTTACAGCTCAAACGTCGTAACAACACTTCTAAATCTGAGTCTGACGCAAAATTTCAAATACAAACACGAAGCAGTTTGATTTTTGTCCGATGACGAGCGAGCGAGCGAGCGAGAGAGAGAGAACTGGTAAAGCAGCACATAGTAACAATAAGTCCAGCGCTCCATAAAGATGTTATTAATCAAGGAAATCTTTCTGATTGTTTCACAGCGGTTACCTGCAGCGGGTAAACACGCCCACGACAACACACTTAGGCTCCCCGCAGCCCATTTCTATCGGAATATGCGCCAAAACTGCCTCTTTAAAATGAACTGCACGGTGCAGTCTGCGCCTGTCTGAATTGCAATGAGAAGTATTACACATCTATGCGTGAGCATTATTAAAAAAATTCCCCCCAGGACCCGCGGTAACGACAGCGGTGTTCTTACGATGGAGTATTAGGGCCACACATGAAGAGAAAAAATAATTTTGCCATGATGAGATTAAACTGGTGTAGATCAGTTGATGCAGCGATGCATTTGGCCACCGGAGGCAGTGGCGACCCACCATCTTAAAATCTATGTATTGACATCTTAAAAATGGTCTTATAGCTTAAAAGATCATCCTGTTTTGGTTGATTTTGTAGCCGAATAGAAGAGATGTTCTCAAAGCATTAAATAAGCCTTTGACTTTTAAAAATGTTGTCCTTTTAAGGTAATTTTAAGTTACTTTTTATTAAATTTGTCAATATCCTATGGAAGTCTGGACATATGGCAGCGGTGTTTCAGGTGACTTCGCCACACCGCCACGCCGCACTGCTACATGGAATCCAGTTGGGCCTGCAATCTACAACACAGCAACATGTCTTCTGTCTGTGGACACAGTTTCATGTTGATTAGCTCAGAGGGGTAACATAGCGACTGTTAACAATAAAACATGACACTTCCTGTTGTCAGGGGGCGTGGCCTAAGAAATGTCATCATTTGCCCTTTGGATATTGTAGGAGACCTAGTGGTGATCAACTACTGAAAGTTTGGTGGCTTTGTGAGTTTTTGTGTATGAAATATAACAGTTTTGTTTTTCATGGCGAGTAGGTGAACTTTGACCCCTGCTCACGCCCCTTCAGCATGCTCAAAAACTCACCATTTTGATAACTTTTAATTGGCCATGCCATGAAATATAACAGTTTTGTTTTTCATGGCGAGTAGGTGAACTTTGACCCCTGCTCACGCCCCTTCAGCATGCTCAAAAACTCACCATTTTGATAACTTTTAATTGGCCATGCCTTATGATCAGACTGCCCGAGTTTCAAGCCGCTCGCTCAAAATCTCTAGGAGGAGTTCGATCAAATACCAATGCTGTAAACGTCAGAAATGGGGTCAAAATCAGACCTTCAATCTAAAATGGCCGACTTCCTGTGATATTTACACTATGACATTAATTGTAAATTCTGAGCGTCTTGGTGAGCTCTACCACTGTACCAAATCTCATGTCTCTACGATGAAGTAAGTGAATAGCAAAGGGTCCTTTGAAAATTGCTAGGTGGCGCCGTTGAGGCATTAGTTCACGCCCACCAAAGTTTGTTATGGATTCCTGTTGGGGGGGTGGATAAGGATGCATCCAAGTGAGTTTTAAGCAGCTCGGCCCAAAAATGTGGAATTCAGAGCCAAACGTATGGCAGCGGCGTTTGAGGTGACTTCACCACGCCGCCACGCTCTCCTGCTCCATCGAATCCACTTGGGGCTGGAATCCACAACACATCAACATGTCTTCTGTCTCTGGACACAGTTTCATGTTGATTAGCTCAGAGGGGTAACATAGCGACAGTTTACAGCAAAACATGACACTTCCTGTTGTCAGGGGGCGTGGCCTAAGTGATGTCATCATTTGACCATTGGATATTAAAGAAGACCCGATGATGATCAATCACAGAACGTTTGGTGCCTCTGTGTGTTTCTGAATAGGAGATATAATAGTTTTATTTTTTGTGGCGAGTAGGTGAACTTTGACCCCTGCTAATGCCCCTTCAACAAGCTCAAAAACTCACCGTTTTGATAACTTTTAATTGGCCATGCCTTATGATCAGACTGACCGAGTTTCAAGCCGCTCGCTCAAAATCTCTAGGAGGAGTTCGATCAAATACCACTGCTGTACACGTCAAAAATGGGGTCAAAATCAGACATTCAATCTAAAATGGCCGACTTCCTGTGATATTTGCACTATGACATTAATTGTAAATTCTGAGCGTCTTGGTGAGCTCTACCACTGTACCAAATCACATGTCTCTACGATGAAGTAAGTGAATAGCAAAGGGTCCTTTGAAAATTGCTAGGTGGCGCCGTTGAGGCATTTTTCTTTTGATTTTTGTGACGACCTTAAAATACAAAATTTTTAAACAGTCACCATGCACCTGCAAAGTTTGGTGAGTTTTTGAGTATGATAAAGCCCCCAAAAAGGCCCCTCTTTAGGGGGGCAGAATAAAAATAATAAGAAACAACACAGAAACAATAGGCCTTCGCAGCGCTTCGCTGCTCGGGCCTAATAATAATAATAAGAAACAACACAGAAACAATAGGCCTTCGCAGCGCTTCGCTGCTCGGGCCTAAAAAAAGTAAAGTAACCAAAGTAGCACCTTTAAATCAAGATTAAAAACACATTTGTTTAAAATTGCCTTCAACTGTCCTAGTTAACTGAATCAACACTTTTTTGTTCTATTTTCTATCTATATTTTATTCCTACTTGCTTTTATTCTGTTTTATTTTGCTATATTTTAATCATGTAAAGCACTTTGCATTGTCTTTGTACTGAATTGTGCTATATAAATAAATTTGCCTTGCCTTGCCTTGCCTTAGGCCTGGTTTATACAGTTCATCTGCAAATTAAAGTTAATATTATGGTGAGTTACACTTTAAACTCATCATTCTGCATCACTTTTTCTCCTTTTGGACATTTCTGGTTCGTTTTAATGTGTTGTGAGAAAACTGGCCTCTAGTGGCAGGATGCTGTTACTACACAGTTAAAAAAGGAATAATCAACATTCGCTACAGGACGCACAGTTTTAGCTACTTTATACACTTTAAAATGATAAAAGTCTCTATTTTATGACATGATATGCCTTTTGTAGTGCTTGAGGGCCGGATAAATTGCCTCAACGGGCCTTAAGTTTGACCTGTGTGTTGGTCTGTTTAAATCAGGGGTCCAAATGACCCACGCTGCAGACCAGGTCATAGACACTGGTGCCTTAGACTGCCGTCCCAGCTGCTATATAAAGACGTTAGAGATTTGGCTCGCCAGCACAGCTAGTTGATGCAGATGGAGGCTTTCAGGAGGCCATAATGATAAATTAAAATGTTCATACAATGTGAGGTTTTCATCTTTAATCACCTTTTCATACAGCTACACCATAACTTTTACCCAGAAGCAGACTGTGGTGCACTTAAATCTGCTTTTGATTAGAATATTAAATAATAATAATTAATACACTAAGCTTTTTCAACAACAGAAAACCCTTTAAGTTTTGGACTTACAATTTTACACACATCACTTAACCAAAATTCCAACTACTTTAGTTGTTTAGTTTAAAATCTTGCATACTTAGATTATTAAGCAGGGGGGGAAGAATCACAATCTTGGCCCCAGTGACTAAACGTTTGGACACCCCTGGTTTAAATCCTGTAATTGTTCAAATTAAGTCAAAATTATACAGGAAAAAGCACAAAATAACGGCACTTACTGATCTGCTCGTTCATTGGCTTGATGCAAGTCTTTCCATGAATCCTGCAACCTGTAGAAAAATGAAGCAATAACCGGTGCTGCGTTAAAAAGGAAGGACCCCCCCAGACTGTGCACACATGAAGAAACGCTGATCTGTGATTCATACTTTGTTGTTTCAGCATCCAGCGCCTGCTTCAGGAAGGTGTAGGACGCCAGCGTGGAGGAAATGGTGGCCGACAGCTCCGTCACCTTCCTCTCCAGCTGAGCCGCCTCCTCGTCTTTGTCCGTCAGCTTCTGCTGCAGGACGCCGATCTCTGGAAATGTACACAGACACAGTAACTGTTTAAAAAGGTTCGTATTTAGGCAGGAAATGGACATTCTGACGGGAATAACAGGTTACCTGATGCCAGAACTGTGATCTGCAGATTTAAATCGCTGATCTGCTGCGTCGCAGTTTGAAGATTCAAGTTGGTTTCATTCAGCTCCTCTTCAATCTGTTGGATGGAGACTTGTTAAGTAAAAAGGTTTTCTATAATACTAATAATACAAGTCCTGCATAAATTCAGAACATGAAAACTCATCAACTTAAATTGGAGCGATTTATCTCATCGGCATAAAGCACCGAGACGCCGTAAACTTTTTATCAGGAAGGAGCGGCTGCTGGAAAACGTCACACCAACGTTTTAATTTTACGTGCCTAAAAATAACAAAATATACGAACAAAGCAGATTTCTGCAGGTTTGCAGAAGAGAGCCGAATATCAGCCAAACTGCTCAGCCTGAACTAAAACTGCCAGAACAAACAAGGGCAGCTAATATCTTTCCTTGACAGGCAGAATATTCTGTGCAGCAGGCAGTATATATAGTTTTAGGGCAAATTATCGGCTCTAATGGAATTAAAAGGTGAAATATCCACTATTTTATTAGCATTTTTATTAACCTCAAAAAAAGCAGGTTAATAAATAGGACATAAAGAATCGACGACAAAATGAAGTGAGGCAGGACCCATTAAAAAGGAAAGAAAAAAAATAAATAAATAAATAAATAAATAAATCACAATTATTGATGGAAGGGGGTATGACAAAAAAATAATTAAAATAAAGGACATTAGGGAGGAAGTAAAGAAGAACACAGGAGACATAGAATCTCTTTTGCCAGGTCTCCCTTGCAAAAGAGATTTTTAATCTCAATGGGTATTACCTGGTTAAATAAAGGATAAATAAAAAAAATAGAATAGAATAAAGTCTGGAGATCCAAATATTTTTCATACTCATATTTTGTTTTCAAACGTGGCGCTCCATTCTCAATTAGGCTGGTTTTAAACCCAAACTATGATGTTATAGGGCTGGACGACGTAGAAAAAAAATCATATTGATAATATAGAGATATGTATGTGTAAATGTCTCCATGTGAAATACTGTGATGGGACATATTCAGACTGTTTGACCTTAATTTAGTTTTTTTTGTTTGAAACAAATCAATTAATTAAAATTATAAAAAAAAATATTGATCAATATCGATAATTATCAACAAATTCTAAACATACATTTTAAGTGCAGCCCTGACCGGTTTATGCTTAATGACCTATTTTTAGATAGTGTACTCAAAAACACTGAATTCAAACTCAACCTTTATTCAACCATCGTTTTACTAAAACCGCAAGTAAAAAAAAAAAAAAAAAAGAAATAAATAAAAAAAAAAAGTCGTGCTCTCTGAACTCTTTCAAGGGGGCAGATCGTTCCTGGGTCTGCGTTGTGATTGGTTGGGAGGATGTAATGACTGTAATATTAACCTACATGACTAAAATGCATAAGGAAGGAAAACTGAACTTATCAACCTTTTTTTTTTTTTTTTCCATCATCTATGTACGTCTATCGATCGATATACATTGTTATTGAATTATTGTCCAGCCCTATGACGTTACGACCAGCAGAGGAAGCTCTGACCTGCTCTCGCTCTTCCTCGGCGCGCTCTCTTGCAGAACAATGCTCGTCCCTCTCTCTCAGCGCAGCGGCTGCTTTCTGGTTCAGCTGAACGAGCATCGGGGCCGTTTTCTGCAGGAGGCCCCTCACGGTGCAGAGCTACGAACAGAAAAAAATAAATAAATAAATAAAATAATCACACAGAAGCCTCTTTCACAGCTATTACTATATTACTACATCGATATAATCGCACTTCTGCACCAAGCATACCTCAGTCAACAAACTGGAGTGCTCCTCCATGGTTTGCGACAAAATATTAGAGACCGAGTTGAGTCTTTGGTGGCAGGTCTCGTTTAGTGCAACCTGCAGGAGGAGAGAGAGCGCGTGGGATCAGCAGGGTCGCCTCTTACAGAGGAAGGTCGCCGTTTCGCCTGGTTTGTACCTGATCTGGATAGGCCTGGTTCAGAGCGGCTAAGAGCTCCTGCTGAGATCCAACGCATTTCTCTAGAGCTGAGATTTCTGAACCACAGTGCGCCCTCAGCTGATCCATCGCACTGAAAGCCTGGGAACAGACACAAGACACACCGTTCACCTGTAAGGAGCGCATCCTGTAGGAATATCACAGACACAAGTTGGAAAGGGAAAAAGTCTTAGACTGATCAATCACCAATAGACTGGATTAGACGAATTTTCCGAGAATCGAGCTCTGATCAGCGGGTTGATCATAGAAAAATCTGATTTACTAGTGTTCATTAAATGCACCAATAGTGGAAACTTATTTATTTCAGCCCATAAAAGCCTTTTGTTCAGAGTTCAGTAAAAAAAAAAAAAAAGATGAGGAACGAATGCTTTGATACAGGATGTCCTCCATTTTATTAGTTGGGTTCAAAACTAAAATAAAGATAAATAAATAAATAAATAAAACCATCACAGACTTTTTCTTTAATGTCGAGGGAGAAAGTTTAGATAAATAAATGATTTAACATAGAGTCATTTTGCTTTTTTTATAGTCACAGTGAGTAAAGTTACTAGTTTTTACAGAAAAGTAAATGAAAACCAAACTTTCCAACAACCTCCTGATATGAAAACAAATCTGAAAGGCAAATTTGGCATAAATAAAAGGAATCAAACCAGTTTATGCTTTTTTTTTTCTTTTCTTTTTTCAACTTGTGTCACAAAACATGGAATTGCCATAATGTTGAATATCTTTCTGCCCTCATGACTCTTCAGTTTTAGCATCTCAGTCAATAAAAGCTGAAGAAAAATCCAAGAGCTCTCATTTAGGAGGGAAAACTGAAATAACTAATAGTAAAGTTTTATGAAACAACAAACTAAAAACCCCTGAATGATTTGTCCTTACTGCCTCCTTGGATGCGAAGGCTTCTTCCATCTGGGTCTTCATTTGGTTCCTCTGGTGGAGAACTTCTTTAACCTTCTCCAGGGATCTTGTCTGAGTTTCCTTTGACTTCTCAACCAGGGACTTTATGCGCTCATACTACAGAACAGCACAACAAATGTTACATAAATCACTTTAAACGTCCATCAGCTGACAGGCACACGTTTACATACGTGGGAAACGAGGCTCAGATGGTCCTCTCTGATGGTTTCACCCATTTTCTTCACGTTGGACAGAGCTGCATCGGTGTCGCTGCTCAAAGAAGACTGCGGGGATAAAGTCACATGTTTGAGTTTAAATGTTTCCCCCCCCCATAAATGATGAAGCATAATCTATGAGGCGCTCTAAACCAACGCTCGACTCACTATGGTAGCCGTCATGTCCTGCATTGACTGGACGAGGGTCTGACGAGAACATTCGTCAAGCTCCAACTCCTTTATCCTGCCGAGAGCCTCCAGGTAGAGATCCCGGTACATTGTGGTCTAAACAAAGAACAAAGATATTAGAACTTATGTGAATAATTCAAAACAAGCTGTTTGGGTTCCTATGATTTAAAAAAAAAAAAAAAAAAAAATTAATTTAGTGCAATTTTTCCCCAGTTTAACTTATCATGTCTTTTTATACATATACAAACAACAAATTAATTTATTTCCTCGCTGTGCAGATTAGTTGCAAAAAGACCCACAGCATTTAAACTCAGTGCAGAAATGATTGCGTTCTGCCTACAATATATTTTAACCAAAATTGCAATTTTGACTTTTCTATGCATTAACCACAAGCAACAAAAATGGCCCCTAAATAAAGATGTTTGTAAACAAGGACTATTTAAAAAAGAAGAACTTTTAATATTTCTATTGATCAGAATATTATTCAAGAGAACAGCTTTTAATTGATCAATCCTTGTTGAACAAAAAATGGAAAGTCCAACCAACAAGCAAGTCTATGTATTAAACTGATTGACCTGAACTTAATGCTATGTATGATTATATAAACTCTAAAACAAGTAATAAAATTAGATTATCTCACTGCTGCAACTGTCTTCCCTTCTATGTGGAGGCAAACCCACTTTAAACATTTTACCAACACCTAAAGGACGCGTCTGATTCACTAATTGTTACATAGCCAAAAATTGCAGACCTCTGCGATTTGGAAATTGCGTTTTTTAATATCGCGATTATATTGAAAATGTGATTAATTGTTCAGCCCTAATATATATATATATATATATATATATATATATATATATATATACACATACATACATTTTAAATAAATATATATAAAAAACAAAAATAAAACAAACATTTAGTAAATAAAACATTAATAATAATTTATTAATAAAAAAATATATATAAATAAAAATATATAAAAATACAAAAAATAAAAACAAAATTAAAATATAAAAACATTTAAATACATTAAACTATTTAAAAAAAAAACTAATAAAAAATTAAATAATAACACAATTAATTAAATCTGTGTGCCATTTTTGGTGTTTTTACCTGACTGAGCTCGGTGTGGTCGGTCTGAACCAGTTTCTCCCTCAGGTCTGAAGGAGCCGGGCCTGAGGAGTGGGGCCCCTGAGCCCTGGCTGCAGCCAACTGCTGAACAAGGGCCTCCACCATGATCATGCTGGACATCAGCCTCTGCTCCAGCTCCTGTCGGGGGAAGCCTTCCAGGCTGCAGGGGGACAAACTGAAACCACACAGGGATAGGTTTACAGCCGACGCGTCGTTAATCTGTGGGGTTCAGGGCAGGGAGAGGGAGCACTTACTTCCAGACGAGCGGGTCGGTGGAGGTGCAGCAATCGGCCACAGAGAACGTCCTCTTCCTCACAAATATCCCAGACGTGTTCAGGCTGTGGTCCGTCAGCTTCACAGGGCTGGTGCCCACGCAGACGCTGCGGGCTTCTGCAGGAGCGGCTCTGCCTGCGGGGGGGCTGAAGGCGGCGGGAGGTGGAGCAGAAGTGGACCCCATCTTTCCACAGGCCGTGATGAGGAACTCTGCCATCTGCCGGAGCTGCTGCTGAAGGTGGCCCTCCAACACCAGCGGCGCCGCTTCGGGCCGAGGCTTCTCCCTGGAAAGCTCCTCCTGCGGCTTCATGCCTACAACCGTGGAGTTAAATAAAGGGCGGGGCATCGGGCTTTCAAGCTGCCCAGCAAACAGCTCTGCAGGCTCGACATCAACCAGGCTTTTCTCGCCCTCGAGCGTAAAGTCTTCAGCCAAGAAACCGTCTTTATCCGGACCCGTAGGAAGCTTGAATAAAGACAGAGACGCTCTCCTGACGACGGGACTGAGGAGCTGCAGGGCCGAGGCGATGGAGGGACACTCTGACAACGCTTTCAAAACATCAGGGGACGCTTCTGCGGCTTTTTCTGCAGAGTCACAGAGAACGGGACCCAGAGAGCCCAGAGCGCTGTCCTTCACGTCGCTGGATTCAGGAGGCTGAGAAACAGAGAGGGACACGTGATCCAATCCCTGCTGCACTTCCTCCTGCAGAGGAGCGTCTGCTGGAGCTGCGAGCCGGCGGCAGTCAGACGCATCCGTGGTTCTGTGGACCGCTGAGGGTGAAGGAGTACCTTCAGGGTGTTCTGCATCCCAGCCATCGCCCACGGCTTGTAACGATGCGTCGGTCGGAGGAGACTCGGTGCGAGGCGGTGGCCGAGTGTCTGACACGGTTTCTCCGTCCTCCAAACGGCTGTTGGCTGGTTCGCTCTCACCTCCAGCGGGATTCTCCTCAGGCGACGGCACCATGGAGGCATTGCCAGACTGGTCCTCTGATGGATGGGAGATGTTCTCAGACAGCTGGGCTTCCTCTGAGTCTCCAGCGTTCCCTACAGCGACACTGATGGAGCTCACCCCGCCGTTCTCATCCTGGTCCGTAAGTGCCATCGAGTTCCTGCGTTTGCCCTCCTCAGCCTCAGCGCCGCAGGGCGGTGGGTCCTGAACAGGGTCTGGGTTTTCAGCCAGAGATGAAGAATCAGATTTTACATCGCAGTAGGGATGCTCTTGGTGATCTTTACTCATTTCCAGGCCTCCATCACAGGCTGTCGCCCACAAACTCGCATCCATGGTATAATTATATGAACTGCAGCCAGAGCCGGCGTGAACAAGTGGAATTGTCTCATGGGCCGGACCGGCGTCCTCTGAGATCTCTACCTCGCCGCCTGTGCAGTTAAACGGCTTCAAGGTTAGATCAGCCAGTCCCTCTGGGAAAGTTTCAGATCCCTGTGAGGTAGAGGCGGGGTCGTTTTCACTGACGCAGTACAGATGATCAACATGTTCCAGAGGAGACAGCTGGGTGCAGTCAGCTGAGATTGTACCGTCATCCTGTAACGGATCCCAGAGCTCATCCCGGGGCAGAGGAATGGTCTCCTCCCGTGATCCAGTGGAGTCAGAAACCTCGACCTCGCCTCCATCGCAGGCAAACGACTTCCAGGTGAAGCGCTGCTCATCGTCCGAGTCCCCGGCATGGAGCGTAGAGCCGGGAGCCTCACAGAGAGCCGGAGGATCGACGGCGGGGTTGGAATAGGGATGCTCCAGGTGTTCGCCGCAGGACTGCTCCATCCTGCTGGGGGAAGCCGCCGTATCGTCTTCCACTTCAGCTGTAAAAGATGTCCCGTCTACAGGCACGATCAAACTCTGTCCTCCACAATCCGAAGACTCTGGGATCTCGACTTCACTCCCAGAGCAGACAAAACTTCTGAACGTGACGTCTCCAAGTCCGCAAACGGTCTGGGTGGTATCTGTAGAGGTGGGAATGACCGCGGTCCCTTTAGTAAAGGCAGAGGAGCCCAACCGGGGGGTCGGCGTGTCCCAGAGATGAACGTCGGCCTGAGGAGGAGATCCGGTGATGAATAAAACAGCTAAAAACCAACAGCGTCTCTGAATGTTTGTATAAACTCACCCTGCTGGCTTTCACTGTGTCACCGCTGAGCTTTGACCGGAGCCTCGATGAACTAGTCGATAAGTGCAGGAGCTCGTTGTCCAGGCTTCTGAGAGGCGTCCGCTCGCCACTTCTACTGGAAGACTAACATCCACAGAGGTTCAGTGAGACAGGCGGCCCACTCAGTGATTCCAAAAAAAGGTAAAAAACAAAAGGTACCACTCAGTGATACCGTCACAACGCTCACAGGAGAGGACTTACCCCGTCTTCTACGCTGGAATGTGACATCCTGGCTGGGATCGATCAGGAGATCGCATAGGCAACCCGATCAACTGCAAATAAATTAACAAAAAAAAACATTTTTTAAACCATATAATTAATCCGATTTGTGTTTGCGTTATTCAGGGCAGCACTATAAATGAAAATATGCAGCCGGCATATAGCCCAACACTGTTGAGGTTTAGGATCTTGGTCACAAACATCTCCATGAGCTGCAGCCATACAGTCCAAGGGGCAACATTTATAATTCACAACGAGAGTTTCAATTAGGGCTGAACGATTTTGGAAAATAATCTAATTACGATTTTTTTTCTTAATATTGCGATTTAATGCAATTTTTTTTCCCCAGTTTAATTTATCATGTGTTTTAAAAAATATACAAACAAAAAATCAATTTGTTTCCTCGCCATGTGGATTAGTTGCTAAAAGACCCACAGCATCTAAAGTCGGTGCAGAAATGATTGCGTTCTGCCTACGATTTATTTCAACCAAAACTGCGATTTTGACTTTTCTCCACATTAACCACAAGCAACAAAAATGGCCTCTAAATAAAGATGTTTGTAAACAAGGACTATTTTAAATATGAACTTTTAATGTTTCTATTGATCAGAATATTATTGAAGAGAACAGCTTTTAATTTAATTGGACATCATTTAATTAATCTAAAATCATTGTTGAACATAAAGTGCAAAGTCCAACCAACAAGCAAGTCTATGTATTAAACTGATTGACCAGTACTTAATGCTTTGTATGATTATACAAACTCTAAAACAAGTAATAAAATTTGATTATCTCACTGCTGCAACTGTCTTACCTTCCATGTGGAGGCAAACCCACTTTAAACATTTTACTGACACCTAATGGACGTGTCTACTTCACTAATTGTTACAGAGCCAAAAATTGCAGACCTCTGCGATTTGGAAATTGCGTTTTTGTAAATCACGATTAAATTGAAAATGCGATTAATTGTTCAGCCCTAGTTTGAATGTATGGAACCTGGTAAGTTATAGCCTACCAAGTATTACATCCAAACAATTGCAGCGTTGCACACATTGATACTCATTCCTGTCCAAAAAAAAAATTTTCCCCCACAGTTTAAAGGATAATACTGACACCTTGTGGTGTTTTATGTTCTTCTTCGTGTCATCACCACTCTAAGCTCTTGTATTGTATTAGAGCTTAGAGTGGTAATAAGACGAAAAAGAACATAAAAAACAAACAAAATAAGCCGGGGCACTTTGACTGCTGCAGAGTTCTGTGCCGCCATCTTGCCAAGAGTACGCCTTTACTACACAGGTTTTCTTTTAACATTTGCTTCAGGAGGCACAGTTTTAGTTACTTTGTACACTGCAAAATGATATACGCCTCCACTTTATGATATAATAGGCCTTTTGTGGCACTAAAGGGCCGGATAAATCGCCTTGACGGGCCGGATTCGGCCCGCGGGCCTCGAGTTTGACACATGTGGGTTACTGGATCCCAGCTTTCCTCTCTGAAAAACAGAAAGCCCACACCATTGCAACAGACTCCACTCACTCCGGACACTGTTTGTTTTTTTCCTTCATGACTGTAAAAACCAGATCAAACAGATTAAAACAGTCCAGTCAAAAACCCCTATCGTTTGAAGTCACCTTATGGACAGAATGTAGTAAGGCAATGCAAATTTATATAGCACTTTTCAGGAATAAGTGCTGTAAATATCTTCATTGTACTAAATAATACCCAAAACCTTAGGGAGTACATTATATTTTAAAACGTGTGTGCAAAAACTGTATCTGTATTCCCCATGAAACAACATAATGATATTAATGTTTTTACCATCCTTACTGAGGTTTTGTTTTAGATTTCTTAAGAGGCTAAACAATATAAAATAGGTTTGTTCGTGTCAACGATCAGTTTCTAGTTTGCAACGGCCAGAGTCCGGCAGTTGAACAACCAATCAAACCGTAGCGATGTTTTTACTGGAACCATTCAGAATGCAAGCGGTAAATTGTCATAAATTGATTTACCTTCAACAGATCCAACACTTCAAATGCGACGAATAAACCTGTGATTTTCCCGAGCAGAGACCAACTGCTTCACGTTCAAAACAGACTCCCTCAAACACGGTGACACTAGTTCAAAAACACAAACACGGCGCTGCCATTGGTCGATTCTCTTCTTCTTCTTCTTGTTAATGGTGGTTGGCAAACGACGTCCTGGCGCATTACTGCCCCCAACTGGAATGGAGTGTGGCTCGGGATACTAAATTTATACAAATTTGTTGTTTTATACAAAACAAATATACATATTTGTTTTTTCTTGTATATATATATATAAAGAAAAAAGAAAAAAACTAATATTATTTAATAAAAAAACAACCAAAAATTCGGTCTGACAGAGTTGATGGTGAATGACAGAGGTGACAAAGAGCTGACCAGACAGTTCAGTGTCAGTAAAAAGAAACTACTGCATTCCAAATGACAACTTAGTTAACATAAGTGCTGAATTGTTGTACAACATGCAGAGAAAAACTCTTTTCTGTTCTCTCTAAACGGAGAACAGAAATATAAATAAAATGATACAGGCAACAACTCTTTGAAATACACTGTAAATTAATTCAAATCTTTCCAAATCTCTTGAAGGGAAAATAAACTCTTTATTATTATTATAAAAATAATAAAACTGATGTCCAAATCCTTTATTTCACAAAAGTTCATTTAAATTTTGTAAATTGTCAGTTATGGTGTTGGCGCAGTATGGTTGAGACACAACTTAGGAAGAAAAAAACAAAAGAATAACATAAGTCTATCAAAGCTAGTTAGCCCTGCTAGCAAATGGAAGAAAAATAAAGCGGTCATGGGTTCCTCAGAGCTCTTGGATCCCTCCAATAATGCCTGATTATTTTTTACACATCTTTAGCACAAGTGTTAGTAAATGTTACCAGTACTGTATGTCGTGAATTTGTAACAGAACAATTTTATTCACCAATGCTTTAAAAGTTCCCTGGTGAGGATAACAGAATCAGCAAAATACAAACTAATACATTTTGAAAAAGAAAAAAGAAACAAATATATTTAAACCATTTTTTTTATTTAACTGACAGGAATAAAACTGAATATCTCCTCAGATTCCCAGAATGTTGTATTAAGAGGTTTATCTGCGTGGAAACTTTGCAGAAAGGAGAATTTAACGGGCAGATTGTCGTTCTACTCCAGTGGCTCCTCAGCTTGCTGCGATCCCACAGGGCGGACCTGCAGAACCTCGGCGAACCCTTGTCCAAACCAGCAAGTGACATCCGCCGTGTCCAGAGTGAAGAAGAAGAGTCTGTCCCTGCATCGGGTTCTCCTGTAAACGGACCTGGGATCTGCTGACAGCACGCCCCTGATGGCAGCGGCGGCCTCCTCTGGACTGCGCAGAAACTTAAATCTGGGCCTGCTGCAGTCGGACGGCTCTGTCAGAGACACGAGGTTTTAAAGTCACTCACAAACAACAGCAGCCTCTAGTGGAGGAACTTTTTTTTTTTTTTATCTGTCGCCCTACCTGACAGATGTGCAGGAACGAACTCCTCCAGCTGTTCCTGAGCATGAGGGGTAAAGCGCACATCCAGGCGGGAAACCGGAGGCTCTCGGATCCAGTCGGCAACGGTTGTGCTGGATTCTCCACCATAGCAGGGCCGGTCCACGATCGGTGCTGGAGGTTCGGCTTTGACACAGTCTGGAACTCTGGCTTTGCTCTTACACTCAGGTGGAGATGGGTCATCCTTGTTTATAAATGACTCGACTTCTCTCAGCAAACTGTCTGCTTCTTTGGGCAGAATAAACTGAGCAGGCTGCCGACAAATCTCATCTTTATCGTCATCACCTGCTCTTTTCTCTTCTCGCTGAGCATCTTGGTCTAGATGGAAGTTTAAAAGGTCCGTCTCGTTTTCAGACACACCCAGCAGACGCGGGTTCGAGTCCATCGCTGTCCTCTCGCGGGGCGAGTCGTATTCAGGGATGTAAGGTTTGATGTCCAGGACAGGAGTGCCAGCAATCATGTCGATGTCGGAGAGATGCAGTGTGTCGCCTAGAAAATAAATACATGCACATGACAGCCTAAACATCAAGGCTGGCGACATGATAAAATGTTCCAGGAAATAACAATTAAATGACACGTTTGTTCAAAGCAGCGTGGACCTCAACCAATTTCTGCAAAGCGAAAAAAACTACACCTGTCTCACGTGAACAACTCTTGGATGTGAAATGATTTCTTACCCTGAATTTTATCCAGCTTTGCCAGCGTCAGTCCCAGGGAGTTTGGCCGGTGTGGGCTTCGTGTCGAGTAGACGCCGACTCTCTGGCCATTCAATCTGGGCGGCTTCACTTTGGCTTTGTGGCTCAGGTGTCCGTTTTTATGGAAAAGAAATATAATCCTGTAAAGATTGAATATTATCAATAAATATATAGAACTATGCGTTCACAACACACTCTCATTTGAGCAATCATAGCAGAAAAAGAGGCAAAACATCATAATTTGATGTCCTTTGCCTCCCCAGAAGAGATGAGTGATGTTTTAATAGCAATTTAATAGGCAGGAAGGTGCTTAAGGTAATCTCTGTGTTTCATTCTTGCACTGAGAAGATGATCTTGGTGTCTTCCAGTGATGATGCTCAGCATGGGCTACAGTGTTTAATGGTGCAGTGTGAAATGTCCGGGATGAGGGTTAGCTCCTCCAAGTCTAAGGGTGTTGAACTCAAGACTAAAATCCAAACTACATACAGGGGGAAAAAAAATAAAAAAAAGAGTCTAAGCTCAGGCAGGAGTTCAACTATCTTGACGTCTTGATCACCAGTGATGGTAGGATGGAACGGAGGATGGATTGGGGCTTAACTGCAGTAATGTGGGCTATGATCAGGTTTAACCCCGGTGAAGCTGAGCTGAAAATCATGTCATGTCTCCGATTTTGGTATCAAGTGTCTGAAATGACCTCAGGGGAATATCAAAAAACTCACTGGAGGGACATTATACGCCTTTAAATCCCCATGAGGAGCTCCACAAAGTCGCTGGCAAGATGTCGGAGGACTTCCCTCAGACAGCTTTAAATAATAATAATCATCTTTATTTGTTGTTGCATCACAAATTCCAATAAAATGTTTCCTCTGCATTTGGCCCATCCCCTGAGGAAGCAGTGGGGCGGCACCAGCAGTGGCCGGGCAGCATTCTGGGGCTGAGGGTCTTGCTCAGGGACCCAGATACTGTGGAATTCAGCGCCTGCTCTAACCACTAGGCCAAAACTTTAGTTTCACATCCCAACTAAATCTAACACCAACTATATATTTTTGCTAAATAAACTGTGATAAGGTTATCTCAGGAATCGTTCATTAATTTACTGTATTTCCAAAGCACCACCACAAAAACAAAAGGTCAAGCAGTCAGCCTCGGGGAACGCCACCTGAGTCCATTCGAACCTGCAGTGTCCATTTGAGCACACTGAAATGAATTTTGTTAAAAGGTGCTTATTCTTTGGTATAGTTTATAAAAATTTTTTAAAAAAGTGGATAATACTATGGAAGCCGTGTTTATCAGCAGGCCAGAATGCATCTTTTTCTTATTGTTTACATAAAGCATGAGGAAATAATCAGAATCTAATGCATTTGATCGGACAGTCGACTCGTTTTGCTCGCACCAAGCCCACCTCAGGTTTTCTAACGCTGTCCACGGAACATGCGGTATATGCGACCTACCAGACATGCGAATACTGTTCGAGGCCCACCAGAGCATGCTCAGGGTTGTTGAATACACTCTGCTGGACCTGAAGCCGCGCCCGTGACGGGCCGCAGATCGTCGGCTGCCTGGGCGTCCCGTTCTTCAAGGAGAAACAGGAGCTGATGTAACCGATCGGCACAGTCTGGATCTTTCCTGCAATGTGATGTGAACGCCATCCAAAATCGATGGCGTTTAGGTTTAAAGTTGCATAAAATTTAAGAATAAAAATTTGAAAAAGGCACAATTCAAAACAACACATACAAACGTGACATAATTCTGTAGAGTATGTGCATATTAAATAGGAAAGAAAACATAATGGACCTATAAAATAAATATCTACCTTGCTGTAACGCATCTTGCGCTGATAATGAAGGTGATGAAGGTGTGTAGTCCTTTTTATCATGGCCAGTGAAGTCAGTGGTTGACACAGCAGTCTGTATTGAGAGCAGATGTTTGCGATGAGCTCTGGCAGCACTGTCCAGCGTCTGCCTGTTCAGAGAAGGTGGAGAAAGAAGATTATTTACTGAGATGAAGGAGTGGGATGTCTGCGCTGTGGAAAGACCAATGCAATGCAGGAGATGTCTTAAAGTCTTCAGATTCTGGTAAAAAGGACTATTTCACTAATTCTAAGGAATATGCAAACTACATTAAATCAGCGCTGGTTCATAATCTAAAATATTTCAGATAGTCAAACCAGGACCGGGTCATTCTAATCTGAATAAAAATACCAAAAACCTTTAATCTATTTGTAAAAACATCAGAAGAGTCTATTTCAGGAAGCTTTAAAAGTTAGACTGCTAGTCTAACTATGGATTATATTATGCAGTGAAAAGAAATAGTTTAAAATGCAAATCAAAAACAAGGCAGACAAAAAGAGTTTATGATCTGGGAAACCTATACTTATTTAATGAAATGATAATAAAGGTTATTTTGGTCTTTAGTCAAACAGACCACTTTAAATGAGATCCAGTTCTAAATGCACCAAAAAACAGAGGAATAGGGGATTTTTTTTTTTTTACAATTAACAAGACACCTAAAATTCAGTTCATGCTCCATGAAACCTTTAATTGATTGGTGAAACAATAACAAAGGCAATTATGAAGTAATGTATGGGATGTGGACCATTTTCAGTGAAATTTTATTTATTTTTTATTTGGTAACTCAATTAAAAGACCAGATAATTACAAAATACAGTTTTTGATTTGTTAAACTTATTCCATGTACAGAAACACAAAAGACAAAAGAGCGTAGCAAACTGTGTAATGGTCTGTCTTATAAAAATATACACTGGGATCAGTAATCTGAACTTTCACAAGTTAAACAGGGGTTCTATAAAAACTCAGAAATGTTTAATATTTCTTAAATGATCCGGTCCTGTTTAGTGTTATCTAAACACTGTGTGTCCAAGCTGGATCCAGTTTAAGTTTTCTGAAGGCTTAAAAGGATTAAAAGATGTCGGACATCTATGGGTCAGTCCGCCTTCTCAGTGAAAGCATCACATTTATGGAACTCTTTGCCTCTGGAGCTGAAGTCACAGACTGATGTTCGACTTTTCTCCACAAGATTGAAAAAATGGCTCAAAGACAATCAAGTGTGAGCACTAAACTGGCTTGTATTGTATTGTTTGTTTTAACTTCTCTTGTTTTTTATGCATTTGTGTGTCGTTACTAACCTCCCTCCCCCTTAATACTTACACCTTTTAAAAGCCTAACCAGGGACGAAGGCTGCAAATTAGCCCATGGCTACAAGCCTTATGTACTTGGACATCGGCCACCTGTTTAGTTGCAATGTTTAATTGTACTGTCCCTGTCAAATAAATAAATAAATAAAATAAAGGCTAACATACATCGAAATTGCAGTTAAAGACTTCATACATATGAAATTGTATTTTTTTTTCTTAATAAAATTAGCTGACATTTTAAAATAATCCTCTAAAATTTAGATTTGTCCAAGTAGGTCTTTTGTTAATGCATCTCATCTAGAATGTTTTAACAGTCAGAATGAATTACAGATTAACTGTTTATTTTGACACAAATAAAAACTAGTTTCCCATGTTATAAATTCCCGTGTTTTTTAGCATATAATAAATGTTTATTATTTTTAAAAACAGCTGACCAAATAAAGTTCTGAGTCCTTAAAACAGTGAAATCGCCCTTTAACTAACAGCCCAATCGGATGCTAACTTCAGCGTGGTCCTTTTTTATTATTTTAACGTACCTCAAATTTTTTATTTCTTTCCGCATTACAGAAATCTGCTGACTTATCTTCGTAATGTTCTCTCCGCAGTGCTCACACAGCGGACTCATGTTTTACTGAAATAAAGAAAGAACAACGGCAGAAAACAGATTTCATCCAGCTAGCCTCTAGCTTTGTAGTCTTCTTCTTCTTCTTCTTCTTCTTCTTCTTCTTGCGTTTATTGGCAGTTGGCAAACATCTTTTCGGTGCGCATTATCGCCACCAACTGGTGAGAAGTGTGGGTGAGAATGGCCACATTTCTTAAGATACTTATATTTATATATCTATATCTATAATATTAATTTACAAATACTAAATCCTCCTAATAATTCCTGTTATTATTAAGTATTTAAATAAATATTGATAACATTTATTTTTTTAAATTTTCTGCAGAATATCTACCACCATTTAACTTTCTCCTTTTAAAGGTCTCTGACCAAATAACTTATTTCTTCTTCATACTTCTTACAATACATTCCTACATGTTCTACTATTTCTTCTTGTCCACGATATTCACATTTACCTGACATAATGTTTCCCTATTTTAAATAATGTGTTATTTAATTTTAGCCTCTAGCTTCAACGACACAAACGGACTACAAGCCTCTACTGGGTGGAAGTTAAACGTCATCCAACCGGAAGCAGCCCGACAAAGCGGAAGCATTTGCAGGATTTTATTGTTGGCCAACAAAGACTGTTTACAGTGAAAAGCAAACAGCTCACCTGAAGCGTTAAAGCGCCTAGGTCAGACACGTCCAAACTGCGGCCCGAGGCCCATTTGTGGCCCCTGCACTGATTTTGGGTACTCCCCCCAAAAAAATTATTTCAAGAAAGATTTGGTCCTGATGCTTTTAGTTTTTAATTAGGGAAAATGATTACAGAAAAGTTAAAATCTTAAGTTAAACTAAAAATGTTAAGTACAACACAAACTATTCATCTTTTAATAAACACACTTTTGATATATTTTTTTAATTTCATAGTAACATCTATCCAATGACATTTAATTACCCAAATGTAGACTTTGGTGCAATAAAATCTGCTTTGAATTCGGTTATTAAAATTGCCCAATTACAGCAAGTGTTTTCAAAGAACAGCTGACCCAAATACTGTTCTTATATTGCGAGACCAAAAAGGGTAAAGTTTATTCTTTTTAATTAGTCAAATTAATTGAACTCGGTGGAGAAAGTGGCTGAGAGGAGGGTGTTGTCCAAGCTCACATCCATCATGGACAACACCTTCCACCCCCTGTACCAGACTGTAGAGGAGCTGAGCAGCTCCTTTAGTGACAGGCTTAGACATCCTGTCTGTAAAAAGGAGCGCTACCACAGGTCTTCATCCCGGCTGCAACCAGATTATACAATGCTGCACTATAACTGTAACTATAACTGTAACAACCAATGTGCAATTCTATTTAATACACTGTGCAATAACCTGTGCAATAATCCTGAAAAGAAGTGACTCCTGCTGTTATTACCACTTTAATGTACGTCAATACATATGTATATAGTCACCGTGAATGTACATGAGATTTCCTTTTTGTATTTTAATTTTTCTTATTTTTTTAAACCACTGTATATATATAGACACACTGTATATACCGGATGCACCTTTTGCTCGTTTTGGCACCTTCTTTTGATTATTGATTACTGAGCCGATGTGACAAGTGAATTTCTCCAATGTCAGATCAATAAAGTCTTATCATATCTTATCTTATCTTAAATTGTTCAAAATAATTTGCAAACTGGATGACCATCTTTTAATACAACAAATGGGGCAAAACCCTTTTTTTATTTTGGATCTACAATGATTTATACATTCATTTCCCACAAAATCAGACTAATTTAATTATTTAAAATTATCATATTTTGTAGAGCAGCTAAAATATTAACATTTATTTAATTTTTTTGGTTTTAAAAAAATTGTGTTAATTTTTTGGCCCTATAGTTCCTTTGACTTGATCATTTTGGCCCTTTCACCAAAAAGTTTAAACAAGGTGATCATGCACAGAGCATGAAGCTGTCTAAAAATCGTGTCAGTTCATGGAGGAAGATTCTTATACTGAATCATTCTCTTGTTTTTCTAACAGCAGGTGGCAGCAAAGAGGTGGGTAAAAAAATTGGCCTTGGGGACTTGAACATAGGGGTTTTATACCGCTTCTAATTCATCCATTGTCCACACCTGTTTGTTCTTGCAGGGTCGGGGTCGCTGGGTGAGAGGCAGGCAGCGCAGAGACACACAGCCATGCACACACACACAGGTTAGGTTAATTGTTGAGATCAATTAAGTGAAGTTTTTTAGACTGGGAGGAAGCAAGAGTACCCAGTGAGAACCCAAATGGTGAGAACATGCAAACTCCATGCAGATAGTTCCCAGACTGGGATTCAAACCCTTGACATTCTTGCTGCGAGGGCAAGGCACGAGCGCCACCAACTGTGCAGCTCCCACCTCTTTTCAGAGCTTTTTATTTTATCAGATGTCAGAAGAAAATGGCGACGTTTGTTCATCTAGCACGCACGGCTATTTTCAATAAAGTCTTTAAAGCCACACAAGATGATAAACCACATTGCTCTGCTGTAGGATCTAATTATACATTCTCAAGTAAAATAAGTTGTGTCAAACTTTTCATTTCCAAAACCAGCAATTTCTGACGAGGAAAGGTCCAAATTTGGACGTGGTCTGGTGTGCATCCAGACCAATTTGGGGTGTCAAAATGACCGAACGGACAAGGAGCTGGCATGTTTAGAATGTGGTCGAGGGGTCATACGGTAGATCACATTTGGAGGGGTGTTTCAGACGGTAGCTGCAGTGTCAAACAGTGAAAACTGAGTGAAGGTCAGCAGACGGAGGGAATGCTTTATTTAGACTCCACAGATGCAGTTTGACAGGGGGTCGCATGCAGGCCCAGATGGTAGTATTATGCCGTTGCTTTATTTATGGGTGAAACCCAGTCCATCACAGCGACAAACAACCATGCCCACCCAATGGCAAGTTGGAGAAAGCAATTAACCTAACAGTCATGTTTATAGAACCCATGCATGCAAAGGGAAAACATGCAAGCTTCATGCAGAAAGACCCCAGGCCAGGATTCAAACCCAGGACCTTCTTGCTGCAAGGCAACAGCGCTACCAACTATACTTAATATAGTATAGTAATAATGTAATAATGCAAGGCCTCGCCTTGCATTATTACTCCACCTGCACACTTGTGCACTTTGAAACTTGTTGTTGTTGTCCAGAAAACACAGCACTTCTGCTGCTCTTACATAATGACTCCTATTAATACTAAAAACAGAACTACCTCAGCCTTCTATTTTATTTTATTTTATTTATTTATTTATTTTATTTATTTTTGTTGGCCTGATTTGCACTAATATTTTATTGACTGTCCATGTACAATTTAAAAACCAAATTTTGCTGCTTTTATTTATTTCTTCACTGCATTGCCCTCTTATTTACTTTTATCTGAATGTTATGTTGTCTGTGTACTTAGTCTGGTAAATATGTCTTGTCTTCACCGTGGGATAGTGAGAAACGTAATTTCGATCTCTTTGTATGTCTGGAGCATATGAAGAAATTGACTATAAAGTTGATTGATTGATTGGTTGGTTGGTTGATTGATTGATTGATTGATTGATTGATTGATTGATTGATTGATTGATTGATTGATTGATTGATTGATTGATAGCAGCGGAAAATCATTCAGTGGTTTTCTTTATTTTTATTCCTACTTTGCCTAACCTCATGAACCTCATTGAGGAAGAAGGCCAAGAGGGACCAGAGCAGTTATCAGATCAAAGGAGGGCTATTTCCAAGAATCTAAAATGATGTTTCGAGTCATTTCCCAACCATTTGTTTGCTACGTCATTTGATATACTTTTGCTTCACAGTTTTGACGTCCACACTATGTATATAAAACGTAAAAAGTAATAAAAATAAAGTAAAATCAGAGCAAAGACGTTTGCATTTTGCAGTGGCACCATAACCAGAAGCAGAGGATGAAGCAATAAGTTACATTTAATTTGAATAACAATGACATTTTTTTTTATTCTAGTGGCATTTCTGCTGCACTGAACTATTGACTTCCACTTGAGTAATATTAATTGGAAGCGGCTTTTAAGTTTTAAGCAACTTCACCCACCTCTGAGCAGAAGAAGTGGACTGAATACAAGTTTGTGTTGCATCAGTTGAGCAATGACTACTGATCACCTTTTGTCCTGCCAGTGCTGTGGAGAAACAATCCAGTGCCTCTCTTGGTTTCATGATGGGGGTTAAGGGAACCTGAGGTTACCGTTAACTTTGGCTCGTTTGTTTTACTCATCCTGAAATGCCTTCCGAGGAGTACAAAAATAAAAACGCCAAAAAAGATTGAAACTTTTTCCACCATGACATCATTTACAATCCATCAGGAAAACATTCTTGTTATAAAGAGAAA
The DNA here is from genome assembly GCF_011125445.2 of Fundulus heteroclitus. Classification (NCBI taxonomy): domain Eukaryota; kingdom Metazoa; phylum Chordata; class Actinopteri; order Cyprinodontiformes; family Fundulidae; genus Fundulus; species Fundulus heteroclitus. Next base: position 39,300,045 of record NC_046365.1, on the reverse strand, counting down.
TATGAAGAATGGAAAGAGCACAATAACCTGTTTGAATGTGTATAAACGGCCCTAAACTAATATTTCAAAGCGCCATTTCCTTTGGTTTCATTAGTCAGACTTCTTCATTTACAGTCTCCGCATCTCTGACCTCAGCCGCCTTCAGGTGAGCCTAGAGAATTTCTTCTAGGTTTTTTTTAATGGCCTTTGGCCAGGCCGTTTAAAAACAAACGTATTATTTTGGTGAACCAATTCTTTTATTCGTTAATTTAATCAGACTTAGCGAGATGCTGAAAAATATCATCTTCTCGTAGACGCCTGATGTCATGAGCTGCGAGGTTTTAGCAGGACCAAAGTGCAGGAAGGACCTCCGAACTCGCGTGATGGAAGCAAGAATTTGATTTAAACTATATAAAAAAAATAAAGGTACAAATCAACAAATGAACAGAAAACAAAGAAAATAACGGCATAGCATGGAGCAAATTCTGATTTATGTCATTTATTTCCAAACCCTCAATCTCATGTGACTCTTGAGTAATAATAACACATCTGACTACCTAATGAAATCTAAAAACATCACTGTTTTTAGATTTCATTTATTATCTGTATTTATATTCTTCTAAACTTTTTAATGCTTTCAAAGCTCATCCCTGGAATTAACCCAACAAACAAAACAAAAAGAAATGTGTTTTTCACAATCTTTGAATATTTTTCTGACTGAGATGAAAGTAATGACCAGCCTTTTATGACATAAGAAGTGAATTTTATTGAAGTTTTTTTTTTACAAAAATCAAATTAAAGATGATCCACGCTTACACATGTTGAGATTTCACTACAATTAGTAGTTATTCCTACTTAAATAAAGAAAGTAAAATTTAGCTCCTCACTCAATGCAAAGTACCAAAAAAAAAGGAGAATTTGTTAAAAGCGGTCAGTAAAGCGCATTTCAAAATAAATAACCATGCAGGTCTGGTTTGCTCTCAAGCATTTCTTTTTCTCCAAAAAAAAAAAAAAGCAATAATTGGCTCTCCTCAAAGAGAAAATGCACACTAACCAAAATAAACCTCAGACACACGCTGTGACCTAGGAAGAGAGAAGATGCACGATCTGGACTGAAGCGGCAGCTGAACAGGGACGAGTTACAGCTGATTTCCTGGAAAGTATTCCTGAGGCAGAGGAGGACCGGACAGTGTTGGGACGGAGTACATTTTGTTCATCAGCGGCGGTTCGTTGAAGCCTGAAAAAAGATACGCAGATGAACCGTTAATGAGAGCTCAGCTTGAAGAACATCACCATCCGGCGCTCCGTGACGGTCCTACCTTCATCCTCTCTGTCGTTTTGCGAAGGGGAGACATCATCTTCATCGTCAGGGCCCAAGTCCTCTATCAGGACCCGGTCCAGGGACTCTCTGCCTCCTGACTCCGTGTAGAGGGTCTCCACCCGGGGAGGAGCTGAGGGAGGAGCGAGAGCTGCAGCAGACTCAGAGTCTTGAGATGGAGCTCGGAATGGAACGGCATCGGGGAATTGGAATGGGACGTCTTCAGGGGCTGGAAGCTGGACCGGAACATCATTAAGAGCTTTAACTGGGTTTGGGACTGCATAGGAAGCTTCTACTGGTTCTGGAGCACCAAAGGAGGCTTCTACTGGTTCTGGAGGACCATATGAAGCTTCTACTGGTTCTGGAGCACCAAAGGAAGCTTCTACTGGTTCTGGAGGACCATAGGAGGCTTGTCCTTGTTCTGGAGCACCGTAGGAAGCGTCTACTGGGACTGGACCAGCTGGGGCTGAACGTTGAACAGGAACTGGAGCATAATCCACATCCAACTTCTCAAAAACGTCGTTTCGGACCACTTGAAGAACCGGCACCTGAGCGGCTGCCTCCACATCTGGAGCTCGCTGCGCTTCCACAGCCGGCGTGGCGGTCTGAGAGCTCAGCGTTTGACCCGAGATGACTCCAGCCGGCGCCGACGCCACCAGAGCTGCAGGATCGCCTGCCTCCTCCTGGGGGACTGGAAACGGTGGGACGGCATCGGCCTTCCGAGGCCTCCCTCTCCTCTTTGAGCCGCTCCTGTTCTCGGCCCTGGATCGTTTCCTCTGGCTCTCCGCCCTGAAAGAGTTGAGCTCATTAAGCCGAGCAGCAGAGGACACTGACACAGGGCTGTGCGACACGTTTGCACAGCTAATAGTACAAAGTCCTTGACTGTGATCTGGGGCGTCAGTAGACCCACCAGGGCAACCTTTGCTTCCCTCTTGCTCCACATTCAAGATAAACGAGACGAGAGATAAGAAGCGAGAGAGCTGATAGTGTTATCGCCGTGCACTGTAAAGGCCCAGAGAGTTTAGTGCTCAGGTCAAATGTTTTGACTCAAACGTTTCAGCGTAAGCGCTGAAATTTGCGGGACTTCCTCTGAGATCTGCTGCGAGCTGCGTTAACACCGACAGGGCTCTTGTTTAAAATAAATTTACCCAAAAACCCACTGGTTAGTTTCCTTCTCCTCTGCTTCGGCTTTCCTCTTCCTGAGAAGCTCCCTGTCTCGCAGTCGCCGCCGGATCCCACCTGAGACAGATGCAGAAAAAGGGAAAATGTCGACTTAGTGCGCCATAAACTGAAATATGCACTGATCTGCAGCTGTTACACGTGGACCATGAAGTCCCCGGACATTAAAAAAACTAACAGAAATGCTTTATTAGGGTTTTTCCTCTCTGGCCACACGCTTAAAGCCAAACATTTATGAAAACATTATTGAAATAAATCACCACAGACAATAAGATCACAGCATTTCTGTCAGAGCACCTGCAAAATGAGCAAAAATGAGCAAAAGGCATTACCCTCCTCCTCCTCATTCTGGTTTTTATTCTCCGCTTCTTGCATTTGCTCCTGTTGCGACGTCTCCTCCATTCTGGCTGCAGCTATGAATGAATTCAACTGTAAAGGCGCGCCAGCAGACAGCAAAAAAGAAGAAAAAAAGCCACTTCTGTTGTCTATTCCCACCCCCTGGAGGAATTATCTGGTTAAACATTACTCCCAGAGCAGGGGGAGTTCTTGCAGCCTCTGCCTTATCGTGTTTGCAAAGCTGGAGGAGTTGGCACAGAGCTGCCAGAAAAAAAAAAAAAAAAGTAAACCAAAAGCAAGTTTGGTGTGTGTTTGGAGGGTGAGGGAGGCATACAGTGTGTAAAAAGGCAAAAAACTAGACCAAATAATGAAGAAAATGCAGAAAATTGTTTCTTTCTCTCGTCAAAAAGGTCAAGATTTGTGCAGTTTTTGCATAATATTAAACTAAAACTTTTTTTGGTTGATGTTATTCACATGATCATTATAGTTATCCATTAAAAAAAAAAACGTTACAGATCTGTTTCTGTGACGGGGTCAACTGTTTTAAACAGTGACAAGACAAAGTGAGAGATCCCGCCTTCAGACTACAGCAGGGTCCGTCCTCCTCCTTATCTGTCAGACGGAGCGCGCTCAGTTGGGGAGTGTTCTCAATCTGCCCTCAGCATATGGAGGCCTGATGCGTGCGTACAGGCCGCTCTGAGAAGAAAATAAAACCACCCAAATAGATTAAATGGCCCTTAGACGTCCAGCTGTTCAGGGAAGGCTGGGGGGTTCATCTGGATTCAAAATAAATTCAAAAAATAGGGAAAAAAATTAAGTACAGCCCATGATTTAACAGCTAGAGGAACAGCCTTCAGCGGCAATACCTCAAGTCTGCGGTTTTCAGTCTGACTTTATCAGTCTGCCGACATCATGGAGGAGTAATTTCCCTCTGGGATTATTAAAGTATGTCTGATTCTGATTCTGATTCTGACCCAGCTTTCTTTCCAATGTCGCTTCAGTTCATTGAAATTTGCAGAAATGTGCTTCTCCGCAGCTCTCTACAGGTTTCATTGGGACTTTGACTGGACCGTTGTAGCAACTCAATTCTGGTCCTTTTTTTTAGCCATTATGTTGAATGTTTTCTGTTGACGACCCAATTAGGGGGGGCTGTACTTGAAGCAAGAAGGTCCAGGGTTCAAATCCTCGCCTGGGGTTACTGTCTTCCTGTATGGACTTTGCATGTCCTCCCCGTGCATGTGTGGGTTCTCACTCCAGCTTCCTTCTATAGTTAATTGGCCTTAAGTGTCCAGGTTGGACACCTAACCCAGTTCAATTAAATTTTATTTATATAACGGCAATTCATGAAACACGTCATCTCAAGGCACTTTCCAAAGTCAAAATCATTCAAATCCTCCAGTTTGGTGAGAAAGTTTCCTCTCTAAGGAAACCCAGCAGGTTGCATCAAGTCTCTCCAAGCAGCATTCACTCCTCCTGAAAGAGCGTAGAGCCACAGTGGACAGTCGTCTGCATTGTTGATGGCTTTGCAGCAATCCCTCATACTGAGCATGCATGCAGCGACAGTGGAGAGGAAAACTCCCCTTTAACAGGGAGGAGAACCTCCAGCAGAACCAGAACCAGGCTCAGTGTGAACGCTCATCTGCCTCCACCCACTGGGGCTTAGAGAAGACCCACCCCACAACCCTGCACAGATAAGCTGGTGTAGAGAACGGTTGGATGGATGGAGCCAGTTTGGACCGAGCCTCATCCCTAGAGCCTCACATATGGTGTACAAGTAAAAAATGAGCCCAAATCAGCAGCCTTCCACCTCTGTGCCTGGCACTTGGTATGAGTTATTTATATTCAAACTGATGAGTTCCCTTTACTCTTCTACAAACATGCTGCTATAGGACCAAACTTTGGTCTCATTGTTCAAGAACTCTAGTGGTTCATTCAGATGCAGCTATGCAACCACTATCTCATGCTGCTGCCATGTTTTTAGAGAAAAGCCCAAATAAAGCCACTTCCCACTTAATGGAAGTCAAGATTTTGATTATTATTAAACTTATAATTTTAATCTTTCATTTGCACACATATATCTCACCCCCTCTGTCCCTTTAAGACTGAATCCTAATTCAAGATCATTTGAATCAAAACTCCTCTGTGTGCTGGGTTTTTGGTATATTGCTGCTTCTTCAGACGCGGAGCAAGTTTATTTGTAAAGAACATTTCAGTAACAAGACAATGCAAAGTGCTGCACATGAACAGAAGATAAGAAAAGAAAACATTACAGAGGAAAGCACATAGCAGTGGAATAGTAGCAGAAAGTCAAGATATAAGACTGGTTCAGGTCTGAGTCCATCACTACAGCCAGATCTCAGGCCTGATCAGTGGTTTCAGGCATTTACTCAGTGCTTCAACTGGTTTATAGTCACCTGCTGACATGGTGATGTAGAGCTGTGTGTCGTTTGCATAGTAGCTGATGTTGTTTTTATGATCTGAGCTAGAGGAGCATGTAGATGTTGAACAGGAGGGACCCAGGATGGACCCTTGGGGAATCCCACATGGGATTTTTGTCATCTCTGATGTAAAGTTACCTACTGACACAAAAAAGTCCTTTGAGTAGGATTTAAACCTGTTGAGTGCTGTACCAGGCGTTCTAACAAAATGGAGTGATCGACAGTATTAAAACCTGCACTAAGGTCCAACAGAACCAGCACGGTGGTTCATCCACAGTCTGCATTTATATTGATGTTATTGAACATTCTGACAAGGGCGGTCTCTGTGCTGTGGAGAATACGAAAAACTGACTGGAAAATGTCAAAGCGGCAGGTCATTGATAAGAAGGTGTTTAAAGGTAGAGTTGGCGATTTTTCCCAAGTCCCTTTTTGAATAACCGCAGATGTGCAAGACCGTCTTACCTGCTCTTCAGCTCCTCAGGGGCATCACAAGAAAAAAAAAATCTCCCAAATCCACTCTGTTCTTATTTCTTTCTACTGAGTCCTTCTTCTTCTTCTTCCCATAAACTTGTACACGGTTTGCTTCTTGCGACTCTCAGCCATGTTCAAAGTCTACAATGAGAGCAGCGGCGTTTTTACAGGCCTTTATCTCCCACAGAGATAGACTACCAAGACTACCAACTATAGCTTTAATCGTTGAAACTCAGCTTTTTCGGTAATCTAGGAGGTTTGAGATGGGCCTGTAGTTCTGGAGTAGAAGTTTGTCTAAATTGTTCTTTTTCAGCAGTGGTTTGATAATTGCTGTTTTTAGGGACTGGGGGAAAACACCTGACAGAAGGGACGTGTTTATTATCTGAGTCAAATCAGACGCTATGACAGGCAGAACGTTCTTAAAGAAAGCTGTGGGTAGAACATCAAGGCAGCAGAAGGAGGAACTTAGCTGCTGAATGATCTGCTCTAAGCTTTTGTGGTTTATTTGGCTGAATTGGAACATTTCGTCAAGGTTCTGAACGTGATATGGACATACATACTGACCCTCTAATGTTTAGGATTTTCTCAGTAAAGAAGTTAGCAAATTCATTGCAGGCCCTGGTGGAGTGGAGCTCAGAAGCCACGGACACAGGTTTGTTAACCTGTCGACTGTGGCAAATAAAGCGTGAGTATTATTAATGTTTTTATTGATAATCTCAAAGAAAAAAGATTCCCTTGCATTTTTTTTGTTTTAAATAACATCTGTAAAGTCTCTCTTTACAGATGGCATAGTGAACATTTAGTCTAGTCTTTCTCCACCTCCATTCAGATTCCTAACACTCCCTTTTTTTATTTCTAACTGCTGGAGCACTTCTCCCACCCAGCCGTGTATAACATGATGAATCTCGTTTTCATAGAAACATTTTCACCGCTCTTCTGATTCCTCTAGTTCATTAGGACTGCAGGATTGTGCTCTTCCTAAACCGTTTTTATATTCGTACAGCATTTCTCACTAGCCTCTCAGCGGTACTGCGCTGTTAAAAATATTTACTCCTTTGATTTTTTTTTTCCACTTATGTTTTTTAGATCATCAACCATCTTTTAATACCAGACAGAGACAATCTGAGAAAATACAAAATTCAGTTCTTAAATGATGATTTCATTTATTCAGGCGCACTAAACCGGCATGGCTCCATCCCCAAAACCCGATAACTGGCCGTGCAACAACAACGGCAATCAACCTTTTGTGATGATCACTCTGCTGAGTTTTCCTACTGCTCTCCAATTTGCATTGCTCGATTGTTATTTCATCTTTTACCTTTTTGCCCTCTGTCATTTTTTTCTTCATAGAAGGTACACCTGGTCTGGCGTTCTGTTAGCTGTGACATCATCAGGGGAGGCAGATCATCCACTATTACCATCTAACATAGAAAGTACTCCTGGATCAATGTGAGCTTCTGTGCTTTCTGTGTCTCTGCTCTGTGTTCTGTAACATAGAAAGTACTCCTGGGTCAATGTGAGCTTCTGTGCTTTCTGTGTCTCTGCTCTGTCTTCTCTAAGCCTCAGTGGGTCGAGGCAGATGAGCGTTCACACTGAGCCTGGTTCTGGTTCTGCTGGAGGTTCTCCTCCCTGTTAAAGGGGAGTTTTCCTCTCCACTGTCGCTTCATGCATGCTCAGTATGAGGGATTGCTGCAAAGCCATCAACAATGCAGACGACTGTCCACTGTGGCTCTACGTTCTTTCAGGAGGAGTGAATGCTGCTTGGAGAGACTTGATGCAACCTGCTGGGTTTCCTTAGAGAGGAAACTTTCTGACCAATCTGGAGGATCTGATGAAATCTGTATAATCTGATTTAATTTGACTTTCGAAAGTGCCTTGAGATGACATGTATCATGATATGGCGCTATATAAATAAAAAAATGTTGAATTGAAGACCAGCAGTAAGTCTTTTTATATCATTGTGGAGGAAGTTTAGCCAACTCCTCTTTGCTGAATGTTTTTAATTCTGCCACAAGGAATGTTTTAAAGCATAAATGGTCTATCATGCCAAAGGATCTCAATTGGATTAAAATCTGGACTTTGACTAGGCCACTCAGTGCTGTTTGTTTTGGGGGTTCTTTTAGCAATCTAGGCGGCGGACGTCCTGGAGTGCGTTGGATGTTTGACCTGCTGCATAACCCGACTGTGCTTGAGCTCGATAAGATGTTCTAAAAACAGCATAAAGGCCTAAATCTGAGGCCTTTTTTTTTCTGAAAAGACAGAAAGACCTGAACAAAAGTCCGATTTAAGCCTGTTTGCTGTTGCGATTACCCGAATAACTGAGAATTTGCACATGCATGTTCTAGAAATGTCCAGAAAGGCTGTTGGTTTTACTTCAGCTGATTTGCGACGCACACTTTCCAAGCAGTTCCTTTAGGCCCTTTTCCACTGATGTCCTGTCAGTCAACAGAATATTTTCCTACAAGTGTTTGGGATCATCAAGATGTTTTTGGGGCAGTTTTGAGACGGGCCTTTTCGTTCTTTTAAATCAGCGGTTGTTCTGACTTCACAACTCTCCTATGGAAGCCATTCCTTCCCAGTCTCTCTTTTTTACAGTTGTTTCGTGAACTCTGAGCTTAAACAAGGCATTAAGGCTTCCAGAGCTTCAGATGCTGTTGTGGGTTCTGATGTGACCTCCTGGATTATTTTAGGCAGGTCAGCCACCACTGGGACGGTTCTGCACTGTTCCATGTTTTCTACATTTGTGGGAAAGCTCTCACTGCAGGTCATTAGGAAATGAAACACGTTCCAGAGCAAAATACTTCAGTGATTTTATCTTCTGTAGACCAGCAAATGATTTGCTGCTCTATATGATTGTCATATTGTATAAAAGTAACTTCTGTGTCATCACAGGTAACTCACCATTTAACTAGAATAAGGAGGTTACCTACAGATGTCTGGCTTTATCATGTCAGCAGGTTATTTCCCTTATTCAGCCCAGAAATATGAATTTAGTCCATTGGTTCTGTCCAAACCGAGAGAAAGTGAAAAAAGAAAAACTTGAACATACTTTCAGAAAGGCTGGGGAGCTATTCATGTTAAGTATTCACGAGACAGTTTAAGTGCAAAACCAAAAGAATATTTCCTCTGTGTTGTGAATTAAAAACACGTGACTTCATGCGGACTGAATAAAATGAAAAGGTGAAATAAAACAGACTCCATTCTCACATAAATCGCTACAACTTGCTACAGATCTGGAAAAAAAGCAAAGAGTTGTAAGGCCTCCAGAAAGCCTGGCGATCTATAACTCACTCAGTCAATCAGCATTACACGTAGCGCCTCAGAACGTCCAAAATGTGACCAGGGTACACAAAAACACAGCAGAAATAAGATTGAATAATACAGCAGAATGTAAAATCTAATTAAAAACATGGCAGACACCTAAACAGCACATGAAACGTGCCCAAATATCGGACAATCCCAGATAAGTCCCACAACCCGGTTGGAATAAATGAGCATAAATCCCACAACCTGGGAGCAGGAGAGTTTGAACCTTGGCCTTTTTACTTCTAAGGGGCAAAGATTTGAAGATCTCCTCTTTCTGAAGAATAAAATAGTGAGAATAAAATACGGTAAGATGGGGGCAGGGCCATCAATGACATTAAAAAGAAACGGTAACATCTAAAAGTGCCTTTTCAAAGTAACCGGAAGCCGTAGAAGCGATAAAAACACGGCGGTGACGCGGTCACATCTGGAGTTGTTGGTTCCAAGACCGACTGCTGCGTCTTCGGCGACTACAATGAACAGAGATTCTGACCAATTGGAAGGAAAACACACATAAGTTTTCATGTTTAAACATATTCGGGCTGAAATCTGACTCCAAAAATCCTTGAGCTGATGTGGACTCCTTCCAGGTATGCAGGGGCCTCCAAATTACTGAGGCCAAACAGCAGAGAGGGCCGTCAGCCGCAGTCAGAACCAGAACTGAGGAATGTCTGTGTGGATGTGACCAGAACCAGAGCCCACCGTGATGCTACAGCGCCACCTACAGGCTGCGCTCAGAGCAACTAGGAAGGGTTTCAGCTTTAAGTTAGGCATAATTTAGACTATTAGAGACGGTTTAGGTTTTTAATCCTGAGTAAAAAATACTGGGGTGGTACATTTAGAAAGTATTCTGTAGTCTGCAGGGGTCTCAGGAAGTAAAGCGGTTGGGTTGAAGGGGGGGGGGGGGGCAGTTCGCCTGATCCATGCACAATGCTCTCTTTACTGCACACCTCCTTCCAAGCCATGGGCCCCAGCTAGGAAGAAAAAGGAAAAATCAGGCAAGTATTTATGAAGCCAAGTGATTTTATTAGAGAAAATGTGTTTTTTTAATTCAAACAAAACATAATTTTGCAACAGTTCTTAAACTATACAACGTTACACGCTTAGTCGTTTGTGGACATCCAACCGCATGGCCAGTTCCACGTCTGCACGCCTAACCCAACATAAACCATCAGAAACACATTTTCTATTGCCCATGTGTTGAGAATAAAGTGGAATTGAACCAAAGTACTTTTAGCATTTGGAACAGCGATACCCGTTTGTGCAAAAATACTGTCTGCACATTTGAATCAATAGCGCATTAATATTTAAGAATAAACAACAGGGAAACTCCTCCAGCAACTAAACAAGAGCATCAATAAGTTGAAAAATGTTTTGCATCTTGTTAGAAGTTAAAAGATATTAGAATTTATGACTATTAGAATACTTTTTTTTCTTTTCACTGGACAATGCACCAGACCAAAACGCAGCTGGTTAGTGAAGTATGGATGTCCACTGCAGGATCTTAATAAATATCTAATGTTGCTTTGTGTACATTTGAGTCGTTGACGTCACAAGAGGCTGAGGATGGGGAAAAAAAGAGATAAATAGAAATGGCCCGACTCAAAAGAACCCCTTGCTATTTTTTATCGTTTTGTGGCTGATGTTTTTGTCCTAACTTCAGCAGATCATACCTGCCAGGGGGACTGAAGGTCGTTTTCTGTAATCTGCTAACAGAAAAAGCAAAAGGAGCCCAGACCGAGCAACAACAACAACAAAAAAGAACCAGGAGCCTCCTGAGGGTTAGCAGGGAAGGGTAAATGTAGTTTATAACCCACAGTGACAGAGAACAACAAGTCCTCTGCAGGAATTACAGCAAATCAATGTCAAGATGACATTTCCCAAAAGATTTAATGTAAAAATAAATTAAAGAAACAAAATCTATGAAAGACTGCGATAGACTGGCGACCTGTCCAGGGTGTATGCCGCCTTTTGCCCATTGACAGCTAGAGATAGACACCAGCTCCCCTCATGAGAATAGACGTGTTAGAAGATGGATGGATGGATGAAATCTATGAAAGAAGCAAAGAATTTAAGGGAGAATTAAATGCTATTTGAGATCTCTTTTAGAAGATCTGGATAAAAGACTTAAGTTTTTAAATGTTGGCCTTTTCAGGGTTCCTTCGACAATATGACTACTGGATCATTCCCGACGTGATGTAACCAGAAACATGAGCTCGTTCTGGAGAAGTAGGTTTTATTTTGATTAAATTACGTTTCACAGAAAAAATAAATAAATAACAGCAACAAAACTGACGTCAAGATAGTTGAACCTGTAGTTTTAACCTGTATGTAGTTTGGATTTTAGTCTAGTTAAGTTCAACACCCTCAGACTTGCAGGAGCTAACCCTCATCCTGGATATTTCACGCTGCACCATTAAACACTGTAGCCCATGCTGAGCATCATCACTGGAAGACACCAAGATCATCTTCTCAGAGCAAAAATGAAACAGAGATTACCTTAAGCACCTTCCTGCCAATTATATTGCTATTAAAACATCACTCATCTCTTCTGGGGAGGCAAAGGACATCAAATTATGATGTTTTTGGGATGTTTTACGTAAGACAAACTTCATCTGCAGCGTCCTTGATTTCGTTTCTCTTCTTTTTTTTTCTTTTTTGTTAACAACCACGCCTGGTCGATAGCTTTAAGACAAATATTTATTATCAACGTCTTTTGATAATTGTGATATTGGCTAAGTTTTATTTAGCTAAAATTACGTTTAACAGCAAAAAAAAAAAAAAAAAAACATCTGCAGAGTCGTTGATTGATTTATTTATTTTTTATTTTTTTTACAACCACTCCAGGTCGGTAGCTTTAAGATAAGCATTTATAATCTACGTTTTTCGATCCTTTTCATATATTGACTAGGTTTTATTTAGCTAAAATTACGTTTAACAGTAAAAAAAAAAAAAAACATCTGCAGAGTCCTTGAGTGATTTATTTTATTTTTTTACAACCACTCCGGGTCGGTAGCTTTAAGATAAGCATTTATTATCTACGTTTTTCGATCCTTTTGATATTGGCTAGATTTTATTTAGCTAAAATTATGCTTAACAGCAAAAGAACAAAAAACAAAAGAAAAAAAAAAACATCTGCAGCATCTTTGACTGATTTTTTTTTATATTTTTACAACCACTCCTGATCGGTAGCTTTAAGACAAATATTTATTATCAACATTTTTCGATCCTTTTGATATTGGCTAGGTTTTATGTTGCTTAAATTACGTTTAACAGCAAAACTAAACTAAACAAAACAAAAAAGATACAAACAACATCTGCAGCCTCGTTGATTGATTTTTATTTATTTATGTTTTTTTTTTTTACAAACCACTTCTGGTCGGTAGCTCTAAAACAAATCTTTATCATCAACGTCTTTTAGATAATTGTTGTGCTATATAAACTTTTTTCGTTGTTCTTTTTTTTGCAGGAACCAGCTGCAGCGCCGCTCCGCTTTGTGGGGGCCGCGTCATGTTTTCTCACTGCATTGCCCCTTTCAGAGGCGGCGATGGGCGGCTGGCGGCGTTAGGGGGCGCTGTTGAGCAGATATTTTTGTTTCAGTCCCGTTTCCCTCCATGGTTTCCCCTTCTCTCCGACTAACTTAGCGTTCGGCTCACTTCATTACACAGCCCCGTCTTCACCCTCCGTTAAAAAAAAGGGGCATCTCCGCCGATTCGCGCTGAAGATCCCACCAGAAGCCCGAGAGAGAGGAGAACAAAAAGTTTCACTTCCACAGGGGGAAGATGGACATGAAAAAGAGGATCCACTTGGAGCTAAGAAACAGGACACCGTCTGATGTGAGTCGTGCTTTTTTTTTTTTTTTTTTTTATAAACCAACCCTTTTAGTTCTTTCTGGTTAGCCCCTCCGCTAATGGTGACCACATGGGTTTATCGGGCTCTTGTATGCGTGTGTTTCTCCGTTTAAAAAACAGTCGCTTAATCCCTCGGTTCTTGTTGCGGGGATTGGGCGTATTGTACACGGGGGTTTGCAACGAGACGAGAGAAGCCGTATTCAATGGTTACTTTCAAACGGCGGTTCTCTCTCCCCCCCTCTCTCGGGTTGCTGACATTATTATTGCGGTGCTTTAACCGTTTCGCAGCCTCCTCGGTGGCCGCTGCACACGCACACACACACGGCTCAGCCCGTCTGGAGCGCGGTCTGTAAACTTATTTCTGCCGCCCGTTGGCTCGGCATGCTACACGGCGGCTATATTTTATACACGCATCGGAAGCCATGTTTGCTTGCTAGCTCAACTGCTACAAGCAAAAAAAAAAGGAAGGAAGGAGGGGGAGAGGAAAAAGAAATCAAAAATCGGGCGCTTTTTTTTTTTTTTAAGCACGCCGATGCAGATCTCTGGAGTCTGGATGTTTCGGTCGAGTTTAATAATGAGAGAAATCAAGAGTCGCGGCGTTAATGTTACAGCTAACCAGCGAAAACCGTTAAAAAAAAGCCACTTTTACCTCGACTGTGGAGCTGGAGCTCTTCACATTGACAGTAAACAGTTTATATGAAATGCATAACCACTCCTGTGATCTGATTTATTTTTTTAAATATATATGTATTTGATGTTTGTTGGAAAAAAAATATGACGCCGTTATAATGTTTGAACGTGAATCTACCAAACCCACGCGTGTTAGCGGCTTGCATGGCTACACGGGCTGCGTTTCGACGCGAGGCTCCTAAATGTGGCTGTTTTTTAAATGGAATCAGGCGCTGCCATTATTCGCAGCCCAAGCCAGCTAACTTAGGAATTTGTTCCCGCCATATTACCACGACGCCGAAGTGCGCCTGTGATTCGGAGCTTCGCAGAGTAAAGGGCCATTTCAGTTCCTTTAGAGCACACAGCTCAAATGTTCCACGCTGGATGAAAATGTTCCACGCTGGATGAAATAAAATGCTTTTATTTTTGGAAGAGGCAATTTATTTCAATATTTTTTTAAACATGGTTCCTGGACTGGATTGCTCCATACTGATTTACAGATCTCTTAGAGCAAGAGCAGGATGTTAAAACATGCTTGTTAATAATCAATTTGAGAGAATACAGTTTAAATGCATATTTTTTTAGTACATATCTCACCTTTAGATTTGGTCCAACTTGAAATACTGCAATACTTCACCAAGTCTAAACTGAAAACTGGCTTATTGTACACTAGTAACAAACGCTTTACAACTAGTTAGTGGTAGTGGAACAGCAGAGACTAGTTTAAAGAGCCCCACAAAGAAACAGTTTCAGCTTCCAGATTAAAACGCCAAAAATATTGCAGCAAAGCTGAGGAGGTCTGTAAGACATTTGTTTTTAGAGAACACAAAACCACCAGGTTCATCTAACAGTGCTGATCTAACCTAAGATGGATTGTCTCACATTTCATTGAAAAATGTTTTAAATATCCCTGAAACTTCAGTTAAAACATTGTATTTATTACAGTTTGATTTTGTAACCTGATTCAAATTGCAATGTTTCAATATGCTTTTTCTGACTGATGCTTTATACTCAAACAAAGCTGTTATTTCATATCTTACACTTTTTATCTTGCATTATGGATTAAAAAGGACAATACGGGTGCCTTATTTTCTTGCTGTGTAAAGCCAAATCTCCAAAAAGAAATACTTAAACGGATCCAAAACAAGCTTAATTGTCTAAATGTTGGATTCCTAACAAAACATCCTATGATATGTGTAACCTGTATTCAATTTGTAAAACTTTAGCCTTGTGGTAGTGATTTAGCTGTAGATCAGCAAAAATACAATACTTAAAACAGGGTTAGCGTTTTATTCCTGCAATTATTGCAATAAGATACTGGTCTTCCACAAAAGGAATCAAAGTTTCAAAGATTAGCAACTATATTTTCAGGTAGTTTGTTCCAGGTTAAAAGTGGTGAAACGGCCCTTTACTCAACGAGGCAACAATTCGGAAGCCAACTTCGGTGTCGCCATGTTGCCTGTTCCCTACAACGGCCAAAAGACGAAATAATTAATCCAAACATAACTTTGAATTTAACGACCGTATGTTCCAGCAACGTTAACAATAATTATCTTAAACTTTGCGTTCGCTGCTGACCAAATCGACGTGCTGGCTGGGGTGGAGGCCTCGTTGACCGAGTGCAGCCTGCCTGCCTGCGTGACACGGAGATCCGGTGCTCCGCGCTTCATGAGTGGGCAACAAACACTCGACGGTCGGCGTTTCCGCTCAAGCCGCAACTTGCACTAACAAAACATTATTTTTTTCAGACATTGAAAAAATGTTTAGTTGAGGTTTTAAGTATTTGTAATCAGTCTCCTTTCCGCCACCGGAGTGTTGGGAGAGCTGCGTACTGTAGTTGTGGAGTCGCCATGTTGTCGCTCTGTCGTCTTTGAAGCCCTGGCAGAAAGGAACCGTCTCCATCTTTGTTTTTTTTTTTCCTCACTAAATTTCCGTTCAATCTCCTTCGCAAACTTCGACCTCAAAAGCGAGTCGTTGAACAACCCGGGTCTTACACTCGGAAGACGACGAATATTCCACTTTACCCCCTTAATGAAAGCTGGTTTGATCGAGAAAAGGGTGACTCTTTTCGGGGTGTGTGTGTGTTGGCAGTCCTTTTCCGTTGCCGCGGTGCTGTCTAATGGCGGGCGATGCTGGAGCGGCTGCTCTCGCGCTCCGCAACGTTTATTAAAAGGGGGCAACGGTTAGCCTGTAGCTAAGCCAGCTAGCTTCCCCAAAACCACCGCGTTGGCCGTTAGTGGCCGCATCGACGAAGCCACGGCAAGCTGCTGCTGCTGAAAGCGGGCGGTTATTTGTGTCGGCCGGGGGGAGGAGGACACACACCGGGAGTTACTTTAGAGCCACACACGCCATTATTTCTGCGTGTTTTGCTCCGCTAATCGCGGCGTTCATTGTTTTTTTGTCCAGCATTTTTAATTGCGCAACCAGTGAGTTCGGCCTGACTCAAACAAACTCCGCCTGTTGGGAGTTGTTTTTCCTCATATTTAACGTTACAAAATGTCCCTCCAAGAATAATCAACTACACATGAACGCTTTTTCTTTTAACTCCCAGCTACTTGGTTTGTACACAGTATTGAAAACTGAAACTGAAAAAAAAAAAAAAAAAAAAAAAACATGTTTCCAGGACTCATCCATCATTCTAAAAAACTTGAAGATTATGATAAATAATATCTTGTCAAAGCATAAAAAGATACCTGGTCATATAAATAATATCTAATAGATGCAAGAAATTGAATTACAATTAACATTAAAAAGTAAGGGTATTTATCAAAAGCAGGTAGAGTAGCCAGAAATTGTACTCAAGTAAGAGTAGCTCTACTTCAAGATGTTTTTACTCAAGTAAAAAGTAGTCAGCTAAACAATTACTCAAGTAAAAAGTAGTCAGGGAGAAGGCTACTCAAGTACTGAGTAAATAACCATGACAGCTGATGATTTATTATTTAGAAATTCTGTAATTGGACAGTCAAAAATATATTATGTGTGAATTCTGTTTTTTTAATGACAAAAATGAAAACATTTACAAAGAATAACAGAATAGCAAAGAAACACTTTTCTAAAAACAAATGTCAACATTAAACTTGAAAGTAATGCTACAGCAGTTACTGTATATACGGTTTGTTAGAACAGCTCAAAGTGCTTCCAGTGACATCTGCTGTTTACGTTCAATGAGCTCAGCAGATAGAAAATACCATTAAAACAACAAAAAGCTTGTGTGCAAATAAAAAGTCTCACTCTAACACAAACTCCAAGTTTTGTCTCTGGTGCATTTTTGGTTAAAACAAGTATGTTCTTTATTCATAAAGTTACTCACAGCAGGTAGAGTAGCCAGAAATTCTACTCAAGAGTAGTAATACTTGAGTAATAATGACTCAAGTAAAACACACAGTGCAGTAAAACTACTAAAAGTACATTTTGTAAATAAAGTTACTCAAGTGAATGAGTAAATGTAACTAGTTACTGCCCACCTCGGGTATTTGTACAGTGGGAGTTGACCAGTATGTTGTTTTAAGGGACCTCACCAGTGGGGTTAATTTGGTTGACAACAAATGTTTGCCATAGTTGTCGATGACTGGTCTTATAATCGTTAAATCTAAACCACACATAAGTATTCGTAGAATCTAATTCAGTTTTGAAAGAGTTGGGGGGGGGGGGGGGGGGGGGGGGCAGGCAATGAGGGGACCTCCTCTACAGAAGCAGCCATTTTGTTAGTTTGCAGGTCTGGAGCATACAGGTGTTTCAGACGTCAGCGGGGAACGAAGCAAAGCAACTGTTGCTGCCCATCAATCCGGGAAGGGTCACATGACCTTCTCCAGACTATTTTAAATCCATCGTTCTGCACAGAGATTATCCACGGGGGGGGGGGGAAACTTTTCTAGATTCCCAGGCCGTGATGCGCAGGGAAAACTGTCAACCACAGCGGTGGAGGTGTGATGATGTGGGCTCGCTGTGACGCCTCCACCTGCATTGATGGAGTTGAACTTGTTTATAGACCAAAGTATCTGGAGTCAGATGTTAAGGCTGTAGCTTGGCCCAGACTGGGTCACTGGTTCCAAACACGGCAGCAGATCTGCTACAGCTCATAGATTAAGACTGTAGGTGCTCAGCTAGCTAACCGCACACGTTACCATCCGTTCCGTCGCTTCGTCCCACCGGCTGAAAAAGTGGGAATTGTAGGAACTTGCCACAAGAAATGTAGCCAACAGCACGCTCGACTATGACGGGTAAGAACTTGCTTCTGGTTGTACAGGTACAAGCCGTTTTAATTCAAATATTCCATCTGGGAGTGGACCTGAATTCAAAGTGTGTCTAAACCCGAGCTGTGAAACATGCTGGTAAAACAAGATGGCCGTTGTTAACGATGAAGGAATAACAAAATGTTGTCTGCTAGCGATGTCACACGATGAGCTAAGAACGGGCTTCATTTGTGTAGCTTCAAACCAACTTTAAAAAGTAAATTAACAAGTTACAGTTTCATCTTTATGGTAAAAACAAAGATTTTCCTAAACATATATTCAGGATTGCCGCTATTCTCTTCATGGAAGCCCAAAGAGTGCTTTGGAAAACAAAATCTCAATCTTATTTATTTATTTTCTTCAAAAATGTGATCTTAATAAATTGTAAATTCAATCCAATCGATTAAATCGATTTATTAATGCAGGGTTCTCACCAACGCATTTCAGCGCGATGGACCGTTACGCTGAAATTAAACCATTACACTAATTTTTTATGAGCGTAATGGTCAGTACGACACGGGAGAGCAACATGGAGGAGTCGGTAAAGCGCTTAAACCACTGAGCTATATAATACACTGGAGTGCTAATCACCGTCTGTTTGAACGAGTCACTTTGAAGCCACCAGCCGCCATATTGGTACTCCCTATTTCTCCCCAGTAACTAGGGAATATGTGCGATACAGCATCAAATAACGAGGATTTTCTCATGTTCAGGGGGAGCTTAAAACTTTTAAAATGTCGAATGCCATATAGTTTTATGTTATGTTCTAAAACTATCAAGTAGTGAGAAAGTCATGTGCTGAAATATTTTAGATTTTATTCATTTAAATATATATGTTTAACATTTATAAATATATAAATAACAATATACAAAAACATATATTTACATATATATACATATATACATATACACATACTTATATATACATATATTTAATATGAATAACATGTAAAATATTTCAGCACCTAATTTCCTAGTACTTGATACTGTTAGTACATCCACTGACTGTAAAATTACCTGTGAAACGTTTTCACACAGCCAGAAAACTGCTTGTTGTTGCAACCAAATCCTGTGGGATTCTGTGAGAGTAGGGAGGAGCAAGATGGCGGCCAGTGACTTCAGTTTTTCGGCAAAATCAGCACTCCAGTGTATTATATAGCTCAGTGGGTTGAACGTGCATCAGCGCAGCTATAAACCTCCCAAACATCAGCTAATGCTAGCTGTTGTTAGCTGCGGGGGGGGGGGGGCTAAAAATCAGCATCGTGGATTTTTAGCCTGTGGTCGTTCACCTTCTAATCACCGCGCAGCATGGAGATGGGTGCGTTTATTTTTGACCTGATTCAGAGCCTTTTGTGAAGTGTGATGTATTTGGTCTGATTGACGCACTAACTCAGTCTTCCTCAATCTGATTTCAGGTACGAGAGCTCGTCCTCGATAATTGTCGGTCGGTTGAAGGGAAAATCGAAGGCCTCACAGCCGAGTTCGTCAACCTCGAGTTCCTCAGTTTGATAAACGTCGGCCTAATCTCAGTGTCCAACCTACCGAAACTAGCAAAACTGAAGAAGGTAAGGCCCGTCTCGCCCCTGGCGCCGCCCCACAAATGAGGCCGGCTGCAGCTGACCGCGCCCTCTGCTTGCCTTCCAGCTGGAGCTGAGCGACAACAGAATCAGCGGCGGCCTCGACGTCTTAGCAGAGAAACTCCCCAACCTCACACATCTAAACCTGAGCGGAAACAAATTGAAAGACATCAGCACGTTGGAGCCGTTGGTACGTTTTTTTTCCCCGTCTGCGCCGTCTTCTGTGGCCGCGTTTACAGCCACTTCCTGGTTTTAATTTCCGTCCCCACCTGTGCAGAAAAAGCTGGAACACCTGAAGAGTCTGGACCTGTTCAACTGTGAAGTAACGAACCTGAACGACTACAGAGAGAGCGTCTTCAAGCTGCTGCCTCAGCTCACATACCTGGACGGCTACGACATGGAGGACATCGAAGCCTCCGACTCTGACGGGGAGGTGGACGGAGACGGCGTGGATGATGACGAGGACGAAGGTACGGGGTTCTAGGAAGGCTTCTCTGTTTTCTGTCAAATAGACTCAAATTATCCCAGAGGAATCATGGTGGATAGTTTCTGGTCCAAGTTGATGGGGCACAGTGAGAAAAGGCATTTTTTTCATGTTCTGATGGTTCTAACGGATCACTGAAGAAGTCCTGAGACCAAAGTCTGTGGCTGGACTGTCTAAGTGACATCTAGGAGGACGAATGAGGGGAGAACAGCCTAAAGAGTGTAACTTTTGCCTTATCAGCATCTAGTCTTAGACAGAGAAATATGGTCAAAAACGAACTGCAGACACCTCAGCACAGCAGTAATAGTTTTTCATGGCACCAGACCACAGTGCCAAGATAAAAAAAAAAAAAAAGGTTTACAAGCATCAGTAACATTTTCACCGACACTTTAAAGAAATTGGAAACAGAGTTGGACCTAAAATGGATCCGATGTCAAACGAAGAACTGGGCCGTCCAGTTTTTTTCAGTGAAAAAGGAAATGTTTAACATATAATGATGGTACATGGAGATGCGCTGATATGAAGGGACAACAAGCAGGGCAGGAAGATCAGCTGTTAATATAAGCCCAGTTTTATTTATCGGACCGATGTCCACGTGTTAAAACTGACTAACGTCGACGTCCGATCTTGAGTTAACGTCGATTTATCGTGTATCCCAAGTGTTACGTTGTACTAAAAGCCTAATCACGACGATAAATTGTGTAAATTAAATTCAAAATGTATCTGTAAAGTCAGAGGTGGAAGTATGGTCTGTTCACTTAAAAATATCTAATAGAAAGTGTCAAAGGTGTTTTAAAAATCTCCAATCTTGGTCCCAGTAAGACCAAAGATCGGCTGAAAGGTGGAGAAAATCTTTAGTGTCTGGTGGCATTTCCACAGGCCTCCACTAGGGGGCCACAGGGGGCCTCCACACCCCAGACTAGCTTCAGCTTTTTACCCTCATCTTGCATTTTGCAGCCATGTTTAGAGGTGCACTGCAGAGTTACTGCATGTTGAAGGTCCATGAGAACGAGACGGGCTTTCAGACACCTTCGATTTGTCATATTAGTGTTTTAATGAAAAAGTGATGCACGTTTTTCTGTTAGATGGATGTTTCTGCCCCAAATGCTGAGGTGAAATCTTTGAGTTTTGAACATATTGTGGAAAAAAATGGTGAATGTGCAACTTTATTCCTGTTACCAACTTGTACACGGCTGTGGATCAATTTAAAATCATCAATTTAGAAATAACTGGTAGGTAACTGCTGATGGGGAAAAGCTGCGTGGTGCGTTCACTGACTGAAGGGGGAGTCAGATTTTTGAGAACTTATTGTTTGCTTCATCACTTTTTTCTTCTGTTTTTTTAATTTCAATTCAACAGAGGGAGAGGAGGAGGAAGACGAAGATGGGGAGGAGGAAGACTTTGATGAGGAGGACGACGATGAGGAAGATGAAGAGGAGGTAGAAGGAGAGGAGGATGATGAGGAAGTCAGCGGTGAAGAGGAGGTGAAGACAAAAACAAAACACAAAAAAACGGACAACTGTTTAAATCTTTAACTCGTCTCTAACTTGTAAATGTTGTTTTATGAAGGACGAAGAGTTCGGTCAAGATGGAGAAGTGGAGGATGAGGATGAAGACGAGGATGAAGATGAAGAAGGTGAGTGCACTGCAAAAAAGGAACTAAAAATTGGTAAAATCCTCTTGAAATTAATGTATTTTTCATTGATTTGAGCTGGTAAATCAGACTATTTGCCAATGGAACTAGATTTTCGGATTTAAAATAAGAACAATTCATCTCCCTCATCTTATTTCAAGTGCAGAATGTCTAATGATCTTATTTTAGGAGTAGAAATTCTCATTACATTGGCAAATATTCTTATTTAGCTGTTCAAATCAAGGACAAATTTACTAATTTTAAGAAAATTTTACTTACTTTTAGTTCCCTTTTTGCATTGTGTCAGAAACTGTTCTGATGAACCCGAATTCAGCCACATACAGAGCTTAGTTTTTAAGAGTTTATTGAAGAGAGGATGAGTTGATGAGAGAGAGACAGAGAGACAGAGAGAACCAGAGTGTTGACTGAGCAGAAGGTTGTAGATGGCAGGAGCTGAACTTAATGCTCCGTTTTACATATGGACTCTCAGGAGCCACAAATCAAATGTGAATATTGCACAATCCGGTTTTATTTAAAATATATCCAAACTACAGCAGATTACTTCCATAACATTATAAAACTTTACTCTCCTGCTGTCTCACTGTTTGACTACGACTTTGTGCCTGAATGTGGCACAAATACACAAACATCTTGTCATAAGTGCTCTGTGATATGACCATACACTGCAAAAACTGATCTAAAAATTAGTAAAATGTTCTTAAAATGTGTGTTTTTGTCCTGGATTCGAGCAGGTAAATAACATTATCTGCCAATGGAATGAGTATTTTAACCCATAAAATAAGATAATTAGATATCCTGCACTTGAAATAAGATGATGGAGATGAGTTGTTCCTATTTTAAGTGCAAAAATCTTATTCCATTGGCAGATCATCCTATTTACCTGCTCAAATCAAGGACAGATACACTAATTTTAAGAAGATATTACTTATTTTTTGTTCCGTTTTTGCAGTGTAGGGCTTGCCGTATCTCCCTTCTCCGACTCCGCTGTTGTTTCCCCAAAATAAACCACGTTTGCTTCAGATTTGAAGAGAGGCAGACGGGGTTTCTGCGTCACCGTTATTACTGGCTTCTCACGCATTAGTTTGGTGTGGAGTGCTCCGGATGGACAGCCCAGAATAAAGTTTTTATTTGCTTGTGGATTAAATATTCTTATATCTGCAGAGCTTTCTGACTGCCTGTGATTCAGTTTATTTATGAGTGTCCCCTCTGTGTCGCCAGAAGCAGAGGCCGGGAAAGGCGAGAAGAGAAAGCGAGATCCAGAGGATGAAGACGAGGATGAGGACGACGAAGACGACGATTAAAAGCAAAAAAAACGAAAAAAAAAAACGGAAAACGAGAGCCTACCGAGTTTCCCCTCCTCCCTCTTTTGACCCCGTCACAAAAACCCGAACGTCCAACAACTCACACCGCCTTTTTAATCCGCCTCAACCTGCTCCCCTCCCCAGCACTGGGCTCTTTTTACGAGCAAGACTGTACCGACGGGTGGGCCGAGTGGAGCTGCTCCTCCCACAATCCCCCCTTTTTTTTCTTCTTCTTCTTCTTCTTCTTCCTCCCACTCCAATGGACTGAGAGCCACCTAACACCCACTTCGCTCCCACCCGTAACCCCAGAGGTTCTCAGGCAGCCTACCACTCAGCATTCCACATTTCCACTGTCCGCCCCTCTTTATGTATTCCCGCGTGAGGACTTTGGGACTGGTATCTAGTTTTGGGTCTGTGTTTTTAATATTTTGTTGGATTCGATTTTTTTTTTCTTTTTTTTTTTTGTTGTTGGGTTTATTATTTCCCTATTTTTTTTTTCTGTTTTATTTTGTTTCCCCCAATAAAATTATTGCTATAGCAGCTGTGCAACCAGCAGGCCATGGGTTTTTAGTCTGGCAGCCTGTTGCACAAATCAAGGTTGTAGCTACATTTTTACTTTCTGTATGACAAAAAAAAAAACAACTTTGTAAATAAAATGTTAACATTTTTGGCTTTTCTCTCTCCCTGCTTTGCTTTTCTGCTGTCCTGAAATGATTTAGATCAGTTTTCAGTTAAACTGGGGGGGAAAAGGCAGAAGATATCTTTAGATTCATATTTAAATTCTTCAGCAGACGTTGGAATCGTGAGAATGGAGTTAAATCATTAGTAGTGCTGGTATTTGTGCTCACTGGACTTC
Source organism: Fundulus heteroclitus (assembly GCF_011125445.2). Classification (NCBI taxonomy): domain Eukaryota; kingdom Metazoa; phylum Chordata; class Actinopteri; order Cyprinodontiformes; family Fundulidae; genus Fundulus; species Fundulus heteroclitus. Next base: position 39,276,397 of record NC_046365.1, on the reverse strand, counting down.
TAAAAACCAAAAAGATCTGATTTGCATACTTGAGCTGTGCCTTTTTTTCTGATTCTCCTAAATAAAATCCAACCTAGACGTCTGCCTGAATGTAAATAATCAGCAGCTCTGTGCTCTGCTAGATTATTAGTGAACCCAGCAGACAGGTCGGGAAGGAAGTTCTGGTCCAGTTTAAAGCAGGTTTAGGTTCTAAAACAACACCCCAACCTTTGAAACATCTCCTAGGTTTCTGTTCAGGAGCTCAGGGAGGACCATGGTAACTCTGGAGGAGCTGCAGAGTCCCACAGCTCAGCTGGGAGAATCTGTAGACAGTATAACTGATTGTATTCCCCACAAACCTGGCGTTTAAGAAAGAGTGGCAGAAGACGGGATTAGGAAGTCCTGTTTGCTAACCTGGAAGGAGTTTATCTCCCCTGTTGAGACCAAAAGTGAACTTTTCACAATACATGCAGAACTGGAAACAAACACTGCATATTCCCTGGGGAGGGTTGTCCAAACTTTTCATCATGTGAGCCAAAACTAACCCCCCTAAGCACTTGAGGAGCAAAGGATATATTAGAAAAAGGGTGTTGAGAAGTTCCCCGTCCTCCAAGGTGAGCTCCAAGTCAGATGCAAATCAGTGGACCCACCCGTCACTCCTGCATCGTTAGGGTGAATTGTTTCGTGTGCTAACCTCTAACGACCCAGGAGAGTGATGGCAGGGTTGTTGATTTGCATCTGACCAGGTCCTGAATCATGTCTCCTGCTCCTTCTTTGGTCTTCTGTGTTGCTCTTTTATTTCAAGGACTCACCCCTTTGTCCATTCTTTGGGTCTGAACTGCTCTTAGGTTTTATCTCACTACGCTTCTTCCTCTCATTTTCTAGTATAAGGCTTAAAAGAGCCCCTTTTTAGGCCCTTAAACAGTTTTAAAACCTGTCAGACTAGTCATGATGTGCATGAATCTTTGTAATTGAATCATTAATTCAAAAGTGCGTTGCCAAAATAGTAAGAGTGGTGTTTTACTCTGAAAGTTTCAAACGGGGGGCTTTCATTTCAGGACGAAGGCAGAAACATTTTGAACAGTAAAGGGGTCGTTTTAGACTTTTTTTTTCCAAAGGAACGGTGCGCTTTGATAAAAAAAATCGATTTAGATGAGAGAAAAGAAGTGAATTTAAATTGCTCAGCTCAAAGGCAAGGCAGGTTTATAAAGCACTTTTCAGTAATAAGACAAATCAAAATGTTGTACATGAACAGAACACAAAACAGGAAATCATCGCATTGGAACAGTAACAACAGGTAAGACATGTAAAAGACAAGTTGGAGTACAAACTTCCACATTAACAGTTAAAGGCAACTTTAAACAGGTGTTTGACCTTGATTTAAAGGAACTCAGGCTTTCAGCACTTTTACAGTTTTCTGGGAGTTTGTTCCAGATCAGTGGAGCATAGGAACTAAATGCTGCTTCTCCATGTCTGGTTCTGGTTCTGGTTCTGGTTCTGCAGAGCAGGCTGGAGCCAGAATACCTGAGTGGTCTGGAGGGTTGATGCCCTGATAACAAGTCTGTGATGTATTTAGGTGCTAATTCAGGGATTTATAGACTAACAGAAGGATTTTAAAGTCTATTCTCTGAGATACAGGGAGCCATGGAAGGACTTCAGAACCGGGTCCATGTTCTCTACGTTCTTAGTCTTAGTGAGGACTTCAGAACCGGGTCCATGTTCTCTACGTTCTTAGTCTTAGTGAGGACTTCAGAACTGGGTCCATGTTCTCTACGTTCTTAGTCTTAGTGGAAGGACTTCAGAACCGGGTCCATGTTCTCTACGTTCTTAGTCTTAGTGAGGACTTCAGAACCGGGTCCATGTTCTCTACGTTCTTAGTCTTAGTGGAAGGACTTCAGAACCGGGTCCATGTTCTCTACGTTCTTAGTCTCAGTGGAAGGACTTCAGAACCGGGTCCATGTTCTCTACTTTCTTAGTCTTAGTGAGGACTTCAGAACCGGGTCCATGTTCTCTACGTTCTTAGTCTTAGTGAGGACTTCAGAACCGGGTCCATGTTCTCTACGTTCTTAGTCTTAGTGAGGACTTCAGAACCGGGTCCATGTTCTCTACATTCTTAGTCTTAGTGAGGACACAGGCAGCAGGTTCTGGATCAGCTGCAGCGTTCTGATCCACTTTTTAGGCAGACCTGTGAAAACACTGATGCAGTGATCAGTTCTACTAAAAATAAACGCATGGATTAGTTTTTCCAGATCCTGCTGAGACGTCAGTCCTTTAATCCTGGAAATGTTCTCCAGGTTCTAGAAGGTCCACGTTGTAATTGTCTTTAGATGGAGGTTCAGGTCTGAGTCCATCACTGCTCCCAGATTTCGAGCCTGATTGGTGGTTTCTAGCTGAAGCAGCTGAAGCTGTGTGCTAACTTTTGATCTCTCCTCTATTGGTCCAAATATTATTACTTCAGTTTTGTTTTTATTCAATTGAAGAAAGTTTTGGCACATCCACGTATTGATTTCTTCTAGGCATTTACTCAGTGCCTGAACTGGTCCATAGTCACCTGGTGACATGGTGATGTAGAGCTGTGTGTCGTCTGCATAGTTATGATAGCTGATGTTGTTGTTTTTTATTACCTGTGCTAGAGGGAGCATGTAGATATTGAATAGGAGGGGACCCAGGATGGACCCTTGGGGAACCCCACATGTGATTTTTGTCATCTCTGATGTAAAGTTACCTACTGACACAAATAACTCCCTGTCCTTTAAGTAGGATTTAAAGCTGTTGAGTGCTGTACCAGAAGGGCCGACCCAGTTTACTGACGGATCTTAAATATTTTTAAACAGACCTTAAAGCCAGGAATAAGTTGAAGAAAACATAAAACTACTATCTATTTGACGAGGAGTTTTGTAATAATTAGAAGATGGGCATGTGAAGCCAAACTATCAGCAAGAACCCCCCAAAACATCAAATGTTGAGATAATTATAAAGCTATTTTCAAAAACACAGCTTACATAACTAAACAAAAGTTCAGATATTCACAGGAAGGTTCAGTCTTCAAGCAGTTCTCAGTCTGCAAAGAAAAATGCTGACACCGGCACTTTGCCAACAGCCTAATGCTACTTTTTCCTCACTTCATGTTTCGCTTTGGATTAGCAGAGCAGCGTTTCCAACGTGTTTAGGCTAATATGAAGATTCGGACCTTTATCCGCCTCTTTGGATCAGCTCTATCCATCCATGTTCTATACCCTGGCAGGAAGCTGGAGTACCCAGAGAGAACCCTAAGATGCACAGGGAGAACATGCAAACTGCAGACAGGCGCCGGGATTTGAACCCCGGGTCTTCTTGCTGCAACATTATAGTGCTACAAACTGTTTATGGTGCATATATTATATAAATGTGTTGCTGTTGTAAAGTGCCCTGAGAAGACACTTAGGAACTAAAAATAACTATATTTTAAACTAAGGACAGCAGAATTGTCCGCTACAGATAGAAATAGTCCTGATGGAGAGGCTGCGGTCCATCAGGACCACAACCTCACGCCACAAGAACATTTTTTTCCCCATCTGCTACCAGCCTCATGAACAAGGCCCAGAGGCGCCCGTGACAATGGACACTGCCTCTCTCCCCCGTTCAGGACTTACAAGCTTCTGCGTTACATTAACACACAGTTTACTGAGTGTATATAGCTTCTGTATATATATCCATTTTATTTTATTTTCTCTCTTGTCTGCATCATCAACACCAAGTCAAATTCCTTGTAAGTGCAAACCTACTTGGCGATTAAACTTGATTCTGATATCAGCCCAACCTAAAAATGAAGCGTGAACAGTGTTTAGCTTCTTAGAGTCAGTTTGTTTTATAAAAATTTGCATCAGTGCATATAATGCAGTGATTTTAAAACTGTGGACAGACATGGTTTGTTTTCAGGTGTGAGCATTGCCTGGTGCAGCAGCAAGCGCTGGGTTGAAGTCTGAACACGTGATGCTGCTTCTGCTTCTGGACCAAAAGCAAGTCTAACTAATCCTGCCGGACCCGCCGTGCTGCAGGTCAGCCTGGTTAGAAAAACCTCTGCGTCTGGGGCGGTTAGCGTGGCAGGTTCTGGGTTTTCACCAAAAACAAAACCAGTACCATCCCACTGACTAGAACCAACATGTGCTGGATGAGCGTTTGTCTAAAAACAGCAAGCGGTTCAATGGCCTCTGTGTTTATTTTCAGGTTTATCGGGCGTCTGCTGAGGGTCCCTTCAAGCTCTTTAAAAAAACTCATTCAGACAGAATGTGCACGGTCTTTGCAAGGTTCCTGGTGGAGGTGAAAGCATGGTGGTGTAACCTGGGCCAACCCTGCATACAGAGAAGCCCTGGGCATGATGGCAGCCCAGCTTACAAGCAGAAGCAGCTACATCAAACGCTCACCTCTCCATGTCAAGACGGCGCCGTATTTAATCAGTGTGAGCTGGGCTCGCCAATGGAGGAGGACCGGACCAGTTGGGAAGAAAGTCACAGTGGTTGGGTTTGGTGCAGGGGGACCGAAGGGATTTGTGAAATGTTCACACTTCAGTTCCAGTGCAAACACAGAAGAACCCCTCACCCACATCCTCTTGTGTGTTTGAGATGATGAAAGAGATGATGGTGTTTCCTGCCCCACAGCAAGGCTGAAACTGATGATGGAGGTGTACGAACCTCCTAGATGTGTATATGGTAAAAAAAATAAAAAGAATCAGGAGTTTTCTCAGAAAAATGGGGATAGTTTCAAAAAAGTTCAGAATAGTAACTTGTTCCCCTGACTATTTTCTTAAATGTTAAGTATGTTTAAGTGAGAAATAACATTCAACAAATGCAGAAAGTTATATTAGGTAATCATTTCCACTGAATCTTGTATTTTCCCACTAAAATGCATACCATGCCAAAAAAGGTGAAAAAAACAAAACTACTGGATTTCTACTGTGGAGGTTTTCTCAGTAGTGTGGAGCTCCAAGCCTTGTAGACCTGCTGATGAGGCCTCGTTAGGGTTTAGATTCACATGTAGATTCACCTGGAGCCGATCGCCCCAACAAGGGAGAGTCGTTAGGCTCCTCGTTAGCCTGGCTCCCAGGAGGAATGTTGTAGTCACATGCATAGAGGTGAGAATTGGGATGAAACTTGGCACAAAGGTTGTTGTTTTTTTAACCTTTTTTGGGGGGGATTGATCATGACCTGCATGACTGAGAATCTTCACCAGCGTAAAATGCATATCCTCTTTGCACTCCTGGTTCTTACTGAGGGAAAAAAACTCTCATTCTGGTCAGCAGATCAGTGGCCGAGGCCCAAAAACAAAGAAGAGTCGATAGAAAGCAAAGTTCTTGTTGGAGATATTCAAGCGCAGTATAAGAGTTTACTCCATTGGCCAAGATAGGGCTGTGCAGCGTCCAGTTTCATTGTGACGTCCGCTGACAAACCAGCATTAATGATCTGAAATAAGTTCAGATCCATGTTTATGCTTTAGTATGAGCTTGTAGCTCTGTCCAAAAGATTGAAACGGCCATCGTTTCTCTCTGCTTACTAACAGCTGGGCATTTTGTGACCTCCTGCTGTAGCTCCGATCAGTAGTTCGCCATGCTTCCCGGGCTTCTTCTGAAGCTTTCCGCCTTTGGCTGCTTCTTCGACTTATTTTCTGTTCAGCCTCTGTGCCGAAGCGTGCGTCTCAGAAATGAGAAGCGAGAACCAGTAGAGGACAAAAGAAGTATTTTTCAGAGATGTTATAAAAGGCGTCGGTTGGTTTTCCTGTTCTTGTTGTATCCGTTTCTGCAGGTGTAGAAGCGGACTCCAAGGATGTTATCTAGTATTCTCTTTTTCCTCTATTTTTGATCACCTTTTAACATTTTGGCTCATGTTTTTCTCCTTTCTTTCTCTTTTACCTTTTCATTCCTGTGTCCATTGAACTTAAGAGTCCAGAAATAAAATCCAATAAAGTTTTTTGCATACATAATCAAGCGAAGCACTATGGCGAAAGCAGTAATGCTTCATTTGGTTGGGCTCTCTTTGGCAGTAAGACGGCAATTCTTAATGCTACACTGTCAGACAGGACATGTTAAAAAAAAAAAAGAAATGGGACACAAAATTGCATCATCCTTTAATTTACTATCAACTGTGCAAAATTCTCAGCTAGCAGCTCTTTGGGAATCACCTTGTTGGCTTTTCTTTGGGATTTTTCATCGATTCTCAAAAAACTGGAACAAACTGTCTGTGACAGGCAGTTGGTTACAAAGTGCCTAAAGATCCAATTTCTATCCTTTTTTTTGCAATATTCAGGTATGTGTTGACAATTCTGGCTCATCCACTTAATTTGCAACCACATTAAACCGTTTACAGGGAATGTGATCGTGTACAATCATTTTGTCACCCTTTATTTTCTGCATATCTTTTACAGTGAAAAATGTTACAAAATAAAGAGAGACTTCTTATAACCCAAATTCCAAGTCTGACGGTGTAATTTTGGACATTTAAGTATTTCGGTGAGTTCTCTGTGAAGGGTTATGTCTGATGGTTTAGTTGGTTCATGAGTCAGATTTAAGGAAAGATGTTTAGGTACTAAAAATTAGAAATATCCTGCCCAGGAGTGACGCTGAACAACTAGTCCATGCATTTGTTACTTCAAGGCTGGACTATTGTAGCTTTACGCTCTTTCAGGAGTGAATGCTGCTTGTCAAGACTGCTGAGTTTCCTTAGCTATGAAACCTTTGACCAATCTGCAAGATTTGACTGAATTTACTTTGTATAGTGCATTGAGATGACATTTGTTGTGAATTGGCGCTATATAAATAAAACTGAATTGCATATTTGACCTGAACATCTACTAAGCTAAAAGCAGCCAAAGTCCCAAAAAACTTGAGCATTAATAATCAAGACCTAAATTAAAAATAAATTACAGAAATGTCTACCCATCAGACATTACCCCCCATGGGTGGGGGGTAATGTAAATGTTGTGGGTGTGAAGTCCTAACCTGACAACAGCCAGATGTATGTCTCGCTCCGCCTAGCTGGAGCTAGGCGGAGCGAGACATACATCTGGCTGTTGTCAGGTTAGTGAAGTCCAGCTCTCAGAATAAATAGGCCCAACAGATCGACTCAGAGTTATTGAGATTTCAAGCTAGATCAACATGGCTTGGCGCACCAGAAGGAGACGGAGCGCTTTGGAGGCTTTGGCTTTGCTACAAGACATGCCAGACTGTGATTCTGACGGCGACAACGTTGACTTCACATTTGAAGAGGAAGACTCCACAGATGCAGAATCTTCATCTGATGAGGACGTGACCGCTTCTCCTGCAACAGATAATCCTCCTCCTCCAAGAAAAAGCAGGAGAGTTCGTGTTGTTATTGAGGAGGACAGCGCAGACGAGGAGGCTACATCAGATGAGGACGACATCTCTCCTGGTAGCAAGAAACGCAAAGTTTCCGGTATGGACACAGAGACAAAGGATGACAGTGAGTGGGTCCAGCGAAAAGTGGAGGACTTCACCTCTCAGCAAACCACGCAGATGAAATTTACCGGGATTGGAGGGCCAACGGAGTTTGCAAGGCGGAAAATTACAAGTCCCCTCCAAAGCTTCCTGTGTTTGGTGGATCTGGGTATGCTGGAGACCATCAGAGACTGCACAGTCCAGCAGGGACGCAGAGCAGAGCAGGGCTGGAAGATGAGTGTGGATGAGCTGATGGCTTTCATTGCAGTGCTGTTTATAAAGGCGGCCCAGGGGAGTGCTGGCCCCATGCGGGATCTGTGGTCCAAAGACTTTGGGAATGAACACGTCAAAGCCACAATGCCTCGAAACCGGTTTCAAGATATAACGAAATATCTGCGCTTCGACAACAAAGACAGTCGTTCGGAACGCGTGAAAACGGACAAATTTGCTGCAATTTCAAACATCTGGCAACATTTCGTGCAGAACTGTGTGTTGTCCTACAGTCCAGGGCAACACATTACCGTTGCTGAGCAGCTATTTCCATCAAAGGTTCGTTGTCCCTTTCTGCAATACACTGCATCCAAACCTGGTAAATTTGGAATTAAGTTTTGGATTGCAGCGGATCTGGACACAAAATACATGTGTAATGCTATGCCCTGTTTGGGAGAAGATCCCTCCAGCCCCACAGGAGAAAGGCTGTCTGAGAAGGTTGTTGTGAAACTGATGGAGCCATTTCTGGACCAGGGCAGGAGTGTGACTGTGGACAATTTGGTCACGTCTCTGTCTCTGGCCAACAGGCTCCTTCAGCGGAACACAACTCTGCTTGGCACCATGAGCAGAATTCAGCAGGAGCTACCAGCAACAGCAAACGAAGCTTCAGGACGCCAGCTGTACTCTACACAGCTGTTCACATCTGGAAGTGCCTTGCTGACGGTGTATGCGGCAAAAAAGAAGAAATCTGTTTGTCTGCTGAGCACCACGCATCAGAAAGTGGAGATCGGAGAGACTCAAAAACAGAAACCAAACACCGTTGTTGACTATAACCACTTGAAATGCGGCGTGGACATTATGGAGCAGAAATTACGGACTTACTCAGTGCGTGCGGGAACACGGAGATGGCCCGTGGCTGTCTTTTACAACCTACTTGACATGGCTGCAACAAACGCGCATGTTTTGTACAAGGAATGCACAGGGTCTCAAGACAGTCGGCGAGAGTTCATTCTGCGACTTGCAGATGAACTTCGTCACAGGTTTATGCAAGAAAAGGCAATGCAAGAGGAAAAGATGAGACAGCATTGTGAGATGGAGAGACGTTCTGATGGTGAAACAACACAGTGCCATGTGCGTAATCTCTGCAACAGGAAGCACAGCACTGAGCGTTGTGTGCACTGCACAAAGCATACCTGTCGCAAATGCAGGAAGGACTCACCTTGTGTTTGTGGAAACTGCTAAATGGGACAATTGTAGCTTCACATGTAGTGCTTTTCCTTAGGTGAAATAAATGTTACTCCAATACTGAAGTCATACTGTTTGTCATTTTCTAAGCTGAAATGTGGAATGACATGAAAAGGCGAGACAAGACAAAATACAATTATTCTCTAAGTTACTCTTTCTTTCACGTAGTGAGCTTTGCAATATAAATTAGTCTGTTGGTGAATGGACAATATAAATAGGCTCTGCCTTGCCTTGTTGGAAAAGCATGGCTATGACCTTTTCTCAGCTCAGGAACTAGGACCCGTATGATATCTGGTTTTTTCAATAGGTTTGCCTAAATAAAAGATTTAGATATGACTTATCCATATATTCCTGCAAAAAGGTCTGATGTTGCAGGGGAAGGTAATGAAAAGTGCTTGGAACATGCTCTTGTTCTGATGCCAGTCTTCATGTAGAAGGGCTGGTCATATCACAGGTTATTTGCATTACAATAGGCACAGTTGGCAAAGTAGAGTGAATACACAAATCCTGCGTCTAAAAACTGCAGGATTATACTTCTGGAGGTCCGGATTCGTACTTTTTGTAAACAACGTTTAAGCAGGAATTAAACATTTTTCATTGAACCCACATTTTCTGTAATAAAATGCTTGTTTATTAGTCTGATGTAATATTCTAATGCTAAATACCATGTTTTCATTGGCCGTGAGTGGAAAATAATCATAATTAACAGAAATGAAGGCTTGAAAACATCCATGTGTGTAATTAATTAAGCTATATAATCTGTTGCACTAAGAGAACTGAGTTACTCAACTAAATTAACATCAATAATAATAAAATCTATAGAATATGACTGGAATATGGGTCTGGACTGCCCATGTTGGTAGAACCCCATCAGCCTCTGAGGAACCTATAGTTCTCTACATTCTCGCAGCAGACGGCGTTTTACCTTAAAGCTTTCAAGATTTAAGCAAAGCAGAAATGAAAGGAGACAATCATAAGTCGAGAAGTTTTTCAAAGCAAGAAAATAAAAACAGGATTTGGGTGCTTGCTTTAGATTTTGTCTTCATATATTTGCCAAAAATCAGATCAAATTGCCGATTTAAACGTGTATTTTCCGCCCGCATTTAAAAAATAAATATAAGAATCAGGTTTTAAAAACTCAAACCGTGGCATCAGTTGCAGATTTAGCTTAAACATTTACTCCTGCAAAAAAAAAAATGTATCTGGTCCTAGACGATTTCAAAATAAGAGCTGGAGTAAGAAGAACTGCAGCTTTCTGGGAAGGCAGAGCACAGGAGGGACAGGCGGGTCATTCGTTTTGCTCTTTCACATTCAAGCTCACATTCATGACTTCAACACCACAGCCGTGTCCACTTACAGCAGTTTAAATACAGGAAAACGTAAAAAAAAAATAATTATCATAGCGATGTTGGCTCTCAGACGGACGATTTGGAGTCAAACATCCGTTTATCAGTCAGCTACAGGAGGAATAAAAAAGCTCAAAATATTACAGTAAACTTGCATAGCTGTGAAGTTTACAAAAGAACCAGGGTAGGTAGAGGTAAAAAGGGGCAGCTTTAAAAGTTTATGTACAGGAAGGAGGAATATGTGCACCGAGTGTCGAGTTGGCCGAAAACACAAAGTCGAGGTTTTGAGTCTCAGGAGAGCCGGGCCGGTTCTGGTTCGGCGGTCTGAGCTGGTTGGTCCCGTCAGCAAGCGGCTCGCTCGGCTCATCGGGGCGCTCTTAAAGTTAGCTCTGCATCTGGGAGTTCTTGATGTTCTTGATCTCCAGCTCGAGCTGTTTGACGCGCACGTCCCTCTGGTTGAGGAGCTCCTTCAGCCGTCGGATCTCCTCCTGCTGCTTCATGAACTTCATACGCAGCTGCAGGCGAACAGAACACAGGCGGATCCGTTAAGGCTGTCCGCAGCAGGGACACGGTCACAGCACTGGGCCAACTCTCAATCACCAAGGCATGGTTTTGTTGAGAGGTTCTGAGTAGACAGTAAGCTACCTGCAGAGGATAACTCCCATAATGGCCTCACTGCTAAAACGGAACTAAAAATAAGTAATATCTTCTTAAAATGAGTGTATCTGTCCTTGATTTGAGCAGGTAAATAGGATGATCTGCCAATGGAATAAGATTTATGCACTTAAAATAGGAACAACTCATCGCCATCATCTCATTTCAAGTGCAGGATGTCTAATTATCTTATTTTATGGGTTAAAATACTTGTTCCATTGGCAGATAATGTTATTTACCTGCTCGAATCCAGGACAAAAACACACATTTTAAGAACATTTTACTCATTTTTAGATCAGTTTTTGCAGAGCTCGGACCAATCTGAGCTACCGTAAAGTCAGATTTATGCCTCTTTTTTTTTTAAACAACTCCAATATAGATGGGACAGTTACAGGTATCAAGGTGTAGCACGGTGTCAAAAAGCTAAAAAATGTAATTCTTCCTCATATGAGCTTGTTTTCCTACAAATATAGAAAACAGCTTCAATTATAAATTAGATATATTTTTAGAAAATAAATTATCTTTGTTTTAAAATAAGCTCTGATTTCTTATTTTGAAAGCATCAAGACTGGTAAAAAATTTAAGAGAATAAAAAGGAAAAAAAAATGGTCATCTGTATCGGCATAAAAAAAACTGTAATCGGTGCAGATAAGCTTCAACTTTTTAGCAGACTTTTTTTTTCGTTAGATAGATAGATAGATAGATAGATAGATAGATAGATAGATAGATAGATAGATAGATAGATAGATAGATAGATAGATAGATAGATAGATAGATAGATAGATAGATAGATAGATAGATAGATAGATACTTTTTTTTTTTTTTTACAATTGTGATTAGAGAAGTGAACAGAAGGATAACTCTGTACTTGTTTCCTGTCAGTCTAATTACAAAGTTTATTGTTTCTTCATGAACACAGATAAATAACATAATAAAATTGTGGGTTGTGTTGGACAGCCACTGCTTATAGCCCCTTGTGGGTCAAAGAACCAACGAGATAAATAAAACCCACCTCGTTTTCTGTCATTGGAGGCGAACAAAGCGGCAGGTCCTCCCCGTTGCTCACAGGCGTCCGAGTCCGGTCGTCCTCGGCCCGATCGCCCGCCTCTTTAGTGGCTTCCAGCTGATCCTGAATGTAGGAGAGCTGCAGCAGACCCGGTCTGCTGTGAGACCTGCGAGTGTCCAGGGAGTTTGCCAGGCCCTTCATCTCTGACGCAGGCTCCATCAGCTCACTTCCAGGCTTCAGAGACATGAGAACCGGTCCTGAAAAGAGCAAAACAAGGAGGAACGCGAACCTTAGATTACTTCCTGAACAAAATGCGGCAAATTGTTCCTGTTTGAAACCTAGACAAATATCCAACAGTGAATATTTTAGACCAGAACGAGCACCCAGTATATGCCTGACCTTTGTTGACTCCAGCGAGCCACTCCCCGGCAGTCAGAGCTGGTCTGTTACTTGCCGTCATCGGGTAGATGTCTTCTTGGTACGACTCCGACTAGAACAAACAAGCGAGCAGCGCAAACTCAGATGCAGCAAAAAAAGAAATAAAGTAAAGCGTCCTGGTTTTTTGGTTTTTTTTCATTCTGAGGTGTGCGTAGATCTGCGCGCTCTCACCCTGCGGGGTACGATCATGGAAAGAGGCTCAATGAGACTCTTGATTGTCACCACTTTGTAGAACCTGAAGACCTCACAGGAGCTGACGTCCAGGCCCCTTTTTGGCATCACGCCTGCAGACCAACAACAGAGACACACAAAGAGCTTCACACAGCATTTCGATTCGCCGTAACGTTCAGTTTTATCAGAGCTGAGGGGTTAAAGAACATATACTGTTTCAGATTATCCCCCGGTTTATGTCAAAACACACCAAGAAGATACTGGTCTCTTATTAAACTGCATTTAATTGTGTTTCGCTGTTTTTTCCAGCCCACTCATTTCTACAGTGTTGCTTCACTGCTGGGATGACCAACTGATGGTCTCACATTTGATGCTGGCACACTGTGGCATACAGGTGAGCTCTTCTTCTGTGGCTCCAAAGCAAACCCAAATCGTCCCCCCTGCACAAAATTATTGACATGAGGTGTTGTTGCTGAAAATCTGGGTTTAGTTTCCTCCATCCCTGGTACTGTGTGTCAGTAAAACATCTCCACTACAAGCCAGGTGGTTCATTCAGCATATTTTGAAAAAAAATAAAAATAAATAAATAAAGGCGGTGCTGCAACATTTGTTTTAGAGAGAAGAGATGAATGAACAAAATGGAAAAAATGTGGAAAAAACTATGTTCCTCCCTGCTGCTTCTGTAACATTGGAGGAAAAGATGATGCTAATCAAACAATGTTTGCATCATCATCATCATCAGTGTGACCACCCCAACAAAAGCAGGAGCTTGTTGCTGCTGCAGGTGAGCAGCAATCCAACATCAGGGCGGAACGACATCAGCAATGGTCCCTTTTCCACAGCCAGTCCTTTCAACGTGCACACAGAGTTTTTACCCCCCCCATGTCCTTCGAACTCAGGTCACCAGCATCAAAGAGGCGGATGACCTCTGAAGCAAAAGCTTAAAATTATAGCTCGTCATTTTCTTTGCACTGCATTCACCAGGTTTTTCTTCTTCACATCGCAAATAGCAACAAATTCGTGGCACATCATCTATTAGCGGCTTTGCACTTTCTTATATGGGTCAGAATAAGGCAGATTTCTGAAGAGTGGAGGTCAGCAGAACTGCTTTAAGAACTGGAAGACTCCATTTGTCTGACCTCGTCTCTACAGGTTGGACGAGCTCGAGTCGGTCGGAGACGTGAACGGTCACCTCAGCCGTCTTTGCAGCGGTTTTCTGCTTTAATCAATAAAAATAAAAAAATAAAAAAACTAAGCTCAGAGTAAACGGGTTCGGATCAGGAAGCAGAAGACGACTCTGTTGGCCCAAGCAACTTCTTCTTCTCTTGAAACGTCTCAAAACAAATGAACCATCACCGGAAGGTTAGTATACACTGCAAAAAGGGAACTAAAAATAAGTAAATAAAAGTAAGTAAAATTTTCTTGAAATTAGAGTATTTTTCCTTGATTTGAGCAGCTAAATAAGACTATTTGCCAATGGAATAAGATTTTTGCACTTAAAATAATAACAATTCATCTCCACCACCTTATTTCAAGTGCAGAATAGCTAATAACCTTATTTTAGGGGTAAGAATACTCATTCCATTGGCAAATAGTCTCATTTAGCTGCTCAAATCAAGGAAGAATACACTGATTTCAAGAAAATTTTACTTACTTTTATTTCCCTTTTTGCAGTGTACCAAAGAGGCATTTGCATAGCAGCAAGCTCTGATAGTTTGTCCTTTAATGCCATTAGTAAGGGTTTACATCTTCAGACGCGGGCGTAGCCCTGCCTGTCTGCAGCGTCTGCAGCATCAGCGACGGCCTGCTTTGGTTATTCAAATACAGCAGCTTCATTTGCACAGCAGCTTTGCTTACAGGGGCCAAAAAGTCAACGTAGCCTGGAAGCTGTGGCGCTTCAGGGAACATTTCACAACGCCTGAGATGCTCGAATGCGTGTTGGCGTTCCTTACCCATTCCTTTCTGAGGCGACTGTGAGCGGTACTCGGTCAGGAAGTGGATGTAGGGCTTCTCTGAGCTGATCTCGTAGTACCTGATGTTTCCGTCCCCCTGAGAATAACAGCAAATTTACAGCTTTTGGGGAATCGACACCAGACGGTGTGTTTTTCTTTTCTGGGTTCATGAGCCCGGTTCACCTTCCCGGCGAGGTAGAGCATGTGCGTGTCAGGATCGTAGAACGGGAACAGAACCCCCGAGGAACCGTCCAGGTTCTCCTGCAACAAAGGCGCCGACAGGTCGTCCTGCGAAGGCACACAAAGTTGTTGTTTTTTTTTTTAAATTGCTGCTAAAAATGTAAAAGAACAAAAGTCACAGTTACAACAGAGAAGAAACCCAGATACGAAAACACAATCAGTTTAATCTGCTAAATTAAAAACCAAGTCTTTAATCTACGGTTGGCCTACGTTGACTGAAACTGACCACTAGAGGGCAGAGTTGTGTTTAATACAGCAGCTCCACATTGCAGGATTTTAAGAGCATAAAGATGGTTTTAAAAAAAACAATAACAAACCAGAAGTGGAAAGGAAGAAGAGTAAATTAGAAACAAAATCTGCATCTTCAGAGGGACAGCGCTAAATAAAGCTGGATGTCTGTAGAATGATTATTAGGAAGGTGAAAAAAAAAAGTACACATGCTGCCTATCATTGATTTATTTGACTAATATTTTGTTTTCTCTGAAGCCGCTCACCTGATCCCACAGAGCTATCTGTCGGTCGTTGTAGCGCGAGGTGCCGGATGTGAAGAGCATCTTCATGTTTCCTAAAATCAGCACCTTGCTGGCTTTGTGCGTTTTGCAGTTTGTTTCCTGCAAATAAAGAAGCATGAGGCTGAATCAACCACAGAGAAGATTAAGCTGCTTTAAAGGGTGTTTGGAAAAATAATATAAAGATACAGGAAAAACCTTTAAACCAGACATTATTTAGTTATAGTTAGTTATCCCAAATATAAAGCGTTTCTCTGAAAATGGTGAAATACTGGACAGACAGTGAGTGAAACAGCAGCTAAAGTCCAAAGAAAACCTTTGAAGCCTTCAGGAAGAACTACTGATAAAATCCAATTTAAAGCATCAGAGAAATGTCTGATTGACTCAAGACTAGTGAACTATAGTAGTCTGGGTATTTCATTTCATTTTCTTCTAATGGTTTTGTTTATAAATCTTGTTAATTAGTGTGACATCAGGTCTGACAGTACAACAATAATATCAGAACTGTGGTGAAAGACTTTAAAGGGGACATATCCACTTTTTTAGTCCTTAAATACATTTTGCTGTGCACTTGGAGTCTCTGTTAGAGCAGAAATGTTGAATGTAGTCTGTCCAGGTGTAACAGGTTTAATTTGTTATGATTCCACTTGTCATTATTTTTCATTCGGCTCACTATATTATGGGGAAACAGCGCCCTCTATTGGTGGTCGGCTACGATAAGAGCAGTGTGTACAGCTACCTCGTTGCCATTATATGCAAGACGGGCACGAGGTGAGTTCTTCGCTGTTAGCACAGTGGTAAAGTATGATGTATTATGAGCCATTGTCAATTGTATGATCCCTGGCGGGATGTATTTATGGCAAATGAGGTACTACATGCATTTTATTATCGTTATAACACTGTGCTACACTGTGTTTGGAAATAACAGCTAGTTGATGCTAATTGCTAATGCTGTTCCTCGTAGAGGTGCTGTGACTGCTGTGAAGAGCCTATATGTGACCAGTACATATCCTGTTCCACGCAGGTATTTGTTTTATTTTGCTGCCTTTCTTTTAAATATAAATGTATTATTGTGGCCATTATATGCAAGACGGGCACGAGAGGTGCTGTGACTGCTGTGAAGAGCCTATATGTGACCAGTACATATCCTGTTCCACGCAGATTAAACGCATCATCCCACATCTTCCGTCTCTTGGCCATCTTTAAAACACAACGCGGAGGTATTATACTAGGAAAACAAGACTACTTCTATCTGAACCGAGCTGAACAAACAGACGGCCAAGTTCAGTACGGTTACATTGGTGCCGTTACCCATTCTTCGGCTGCATCGGCGCGGGCGGGCTGCGTCTACTTCCCGGAGCTGTTCGCATCGGAGGTCCGTGGGCTGCGTCTACTTCCCGGAGCCGCTCGCATCGGAGATCCGTGGGCTGCGTCTATTTCCCGGAGCCGTTCGCATCGGAGGGCCGTGGGCTGCGCATCGGACCCGGACGGCGGAGCACAGAGCCCCGCAGGGACACTTCACCGCCTCGGCAGTGTGGCGGTAACCAATTTAGTGAGTGTGGAGCTATATATATATATATATATATATTTTATTTTTTTTTTTTTTCTTGCCTTTTGTGGGCTGTAAGGAGTGAAGGAGTCAGTCGCTGTATTTTGTTTCACTGAGTTTTTGAGGTTCATTTTTGCCCCTGTATTTTATTTGAGAGTGCTCTGTCTTTTATTTGTCTGTTTTTGGGGACTGCATATTGAGCCATGACAGGCATTAATGGTTTTGGTAGGGGGAGAGGGTTCACAGTTTTTACCCCGGTGCCTGCAGTTGGTAGAGGCAGAGGCACGTTTTTATTTTCCCCTGAAACGTCCACACCAAAGCCGGAGTATGGTGATTCGGGCCAAAACGTTAATAACACTTTTATTGCTCCACAAGCTGATGTTAACGGGAAGCTTTTGAGTGATATAGCCTCTAAGATTGGGCTTTCTATTGGTGAGAGTATTGCAACATGCATTGAGACACGTCTTGGTAATGCAGTGGGTTCTGGTGTAGTTGGGGCTGCAGCTAATGAGTCTACTATGCTGAATGTCATTGTTCGCCCTGATGTGAAGGAGCCGGTGAGTTTTAAAGGGGATCATGACTCATGTTCAGTTCAAGAGTGGGAGGTTTTGATGTTGTCGTACTTGAAAAAGAAGGGCATCCCGGTAGCTGAACAAGCTGAGGAAGTACTGTCTAAGCTTGTGGGGAGGGCACGTGAAGTGGTTAAAGTGGGCATACGCAGTAAGCCAGTTTTGACTCTGACTGACGGACCTGAGCCCATTTTTGAGATACTGAAACAGCATTTCAGTGACACAGTGTCATCTACCTTGCCCTTAGCAGACTTTTATGCTACTGTGCCCCACGCTGACGAACACCCCTTTGATTATTGGCTGAGACTTAACAAAGCTCTTGAAGTGACGGAGGACTGCTTAAGGAGACAGAATAAGACTTTTGACTATCTTTCACGTGACTTGGCTGCCATGTTTATCCAGAACTGTCCTGATCCTGAATTGTCGCTTATATTTAAGTGCAAACAATCAAGCGAATGGACAGTGGCTGATATTCACGAGAAGCTCGTTGAGCACTGCAGGACTCGCAAGCAGCTAGCTAAGCACAGATTGACCTGTGCTCTGCTTTCCCAGCATCAGGAAGTTGTTGACTCTGTGCGGAGTGTGGCGCCCGTCAGCGCAGTTCGACCCTCAGCTGCTGTTGTCTCATCACCTGATGGACAGTCGGCTGAGAGCTCACCGGACCGCCTGGACCGGGTCATCGCCCTGCTTGAACGTGTTCTGGAGCAGCAACCACGTCAGCACAAGCTTCCGTATAAGTCTAATGTGCACACACAGAGGAATCTGCCAATGAGGTCAAAACCCGTAGTGCCCTGTGCTGTGTGCAGTGATGAAGGACACACTACTCAGTACCACTGCAGGTCCAATCATCTGTGCTTTAACTGTTTTGCACCTGACCACACACGAGCGGAGTGTCCGGGGGCTGTCGCCACGAAGCTCAGGGGCGCTGAGCCGGTGCGGCCGCAGGAAAACTAGATGGCCTGCATGTGGTGGGGGCAAGTGTTGGGCCTAAATGGGATCCCCTTGGTGCGAGTGTCGAAGATGACAGGGAGTCTATGTATCAAAGTGTATGTGAAGAGAGGGAGATGGGACGCACTCCAGTACTCCAAAACATTCAGAGACTCAAACTACATGACCAACTGTTTTACGAAGATGTAACACTGGGCGGGAAGGTGACGGTCAGAGCTTTACTGGACAGCGGATCCATGGCGTGCACCCTGAGCTCAAGTGTAATGCCCCAGTTGTTACGGCAGGATGTTTTAAAGGGCTCCACCCTTGAGCCGACGAATACCGTGTTGATTGGGTGTGGGGGGTCCAGGACCTTACCTGCTGGCATGTGCGACCTGGAAATGGAGATTTACAGCTGCAGAGTGATTGTCCCAACGCTGGTTGTCGAGAACCAGAGTGATGAACTGATTGTTGGCAGTAACCTGTTGAAATATGTGATTAACAGGCTTAAGCTAAAGAGGGATCTTCAGGGGCAAAGCCCCACAGCGCTCAGTTGCGGTGATAATGCAGAGCAGAGGCTGTTAAGCTTGTTTGCAGGGGTGGAGGTTGACGATGAAGTTATCCCAGATGCGATTGGAACTGTCAAAATCAAAAGAGCTGTCACTCTGGAACCAATGACCGAGCATCTGGTTTGGGGCATATTGCAACGAGTGGACAATACGCTGGCTGGGAGCACAGTTGTTGTTGAGCCAACTGTAACTGGATCCAGACCAAGGACAGTCATAGTGGGGAGGTCTGTGTCGATTCTGAGAGGGGACGGGTGGCTACCGCTGAAGGTGATTAATCCGTCAGACAAGCCAGTCACGCTGAGACGTAATGCTAAGCTGGCTGATGTGGCTACTTGTGACTCAGTAGAGCTGTTTGCTGGTTCCCAGCTCGGCGTCCAACAACAAGTACAGGTGCCATCTGACGAAAGTTCGACACATAGCCTTGTCTCAGAGACCTCCACCCTGCCTAACCATCCTCAGCCTAGGACACAGTGTGCCGCTAATTCACTTCAGTCAAAACTAAGTGAATTGGGACTGTCAGATGTAGACAGAGTCATGTGAAGTTGCTCCAGAGTTTAAAGCAAGACTTGCTAGTCTTATTGACGAATATCAGTCAATTTTTTCAAGAGACAAGTTGGATTGTGGCAAAGCCACTGGTTGCCTACACCGTATCAGAGTTATGGACGAGAAACCATTCCGGATGCCATGTAGGCGTATTCCACCAACGCAGTACGAGAAACTGAGAGAGGCACTGGATGAGATGGAGGAGCGGGAAATCATTCGGAAGTCTTCTAGTGAGTTTGCATCTCCCTTGGTGATCGTTTGGAAGAAGTCGGGTGACCTGAGGATCTGTAACGATTTCCGCTGGCTCAATGCACGAACTATCAAAGATGCTCACCCACTCCCTCATCCAGCTGATGCCCTAGCAGCCCTGGGTGGCAATGCCTTTTTCTCAACCATGGACTTGACCTCGGGCTACTACAATGTTGAGGTACATGAGGCTGACCGAAAGTACACCGCCTTTTCATCGCCGTTTGGATTGTATGAATACAATCGGATGCCTCAAGGTCTTTGCAATAGTCCAGCTACGTTTATGAGGATGATGCTGAATATCTTCGGCGACCAGAACTTCATGAGCTTGCTGTGCTATCTGGATGATGTCCTGGTGTTCGCTCCAACGGAGAACCTAGCTCTTGAGCGTCTGCAGATGGTCTTCCAAAGGCTCCAGGCTCATAACCTCAAGCTCGCTCCAAAGAAGTGTCACTTTCTGAGGAGGTCAGTGAAGTTCCTCGGTCATGTCATCAGTGCCGATGGGATTCGGTCTGACCCCGACAAGGTGACTGCTATCACCTCCCTAACCGAGGCAGACCTTATGGAGGATGGCACAGATGTTCCTTCTCAGAGAAAGGTCCGCTCTTTCCTCGGCATGGTGGTTTACTACCAGCAGTTTATTGAGGGCTGTTCAGCAATTGCCAGACCGCTGTTTCAGCTAACCTCAGGCTCCAAGGGTCCACGTGGGGCGGGGAGAAAGCGTCGTCAGGTCCGCAAACAGCTCTGTGCCAACGACTGGACGGAGGAATGTAGGCTAGCTTTTGGTCATCTAAAGCAAGCCTTATTGGACCAGGTCGTGTTGGCTCACCCGAATTTCTCCGGACATTTTTTGTTGTCGGTAGATGCCTCTACCAACGGACTCGGCGCGGTCCTGTCTCAAGTGCCTGATGGTGGTTCTACAGCTAGACCGATTGCCTTCGCCAGTAAATCGCTCAGTCACGCCCAGTCCAAGTACCCAGCGCACAGGCTAGAGTTTTTTGCCTTAAAGTGGGCGGTGTGCGACAAGTTCCATCACTGGTTGAGAGGTCACCGGTTCACCGTCTGGACAGACAATAATCCGTTGACCTATATCCTGTCCAAGGCCCGGTTGGATGCGTGTGAGCAGAGGTGGATTGCTAAGTTGGCGCCATTCCAGTTTGATATCAAATACATCCCTGGCCCGAAGAATGTGGTGGCTGACGCTCTTAGCAGGGAGCCCTTTGTGCAGTCCAGTGCATCCCACCGCCTGACGAGAGTGCCCTATAACGACCTGCTTGCAGAGGCTGCTGCAGTTGGTGCTAATGGAGTGCAGGAGGCGTTTCGCTGGTCAGCCAACCCACCTGAAGTGTTATCTGAGTGCGGCCAACAGTTGACGCAATGTGTGGCAAATGTCAAGCCTGGCGGTTTGTCGTCACAGGAGGTTGCGGCTGTGCTACGTGAATGTGGGGACAGTGATCCGGTGGTGTGCCCCCATGCCCTCCTTCTGCCGCAGTTCCCGCAAACGGTGCTAATGACCCCGCAGATTAGCTCTGACCTGCTCACACATGATGTTTTGAAAGAAAAACAGAGGAGTGACACTGTCCTGAGCAGAGTGATATTCTTTGTGGAGAGGAGACGGAGACCCTCAAGGAGGGAACGTGTCAAAGAGTCTGCTGAAGTTATTAAGCTTTTAAGAAGCTGGGAGAAGCTTGCAATGAGAGATGGTGTTCTGTATCGGGTGACTAAAAGTCCTGTCACAAAGAGAAAGACCTACCTGTATATTGTTCCTCTCTCTCTGCGCTGCAAAGTTTTACAAGGTGTTCATGATGAGGCAGGACATCAAGGACAGCAACGGACGTTGTACTTGACAAGACAGAGGTTTCACTGGCTTGGCCTGGCTCGTGATGTTAAGGAATATGTGAAACGCTGCAGACGGTGTGTGGTCAGCAAGTCACCAGAGCCTGAAGCCAGAGCCCCCTTGGAAAATGTACGGACATCTGAGCCTCTTGAGCTTGTCAGTATTGATTTTTGGACTGCTGAGGATTCGTCCAACAGATCCCTAGATGTGCTCGTTGCTACTGACCATTTCACAAAGATGGCACACGCCTTCTTGTGCCCCAATCAGTCAGCCAAAGCTGTTGCACATCAGCTGTGGAACAACTACTTCTGCATCTATGGATTTCCCAAACGGCTACATTCAGATCAGGGAGCCAACTTTGAGAGCGCTCTTATTGCAGAGTTGCTGAGTGTTGCAGGTGTGCAGAAGTCGCACACGACGCCATATCACCCCATGGGCAATGGCTCGTGTGAGAGGATGAACCGGACCCTAGGCAACATGATTCGGGCGCTGCCTCCAAGAGCGAAACACCGTTGGCCTGAGGCCCTGAAATCCTTGACATTTGCCTACAACTGTACTATACATGAAACTACTGGCTATGCACCATTTCTGCTCATGTTCGGGAGAGTGCCACGCCTTCCGGTGGATGTCATTTTTGGATCAGTGCTCAGTGATCCAGAGGTTGTGGACTACGACAATTACATTGAGTCCCTACGCAAGAACATGAGGGAAGCTATGGCCGTAGCTCAGTCGATGGCAACTAAACAGCTCCGGCGTCACACAGATTTGTACAACCGGAAAGTACGTGGAGCACCTGTGGAGGTGGATGACCATGTGTTACTGGCCAACAAAGGGGAACGTGGCAAGAGGAAGCTTGCTGACCGCTGGGAAAACACTGTTTATGTGGTGGTCGGAAGGAATGAAGAAAGTCACACGTTTAGGATCCAGAACCCCACCACGGGCCAAGTGAAAGTGGTCCACCGCAACCTGATAATGCCAGTGAACTTCCTTCCCCTGTCCCAGTGTGACACAGTCGACCAGGATGAGGTTGTGATGTCTCCGACGTCGAGTTCACTGGATCTCAGTGCTGAGAGGTCAGCTGTCAGTGATGTTACTTCTGACTCGGCTGAGTTCAGGACAAGGGTGTGGGTGTCCGAACTACCTTCAGGGGGAGGCAGTGAGTCAAATGCTGTGGACACTGATCAGTTGGTGGATCGGGAGGGGGAAATTGCTGATATCCAGTCCGGAGAGAGTGTCTCGCCTCAGGCTCAGCCAGTCGTTGTACAGTCCAAACCCTCGGCTGAAGCTGCCTTGATGGACAGCAGTTTTAAAGACTCTAGTTGCTCTGTGGTTCCTACAACTTGCCCGGTGACTTTTACGGTACCTGACGCCGACATGCCTACTGACATGCCCTCTGACAGACAGACTGACTTGCCTGCTTCTGATTGTACTGCGACAACTGTAGTTGACGGTGTGACTGACCGTAGATCTAGAGCTGGACGGTTGTTGAGACCTGTAGTTAGACTA
This sequence comes from Fundulus heteroclitus, assembly GCF_011125445.2. Taxonomy (NCBI): domain Eukaryota; kingdom Metazoa; phylum Chordata; class Actinopteri; order Cyprinodontiformes; family Fundulidae; genus Fundulus; species Fundulus heteroclitus. Next base: position 39,253,475 of record NC_046365.1, on the reverse strand, counting down.
GTTGAGATAATGCACCAGAAACCTGCATTAGTCGTTTGAGTTGTTTTTATTTTTTTTTGGGAGGGGGCTGTGATGTTTTTAGTCCCTAATTTTGTTTTGTACAGGTTTTGCAACATTTTTGGAATGTTGTATTTTCTTTTAACTTGCTATTTGAGAGTTGTATTTTACAGTTACATGTTCATAGAATATGTAAATGGGCATATTTTTTTCTCCTATGTGTGTGGATAGGGTTTGGCCAGCCTTATCTCATACTAATCCTTAAGGGATGGTCTTTGTGACTGGGTAATTGTAACTGTAATTTTACTGAGATAACACCTCACCTGCGGTTTTGGAAACGGTAAGTGTGTACATGCTTCCTGTGCATTCAGATAGTGGTTTTGCACCATTTTTTATTTTCTTTTTTTTTTTTGTTTTCTTACCTGTGGTTTTGTTGTACTGGTCCTCTTTTGTTTTTGTTTTTTTGTAATGGGACAAGTGGAATTCAGTAGGGGGGAGTGTAACAGGTTTAATTTGTTATGATTCCACTTGTCATTATTTTTTTTTTTTTTTTTTTTTTTATTTATTTATTTTTTTTTTTTATATATTTTTTTTGCTTTTATTCCACTGGACCTTGAGGACAGATTAAGATGAAATAGATTTTTCTGTTGCTGCTGCCTTGCTCAAGAGCCACAGGGAGAACTTACAGGTAAAATGCAGAACTTTCTTACCTTAAAAGAATTAAAATGTTAATAAAACTTTTTGTTAAACAACGTGTGAGCGGATGAAGCTCAGAGGAAGAGAAAGAAAGACTTTGGTGACTTTTTTTTTTTGTTTTCTTACCTGTGGTTTTGTTGTACTGGTCCTCTTTTGTTTTTGTTTTTTTGTAATGGGACAAGTGGAATTCAGTAGGGGGGAGTGTAACAGGTTTAATTTGTTATGATTCCACTTGTCATTATTTTTTTTTTATTTTTTATTTTTTTTATTTTTTTTTTTTTAATATTTTTTTTGCTTTTATTCCACTGGACCTTGAGGACAGATTAAGATGAAATAGATTTTTCTGTTGCTGCTGCCTTGCTCAAGAGCCACAGGGAGAACTTACAGGTAAAATGCAGAACTTTCTTACCTTAAAAGAATTAAAATGTTAATAAAACTTTTTGTTAAACAACGTGTGAGCGGATGAAGCTCAGAGGAAGAGAAAGAAAGACTTTGGTGACTTTTTTTTTTTGTTTTCTTACCTGTGGTTTTGTTGTACTGGTCCTCTTTTGTTTTTGTTTTTTTGTAATGGGACAAGTGGAATTCAGTAGGGGGGAGTGTAACAGGTTTAATTTGTTATGATTCCACTTGTCATTATTTTTTTTTTTTTTTTTTTTTTTTTTTTTTTTTTTTTTATATTTTTTTTGCTTTTATTCCACTGGACCTTGAGGACAGATTAAGATGAAATAGATTTTTCTGTTGCTGCTGCCTTGCTCAAGAGCCACAGGGAGAACTTACAGGTAAAATGCAGAACTTTCTTACCTTAAAAGAATTAAAATGTTAATAAAACTTTTTGTTAAACAACGTGTGAGCGGATGAAGCTCAGAGGAAGAGAAAGAAAGACTTTGGTGACTTTTTTTTTTTGTTTTCTTACCTGTGGTTTTGTTGTACTGGTCCTCTTTTGTTTTTGTTTTTTTGTAATGGGACAAGTGGAATTCAGTAGGGGGGAGTGTAACAGGTTTAATTTGTTATGATTCCACTTGTCATTATTTTTTTTTATTTTTTATTTTATTTTTATTTTTTTTTTTTATATTTTTTTTGCTTTTATTCCACTGGACCTTGAGGACAGATTAAGATGAAATAGATTTTTCTGTTGCTGCTGCCTTGCTCAAGAGCCACAGGGAGAACTTACAGGTAAAATGCAGAACTTTCTTACCTTAAAAGAATTAAAATGTTAATAAAACTTTTTGTTAAACAACGTGTGAGCGGATGAAGCTCAGAGGAAGAGAAAGAAAGACTTTGGTGACTTTTTTTTTTGTTTTCTTACCTGTGGTTTTGTTGTACTGGTCCTCTTTTGTTTTTGTTTTTTTGTAATGGGACAAGTGGAATTCAGTAGGGGGGAGTGTAACAGGTTTAATTTGTTATGATTCCACTTGTCATTATTTTTCATTCGGCTCACTATATTATGGGGAAACAGCGCCCTCTATTGGTGGTCGGCTACGATAAGAGCAGTGTGTACAGCTACCTCGTTGCCATTATATGCAAGACGGGCACGAGGTGAGTTCTTCGCTGTTAGCACAGTGGTAAAGTATGATGTATTATGAGCCATTGTCAATTGTATGATCCCTGGCGGGATGTATTTATGGCAAATGAGGTACTACATGCATTTTATTATCGTTATAACACTGTGCTACACTGTGTTTGGAAATAACAGCTAGTTGATGCTAATTGCTAATGCTGTTCCTCGTAGAGGTGCTGTGACTGCTGTGAAGAGCCTATATGTGACCAGTACATATCCTGTTCCACGCAGATTAAACGCATCATCCCACATCTTCCGTCTCTTGGCCATCTTTAAAACACAACGCGGAGGTATTATACTAGGAAAACAAGACTACTTCTATCTGAACCGAGCTGAACAAACAGACGGCCAAGTTCAGTACGGTTACACAGGTGCTGTGTAAATATCTTTATATTCTGTTTGGGTCATATTTTTTGAGCAGTTCAGTTTTCTCTGTTCTTTATTGTGTTTTTTTTCTAATAAATATGCCACAGTATTTGCTAAACAAGTTCACTGACTGCCTGGCTAACCAATTTCTCGAATCCGCCATTTTTATTTTTAACTACGATTTGTTAGTGTGAGCTCAAAGATACAGAATTGAAAAGTGGGTAAGTTAAAATGTTGTTCGTTATGGCGCCTCTAAGCATACCAGAAAAATGGATGAACGGAGTGGAAAGCTCTGTGACCTGGAGGGGGGCGACGTGCCTCCTTTAGATTTAAAGAGACGGCGCCAAAACGAGATGCTCTCTGACGTTCGTTGGAACAGGAGTAAAAACAGGGGGGACATGGGGGTAAATTAACGAGGAATTCAGACCACACCCGAATGATTTCAATGTGAAAAGGAAGGCATTAAAAAGCAGGATATGTCCCCTTTAACTTGATTTTGTTCATCTCTGTTTCCTGGTAACACACCTTCCAGGTCAGATCTGGAAATAAAGGTCAGTTCTGGTCCAAAATACACACAGCAGGTTCCACATAACAGATAACAGAAAAAGAAAGGGTCCCCTTTTTTTTTTTTTTTAAATCGACACCAACTTTCTGAACATTGCTATCAAACACAGGAGATGAGAGCAAATGTCTGTGCTGGTGAGCCATAGGTCTGTGGAGCTGAGCTGAGATCTGGCCAAGACCAAAAGGTGTCAGCTTTGGCCAAGTGGTGCTGAAACACGGCCTGGGTGGAAGGAGGAAGAAACGGGTGGGGGTGGGGCCTCCTAACGCCTCTCTGTGAGGACAGCATACAGTAAAAAAAACTAAATTTTAACTATAACTAAGTATAAATGCTGTCAGTGATGGGAGAAAACAAGCGATAATTCATGTCCTCACGTCTCTGTGTGGAAATGTGGGATATCTGAGCAACTTAGATACAAAAGTTAACTCTCACAAACAGCTACAGGGGCTTGGATCCAGGTACTAACAGACACACCATCATACAGATAAACCCCTATTATTATCTTCAGCTGTCACTTTATACATGTTGTATTAATTAATACTGTATATTATTCAGTGATGGTATTGATACCTTGGTTGTTTTTATCTATAACACTTTATCGGCTGGTTCTGCTGTTCTTTTTATATCTCTCTTTGCAGGTGTAGAAGCAGACTCAGCGGATGTTATATCGCTCTCTCACCTTTTCTCCTTTTTAGCATTTTCTCTGATCTGTTTCTCTCCTTTTTTTCCCTCTTCTACCTTCTTGTTTCAGCGTCCGTTGAACATGAAATAGCCCCAGCATAAAATCTAATAAAGCTTCTTGCATATATAAATCAAGCGGAGCACTGTGGTGAAAGCAGTAAAACTCCACTTGTGAAAGTAAAATCTGTTGGACTCTTTTTGGCATTAAGACAACAATTCTTTTTGCCACACTGCCTGACAGGACACACAAAAAAAAGAAATAAAATAGAAAAAGGTACAAAGTGATTCTGAAGATGAGCAGCTGAGGCGGACAGACATTTGGTTGATTCTGGGCTGAAATTATGTGATGTTCCTGAAACAATCTACAGTTCCTCAAGTCGAAAAACATAAAATAATTAGCTTTTTTTTAATTATAGAAGCAAATAGAGATAGATTACCCGTGATATTTGCACGGATCGCTAACAATCCATTAAAGCGGCAGCAGCACATGGGCATCTTGGCTCGGAGGTGTTTACCCTGCATCACAGTCTGAAACTATTAAAGTCTCCACTGTGCCAGCAGGTGTCGCTCTAAGCAAGTCCCAATCACGCAGGGAAGGACTCTTAGACAGCATGTAAAAAAATCTGATCAGATGGGATAATCTCACATGGATTAACGTGAAGTTCCCGGTTCATGGTGAAGGATTAGGGATGATGGTATGATGATGATGTGCTTAGAGGCAAACTGTGAGCAGCTATGTGTCCTTTACATGCTCCATGTGGCCTTAAGAAAATAAATGCTGAGTGAATTTCAAGGATGGTCATTCATAAACTGTGAGAGAATTTTATTCAAATGTAACATCCGTCATTTCCAAAAAATGTTGAACCTGATCCAAAAAAAAAAAAAAAAAAACCGGGTTCTGGAGACTTTTAGTAGGTCCTGAGAGATTACAGGTCTGCAGCTGAAGATGAGCCCGACGGATGTGTTTTAGATTTAATGATGTGAATCCATAAACATGTGGATGCATAGAGGAAGGAGGCTTAATCAAACTTCTGGAGTTTTTAATGTTATGTTATGTGTTGGGTAAAACAAGTTCCTAATAACTCTGAGTTATAAAAACTTAGCAGATTTTAAATTATTTGCTTTACTTTATCCAAAGCAGTTAATTTTAGTAATGATGAACCTTTTTTAAATTTTTTTATTATAAAAAATAAAATAAAAAAATAAAACATGAAGAAAAAAGTAATGATAAACCTTGGCGATTGGCTTTTAAAACCTCGTTTTCCTTAAAGGTTATCCTCACGCACGTGTTTCCTGTTAGAAAATCCGTCACTACGTCACATTGTGGGCTCTCTCTGATTGGTTGATGCCCTCGATGCTCCTAAAGCGTTTGATGAGAACGCAGCATAAGAGCAGTACCCAAAATCTCTGCCCAAACAGCAAACAGGATTTGATGGAATTTGACGTTTACAAAGTGCCTTGAGGTGCCGTGTTGTGACCTGCTGTGTAAATAAAGTACCTGCAGCACATTCCCTGAGCGCGCGTCCATCAGCCGGACCTTCCTGTCCCTGCAGGAGGTGGCCAGCAGGCTCCCGTCTGTGTTGAAAGACATGGACAGGACTACGTCTGTGTGGTGCTTGATGGTCCGGACGGGGTTCTTTATCACTTGTTCTGGAGAGTCCAGGTTCCAGATCATCACCTGGAGAGAGAGGCGCACAGACATTTATCAGAAAATCAGCTGAAAACAGTCCAGGTTACATTTATTACTGTTAAACTGAAAAATACATAAAGTTCAAGCTTATTTTTAAAGCACACTTAAGAAAAACAACAGCAACTTCCACGATGACCAAAGTGCATGCAGCAGAAAAACACCACCAAAGTGTGTGTTTGTATTATATATATATATATATATATATATATATATATATATATATATATATATACACACACACACTCACACAGGACTGTCTCAGAAAATTAGAATATTGTGATAAAGTTCTTTATTTTCTGTAATGCAATTAAAAAACATGAAATGTCATACATTCTGGATTCATTACAAATCAACTGAAATATTGCAAGCCTTTTATTGTTTTAATATCGCTGATTATGGTGTACAGCTGAAGAAAACTCAAAAATCCTATCTCAAAATATTAGAATATTTCCTCAGACCAAGCAAAAAAAAAATTATAACAGCAATACAAAATCAAACATTTAAAAATGTCCATTAATGCACTCAGTACTTGGTTGGGAATCGTTTTGCACAGATTACTGCATCAATGCGGCATGGCATGGAGGCAATCAGCCTGTGGCATTGCTGAGGTGTTATGGATGCCCAGGATGCTTCAATAGCGGCCTTTAGCTCATTTGCATTGTTGGCTCTGGTGTCTTTCAGCTTCTTCTTCACAATACCCCACAAATTCTCTATGGGGTTCAGGTCAGGGGAATTGGCAGGCCAATCAAGGACAGTAATGCCATGGTCAGTACACCAGTTACTGTGAGAATCTGATGTCGTCTCTTAACCACTACCATACTTGTGATTTAGTTTACTGAACCAAGCTGAGTGTTTTTCAAGGCTCAGGAAACCCTGCTGTGTTTCGAGTTAATTAGACGATTCAAGCGATTAGTTGAATAGCCTACTAGTATACTTTTTCACAATATTCTAATATTTTGAGATAGGATATTTGGGTTTCTTAAGCTGTAAACCATAATCAGCGATATTAAAACAATAAAAGGCTTGAGATATTTCAGTTGATTTGTAATGAATCCAGAATGTATGACATTTCATGTTTTTTAATTGCATTACAGAAAATAAAGAACTTTATCACAATATTCTAACCTCCTCCTCTAGAAACACACTAATGGCAACAAGACAGAAATATATATAATTGATACTGATGCTAACGCTGAAATATTCCACATCGCTAATAAAAACAAATAAACAGAGAATATTTAGATGATATGATTGCCTGACTTAGGAGTAGCAGACCGTTTAGGAGCTACGACCCCATCAGCGCTGTGGACCAGCCTGGACTTTGGTACAGCTAAAACCTAGAAACAGTGATTATTTCACCTTTTCAGGGCATAAAAGGCTGCAGGTGGTCAGACAGATAACCGGTCAGAGCTTTACAACGAAACTTAACTAAAGCTGCATTGCCACCTTATTTTACTTTTTTACATATTTATTTTCAGCAGCTCACTCTGGTTGCATACAAAGTTTTTAAGAAAGATTATAAAGTCCTGCTGGCGTATTAGTTGTTATTTTGTTTTGGCTCAGTTTGTCAGTAAATAAAGCCTTTTGTGTTTATTTTTAATAACAGAGGAAGTACGTACTGCACATGTGCAGCAGGGGATAAAACAAGGACATGGCTAACAGCTGTTAGCATCACCCAGCAAAACAATGAAGAATGGTTGCAAAATAAAATCTGATTCCAAGAGGGAAAAGCCTGGAATATCTCTGGGAATACATTTTGAACGTTGGTGTTCACTGAAGCGGACTCTAAACCTGCTGAGGCTCAGATGTGACTCAGAGTTGACTGACTTGAGTAAATGTTCTGATATGAGGCTCTTAAAGTTGCTGTAGATCGGTTTATTTAATTAATAACGGCTTCATCACGCTGAGCTCCTGCTTTATTGCGAGGCATTGCAAAGGGTCAGGCTCGGTCCGGCATTAATTAATTTGGATTTATTAATAGAGCAAACCGGCATTCTGATAGTTCTGCAATACTGTCACTAGATGGCGCCACGTCTGTTTATATTTGAATTTTGTTTAAAAAAGGACAATCAAGACACTATAAAGATGGAGGCTTGGAGTATATAACCTTATTTTAACACGATCAAACGTTATTTGAGCAAATAAAGTGGCTATATACCTTTATAATATATTCTGAATTTCACACAGAGCCAGTAAAAAGAAGTTTCAGGTAAATATTGTCCCGCTTTTTATTTTGCGTCAGAAGAAGAGATGCAGAGATGCAGATGAGCAAGGCAGTCCTGACTAACGCCGGCATCTAAAGAGCTGCAATCAAACTAACGTAGCTGGCAGGCTTGTTGCAGAGGAAACATCCTGGATCACGGTTAATTATATTTGAACTCCACCTCGTTATCTGGATTGGAAGCTGCAACAATTTGCTTCGTCCAAAGAATTTCAGAAATCCAGATAAAAGTATGTGTAGCAGTTCAGACCTGCTCAGAGCTGAGCGCAGAGGCGAGGCGTAGCGACACGGGGAGCAGTGCTTGATTGTTGCACTAACAGGCCCAACAGCGCATACTTCTCACGCTCACATCTGTGATCTCAGTCCTTTTAAGGGATTTTTTAAAAGTATAAATGCACAATTTAAAGTTTATTTTATGGTGGCGTTGCAAACCTGGAAAAATCAGACTGGGAGGAGGATGGAGGGACAAGTGGATAGAGAAACTAATTAATTAATTAGCCAAAGGACAGATGGATGGTCCGTTTCTTTTCCTTTTTTCATCCTGGAAAAGAATAAAACTCCAGACTTTTCCAGGCAGGAGAACACGTGTGGCCATAAAGTCGGCGACGCAGCAATCACCAAACCAAGTCTCGTTCCTGAAACCCGTTTGGCAGCGTTGTAATATAGATCTGCTGCTGATAAATTTCCCAATCAGCCTTTTGTTTCCCTTATCTAGCCGGGTGGCGTGGGCTCGGGCGGTTCCTGTCACCTGGTAGTCGTAGGCGGCGCTGAACAGGATGTTGTTCGCCGTCGGATGCCACTCGACGAGGCCCACCCGGCGGCTGTGACCCTGCAGCTCTTTCCACGGCACCGTCAGGTTCTTCAGCACGCCGTGAGGGGGGATTTCCCACACTTTCACCTGCACGCACATAACAACACACTCGCACAATAAATAACCCGTAGAGCCCTGAGCAGAGAGCAAAAGCCTCGGCCCGAGGCGCAGTTTACGGCTGCCTCTTCCTCCGTCTGCAGGGCTTTGTTCTGAGCCGCCCTGCCGAGCAGAAGGCTTAACAAGCGCGGCAATAAAAACCATCTCCCCACAGCAAGGTGTTCATAATTCAGGAATGAAACAACATATCCCTGCAGCCACTGGGAGAGAGTCCACGCACCGTGGTGTCCTCGGAGCAGGAGGCGATGCAGTAGTCATTGAAGGGGTTCCATTTGACGTCCAGGACGTTTCCTCTGTGGCCCGACACGCGAGGGTGGTGAGGGTCCACTTTACCTGTCTGGCCAAAAACAAAACAAAAAAAAAACTAATAGCAACGATTACAAAACAAAGACGCCCAGTCAGGAAGTCTGGAAGTGATCCTGATTTTACTCCCTTGTGAGGAAAATCAATCCCCCCCCATGGATAAGCAGCAATCAGGACGATAGTGGAGTCTGAGTGTTTGCGTCCAAAGGTAAGAAAAGCTCATAAAGCACCGCAGCGTCGGCACATAACAGGACAGGTTTGCATGTGTGCCGGCGTAATGTAAACTAATCTGATCAGCCATTTCCTGCTCTAGGAGTTTCGAACCAGCTTGCTTCTTTTAACGTGGTTTTGATTCTTCTGCAGGCCTTTAAATGCACTGTTACATTTAAGGTTAGGGTGGGTTTAGGAGATAGGATGCAAGAGAAGATGATCTATGATCTGGAAAAGGCCTGAGAGTGGTGAGGGCCTAAAAACATGGCATATACCTCTCAATATCGGCAAATCTTTCCTTCTTCAGCTTTGATCAAGTCAAATACACCAAAAAAAATTTTTATTCCTGTCCATTAAATGCACAAAAACTGGAAATTCCCATTTTTTCTTCATGAAAGAAACAACATGTGCCACGAGAATCTTGTAATTCCTCCATTTCTGACTTGATGCCGCTGGCTGGGTCTCCTTTGACAGAAAACCACTGGCTATGTTAACCTCTACTGGACTGCGTTACTCCATAGGATCAAAATGGAATATATATCTTAGCTTTCCTTGTGACTGCATTGAACTAACTACGTGTTTCTCTATTTAAATTGGATGGGTTTGTTTTTTAAAGATCTTTGTTGTGAAGTGGTGCTACAGAGATCTACTTAACTGAACTGAATCTCTCAGATTCAAAGCTGCCACCTCTATCAACTCAACTCAAATGTATTCATCTAGCACTTTAAAATACAACTCAGTTGCTCAAAGAGCTTGACACACTCTTAAAAAGTAGCAATTTAAAACAAAACAATAAAAAGCAGATGCAGTAAAACGTAAAATAAAATGCAGATAGACAGAAACAGACAATAAAAACCTCAAAAGCCAACATCTAAAACTGATGATGGCAAAAGCAGGTCATAAATAATAATAAAAAAACTGATCTGCAGATCTGAGCGAGCGAGAGGGAGCGTCCAGATGAAGCAGGTCTGACAGATACTGGAGAGTAAAGCCGTGAAGACATAAAAAGATTATAAAAAATCCATCTGAAAGTGAACCGGTAGCCAATAAATTGCTGCTAAAAGTGGAGAAATATGTTCATGTTTGCTGGTACCAGTTTAAAGACGAGCGGCAGCATTTTGGACCAGCTGTAGTCGAGCCACTAAAGTTATTTAAGCACAGAGTAAAGTGTATTGCTATAATCTAGAAGAGTTGTAATAAAAAAAGCATAGATTAAAATGTCAAATTGATGCCATGACAGGAATGGTTTTACTTTGGTCAGCTGCCTCAGTTGAAAAAGCCGGACCGGTCCAAAGATCAAGGAGACCGCTTGTTGCAATAAGACAAGATTTACACAGATTTGGATGTGTTGGCGACATCAGAAAGAAAATCCACTGACATCCGTAACGCCAGTAAGAGCCTGATCTAGTCTGGAAAGTTTGAGGCATTGCAGTAATCAGAGCCAATCTGCAGCCTTTCTGCAGTTTCATCTGAAGCACAACGGCACATTCATGAAACTTTACACAAAAAGAATCAGATAATAGACGGCAATCTTCCATTACGTTACCAAACTCAACCAGTTCTTTCACAACGGGCGACCCATCATGGACCACGCATAAATGCGTCAGTTTGTGGATGTTTTTGCGTAATGCACCTCCAGAGAGACAGACAAGTTCACGCAGAGTTGTGTTTTGTTTGGGTAGAAGATAAATGCAGGCGAAAGAAAAAGCTTCTTTCTAACTCCCCTCGGCCAGATGTTTTTTATTTTTTTTTTATTTTTTACTTTTGTTCTTGTAAACTCCAGTCAGCGTTGCTCAGATTAACATCCCTGAAGGGCATTTATCCGACTTCACAAGACTTGACAGATCCAGACACATAACAGAGTCGCTGCTGCCTTCATTCACACGAGGAGGCAAAAATTCTTTAGGGGAGAAAATTGAAATAAAAAAAAAACAAAACATGGATAAGCGTGGCTGAAAAGTCAGTGAACCAGATGCACAGAGAGAATAAACGGTGTCAGACCGATGAGAGCGTGGCGCTCTGTGCCGGCTCAGACACGACACGGCGGCCAAGTCTGCTGGACGTTAACGTGAAGCCGCAAAAAATGATGACAAAACTTTACAAATTCTCTCAAACATCTCCTTTTATTACACACGAAAAAGTCTGAAATGTTTTCTGCCTGAGCAGCACTAGTAATTATGTAGGAACAGGACGCCTGTGGGCTGGATAACCGTGCAGGTAGAGCCGGTAGTTTGTGCTTCTCACAAACATGAAATAAGGCAGAAGGACCTTCAGCGGTCGCATGCATGTGGGTTAAATGTTTGTTCCTCTCTGCAGGCTGATGGTAAGTGTCCTCGCACAGAGCGGCGGAGAGAGAAGTGCTAAAGTTTCACCTCCTCGAGATGGAAGGGAGGGAGGGAGGGAGGGTACGGGGGTCAAAAGATGAGATTTTTCATTCCTGAGCTCATATGCAATCCTCAACCATGGCAGGAGGCTGATAAAGACTCAAAGAAAGAAAGAAAGAAAGAAAGAAAGAAGCTTCATAAATCCCTCTAATCTCGAGATAAACAACCAGATAACAGAAAAATTCCCAAGACACCTGAGGTTTCTTTTAAAGATTACACCAGTGAATAAGATATTTTTGGAATAATAAATGATCGATCTGACCGGGGAGAAAGGGTAAAAGATGTTTCCTCATACTTAGATTTATAACCCGAGAGCAGATCCACCTCCTCTGGGAACAAAGGAGGGCTCAGTGAAGACGTTGATCAATCAGCTAATAAAAATATCTCTCTGATGATTAAAAATTCACATTTTTATTAACTCCACCGCCCTCCAGCTAGACCAGCTATTTGAGGAAAAAGAAATAAGAGAATTTCTAATAACTGGAGGGGAAAAAAAACTAAGAAATGAAGAAGCTGTTAAAGTTTTTCCACATTTTTCTAAATTATGGCATAAAAAATGTCTGAGGGGGGGGGGTACTTATTTCTCTTTTGTCTGCTAAAGTGTGAGATAATTTCTTTAACAAATTTCTTTAACGGCCGCCGCCTCGCCAGTTTTATTATTATTATTATGTTGGCGAGACGCTACCGCCACCGCCTCGTCAAGCCGCCGCCGCCGCGGTAGCGTCTCGCCAACATAAAAAAAAAAAAAATAATAATAATAATAATAAAACTCGATATGCTTGTATGTTTATTTGACGTTAACATGCGGTTCTTTGTTGTTGCTTTCAACGCGGAAATAGTGAATAGAAATCACTCGTGATACAGAGCCAATAGTCGGGTATTTCAAACACCAAAGCGAGACTCAGTGAGGTGCGGGACAAAGTGGCTCTTGGAAAGATGAGGAAAAACAGGTAAAGATTTCCCTAAGAGACCCCATGGCGAGGGCGGCAGCGAAAAACCCTTGTTTGACCTGAAATGACTCATTTAATCATCCAAAACGGTATGGAAAATAATTAACTGAAAAATGTTGCATACTATGCCTTTAATTGTTAGGTTTCTTTGTATTATTCGTTTTAAAGGTGCCATGAGTCATGACATCACTTTATAAACCATTTCAAGCAGTTGACTTTGCTGCATATGAAAATTCTTTAAAGAATTTAATTTAAAAAAAAAATACCATGTTGTTGTTTTGCCAAATGTCCCTCCTCAGTAAAAGAGTCAGGTGCAGTAATGATATGCAGCTCTACCTGGTTGATTTCACTCTGATTGGCTACAACCATGTTTGGAAAACTGGTCAAACACTGATTGGAGAATATTAATTATGTAGAAAGACAACATTCGTATAAAATTAAACTGTTTTCTGATCGTTTTTGAGCAAAGCAACAAAGCTCACTACCCCTGAGCAGCTCCTTTGGTACTCACTTTTGAGATTCACACAGCCTCATCAGTGCACAACAGATCATATTATACCCCCAAAACCTCAGAAAAAAAGGAAATTTGTGTTCATTGCCCCTTTAAAGGTTCTAATATCCTCACCAGGGGCTGGGCCTACAGACAGGCCGACGGTTTCTTTTATATCAAATCCTTATGTCTCATCCCTGACCAAATAAATTTGAATTAATATTTAACAATCAAACAGTTCTGTTAAATGTTTAGGTGACATAAGTGACCCTAAATATCTGCTTTATTTCCCTTGTAATTTTTATTTTATTTTATTTTTTAAACACTGTACATATGACACACTGTATATACCTTATACCTTTTGAACCTCTCCTCCTTTTGGCACCTTTCTTTGTGTCTATTAAGCCGATGTGTGACAAGTACATTTCTCCACTGTGAGATCAATAAAGCCCTATCTTATCTTATCTTAATGACTTCTACAGATGCCAATCTCACAAATACTTCTAATGCTTTCATCCCTGACTTTTATCGCAGTATCTGTAATTATTAAACTCATAGTGACTCCGTTTTAGTTTATTCAGCTGCAATCAGAACCACTCATAAATTATCGACATGAGCGTTGTGCAGACGGGCGTTTGCAAATTATCCCCTGCATGTCTTTCCCAGTATGTCGGTGCATGCGCCTCCTTAAAAATCTGCAAAGCTGCCTGAGATGCACACACTCACATGATGGACCGACAGCACCAGGAAGGCGCCTCCCCCAGCACACTCGGTGATGACGGCGACGAAACGAGGGTTGACGGCACAGAAGTGGTTGTCCTGGACGCTGCGTGTGATCGGCACGCCATCGTAGCAGTTCTCCTTAGTGGCAGCTTTCCCGAAGACGTGGCGAAACTTGGAGCTGCGGTACTGAGGACGCCATGTCATCTGAGAGGAGGAGGAGGAGGAGGAGGGGAAAGGAAGAGGAAGGTCACTATGCAGTTACTGAGCTGCGTCTGCTTATACTTTACAAAAAAAGGAAACCGCATGTGCACAAAGACATGCACAACAGAGTAAAAACATGTTATTCGTTAAATTAAGAGGAAATGTTTGAGGTTTGTGAGAAAGTTTGTGTGATTTGCATTCATTTTTATAGAAAACTATCTGAATAAAATAAAGGATCAATTTAATCTCCGTGATTATGCCACTCAAGTTTGCTTTGTTAAAACAGGGCAAAAAACAGAAGTCCTAAAGTTATTGCAATATTGAACAATTGTGGTGTTGCTGCTTAAATTTAAAAAGCATATTTATGCTTAAAACTATTAAAAAAGCTGGCATAATATAATAATTTTCAGGAAAATGTTGAATACAATGATAAAACCATACTGTAATTTAAGGTGTCCCACAGGGCTGTATTTTAGTGACTCTTTAAATATTTTTTTGTTGTTTTAACAATTTTATATGCGAGTTTATATCGTCCTCTTTTTCTTCTTTGAAAATTATGAAAATCAGATTAAACCTTCACTGAGATATTCTGGCAGCAGCTGATGAATTACTTAATGCTTGAAATGGAAAAATGCCATCCGTTTAGGAATACTGAAAACACTCAACATAATAAAGACTGCTCACGTCTTTCTGAGACACAGTGAAATATTCAGTGAAACTAATAAAAGGAAAGGTTCCCTCTATACGTGATTTAATTTAACCAGAGTTCAGCAACAATTTATGTTTTCCAAGAATCCACAACAGCAAAGACAAACAACCACAAAGGGGAGAAAAGGAAGCGCATCCTTTTATGTATCTGGACTAAATGAAAACTACTGTTGCAAGGTTGCACAATTACTTAAAGCCAACCTCAGGTGCAGGATGGATTTAGTTAGAGAACCAATTCTAAACATTTAATTAAACAAAGATGGAGACAAAACCTGAAATCGTTCTGTGAAAAAGTATGTGCAGCCATGACGCTTTGATTCAAATAAAATAGTGACAAGGTTTTTAATTAAGTCCACCCAGATCTCCTGGTTCTGGTCTACTCTGCAGACCCAGAACCAGAACCAAACATGGAGAAGCAGCATTTAGTTCCTTTGCTCTATAAATCTGGAACAAACTTCCAGAAAACTGCAAATCAGCCAAAATAAAAACTGAGTTCCTTTAAATCAAGACTGAAAACCTCCTGTTTAGAGCTGATTTCAGCCATAATCACAGGAACACTGACCAATTTATCTGACGTTTTCACCTGATACAATTTAATGTTACTGGTCTCACAACCAGTGACCGTTTCAATGTGTTTGATGTTTTTATGATGTAAAGCACTTTAAATCGCCTTCTTGCTGAAATGTGCTACAAATAAACTTGACTTAATCATCGGTGTGACCAGCTCCATAATCACCGCAGTATTCAGCAGAGATTATTTGTGACCAGCGTCCTCCTGTCACATGTCGGAGAACGTACTTACACTGCAACAAGGAAACTAAAAGTAAGTGATATCTTCTTGAAGTTAGTGTATATGTTCCTGATTTGAGCAGTTAAATAAGATGATCTGCCAATGGAATAAGATTTTCGCACTTCAAAAAAGAACAATCCATCTCCATCGTCTTACCTCAAGTGCAGTATATCCCATTATCTCATTTTAGGAGTCAAAACAGACATTCCATTGGCAAATAATATTATTTACCTGCTCAAATCAAGGACAAATACACTAATTTCAAGACAATTTAACTTACTTTTAGTTCCCTTTTTGCAGCGTAACCCCAAGTTGTCTAATGCTACCCCAAAGCGCTTTACATTTGCTCCTTTGGCTACCGTTGCGTTGCACCACATTTATTTTTACATTTTCTTTTTCTATTAAGGCTTTATTTTTGTTTAATGATTCATTAGCTCTTGGAGCTCATTATGTTGTTTTTTTAAGCAACTGAGGTAAGATTTAAAAGATTTTCAAAGTTTTACAGATCAGATTTTTTATTAAGTCCTGATACACAAAACCTTAGAACTAAAACAGGGTGTACTTTGTTATTATTGTGACCATATATATTTAAAATTAAAATACCTCACCACCGTCCAACACTACATGTTAAAAATCCAAACTTAATCTGAACACAAATGGAAAAACATCACGTAAAAATCTTTGGGTATATTATTATTATTGTAGTAACGGTTTGTAATGTTTTGGGTAATCTTTGTTCTAACTTCAGATCTTTTGTGTTCAAACAAACCAAATAACGCAACACTTGAAACAACGGGACAGAAAAACTATGCAACACTTCCTAAATCCCGAGTCTCTTTTTAGCCCATTTCCTGCAGCCAGTCGATGCAGATGTCATTATTGTGGAAGATAAGAGGCTCTGGTCCACCGGGACAAGTCCCGGCCAGCCGGCACGTCTGCTCTCCTCCTCCGCCTGGCTCTCTGCCGGCCTGCTGCAAGCTCATTACTTATGAATAAAGGGTGGAGGCCGACGGATGAGATGTTGCCGCTGAAAAACGCAACCAAAACAACAACCTGCAGGGAGCTGCGGGTGCAGCACACGGCTGGAGGTCTGATGTCACTACAGGTCTGGGTTTTCCGACAAAGCCAAAATAAAACAATGAGCTAATTGTAATGACTTGTGCAGGTGGCGCTCAGATGATGGCTAAATAAATACACGGCTAACGTGATGCTGGTGAATAACCTGAGGAACGAGTCCAGTTTAGGAAACGTGACACAACTGTGACTTCATGCTTCGGTTTATGCTCCCCCCCCTCCTCATCCTCATCCTCTGCCCCCAGGCTGGAGCAAAACGCTGACATGCAGCTATGCTCTACGTGTCTTTATAACCATGCTGTCGGCTAAACCTGCAGCATTCTCACAGCCAACCGCTCGGCTTTCCTGCAAACTCAACCCGACATGCATCACTAACCTAAATACAAATAAAAGCCTTAGTATTTATACGAATAACAGCTTGTCTCAGGAACAGAAAACTATGACACAGAGATGGAACTGGCTTGGCTCTATGAAAAGCACATTTAAACTAACATTATTATTGCATTTAGTTTAATCCAAAAGTGTAAAGTAATCCCTTATTGCTTGCCAAGACTCGATGCAATCTGCTGGGTTTCCTTAGATAGGAACATTTTTGACCAACATGTCTGGATGATTTGATTGAATTTGACTTTGTAAAGAGCCTTGAGATGACATGTGTTGTGAATTAGTGCTACATAGATAAAATTGAGTTGCTTCTTTATGGGGATTTTTAAGCAAAACCACCTGTCAAGAAAATTACACCGCAAAATGGAATCTAAACGCAAGTAAAACTTTCTTGAAATGTGTATTTGTTCTTGATTTGAGCAGGTAAGTAAGATAATCTGCCAATGGAATAAGATTTTTTGCACTTAAAATAGGAACAATTCATCTCCATCATCATATTTCAAGTGCAGTGTATGAAATTATCTTATTTTAGGAGTCAAAACACTTCCATTGGTAGATAATCTTATGTACCTGCTCAAATCAAGGAAAAATACACTCATTTCAAGAAAATTGTACTTACTTTCAGCTCTTTTTTTTTGCAGTGTACAAGAAGGTTTACAGACTTTCACCAAGAAAAGCACCAACATGGAGGTTCTGGTTCTGTACCCGATTATTTTCAGAATCAACATTCAGCTGCTTAACTCAGACCATTTATGTCAGGCATAAAATGTTGCTAAACTCCAGGGATTAGCCACAGCTGTGTCGACACAGAATAAACAATTTGTAATAGAATAAAAGTTGTAAAGGATGATGCATCCATCAGGGGCAGTTCAACGTCTTTGATTGCTTGATTCTAAAAGAAATTACTTTCAGATAAAGTTCGTCTGCTCGAGAGATTTTGTTGGTAGTGGCAATTACGCTATTGGCCTTCATCTGTCCGTCCTTTACATGCACACAGTTTCCATAATCAGGAGCAGGGACTGAACTAAGGAGAGGAAAAGCAGTCAAATACTGAAAAACTTTGTGTTTTCAGTCAGTAGAGATGCTGATCTGAGTGTTTTATTGACCACTTTAAAAGATTCAAAGAAAGTCACATCACTGCTTGGCAAGAAACTCTAAATCACTTAATAGTAAATGTGCATGAATTAAGTTTGGAATCAAGTAACTAAGTATCAAAAAGGCAAAAATATGCATTATTGAAGATTTTTTTTCCATCAGGAACTTGATCAAAGAGAAGAGCGGTGGAGAAAAGTTTGATAAAGTGAACCAGAAATACGTGGCGGTGGATGTCGATGCTGCACTTAGTTTACCTCTGAAGTCAGAACTTAGATCGGAAAGAGAAAATAATCTGGTCCAAAGTAACGGCGGTCCAGTTTGAGGACCAGTGAGCTCCAAGCTGAAGCTTAAAACTGCAACTTCTGGGTAAAAGTGGCATAATTAAACCACGTCCATCAACCTATCATGCTAATGCTGCCCCAGCATGCTACCATCATGAACTGGAAAACTATGGAAGCTGACATAAACATCATTTAGAGTAATAAATGTTGGCTAGTGAAAAAATAGACAAAGTAAAACTGTTTATTTATAGTACAATAGAAACAGGAGGCAACATTATTAACATTATTAACCAGGTAAATATTGGGCCTCTCAGAAGCTGCACTGGACCCCACTGATGATGTTGACAAGAAAACAGAAAAATGTTCTATGTGCTCCTAAACTGCAGCAGGGAGGCGTCTCAGAACCAGACGAGTGCTGCAGGTTCTCCATCTGAACGTGTTACCAGCTTCATTTACGGATGTATGGATGGATGGATGGATGGATGGATGGATGGATGGATGGATGGATGCATGGATAGATGCATTTATGGATGGATGGATGGATGATGGAACAATAGATGGATGGATGCATTTATAGATGGATGGATGGAACAATGGATGGATGGATGGATAAATTTATGGATGAATTCATGGATGGATGGATGGATGGATGGATTAATGGATGGATGGATGGATGGATGGATGGATGGATGAATTCATGGATGGATGGATGATGAAACAATGGATGGATGGATGGATTTATGGATGAATTTATGGATGATGGATGAATAGATACATTTATGGATGATGGAAGAATGAATGGATGGATGAATTTATGGATGGATGGATGAACCTATAAATTTATGGATGGATGGATGGATGAATGGATGAATTCATGGATGGATGGATGATGAAACAATGGATGGATGGATGGATGGATGGAATAAGGACTTTTCCAGACCTGGATGAAAACTTGGATTCCAGATTTTTCCTGCCTGTACAGGAAAACTGCATCATGTCGTTTGACTAATTCTCCTCCAGAATGCTCCACATGGAGCTTCTGCAGCTGATGACCTGCAGTAACCTCTGACAAATCTAATTTATCAATGACTGAACAAACAGATAACTTCACACTTTGACCTGTGCTGCCAAGAAAAAACAAAACATCGGACGGGGAGATATCTGAAGTATAAACAATTAATCATACTTTTACATCTGCTGTGCTCCACACTACGAAAACAAAGCCTATCCTCCTGATGTGGGGATAAACGATGGTGGTCCTAAACTTGAGTAATCACATGGCCTGGACGAATCAATCGGCAGCTTAGCGTCAAACGTGCGCTGAGATGCATGACGCTACAGACCTCTGGGCTGCTATAATCAGCAGTCATGTCCTGCTGAGGCTTACAACAGCAGAGGCAGCAGCTTCCAAGGCGGACATCTTGTCACGCGGTTGTAATCAGGCCATCGGCAGCCTCGTTTCAGCTGCAGGTACACAGCGGCCTGCCGCTCACAGAGCTGATGACGAAAACACTATTCTGCCTATTTTTACACCGACTTCTTGCTGATCAAAACGCTGCGAGGAGCGCTCAGTGACGGCAGGATGTTTGTTTTATTCCCAGGCGATGCTCTGATGGCGAAACAAGGAGAAACGGAGATGCTGTCCCCTTTTTGTCAGACAGAAATTTATTTCAGTCTGTGAACAGCGAGTCAGGGAGCCAAACAACGTTACTGGGGCTGTAAACCCAAAACATTTGGTCGTAAAACTGGACTGAAAACACAGATTGTACTTCCAGTACTGTGAAACTTTGTTAAATGCTGCTTCGATGTAGACCTTAAAATCTTCTAAAGAGGTCTTCATCCGTATTTCTTGAGGCTTTCTGAAACTGTTTTTCTTTGGACTTTGGCTGCTTTTTCAATCGTTTTCTGACTCTGTCAATAGTATGTAAACAACAAATTTTCACAGTCTTTGATTTTTATGTTTCATGGAAAAGTAAGTAAAGTAAGTAAAGATTCATCCACTTGATCCAACTTTAAATCTCAGCAGTGAGAGTCTGTACGGCTGGATTTACTGGACTATTTATATTAAAGCATATAAATTACGTTTTAATGTAAAATATTTTGCCGCCATGTAAATAAAGTGAATTAAATTCTGTTTTCCATCCAACGTTTTTCACGTCATTGTGGAGAAATGTTGACCCATTCTCTGATCTTGAGGTGGATTTGGAGGGAAGACAGTCCGCCGTCTGAAATGTTTGTTGTATTTGTGAATAAAGTGGACGTCTTTCCTCCTTGGAAATGTTTCAGGACAGACTCGTGAACTGACCAGAGCTGGACGATAATTCAATAACGATATATATCGATCGATAGACATGTATCGTAAAAAAGGGTCAGTAAAAAGTATTTTTAATCGATCCGACACCAAGTAAATACAGGGTCAGTATCGCCGAAAGCGATACGATACCAATATTTTGTATCATGTATCATGAAACTGTTGACCTTTTGGTGTTCTTGTGATTTTTACTTTATTATTAATTGATAATAATAATAATGCTCTGTTCATGTTTTTTTTCTAAACCACCTCTTATATCTTTCAATCCTTATGTGACTTTGTTTGTATTTTGTGTACTCACTTGTTGCTTTAATGATATAAATTTCCCTGTGGTAGGATAAATAAAGGATTATCTAATGTTATCTTATCTTAAATAACACTTTTTAATGGGATAAATGTACTGGGTTCTCTCAAGGTCTTAATTACACTTTCTGAGTGGGCTCCAGTAACATATGACATATAATATCTAGTTTGAAAGGTAATATGAAGTGCTGCTGAAGGTGACCACACTTATCTACCTGGATGTTCTCTGGAGGACTGAACCACCTTTGTCAAAGACGTCTGACTGTTGGTCTGTCGGGGCAATTAGCGAAGTTTCGTCTCCTCTCGCTGTTTCCTTGCTCATGGTTTTTCATGTGCTTGTTGTCGTGTTTCCACTGTATTTAATATATAAATATCATTAATAGTGTTGGTATCGATATTATCGATACTAGGATCGATCCGCCCACCTCTAGGAAAAAATTAAATAGAATAACAGTTTTTCTTCCTTTTGCATTCTAGCTATGTAGGTTGATATTACAGTCATTACATCCTCCCAACCAATCAGAACGCAGACCCAGGAACGCCCCGTCACCAAGCTCCGCCCCCTTCAAAGAGTTCAGAGAGCACGTGTTCTGTTTACTTTTTTAAAAACTTTCAGTTTTGGTAAAAAGTTGGTTGAATAAAGGGTTGAGTTTGAATTCAGTGTTTGTGTCAGTATCTAAAAATAGATTGCTAAGCAACAAGATAAAATGTCCAGGGTGGCACTTAAAATATATGTTTCGAATTTGTTGATAATTATTAATATCGCTCCAACATGATTTCTATTTTATCGATGTTTTTTCTTCTATATCAAAACAATATAATTAAATTTGTATTCCAAAATACTTTATTTATGCCAATAAAATCCGTTAAATTGCAATTCCAGCTTTTCTAAAAGACGGTGAGCGTCGCTTACCCTGAATCCTTCCATCTAGGGTTTGTACGTTTGTATATTGTCTGTACAAAAGTAATTACTCAACACTTGTGCACGGTGAAGTACATAGCTTACATGCTCGATTTTTCCTCATCCAGAGAGCTTTAAATACCTCCTAAGTCACATTCATTCACACCGACTGCCACTCCTCTCTTTGCACTTCCAGGCTCCACAGCTTCAGGATTTCTGTTCCAGGGATATAAATATATATATATATATATATATATATATATACGATGGAAAAATATTGATTTGAGCGTTATCTGCAGCTACGATGGAAACCGTCAGAGCCGAAGCACACATCTATACGGTATCAATTCATCAATACACTCATCAGCAAACTCATCGTCCCAGGACGTCTGCGACACAGAAGCTCGTCTGGAACACGAACCCTGCCTCCTCCGCCTGGAGGTGGGAGGTTTTCCGTACTCTCAGAGGGGGGAAAAAAAAAGTTCAAGACGAGGAATGCACAGGTGTGAACGCGTGTTGTGACATATCTGTGCACAGGTAGTGTGTCTGAATGACTCCGGCTATCATCCACACATGACAGCTCACAAACTCTGTGGTAATAGGATAACGAGCGATAATCCCAGGGCTGCTTCATCACAGCAGAGCGCACGTTTGGGGGGGGGGGGTGTTAAGACGGGATAGATTTCTGTCTGCATGGCCATGTACTGGACAGAAACCATCTCAGAGTCATTCAGGCATGAAAAATCCCACTTTCTGTTTCAACAGAACCACCAACACCTGAGAATCGCTGCTCCGGCCCACTATCAGGTTAGCATTTATGCGCTCATTTCTCCACGTTGACTCACTACAGCTCTTTATTCCAGCCGGCTGTTTTGCAACAGAGTAACTTCATGACAAGACAAAGCGGGGTAATGATTAACACGGCTGACCGTCTGCAGGACGGGGCGTGGAGGATCTGAAGAAGATTGCTGCAAGGAAACAGGAAACTAAAAAAAAATCCTGATTTCAATTCCATTAAGACGTGTCCACCTGTCCCAGCTCACTCAGTTTCTTCTACACACAAAGTGCAGTTTTTCAGAAGCGTGTGTAAAATAAAAATAAAAAAGGTACAAGTCGACCCCGCTTCTCTTATCTAACTCAAAGAAACACACCCATGAACGATTCAGGGAGATCAACAGTGACTTTGCTCCGGTGTCCGTCCAGCAGCTCTGTGGTTTGTCACCTTCATGTCTCGAGTGAAATGGAAGTAAGAAAAAAAAAAAGAAAAAAACGTTTCCTCGCTCAACTTTAACAGCATATTTGTTGTTTTCTACACTTGAGGTTAAAGAAAATCTACTTTTAAACACAAAATCTCCTACTTTCCAGTCTCAGCCCTACAGGGGATTCCTTTAGGGTTGTTTTAGACATAGGCTGGTTTGACCTTTAGCACACACACCACAGCTTTACAGTGTTTATTTAACTAGAGAAATGTTTACTTCCTACAACTTTTAACGGTAGCAGAAAACGTTTGACTGTTATTTTTTATTTTATTATTGGAAATATTGTTACGTTTCATTGTATTTTCTGTAAGTGACGGAAAACGTTTCGTAGCCGTCTTTCATGCAGCTGGCTGGCAGTGCGCAGCAGCAGGTTTGGGAGGGAAAGTTGTTTGAATTTTGATTTATTTAGTAACAGCCTTTACGGAGCAGAATGATTGAGCCTTGTCACCTTTCTGGCAGTTTAAGGATTAATTAGTTGGGCTGTCTGGTCAGGTCCAGCCTGCAGTCAGCCACACAGACAATGCTACCTGTAGCTCGTCAACTCCAGCTTTAAAATGGTGCAGCCTTTAAAAAGAGGCGTGTGTGGCGCCCTCTTAGCAGCAACATGTGGAGGAGGGGCAGCCCTGCATACAGCCTGACAGAACTCCAGTCACTGTGGCCCTTTCTAGGACATTATCAGAACCAGCATCACGGAAACATTAGCCTAGCTTTTAAAACCTCAGTGTGAATTTATACAGATAACCAGAGTTAATTTGCATCCCTGCTGCACTCAGAAACCACTTTTTTTTTTTTTTTTTAGTTCCTGTTTGGACCACTGCTCAAAAGTTAGGATTGACCAACCCTGACCTCCACTCCAAACATGAACACAGTGGCCTGGTCTTGAAACATTTAATGCATCTGACGCATGATCGGCTATCATCATGGTGGTAGCCTTGTTGAGGTAGGAGACGAACTTTCAGCGTGTTCAAACAAAGCTGCCAAGGATGTGATCTGAGGCGTGGTGCATTTTCTGTCAAATGTTGTCAAATCATGAAAGGAAGGAGCTGATAACTTCCACAACCAATGAACAGCTCAGAAATATGAGCAATAGAAGCAAAAAAAATCTATTTGGCGAGTTAAAAAATAAAAAAATAAAACACTAAAATGTATATAATTTTTCTAATTTGCAGCAATCTAGTTTGTTGAGTGGAGCAGGATCCATAGCTGGTGTCAAGAAATATACAAGCCCCCTCAGATTTAAAAGATGCAGGAAATGAACCAATTTAGATTTAATCTGAGGCACTTTAAACAAGAAAGGTTCAACAAATGAAAATAAAAGGTTAACTTAGTACAGCTGAGTACAAAGATTAAAGATAGTTTGCGTCATTTCCAAATTAGACAAGAGTTAAGTTTGTATATTTGCACATAATCGTTTAAAGAAGTTTTTCTTTAGGGTGACCTATTATGCAAAATTCCCTTTTTGCACATTTTCATACTTCCATTTAAGTTTTTGCTGCTTTTAGAAACAGTCCAAGTGCTAGAAAACAAAAACAAAAGCAAAACATCCAGCAGCTTTTTTAGCAGTAAGTAAATGTTTTGCTGGTGTCTGGAAAACGAGCCGTTTCTAAAACTTCCCGATTATTACGTCATAATCGGCGGCCACTCCCCCTCGCCTAGCAACACAAGCGGAGCTCCGCCCATTTCATCGGTTGGTTTTACCGCCGTGTGCGCTGTTAAAATGGCTCTATGAGTCGTCATTTAGTACAAGCTAATGCTAATAGGCTACAGATAGCCCTGTGTCCATTTAGAAACCGCGGCTGGAGCCGTGCTGGTTATGAAGGAGGCTCCACGTTAGCTTCTGGGTCTGACTCAGGGTCAAAGATGCGCTGTTGTGCCACTGTGCATCTGTTTGCAGACATTTTCAGGTGTAAAAATTGCGAGTGTAAACATTAAGCTTTGGGGCGTGGTTAGCTACAGCCGATTAGCATAAAAGTGACAGAGCCCTAAGAAAAACTGCTCATTCTGAAAGGAGCTCAAAATAGGTTAAACTAAGGAGGTGAAATATCATTATCTGAGAATCATTTTGCGCAAAAAAAGTAATAAACATTCTTTGTATTGCCATAGACCTAACCTAAATGTTTAAAAGAAAGAGAAAAAGGTCCCCTTTAAAAATATTGAACATTTTAATTAGAGGCACAGAGTGTTCAATTGACTTAAGTGACATAAAAGGAGGAAGAGGTTGTAGACCCTGGGTGTAAATGTTTTATCTAAATGTTGGGGGAAAAAAAATCAATGGTTTTAAAATACAGATAACAACAAATTCAACTCTTAGCGGTTTTTAATTTAATAATTGCAACAAATTTCCACAAAGTATTGACACTAAAAGTACCAGTAATCATTTTTTTAGATCAAATTTTCTTGATATCCGGTGGGAACACTGAGCTTTTCATTTTTGGACATATTCATCCACAAATATAAACATCTAGTAGCAGCAAGTGCATCCATCCTCTCTGTGGAAAAGTGATTTATGATTTTCTTTATTTTATAACTTCAAAATAAAATTAATTGGTGGCTCTTTAAAAAAAAAAAAAAAAACACATTCCCTCTAGCAGATATTTAACTAAAATTATAAGTTATTTGTAAGATTAGTAGCCTTAAACTAGTTTTATTTAGCTGGACTAAGAGGAAAAAGGCTCTTTGGTTTGTAAAAGTTGCAGAGCTGTGGTCTACACCATTAACTGAAGCCTCATAATGTGCACGTCTCCCTTTATCACGAGTTTACTCCAGAAAGTTTTCCCATTAATTATCTCGACCGGACAGAGTGAACATGCTTTCAGGCCATTAGCTGCTGAAACTCATCGGTGATGTTTGTAAAAGCATTTAAACGGAAGCAGCCTTACCGTAAGCCTTACACAAGACGTGCAATAATTCACTTAAACACAGAAGGGTTCGGCTATTAATGCCCGCTGAGGTCCAGGAACCGATGGCCACACGGATGGAGACAAGTTGGAGAAATTAGCCAATTCCTGATCAGAGTGATCCTGCTGCTCATGGGAAAATGGGATTAAAACCGTCTGCAATTCAAACCACAGGCTGCTCGTTATAGTCGCTGGCAGCGTTTTGAAGGGTGGAACAAGTTATTTGACCATGAGGTCATTTATTCTGCTCTTCATATTTCGTTTTTTTTTTGTGTCCTAAAAATAGAAAATCTGTTTACATCACTAGATATGACAACAGACTAAAAGGGAAAAAAAGGAAAATTTAAATGTCAAATAAAAAGATGTGCAGAAAAAAACCCATTCAGCACAGATTTAGGCGGAAAGCTGCTCTGAATAAAGCCCTTAGCCAGTTTAGGACCGGCTTATCTCATGCACACTCCAAAGTTTGAATCCAGAGGGCAAAAAAAACCAAGAAGAAAACTGAGCTCTGTCCCACAGACACACAGAGATCAGAGAGTCTGAAGAGTAAAAGATCAATGACAGGAGAAGCATTCCCCGGAGCAAGACAACGGCATCGTTTTCTGCAGCACTCACCCTGTCGGGCGAGTCGTCGGCGTCAAGAGGAGCAGCAGCAGGTCCTTAGGTGAGAAAAAGTTCCTCCGAGTCTCCCAGAGCCAGCCGGAGGAACCAAACGACCCGAGCCGAGTTTATCACACGGACCAACGCCGGCAAAAACCCTTACGCTGACACCGTCCAGCCCAAACTCCTCAGTAGTCCCAGTTCAAGCGCTCTGACATGCGTGGTCAGCGGAGGAGACGGAGGGCGTGAGTGTGCAGCGGGAAGCCGAGTGCATGTGTGAACAAGCAGAGGGAGTGTGCAGGAGTGTGTACACTCCCTGAGAGGGAGGCGACTACGAGGAAAGAGAGAGAGAGAGAGAGAGCGGCAGGTGATCACACTTCCTCCTCTCACTCCACTAGATTTTGCTCAACCAGGATTTTTTTACCCAATCTGTGCCGAGAGAGAGAGAGAGAGAGAGAAAGAAAACTGCAGACACTCCTCTTTGTGCTCGTTGCGCAAAAATCAAACATTCCCACTGATGGGAAAGATCTGCATGCAAACAAGGTTGGAGAATTCCCCTCCACTGGGTTCAAGTCAAAGGATTTGTGTTTAGCAGTAAACCTAAAAATGGCACAAAATGTAAAGAGAGGGTTTTTTTTGTCATGTTGCAAAAAGCTGTGGATAAAAAAAAGGCGAGCAGGGGAGAAACCTTACAAGTTGGAGACGACAGATCCTTCTTAGATTAACATTTAATGGTTAAAATAGGCGACAAAGGGGATCATTTACGTTGCCTTGCAAAAGTACCCATACCCCTTTAAATTTTTCACATATTGTTTAGTTATAACCACAAATTTGGGACTTTATGGGATGGACCAACATCATATCATGATTTTCAACATCTGCTCATACTTTTTCTATACCAGCTTATGCGTGCAGGGCCATGGGGGATGCCCACGTCCACCCTGGACAGGTCGCCTGTCCCTTACAGGGCAACACAGACACACAGGATAAACAACATGCATCCTGTCACACCAAAGGAGTAACCAATAAAGTCAGTCCTGTTTTTGGACCGTGGGAGGAAGCCAGAGTACCCAGAAAGAACCCACTTCATGCACAGGGAGAACATGCAGAGACTCCAGGCCGGGATTCAAACCCAGGACCTTCTTGCTGCAGGACAAAAGTGCCACCAACTGCGCAACCTTGAGTTTCAACATTTATTTACAAAAATATATCAGAAAAGTCCAGCGTGCATTTTTATTTAGGTCCCTTTTTCACTCTGATGCCCCTAAATAAAATCCAACAAGTCATGTAGTTTCACCCGTGTGTGATTTGAATCCAGCTGTTCTCTAAAGGCCTCAGAGGTTCGTTGGAGAACGTCAGAGAGCGTCTAGCGTCATGAAGACCAAAGAACCCAGTAGACGGGTCAGAGAGGAGGTTCTTGTCCAGTTTAAAGCAGGGTCTGGTTCTAAAACAGCATCCAAAACTTTGAACGTCTCTCAGAGCTCTGATTAATCCATCATCTGGACCTGGAGACGGGATGTACCACCTGCAGACCTACCAGGACATGGACGTCCACCTGGGAGCAAAGAGGTCTATGATAACTCTGGAGGAGGTGCAGAGATCCACAGCTCGGGTGGGGGAATCAGTTGACAGAGCAACTATAGGTCATGCAAATCTGGGCTTTTATGGACCGAGGGAATTGCAACGGCGAATCCTTCCTAAACTTTGTATCTGTTCTGCATTCTGAAAACCATTTTACCCAGTTACTACCACTACTTCAACAAGTGCGAGATCTGCCTTTAGATAAGCACTAAAGCTTAATTCAATAAAATGTTATTTATATAGCACCAATTCATGAAACATGTCATATCAAGGCACTTTGCAAAGTCAGACTCCATCAGATCCTCCAGGTTGGTGAGAAAGTTTCCTCTCTAAGGAAACCCAGCAGGTTGCATCAAGTCTCTCCAAGCAGCATTCACTCCTCCTGAAAGAGCGTAGAGCCACAGTGGACAGTCGTCTGCATTGTTGATGGCTTTGCAGCAATCCCTCATACTGAGCATGCATGAAGCGACAGTGGAGAGGAAAACTCCCCTTTAACAGGGAGGAGAACCTCCAGCAGAACCAGAACCAGGCTCAGTGTGAACGCTCATCTGCCTCGACCCACTGGGGCTTAGAGAAGACAGGTTGTTACTTGACAAACTCTGCAAAGACTTCAAGGGATATTAATATTTAAGCAAGACTCGGCACGTTCATGACCCGATCAGGTCAAGGAGGGAAATCCAGACTTCACTCTTTTCAACTCGATGGAAAGGGTTCTGGATCTTCCGCATGGTCTCCTCCAGGAGGAATGTGCCAAAAAATAAAAAAAAATTAAATAAAAGAAGAGGAATCGGACACTCAAACCACCTCAATTCAGACTCTTTGATGCAGAGAAGCAGCAGCTTAACTTTGAGCTCCACACATCCGAGGCTGAATCCGGCCTCCACACAGAGGAACAGAAGGCTGCCCGCTTGTACTCAGTATGAATGTTTTTAATATTTATATCCAAGCTCCAAGTCAGGAAAAGTCAGCAATGCGAGTACCAACCTAAATGGCAAAATCCAATATGGCTGCCGCACATTTCTTTTGGACATAAGGCGGTCTCTTTCAGTAAATCAGTCACACACAGAGTGATGAACAGATCTTTTTTTCCCCACGGAGGTTATCTGGGCCACTGCTGCTCTGCATCGAAAGGCGCCACCTGGGCATCTACATTAGGAGTTTTTCTGGGGACGTCCCACCAGGAGGAGACCCCAGGGCAGACCCAGAACTCCCTGAGAGGGACTATATACTCCATCTAGCCTTCGAACCTTCAGACTCAGCTGGAGGATGTCATTGCAGAGAATGCAGGATGTCTGGGTCTCCCTCCTGGACCACAACCCGATCTCAGATGGACATTTTTATTCTACCTATGGTTCAGACCCTGGTCACCGGGCGCAGCAGATAGTTGGAACTTTGTTACTCTGGGAGGGACATCGTCGTAAAACGAAGGAATATTTTGTTTAAGAATAAATTAGCTGCGTTGTTTGGCAGACGCATAGAAAAACAATTTACTTGGTTCAGATTGTCCTCCTGCCCTCGGCTACAAAGCAGCAGCAGGAGTCGCTCCGAAGCAAACGGCCCCGTTATGTAACGGCGCGTCAGCTTTAGAGGCTGCCGGGTCGATGCGAGCGAAAGAGCTGGATGCTGACAGCTGGCCTTCACACGGTCAGGCGGGGGTCTAACGAGGGGATCGATGATCGCCGCTGAACAAACGTGACCTCCTGCACGCCAGCAAAGAGCAGAGGAGCTCAGATTACAGCGCTGCTCGCTTCAGATTTAATCATCTGTGAGGCTGACCTTGTTGGCTCCGTGCCTCCTCTTCAAATACTCTGACTGTGCTGCAGTTTCCTAAAATCACAGCACACTAAAGACTTTTCACAACCTTAATAGCAGATGTCAGTTTTGTTTGTCGAATGAAAAGCTAGAAAGGCGACAACTGGAGGATATGTTTAGTAGAGGCGGATGGAAGCACGACACGGGAGAAAGTTCACTAAAGTCATTGAAACTGGGAGGTTTACAGCCTCTGAACCAAAATCCCCTCCAGATATCAGGAACAACAACAGAGCTATAAAGTACAGAAGGACTGAAAGAGTGTCTGCCATAGCTCCTATGTTCAGGTTTATATATATATATATATATATATATATATATATATATATATATATATATATATATATATATATATATATATATATATATATATATATACACACACACACACATACACACACACACACATACATACACACGGCTCTTTTTAAAGGCTGCGCCATTTTAAAGCTGGAGTTGACGAGCTACACGTAACATTGTCTGTGCACTGCAAAAACGGAACTAGAAATAAGTAAAATGTTCTTAAAATGAGTGTATTTGTCCTTGATTTGAGCAGGTAAAAAAAATGATTTGCCAATAGAATGAGATTTTTGGACTTAAAACAGGAACAATTCATCTCCATCATCTTATTTCAAGTGCAGTATATCTAATTATCTTATTTTAGGGGTAAAAATACTCATTCCATTGGCAGATGATCTTATTTACCTGCTCAAATCAAGCAAAAATACACTAACAGTAAACTCACAGGTTCACTACAGGCATTTTCTGTAATTAATCTCTAAATTCATTCTCCGGTCCAGATCCAAACAAGTCGATCTGGACTGAATCACCGAATTGGACAAAATTAAAAATGTGGGTCATCCTGAAATGTGGGCATTTGATCCGACAAACCAGGACTTTTTCCAACAAAGATCCAGTGTAGCCTAATCCACAGAGATGTTCACAGCAAATAGCCAATAAAAAGGGCAATAATCAGGATTAATCAATAATAGTTTTTTTTTTTTTTCAGTAATCTACATCAGGGGTGCCTAAGTCCGGTCCTGGAGAGTTTCTTTCCTGCAGCGTTTACATGCTTCCCTCCTGCAGCTCAGGAGGTCACTAAGGTCTGCAGAGGCCTGGTAACATTAGTTTGATTCATCTAAAAGTTGCAGGACAGGTACCTCTAAACTAGAGGTTCTAACACAAACAGAATATTTTTCCTTTTAGAATTGTATTTACTTAAAAAAAATTAGCCATAACTCTATGGAGTAAATGTTCCATTATTGTTGCAAGCAAATAACACGTTTTGTAAATGGAAATTTGAAATAAAAATGCAATCCAGAAATGAAACTTTGAAAAAGAGTTTTGAGAGTAACTTTGTTTTTTCTCAGATTTTTTAAAAATCAATTATTTTTTCATATAAATGTTTCTAATTTACTTGAATTGTTTTTCTTCTTTACAGATATATTTCAAAATTTTCTTTTTTTCAAATTTCACTTTTTCAAATTGTATTTTAGAGATCACATTCTCGTCATTTATCGCTATTGAAGCACACATTGACCAATAAAAATGTCCCTGCTGACGTCCATGCAGACCAGGAGAAATGCATCTTTCTACTGAATCTGCATGGAGCCATTCTCCCTGTAGATCAGTGACTTCCTCCCCAACAGACCCAGGTGGTGAGGATGGGGAACATCTGCTCCACTGATCCTCAGGAACACCACAGGGCTGTGTCCTCAGCCCAGATCTCTTCACTCTTTTCACCCAGGACTGTTCTGCTGTCCTCCCCACAGACACAGTGGAGACGTTTGTGGACGACTCCACTGTAGTGGGTCTCATCTCCAACAATGATGAGTTCCACTACACTCTCACCTCTGCTGGACCATAAACACCGCCCACGTGATGAAGAAGGCCCAACTACGGCTCTTCTTCCTCAGGAAACTGAAAAGGTCTGGACTTCCCACTAAGCAGCTAAAGAACTTCTACAGAGCTGCTGCTTAATCCATGGAACATGGTTCATATCATTCCCAAAGGGACTGATATCAGAGCTCTAGGACTCTGATACGAACTTGCATTCGCTAATGCGATGAGGAAAAAACCTGTAAATACTAAGTCTGTTGTGTATGTGTGTCATGTTTATTTGTGTGCATGCTAAGCCGCTGTCTACCATGGTAACACAAGGCGACAATAAAAGATTCTTGATTCCTGATCTTTGCTCCCCACGTTGCAGGAAAGCCCGCCCCCAGAAGTGAAGAGAATCTTCTGTGTAAAATGCAACTTGAAAATAATTAAATTTATAAAAACTCAATCTAAAAAATAAAAAAAATTAAATTTAAAATATAAAATCTGTTAAAAAATATAAAAAAAATTTAATAAAAATAAATTAATCTTAAAACCTTTTTTTTTTTTTGACTACGGAGTTTTTCAAAGTTTCATTTCCGGATTGCAATTTGTTTTAAATTTCCATTTTTACAAAAAATGTTCTTTGCTTGCAACAACAATGGGACCCTCCATACATTTATTTTTTTCCTGATCTAATTAATCCAGTTTATTTATATAGCGCCTATTTCATGACACGTGTCATCTCAATGCTCTTCACAAAGTCATTTCAATTAAACCATCCAGACAGGTTGCTTTTTATTTTTTAAGTACATTAAAATGAAAAGAACTAATATTTTTATACTTTTCCATCCTGGCGACTAAAGGATTTCTTCACATTTTACTTTTTAAAATGCACCAAATGGCAACATTTACTGATCCGGTACTGATCCGGTGTGCAGGGCTACGCCTCCACCTCCCGTTTTTATGCCTCGGTGTTTGCAAACAAGATGCAACCAAGCAACAGCGGTCCTTCATCCCCGCCGCAGCAGACCTACGAGCCGTGGACGTGTTGCATGAGGATCTTCCATCCGCGCATAATTAGACACCGACTGCGAATGAGGGGAGGAAAAGATAGCATGCAAATGAAAAAATTACACGCTGAAAAGTTTGAGCTCATGTGGGAAAAACAGATTTTCTGCTGGTAGAGTCGGACTTGGCACACACACACCAAATAAAACACAACAAAGTCCACGGGCCATAAAGCATCTCTGAGATAAGACACAAAAAGAGCCCAGAAACTGGATCACTCCACTATCAGTTTGGTCCATCTTTAAATCAGGACATCCAATAAACATCCCTGACCTTTCAGATCCGTCGCCTGCCACCAGGAAACGGAGAAGCAGTCAACCAGAGGTTCAAACGAACCAGCAGGGAGTGCTGTGATTGGCTGACGTATCAGCGCTCTTATCGGCGCAGACTGGGAGTTATGGCTCTTGTTTCCTTTCATCCGGCTCCAGGTCCAGAGTCAGAACCGTTCTGGGTGCCAGGTATCAATAAAGGCAGCAGTCCCAAAAGCTCTCAGCTCTCTCTAATCACACATCAGTCGCAGCCTAATAGCCGGCTGCTGTGAGAAAATAGGCCAAAAGCTTTTGACACTTGAGAACCACGTTGACCTTCAGTCATCGACTGCGTCGCCGCTGATTAGCAGTCGGACCGTGTTTTGACTGGGGAGCACCTGGTTTCAGAGCCGAGGCCTTCACCTTTTCTAAAACCGGGCGTCGGCCTTTGTTCTGCACACGCTCCGCGGTCCGTCAGGGCAAATAGTGCCCTGCTGTTCAAATATATGTTCAACTGAACAGCTGAGGCTACTGGAGTCCGGTTTGCGCGGGAAGCTGCAAAAAATCTGATTCATTCGCACCGTGGGAGGGGGGGGGGATGGTTTCCTGGACAAGAACCTTTTTATAACAGGATGACTCGGCAGGATATTGCTGATGGGTGCAGGGCAGCACAGGGAAAAAGCAAGCGAGCCTTTTCTGTTCAACATAAATTTGCATGGCGCCCTGAGCTGTGGTTTTATGGCTCCACTGTGCAAATGCAGAGCCACACCTGTCCAGGAGCAAACAGCGCAGCAGCCCTGAGCCGGGGATGGGGAGATATGGAAAACACGCTTATGTAAACAAGCGTGTAACTTTTACCTTATTAAAGGAAAAACGGATTCAGACGTTTATATTCTTTCTTTCTTTATTATTATTATTGCAACAGGAAAGTCAGTTTTCCTGAAACACAAAAAAGCTTCAACTAAAGACGTACAGTTCAATTAAATTTTATTTATATAGCGCCAATTCGTGATACACGTCATCTCAAGGCTCTTTCTAAATTAAAATTCAACCAAATCCTCCAGGTTGGTGAGAAAGTTTCCTCTCTAAGGAAACCCAGCAGGTTGCATCAAGTCTCTCCAAGCAGCATTCACTCCTCCTGAAAGAGCGTAGAGCCACAGTGGACAGTCGTCTGCATTGTTGATGGCTTTGCAGCAATCCCTCATACTGAGCATGCATGAAGCGACAGTGGAGAGGAAAACTCCCCTTTAACAGGGAGGAGAACCTCCAGCAGAACCAGAACCAGGCTCAGTGTGAACGCTCATCTGCCTCCACCCACTGGGGCTTAGAGAAGACAGAGCAGAGACACAGAAAGCACAGAAGCTCACATTGACCCAGGAGTACTTTCTATGTTAGATGGTAATAGAGGATGATCTGTCTTCCTTGTATGATGTCACAGCTAACAGAACGCCAGACCAGGTGTACCTTCTATGAAGAAACAGAAGTGTTTCCCCTCATTTCTTTGTTTCCCATCCCAACAGAAAGATATTCTTGTAATGTCTCTAAAGGGTCCTGATTCTCTGTGAACCTGAACAAATCACTGACCAACCTGCCTGGAATCTAAAGCCCCTAAATTATCCTTCAGGTTTACTGTCCAAAAAACAACAAAAAAAACGAGTAAAAAGGAAGAGGAAAAACAAAAAGCTGAAGTTGGGTTGGTTGCGCAACACCAACCAAGAAGGGAAAGAAAAAAAAAAAACAGTGATACTGTTTTGATGAAATATTTAGTCACACTAAGCAAGTCAGCACGAGTATCCTCAGCTATGCATCCTGAAACTAAGAGAAATCACCACCTCTTAAAGAATTACAACATCAGACGATCCAAACCTCCTCCTCCACCGATAAAGATCAGGGATCGTGACTCTCTATCTGCGGTAGTTTGAACCTGGAAACAGGCCGGTAATCAGACGTAAAGATCTGGGCCGCTGCTTGGAAACATGTTTAGGTTTCACCAGGAAGCAGAGAAGAAGTTTCTGCTGACCAACTGTTCATGAAAGCGCAGCGAGATGCAGAACCGCAGCCGCGAGGAGACGAGGGCCGCAGGGTATCTGACGGGACGTTCAGGGGCCGTTGGGAAACCTGGCTGATTTCATCGTATGGATGCCTAAAGCCGATGATCTCACTCTCAGCTGAAATGACTCACGGGTCCGCGTGTCCGTGCAGAACTCGTTGTTCTTTCACGTTTGATTCTTTTCTTTTGAAACACTTCCCATTCAATGATATCACACCTTCACCCACCTGATTACGTCAACTGTGGCGGCTAATAAAGCTCGGGGGGGAAGGGGGGGAGACAAAACAAAAAAAAAAAAAAAAACACCAGTGGAGTTTTTTAAAAACTCCAACAGAGACGCACGCAAGAGCCAAGAAAATCCACTCAACACCCCTTAAAGCTGAGACACATTCAGGCTCGACGGTGCCAACCAGGAATGCAATATTCTAGCAACACGTGGAGCCGCGCACACGGATCTGGTCCTGACGAGTTTTACAACCAGCAGCTAAAAAAACGACTCCAGGGATCCATTCATCTGCTGGAACATCCCAGCATCCTTCTCACACTGCAAAAACAGAACTAGAAATAAGTAAAATGTTCTTTAAATCTGTGTATTTGTCCTTGATTTGAGCAGGTAAAAAAGATTATCTGCCAATGGAATGAGTATTTTGACCCCTAAAATAATAGGGGTCTAATAATTAGACATCCTGCGCTTGAAATAAGATGACTGAGATTAATTGTTCCTATTTTAAGTGCAAAAATCTTATTCCATTGGCAAATCATCTTATTTACCTGCTCAAATCAAGGACAAATACACAGATTTTGAGAACATTTTACTTATTTTTAGATCCATTTTTGCAGTGATCTGCAGCTCATTCTTCCACGTTTCCCAGACCAAATCAGAGTCCATTCCAGCGAGTTCTGGGTCGGCCCGGTCTCCTCCCAGAGAGACGTTCCTGGAAAACCTCCGGAGCAAAGCATCCAGAACCACCTCGGCCGACACCTTTCAACGCCAGACGACCCGTTGTCCAAAAAATAAGTTTCCCCCCCTCTCTGCACGGGAAGCTCGTTCCACACTGCAAAAAACGGATCTAAAAATAAGTAAAATGTTCTTAAAGTTAGTGTATTTATCCTTGATTTGAGCAGTTAAATAAGATCATCTGGCAATGGAATGAGTATTTTGACCCCTAAAATAAGATAATTAGACATCCTGCACTTGAAATAAGATGATGGAGATGAATTGTTCCTATTTTAAGTGCAAAAATCTTATTCCATTGGCAAATCATCTTATTTACCTGCTCATTTTAAAGAACATTTTACTTATTTCTAGTTCCGTTTTTGCAGTGCAGCCGCTTGGATCTCGGATCATCCAGAACCTTCTGGTCCTGATCCTCGCCTCATGGCCACAGTCACGTGTCACAGCTGAGATGGTTCTGCAGGCAGAAACTCAGCCCGACCTGAACGAAGCATCCTGTCAGTTCTTTCCAGTGAAATCCAGGCGGTTCTGGACGAGGTTTCAGCCTGAAAGCCTTGAAGGTGCCAAAGAGGTGAGCCTAAAAATGTTTCTCCAGGGAGCAATGAACAGATTTCTTTGGTAACATTTAACGACAAACACCAGAACTGACAAAGACTGACTGATAGGTGCTGAAACGTTTTCCAAACAACTGAGCGAAAGTCCGGTTGCCTCCGATTCGGGCCGGTTTGCTGCTGCGATGATCCGGATAACTGAGAATTTGCACAAACGCGCCTTTCAACATTAAAACCTGCAGAGGTACCAAAGAAGTTCCTTTAATACTGACGACTAAAAGGCTCCTCCGTCAACGGATGATCCGCAGCCTTCCCCCGGTAGGAGGAGAGCTGGATAATGTGCATCATCCTAAACCGGCAGTGTCTGCAATTAACAAGGAATAACCAGATTATAATGTCAGACTCTAAAGATTAGACGTTTGTCTGAATCCCAGTCCTGATGCTGTTTTATGAATTTATATTCAGGACCGCTGTCTGGTGAAGGGAGCCCTGGAAGTTAGTGGCCGACTCCCTTTTAAAGCCACGTTGGAGACTTTTAATTTGAAAGCTGGGGGTTCAGTTTCAGCTTCCGTCACGTCCATCTGCCCCTGAGCAAGGCACTAAGCCCCAAGTTGCCCAACGATCTGACAATCGACTCCAAAGCTTCTTTTTTTTTATTTTTTTATTTTTTATAAAATTACCTTAGATTGAGACCTGCACACAAACTCCAACATATAAGACCGTCCACTAATTTCACTACAATTACATTTTCCATTTTTGGTTTGAGGAAAAATAATTTTCCTGCACATAAAAAAGGGAATTCTTTGATTTTCTAAAAATATTGCTTAAATCTGGGTTTGTCTCACTGTCATGAATTTCACTAATCTCGTATATAATCTCTTCTCACAAAATGGATGGAACGTCACAGCCTTATTGTTAAATTAGGCTGGTAACATTATTTTTAAATGCTGTCCCAGGCTAAAGGAAAAGTTGTTTATTCACAAGATTGCTGCTTTAAACATCATAAAACAAATCGACTCTACCTGAATAACCGAAATAGGTCCTTTATATGAGAAAATCAGTTAATCCAATCACAATGTATGTTTACACGAACCAGGCTTCATTCAAAATAAAAGCACTTTGGCATGAGTAAAATCCTCAAATTGACCTAAAAACCGGCAAGAAGGAGAAGTTGTACTTCAGTCTTTTTTCATTTTATTATTTTTTTTTTCCTTTACTGATCATAAACAAACAGAAAATAATGATGTATACAAACAAAACAGGAATTGTGTTCGTTCTGTGTCTACTGAGCGCTCAGAATGGACGATTATTCAATAATGTATATTGATAAATAAAAGGTCAAAAAGTTCAATAGAATAACAGTTTTCCTTCCTTTTGCATTCTAGCCTATAATGTATATAATATATACACATTATAGGCTAGAATGCAATATAATGTATATAAAATGTAAGCTAATATTACAGGGATTACTTCCTCCTAACCAATCACAACGCAGACCCAGGAACCAAGCTACGCCCCCTTCACAGAGTTTCGAGAACACGCTTTCTTTTTTGTTTTTTTTAAAAGCAGTTTTGGTAAAAAGTTGGTTAAATAAAGTTGAGTTTGAATTCAGTGTTTGTGTGTCTGTATCTAAAAAACAGATTGCTAAGCAACAGCATAAAATAGCCAGGGCTGCACTTAAAGTATATGATTTGAATTTGTTGATAATTATCGATATCGATCCAATATGATTTCTATTTTATCGATATCGGTTTTTTTTCCTATATCGTCCAGCCCTACAATGGAGCTGCGTCATGTTCTAGTAGCGATTGGCACGTTAGCGCACTCGCTAATGATGCTAACGGCTTAGCAGCACATGACGTTGATCTTCCTGCGTTACGGGAGGAGAGACACAGGCCCCAAAGGCGTTTAGGTGGATTTTGATTTTAATCTGATCACAATATTCCAACTGCCATGTTTCCATGACACACTTGATCCCATTTTGCCCTTTATTCCGATTACGTGTGTCCATGTAAACATAGCTACAGGTAGCGTCAGGTCACATGGCACGCACAGGCAGGAAGCTGCAGCAGCCAACACAGTCTCTCTTTCGCTATTAAGATTACCGTAACGGCTCTAGAAAAGAAAATGTCCGATAATACAGTTTTACCAATTGTAGTTCAATTTCCATTTGATATAGCAAATGAAATGGGGACAAATTGTGTTTTTTTTTTAAATAGATTGTTGGTAGAAATTGAACGTAAAGTGGACACTGGTACACATGAGAGGAGGGATGTCGCAGATCGTTCCTCCTTGCAGTTGTTACACTTTACAAACACAGAAAGTTTCTCCATCCTTTGCACAAGTGACTTATTCTTACATATAATTGGCTTTTACAATTATATAGATATAGAAAAGAACACTGAACAGTTTTGTGTGGAGCCTACATCCAAAACTGCTCAATTATTATTACTTTGTATTTTTTATTTTATTTTATATTAGTTGTATTTTTTATTGTTACCAAACAGTTTCACAATTGAGGGAGAAATAAAGGCCTATTATGTTATAAATGATTAAAATAAGCTCTTTGCTGAGCTGTCTGTGGCCAAAATGGCCACTATTCATAATGTTCTCGATATGTCACCACCTACTACGCTGCGTCAAAAGAACAGTGAAGGCAAAAAGCTTTAGATAGGTCGATGTTACTGTGAGAGAAAACCTGTATCTTCCCAACAGCGTTTTACAGATCATGTCACTTCGCTCCACGGAGAGAAGAATTATGGCTGCACCCTCATGAGGGTTTCTATAATCTCCTGTTAATCATGTCTGCATAAAGCTGCTCCCCACACGGCGAGCGCTCTCTGCAGAATAAGCTCATGATAAAAATATTCAGCATCAAAGAACAACAAGAAAAAGGCAGAGGTAAAAAAATAAAAAAAACACATGCAGCTGCACAAAACGAGGCCTGATGGTCTAAATTTAGTCCATGCATGCTTGCTGCAGAAAAACCCAGCTCTCACATAATGACACACTGCAAAAAAGGAACTAAACCTACGAAATTTGTATTTTTCCTTGATTTGAACAGGTAAATAAGAACGTTTGACAATGGAATAAGATTGTTGCACATAAAATAGAAACAATTCATCTCAACCATTTTATATCAAGCAGTATATCTAATTTTAGGGGTAAAATACTCATTCCATTGGCAAATAATCTTTATTTACCTGTTCAAATCCAGTAAAAATACACAAATTTTAAGAAGATTTGATTTACTTTTAGTTGCCTTTATGCGGTGCAGAAAGTCTGATGAATAAATAATTATCCAGCATGTTTCTTAGAGAGAAGCAAACCTCTCCCCTTCATTTAAACGCGCATCACTGAGCCTCAGCTGCTGCAGGTCATCCATAGTGACTATAGTCAAGGTGAGATTTGCCGTCTTTGACTCGAGGGGATTAGCTTGGCTTTATACAGACACGCCCTCTTCCTATGAACAATACACAGAGGGCTGCCGCTATCAGATCGCTCCCATTAGTTAACTGCATTAGCGTGTTGTGACCGTCCACATGCAGAGCGCCGCTCAGGCCGGGTTCACCATGTTCCCCAAACAGCGAAGGAGAAGGACAGAGGCTCTCTAAAGCTGACGTCTCTAATATGATTTTCCTTCAATTATTCATTGAGGATGCACCCTTCCATCAGGATCACAGGGAAAGTGGAGCTATTTTTAGCTTTCGCTGGGCGAGACAGAAATAGAAATAGCCTTTATTGTCTGGTTCAGGTGTACCAGCAGCAAAGGGACAGGCAAGAAGCGTGCAGAGTCACACAAAGGTAAAATGTAACAACACATCACAAAAAACACAACTAAAAGTAAAATGTTCTTAAAATATGTGTGTTTGTCCTTGATTTGAGCAGTTAAATAACATGATCTACCAATGAAATGAGTATATTGACCCCTAAAATAAGATAATTAGATATCCTGCACTTGAAAGAAGATGATGGAGATGAGTTGTTCTTATTTTAAGTGCAAAAATCTTATTCCATTGGCAGATAACCTGATTTACCTGCTCAAATCTAGGACAAATACACTCATTTCAAGAAAATGTTTACCTACTTTAAGTTCTCTTTTTGCAGTGACAAGAAATAGAAAAGACAGTAAGGGAAAATTTAAAACAAAGAAAACACACTATTATGAGAAACAGCATTGCCAGATTTAAAGAAAAGTGCAACCGAGTAGGATCATTCTCCACATTTTCCAAATTTCTAATCTAAGAGATAACCTAGAAAATGTACGAAATGTGTCAGAACATTTGTACATAAATTAAAGAACAAGATATTTATAAGAGTAGCAAAAATGCCAGCCGTCAAACTAAATGAAATCTGTTTTATTTGCATGTGACAAATATTTGCTGCTCGGATCTAGAAAAGCTTTTGGAGATCATTAACCAATAAATGCATGAATTAGTGAGATGGTTTAATAGAAACAGATTATCACTAAAAAGTTAATAAAAACTACTATTAATTCTTTTTGGAAACGGTATTAGAAATATGGAAGCAAATGTAAGTAATTTAACAGCCGAGAAAGTTTATGATGACAATAGATAACAGTTGGAAATCCCATATAACATGCATACAATCTAAATTATATTTTAGGTAAAGCGAGGCACCATATCTGGGTAACACTGTGCAGATGTTTGGGGCAAGATACACAATAAAAAAAACAGCAGCTGAACAGTTATGCATGCAGAAAATAGCGATAAGAATAAATTAATTGCACACCAGAGGTTCCCACGCAACAATAAACTCAACTTTAGCATGAATCCGTCCTGTTCCTTTTATCTGCTGTTTTTCCTCCAACCAAACCCTGATTAAATAATTACTAACAGGCTCAAATCAGAGGCAACCAAAGTCCAGTTGCCTCTGATATCTCAGTCATCTGGGAACATGTGTGAGAATTCTGCACAGGCATCTCATCAAATAAGCATCTTGTAAATAAATGTCTGAATGTTGTTGTTTTTTTGTCTTGTCTTTCATTTGCATCCGTATGTCTGAGCCATTCACACCGACGCCTCTAAGCTACCAGCGGTGCCACTTTTAACTGGCAGGTATGATGAATAAGCCTGTCGCAAGAAGCAATAAGACAATTAATCTCATGACAAAAATTATTAATTTAAATGAGGCGGTGAGCCACTTAACCTGGACAAGCCGGTGTATTGCATTAGTTCCAAAGCAGTAGCAACAAAAACGCTGCAACACAACAAACACGCAGATATTAACCCGAGTTGCTTCGCTGAAAAAGGGAACTAGGAGTAAAATCTTCTTGAGTGTATTTTTCCTTGATTCAAGCAGGTAAATATGACTATTTGCCAATGAAATTGGTATTTTGTCCCTAAAATAAGATAATTAGATACCCTGCACTTGAAATAAGATGATGGAGATGAATTGTTCCTATTTTAAAGTGCAAATAGTCTTATTTACCAGTTCAAATCAAGGAAAAATACACAAGTTTCAAGAAAATTTTACGTACTTTTAGTTCCCCGTGTGCAGTGTGTCGTTTCCAATCACTTCCACTTTGTTATAACACCGCTGACAGCTGACTGGGGAATATTTAGGAGCGAAGAAACGTCACGACTTAGACTTGGTGCCCCAGTGGCGTCCTATTAGAGAACCGCGCTGGAGTTCTCTGAGCTCCTGACAGGGACCCGAATTTTTGGAAACAGTCTGCACACTGCAAAAACGGATCTAAAAATAAATAAAATGTTCTTAAAGTAGTGTATTTGTCCTTGATTTGAGCTGGTAAATAAGATCAT
The DNA here is from genome assembly GCF_011125445.2 of Fundulus heteroclitus. Taxonomy (NCBI): domain Eukaryota; kingdom Metazoa; phylum Chordata; class Actinopteri; order Cyprinodontiformes; family Fundulidae; genus Fundulus; species Fundulus heteroclitus. The sequence goes on along the minus strand of NC_046365.1, from coordinate 39,211,046 downwards.
CTGCCAATGGAATGAGTATTTTGACCCCTAAAATAAGATAATTAGACATCCTGCACTTGAAATAAGATGATGGAGATGGATTGTTCCTATTTTAAGAGCAAAAATCTTATTCCATTGGCAAATCATCTTATTTACCTGCTCAAATCAAGGACAAATACACTCATTTTAAGAACATTTTACTTATTTTTAGTTCAGTTTTTGCAGTGCAGGCGTGATTTAAACCCCTGCAGCCACGAAAGTGACTGGAACAACGGATTTAGATTATCTGGACGGGTGAGCAGATACTTCAGTAATATTAATAACAATATAGTGCAATATATTATAGGAGAAAATACGACCAGCTCTACGTTCTGTTAGATTCTGTTCATGTAATTTCCACGATATCTTTCATTAGACAGAGTATCATTTTATGAGGCAATAAACTGAACAGGTTTAATTGAGATATTTAAAGCGATACTACTGGTATTTTTATACACAGAGTCACAGCATTACCAGAATAAACACAGAGCTTCTCAAATGCTCTACCGGGTCAAGTCAGCTTTTGATCCGTTTGTGAAGTTCTGCAGCGAGTAAAATGCCAGAGTCCGCAGGTTCCACTCATGATATCCGAGGTTAGTCCTAGATTTGCTCTGGCAGCGTTTTTCTCCTGGCCGGAGCGTCCATGAAAGCTGCAGCAGAGCTAAAACACACGACAGCGGAGGAGGCTGACCACGAACATCCATGAATTATGGATTAGACCCTGCCGACCCATCTGCCGCATAATTAAGGACCACAAACAAACACATGTAGACATTTGTGTCTCCGCGTGTCGAGGGAACCTTTAGCATGACGACAGCACTCTTTGAATGTTTGTTACGAATCAATTATTTAGGCCAATAAAGGACATTATTGTTACTGAATAGAAAGAAACTACCTCAGTCTGACACTGCACATTAAAAAGACTCATTTTGAGGGAGCATTTATGTACAGCTGTGGTATGTACATGTGTATTAGGGCTGGACGATAATTCAATAATATGTATATCGATGAAAAAAGGGTCCATAAAAAGTTCAATAGAATAAAAGTTTTCTTTCTTTTTCATTCTAGCAATGTAGGTTAATACTACAGTCATTACATCCTCCCAACCAATCACAACGCAGACCCAGGACCGCTGTGACTAAGCTCCGCCCCCTTCGAGTTCAGAGAGCACGTTTTTTTTGCTTTTTTTTTAAACTTACAGTTTTGGTAAAAAAAAGAAAAAAAAAGAAAAAAAAAGATTGGTTGAATAAAGGTTGAGTTTGAATTCTGTGTTTGTGTGTCTGTATCTAAAATAGGTTGTTAAACAACAGCATAAAATGAACAGGGCTGCATTTATAATATATACCTTGTATGTTTTGATAATTATCAATATAAATATGATTTCTATTTGATCTATTTTATGCTTTTTTTCCCCACATATCATCCAGTCCTAATGTGTATCTCAGTTGGTAGCCTGGATTTTGGGGTTTCAGGGTTCAGAGTACAGAAAATAAAAAAAAAATAAAAAAAGAAATCACAAGCCAAAATCTACTTGGATTTTATCATGTCTTGTAATTAAAATAAAATAAAAATAGAAACAACAGAAAATAACAGTAGAAAAGTACAGAGCCCCTAAAGGGACATTGAAGGGATTTTTTTTAATTACTTCCTGGTAAACACCAAAAAGTAATATTTTTTTATTATTATTATTCAGTAGAAATGTCATCCTTATCGATTAAATGGATCGCTTTGTCCCCACAAACATGAGGTCAGAACAACAAATGGACCGTTATATGTTGAGGCGATTCTGACGCTAAAAAAAATTTAAAATCCATATGAAGCAAGACAATTGTTGCTGATTCACAGTTTAACTTTTAACCGAGTTAAATCCCAAAGTGAACAATATCTTTTTCATAACATTAGACAGCAGACCAGGAATGGCTGCTTGAGTTAATTTAACCCCGGCTTGAATTTCAACATGAAAACTGGTCCTCTCTTCACCAACAGATTTTAATGTCTGCGAAACGTTTTAGACATCTCCTTCACTGCTTATTTTCTACTTGAAACTATAAAAGGTCATTAGAAGGGCTGGGAGATGTGGCATAAAATTAAATCTATGATTTTATGATACCAATTTCGATTCATCGTTTATTTTTCTCTCTCTTTTGTTTCATTTAAACAACTTAGAGATTATTATTTTTAAAACTTTTATTTCAATCATCTCCTCTGGGAGTTGAGGTGAATCCCAAGTGCAACAAATTACAAGCTGTCAAATATAGCGACTTGTCTTAGGGTAAAAAACAATAGAAAAAAGTTTCCTCTTTAGAGTATTTTGACAATATATTTTCTTAAATATTTATAGACAACATTGCATGTCATTACCAAAACATATTGCCCTTTCAGGACTTATATAGTGCAAAGTGGCAAAGGGAATCTCGATTTTCCAAAAATTATATATTCGCATTAATTGATTAAATAAAATTATCATGCAGCCCCAGTCATTGGCTATTTTTAGTGATTCGATGCCGTCCGTTGTAGAAAAAAGTGTCAATATTGGCTAATAGGGGCTAAATAGAGCAATTTTCTTTAACTGGGGGACAAAAACTTTTGGCCGTATTTTCCCCAAAGAAACTTTCCTAAATAAACACCGTCTTTTGGTGGGATTTTTTCCCCAACAACTATATTTATTTCTGCTAACACTACAACCCAATGTTTTTGGCAGCCGAATTTGATTTAATTAGATTTTTTTAAATTTCATTAACAAATAAAAACAATATTTAATCTCATAAAAACAGAACAAATGAATGAAAAGGGGGAAAAAGACTAACATTTCTTATATAGCTACCCTTTTTCCTCCAATTCCAAGAAATGACAACATAAAAATCAGTTTATCACGTATCCACAGACCTACAATAAGGAAAAGAAGAATATCTACTTACATTTAATATCATGCTTCTTAAGCAGGGCATGAGCAGGTGATGAAAAAAATTAAGAAAAAATGCGTTATTTAACCCGAAATGTGACAAATTGTCCAGAAACCTTTTGATGATGGATGTGTTTAAAAGAGCTGGACTCTCTGCAGCGTGTGGCCTCCCTGCAGGCTGCAGAGGACAAATCTGCACACTCCAGATCCATTTCTAAAGTAATCCCCTCCACATCCGACCCACGTGGGCGCAGCGGCAGATAAACCCTCGGACAGACGGCCACGTCAGAAACGTGGATGACGACCCGCCGCGCGTGATCTGGGTGTCGGCAAAAAACGAAAATAAAAAAGGCATTAAAAAGGTCGTTAGAGCCATGAAACGGTTTATTCAGGAAAGCCGTGTTTTCAGGACAATAACAGAGGCTCTACGGCAGACGCTGCCATTACGCAACAGCATTTCAGGATTCCCAACCCATTGTAGAAGAAGACATTACAATAATCACCAACACATTATTAGTTTCTGAAAACTAAAACCCAGCCAGCTTTGATTCACACAGGAACATGTTTTAAGAACAGAGACTCTGTACTTTTTGTGTTTTTTTGTATTTATTCTGCTCTCACACTGCAAAAACGGAACTATAAATAAGTAAAATGTTCTTAAAATCTGTGTATTTGTCCTTGATTTGAGCAGATAAATAAGATGATTTGCCAATGGAATAAGAATTTTGCACTTAAAATAGGAACAATTCATCTCAATCATCTTATTTCAAGTGCAGGATGTCTAATTATCTTATTTTAGGGGTCAAAATACTCATTCCATTGGCAGATGATCTTATTAACCTGCTCAAATCAAGGATAAATACACTAATTTTAAGAACATTTTACTTATTTTTAGATCCGTTTTTGCAGTGCAGCCACCATTCTGTTGTCACTTTCTCCCCAGAAAGTTGTCTCTAGGGATTTTAGCTTCACTTTTCATCCGTCCTGATGCAGGTCGGTCTGCAGACAGGCAGGTGGTGGATCTGCTGGTCCACTGGTGCGGTCAGAACCATCTAGAGCTTAACGTTTAGAATCACACATTTTTCCTCTATTTCACACAATGTACTCTAATATGTGGACTGACTGCTGCAAAATAAAGGCTGACTTACGTAAAATAACTGCTCTGTCAGCAATAAATTCCAACAAAGTTACTTATTTATATTGGGCTTAACAGGAAAGACACAAATAAAACTCACTGCAAAAAGGGAACTAAAAGAAAGTAAGATTTTCTTGAAATTAGTGTATTTGTTCTTGATTTCAGCAGCAAGTTTAGATGATCTGCCAATGGAATGAGATTTTTGCACTAAATATAGGAACAACTCGTTTCCATCATCTTACTTCAAGTGCAGTTTATCTAATTATCTTATTTTAGGGGTAAAAATACGCATTCCACTGGCAGATAATCTTATTTATCTGCTTAAATCAAGGACAAATCAAACCACCAGTTTCAAGAGAATTTGACTTACTTTTAGTTCCCTTTTTGCAGTGCACATCAGGCTCGAATGAAAGAAATACAAAAACGGAAACCCAGTCAGAAACCAAGCCACCAACATGTGCGTCCAAACAGAAAAACTCTTCCGAGTCAACATGGCTTCACATAAAAAACACCAGCTGGAGTGAAGAAGCTCCCAGACGGTCCTCCAGCAAAGAACCAGAACCCTCCCCCATACCTAGGGTTGTCCCCACCAGTGCAGAGCTTGCTAAACAACGGCAGCAGACGTTCATTTGCCCGAACAATGCGGTGAAAACGTATCGACTCCCTGATGAGTTCTTCCTGTTTTGGAGATTTGGAGAAGAAAATGCGAATAAACCTTTTTGGGGACAATGTGGTGGTTGGTTCTTATCCGGGGAACTGGGTTTCCTCCAAACCCTGCCCAGCATCACTGCCATGATTTTCTGTGGTTTCTAATTCTCTGGTTACGCGTGAACTTTACTCCCATCAATAGAGCGCAGACTTTGGTCCAACTTTACTTTGTTTGTCGCGACCACGCTGCAGCAGACTGAATAATGATTTCTCTGAAGGTTCACAGCAAGCTTTCTACACTGCAAAAACGGAACTAAAAATAAGTAAAATGTTCTTAAAATGAGTGTATTTGTCCTTGATTTGATGAATATGCATAATGACCGAATATGCATATGAAGGTTGGAGGACCCAGGAGAACTTGAGCTTGAGACACCTTTAAAAAAAAAAAAAACTGGGTTTGCAACAATGAGACGAGATTTCTGAGTTTTTTTCCAGATGAACTGAAAGTCCCAATTGTTTTTCATAAATAAAAAGGTTTCAGAAATTACAAACTGTCTTTTAAAAACATCTGTAACATGATCTGTAGCATAACCTCAGTCCGTATTTTGATGTTTATTGCTTTTCTAATGCTAAGGTCGTTCTAATGCAGAAAAAGCACTGAAAATGCTCCTTGTTGTGTTTTTGAAAAATAAAGTTTTCAAAAGATCTCAACCACTGTTCAATGTGTCATTTATCCGGTTTGGGTTTAACCCGTCTGTGCTTCTTAGTTTTTGAGCTTGAGATGTTCAGTTTAGACTCCTTAAAAGCTCCGCAGATGATCCCAGCTTTAGAGTTAGCGGGTAACGGTTAGCGCATCGTCCTTTTCTCACAAATCGTTTGCATTGTGTTTGCGACTCCGTCACGGCTTCTTTTCCCACCAAGTATCCAAACTAAAGTCCCAATAACTTTTTAAAAGGGTTTGGGGCTGGTTGGCAACGAAACCTAATGGGAAGTCCTTATTACTCAGGTTCGTACCCGAGGCCTGTTATGTTAGCTAACACTTATTTGACTAGATGAAGTGCTATGTTAACAGCAAATGAAAAGTGCTTTGCAAGCCAGACTTTACTATGACGTGAAATATGTTTTTATATCGCAAAATCATGTAACTCCCCCTGAGAACTGGTATGCACGGTGCTTGTTGCAAGAGTACAGCTGCAACCCAGGAAGAAGCGCACACACCTCCAAATTGCCCATCCCCCGGCTGGTTGCTGCGAGACAAAACAAGGTTGTGTTTTATTTTCTTTCAGGCTGCATCCTGAACGCAGTATGTGTCTGTCAGGCTGTCAGCAAAAAGCCCTGCTATCATAATAACCTCCGAGTGCAAAGAGTGGCTCACATTCAACGGAGGTGCGTTAGCAACAACCCCCGGTTTCAGAGCCTTAACATTATGTTGCCATTTGTTTAGACCCTGAAACATTTGTGCGATATCCGACTCGAGCTGGAGATATTTCAGACCCCTCCGTATGCATCGTGGGTTTCTATTCTAGCTGCAACCCTAAAGCCGGGCGTACACTGTACGATATTTTCAATTATTGTACTCAGATACAGCTCAAACAATGCGACGAAACCTCAGGGTTTAAAAGTTCTCTGCTCTCCATTTCTGTTCTTACTGTACGACTCGACGCTCTGATGCGATCTGACTGCTCACACCATACGTTCAGAAACCACACGTCAGACTCAGCGCCGTGGAGAGATGGCGCTTGTCGGACTCGTCTATCCGAACGTAGACAGTAGAAGAAGAAAATGACGTGTTGATGCTCGCTGTTACATATGAGGCTCACTAGAACGAAACGCGTTGCTCTTCCGTAGTTTGACTCCATGTCACACGTACCGCCGCCATGCTGCTCTCCTCTCCTATGTTTTCGTCTGAGAAGAATACGAAGACGAATTTCCTTGTCTGCACATGCTCAGTGCGCGAGGATGGGGGAAATCGGCTTGTAGCTCTGCTTCAACAGCAGGAGGCGCTCACAATCACCTCACGAGGGCCGACTGAATTTCAACACGTTTGATTTTCATCTGACCGTACGATTCCTGATCAGGAGGTGGTGGTGAGAGGCTGATCGCACCTCGTTGCCCCCTGGATACGACACAGGATCAAGCTGAAACTCGGCCCGATCCAAAAAATTATCGTACGACTAAAGAATCAGCCCAAAAAGGGCAAAAAATATATATATACTACAGTGTACAGGACTGTCTCAGAAAATTTGAATATTGTGATAAAGTTCTTTATTTTCTGTAATGCAATTAGAAAACATGAAATGTCATACATTCTGGATTCATTACAAATCAACTGAAATATCGCAAGCCTTTTATTGTTTTAATATCTCTGATTATGGCGTACAGCTGAAGTAAAAAAAAAAATTATGACAGCAAAACAAGATCAAACATTTGAAAATGTCCATTAATGCACTCAGTACTTGGTTGGGAATCCTTTTGCACAGATTACTGCATCAATGCGGCGTGGCATGGAGGCAATCAGCCTGTGGCATTGCTGAGGTGTTATGGATGCCCAGGATGCTTCAATAGCGGCCTTTAGCTCATTTGCATTGTTGGCTCTGGTGTCTTTCAGCTTCTTCTTCACAAGACCCCACAAATTCTCTATGGGGTTCAGGTCAGGGGAATTGGCAGGCCAATCAAGGACAGTAATGCCATGGTCAGTACACCAGTTACTGTGAGAATCTGATGTCGTCTCTTAACCACTACCATACTTGTGATTTAGTTTACTGAACCAAGCTCAGTGTTTTTCAAGGCTCAGGAAACCCTGCAGTGTTTCGAGTTAATTAGACGATTCAAGTGATTAGTTGAATAGCCTACTAGTATACTTTTTCACGATATTCTAATATTTTGAGATATGATTTGAGTTTTCTTTAGCTGTACGCCATAATCAGCGATATTAAAACAATAAAAGGCTTGCGATATTTCAGTTGATTTGTAATGAATCCAGAATGTATGACATTTCATGTTTTTTAATTGCATTACAGAAAATAAAGAACTTTATCACAATATTCTAATTTTCTGAGACAGTCCTGTATGTCCATCTTAAGCAATCGGTTGCAGTAGAGCTATACAGGTAAATATACGTAGATAAACGTACATGTTTGACCCTGGGAGACTCAGCAAACCCAGGTGGTTCTGTTGTGCCTACAGAACTGTATGTGAAGCACTTTTTACTGCCGTAAGGTTCTCCAAGATCAACACCTGTAGTCAAAGAGTCTGGGAAACAAAAGGCAAAACAGCCAAAAATGAAAAAAACAACATGAGATGAGCTCATTGAGCTTCGGGCGTTTTCTAATTAAATCTGCAACACCAGGAACGTAGAAACACACACGTGCAGAAAAACCTTGGCCTGCTGACAACTCGGTCAACACCAAAGATTAAGCAGTTGATCTGATTCTGCTTTGAAAGTCGTACAACCTCGTGGCTTCTGTGAATGGACCTCCTGCTTTTGTCATCAAGTAAAACAATAAAACTGTTGTTTTTTTTATCTTTTGCTTGAATTCCTGCAGCTTTGATCTACTGGAGCTTGTCCAGAAAACGTTGAAGCGCTCCACCGCTCTGGCTTTTCGTTGCATCAAAGTTGCTTTCTGAACTGTTCGGACATGTTGGCATGATTCAAGGCGCTCCATGTTGTGTAAACATTATAATTGGAATATTGTCCCGTTTAAAAATCGGGTCAATTGTTGGAATAGTTCTTGCACACTGACGGCATCCCCAGGATGTTGGCAGGAGGAGCACAAGCTGCATCCAGCAGCGCCTGAATCTGATTTGACTTGAACTTTGGCTGCGGGGTCGGTTTGTTGAGTTCTTTTGAACCGATCCCCATCGGTTTTTGTGGTGTAGCGAGGCGTGCTGTCCTGCAGAGAGAGGCCGCTGGATATCTGAGGACAATTAAGCGATAATTTCCCCGTCAAACGCAGCCAGCCCACGTGCTGCGCTGCTTCCATGGCAGCAAAACACACAGATGACCTCATGATCAGAGCCGTGCACAATAAAAGGGCAGAAACTCCTAAACAAACCCATTAATATCAGCAATAGTCGATCTTACTTAATAAAAATATAAAAAATTTTCATCTGAATGCACACACAAAGCAATCTAATCCGTAAATATGAGCAGTTTTGATCCATCCCTCATTACTTTACATTTTCTTGTGAGCTTTTAAATTGATCCTCCTATATTGCTTCATTTTAGAGAACCACAAGCTGAAAACTTTTTCATTTCCCACTGAGGTCCGGCATCAGAGCGTTTCCTGTTTTTCCTGAAAGGCTCAACTTCCAGAAACTTTTGATCTGCAGGAGAAAGTTTGGTTTAAAAAAAGCTCCATTTAAAAGATGACAAAAAAGTCGTGGGTTTTGGTTATTAAACAATCCAAGGATGCTGGAAAATTAGTATTAAAATGAAACAATGGGAGGATAACCTGTATATAATTATTTTAGGTCACGTATAGTGGAGGTAAAGTGCCATGAAGAAGTATTCACCCCCTGTTTTTGGCTTTTTTTTTGTTACATTTACTTGTTTTGTTTTGTTACTCCCCCATTAAATTATAAATTAAATCTGATTATTTACCAGAGCTGCAGGACACGTCTATCGATTACCGTCCAGCCCTAGTGACTGGGCCCCTTTAAGCCAAACTACAACCATGCTTTTGGGTTATTAAACACACAAATTTTGTCATTTACATTCACAAAATAATGTTTTAAAACTTATAGACCTAAAAAAAAAAAAAAAAAAAAAAAAATTTCAGGTCTGAAGGAAAAAAATAAATAAATGGAAATTATTTATGATTTCTGGTCACAGCGGAAAATCGGCCGTTTTAATCACCGCCCAACTCATCGGGACATCCCTCCGCTTGATTTGCGATGATTTACTTTCTTACAAACTCGTTTCTTTAAGGGAACCATCAGCGTCTCAAGGCGTCGATTTGCTCAGCAACATTCCTTCAGTAAAAACCTGCAGGCAGCAGCAGGTAAATGGTCTGAGCGACAGATGGACAACAAGATAACACAAAAAAATACTTCCTTTTCACGTTAAAAGCTGCTTGTGACATTACACACATAGCAAACCGATCACTGATTGGATAAGGACTGGGAATCTGGGCTATGCGGTGACAGCGTGTGTGTGTCATGGCGTGCCAGAAGTACAGGTAGGCGTTTTACGACGCAACGTCGAAACGCAACAACAGTTTATTAGAAACAGAAAACGGCGTCTATAAATTCCACAAATGTTCGCTTGCTGGCTTTCATCCAGAAAATAGTTTAGTTTTGTGGTGAAGATTTGCAGCCGGCTCATTAGTCTAAATGCTTCGCTGGCGAAGAGTCGGCGGTTCTGGTTCGGTGCCAATCTGGACAGAACGAGTTGGCCGGACACCTCCTGAACATGCAGAGTCCCTGAAACTCGCACCTCGTAATGTTTGGAGTTACTCAGAGCTGTTCAGGTCCGACCATAAAAAGCAGCAGAGCAGATTACACCCCGAGGATCAAAAGTATTTATGCCTCTTCAAGTTTTCTGCATTCAAACACGGCGCCAAATTAAAACCTTAATTAGCTTTATTTGGATCCTACGTATGAATCAGGAAGCGAATGGCTGTTAACTGGATGAGAAACTGTTGCATTCAAATTCACTTTGAATGTTGGGTTTAAAAATGTATTTTATGAATAATGATCTGAAAAGTGTGGCGTGTATCTGCGTTCAGCCTCCCCAGGTCGATGTGGCGTCCCTACCAGCTTTGCTTCATCTACCTCGAGAAAAAGCTCAACTCAAGCTGGTCAGGGTGGATGGAGACCAAATTTCAAGTCTTACCACAAATTCTCTACTGGATTTAGGTCTGGGCTTTGACTAGACCATTCCAACACATGTAACTCACTTGATCTAAACCAGTACATTATATTTTCGGCTGTGTGTTTACTAGGGGTGTGCAAAATAATCGTCATGACAATGCATCGCGATTCTAATAATCGATTCTTGACGCCAAGAATCGATTATTAATTTAAAAAATGAATAAATAAAATTGCATTAATGGTTGGCGAACATCAGCCAAAAACAAGTGGAATACAACTTCCAGTCCAGTAGATGTTGCTGCAGATGTGTTGACGCCCGCTGCCTTGTGTCACAAGCATTTCCGGCCGCGGGATACTGCGACGAGTCATTCATAAACAAAACATGGAGGAGACTGAGAATATTCGCCCGGCTCCATCACATTTCAAGTCAGATGTTTGGACGCATTTTGGCTTTAAAAACAAAGAAGGTAAAAACAAAATTGATATGACGCACGTAATTTGCAAACACTGTTACATCGTGATGAAATACTGTGGGAACACAACAAACTCAAAAGGCACATGCAGAGGCGCCATCCAGAAAAACAAGAGCCGCGAGCGCCGCAAGCACTGATTTAACAAACAACACTCGATTGCAAGCTAGCCCCAATTTCTACACGCACAAACATTTGAATGTTTTCATTTCATTGGTTTAAAGGACCACTGAGGCCATGTAAATGACACTGATTTTGTTATTTTAAGTTTTATAAATCCTAAGCACTTTTTGTCAGTGTGTCCACTCCAGTAGTAATATTTGTGTCCAGTTACAGTAATGTTTATTTTCACGGCAATACCTCCAAAAGTCATTTCAATAAATACAGCTATGTATGAATTCAGTTGCTTTCAGTTACAGTATGTATCAATTGAAGACACTATCCAGATCATACACAGCCAGTCAGCCACTGGCGTACAGTGTTCAGTGAAAATATCACGATGCATCGCAATAATTCAAGTATCGTGATGCATCGTGATTCGAATCGAATCGTGACTTCTTTGGCAATACCCACCACTAGTGTTAACGGTGGTTGCCCTGCTAGAAGTTGAACCTCCAACCCGTCTCTAACAGGTTTTCTTTCTCTACTGCCCCGTGTTTAACTCCATCCATCTGCCCTTCAACTCGGACCAGCCTCATTGTCCTTGTTGAGGCATCTTGGTGCCACTAACACGTTTCACAGTGGAGATTGTGCATTACAGGCGTGGTGTTAAAGCTATAGTTGGTAATCCTGTTCAGCAACACTTTTTGTTATACTGGGTGAAACGGTCCTTCCATCCTGACAGTAGTAAATAGATTATGTATTCAGAAAAAGGAGGTTAAAAAATTTCTGTGGGAGCTGCAGGCCTGTAAAAACTGACCAATCCCTGCAGTTCGGTCCGGATGCCAGGGATCGGTCAGAGTTTTGGTTCCTGATCTCCTCTGTCCCTCCGGTTCTGTGGAATCTCCTTATCTGCTGGTTTTCCCACATGCCGATCATTCTGACGCGCTCACATAACACCAGTGTGCGTGCTATTTCCTTCCTAGTTTCCACTTGCTGGCTGTGCATGTGCACTTGTAGTGTATCCGGTTAGCTTAGCCGTTAGCTTAGCCGTTAGCGGTTCATTGTAGCCCCGCTGCTCTCACTGTAGACTTTGAACATGGCTGAGAGGCGCAAGAAGCGAACTGCGTTGTTTATGAGAAGAAGAGGAAGACCTCAGTAGAAAAAAATAACACCAGAGTGGATTTGGGAGATTCTTTTTCACGACATCCCCCCGAGGAGCTGAAGAGCAGGTAAAACAGTTTTGAGCAGTTTTTCAAAATGGACTTGAGGAAACTTCTGGAAAACAATCGCCGACTTTACCTTTAATGGCATGTAAATAATCACAATGCATAAATTTTTTTTTAACCATAAATATTGTTTTATTCTGGTCTCATCTGACTGCAGCTGTCTTCGACGTTTGCCCACTGGACGTCTTTCAGCAGTGGTTTGCTTCCACAGAAGGTTAGACTTGTGAAGTCAACAGGCTCTCTCACCTGAGCCGTGGATCTCTGCAGCTCCCCCAGAGTGATGATGGGCTTCTAGGTTGCCCAGCTTGTCAGTTTAAGTTTCCAGGTGGTCCGTCCTCTCTCCAGGTCCAGATCATGGACTGATCAGAGCTCTGGGAGATGATCAAAGCTTGGGATGTTGTTTTAGAACCTGACCCGGCTTTAAACTGGACCAGAACCTCCTCCCTGATCCGTCTGCCAGGTTCCAGGGTCTACATGATCCTGTTTGTTCTCTAATGTTCTCTAAGGAACCTCTGAGACCAGAAACAGAACAGCTGTATTTATGCAGACACTAAATTACACTAAATTACACAGAGCTGGACTCCATTTGGATTGTATTTAGGGGAATCGGAGACAAGGGGGCTGGACACAAATGAATGCTGCACTTTTTATGGCAAATTAATTTGTAAAAACCACAATTTCTTTGTTCCTTTTCCCAATTTTGTGCTGGTTTATTATAGGAAATCAGTAAAATATGCAGAAGTTTGTGGAAATAAATGTGGAAAGGTTTAAGGGGTGTGAATATTTTTGCTGGGCACTGTATGAGATAAATTACTCTTTGTTCCTGGGCGAAAAATTTGCATTCTAGCACAAGAGCCCAGAGGAGTAGCAACGGACGTCGAGTTTTATCTCCTGAGCAAAACAGGAGGATGTGACGGTAAAACGGAAACGGTCATTTTTAGAAAAACTTGTTCACCAATTAAAACTAGAAGAAGTGTTTAATGCCCTTCATGCTCTTTAAATAATGCTGAATTTGGACATTTCTAGGACTCAAAACCAGGCCAGCAGCTTCAAATATACCGCATATTTTCTGTACTCCTCACTGCTTTTGCAACCAAACAGGTCGGTATGTTTTTGTCATTTACCAAACCCGACGACAGCGGTGCTGCTAAAACATCTGCACCACACATCTGGCACAGCAACACCGACATCTGGCACCGAAAATAACAACACAAACCAGGCGTCGTTTAAAAATGAAGCCAGCTGTTAAGCTACTTAACGGTGGAGCGCTGCTGCGCACTGCTGATCAGCAGGCCTAAAAGTAGGCTGCTGTAGTTTTCTGTCGCCTACAAAAAGCAGATAAATTTAGCTTCTTATAAAGTTTCCCAGTGTGGAAACTGAACCAGCGTCATCCATCGCTCTGAGGGAACATGTTATAAAATTGAAGTTAGCAGAATCCAAGCAGCAAGTAGCCAAATGCAAACAATGTTAACTTGTTATACAGAAAATGGATAGAAAAAGCACTAAAAACGAAATACTAACCCCCAAATTTAGCCGGTGCTCTTGTTAATGCTTATGCATCATAAAAACAACAAATGCATGCAATAGACAGGTTCATAATGGTAATAATCAATATGTTTTAGCAGCAATATGAATGCTTGTTGTATGTCAGTTTGAAACAAACACTATTAGATACATTTTCCTTCAAGTTTTTTTAAGCTAAAATCATAAATCTGTGGTTGTTTTAATCAAAGCGGTTCATACTGAGGAACGCGTCACTAGAAATACGCCGCTAATAAATACGAAGCACTGCTGAACTCAGGTGGTTTTTGGGATGCATTTCACTCATCGTCGTGCTCAGGATGTAAATTATTGACACGTGTGTCGCCTTCTATGATGTTGATTCCATCAATCATGTGTTTTGTAAAGCCCTTCACACTTCTACAACGATGATGACCAAACTGCCTAACAAAATCAACGTAATAAAGAAAGGGAACATAAAAAGCAGGTTAAAAACAAAATAGATAAAACCAGGAGTGCCTCCAGACTTTAAGTCTTGAGCTTCGGTTTAAAAAGGACAAGTTCAGTTAGAGATGGAGGATCGACGTTTGGACCAAGTCAAGACGGCGATCTCTCCAACGAGAGGAGAAATCAGGCACACAGTGGCCCTGCACCATGTGGTCGGCGTTGGACTCGGCTCATTAAACACAAATCTTTCCGTCGGTTCTTGTCTATTGTCTCCAGTTTGTTTACATTCAGACACAAGCGAGAGAAACAATGGAGGAGAGCATGCAGGGAGCCGGTTGGTTGGCCCGATTTCTGCCACCTGCAGAGGCGAAGAGCTGGTTTACCGTATCCAGTGACTCCTGCAGGACACGACAACTGCAGCCTAACGTCTGTTTAGAGTTACATCATTCCCCATTTATAGATGAACTATTTTATTCATTTAACTGTTTCAGGGACAAGAGATTAAAAAATAAAATCAAAAAAATTTCCAGATGCAAACCAGCTAATGTGGGTTTTTCTGAGTATGGAGGATCAGAGCATATTCCGATTCCTTCCTTCTTTCCCTTCAAGCTGCCAGACTCTGATGATGAAACCTTCTTCTGACTTTTTGATGGTCTTTTCTCATTCTTCTTTGGACTTTGGCTGCTTTTTCCTGCACACTTTCAGTCTCGTCGTGAAATAACCCGTCCAAATGCGACGGGACGCCAGACGAGCATAAAAGCCGAGGAAACTGAGACGACACGGTGGAAACTAAATCAATGTTGAGGGAGGCCAACGCGGGGAAAGTCTAAGGAAGAGCTTCAGATGTTCATCAAACCCGCTTTAAAAGATTTAGGTTTAAAACAAATGTGCAAAAACGTGCTGCCATCCTGCTACTTCCAGATGCAGCTCCTCTTCAACTAACCCAACCAAGTTAACCTGAGTTTATTATAAACGGACAAATAACGTAAGGGGGGCCCAGATGGAGCCACTTAAACTTCTGAGGTGGCACTGAAACTAAAAGCTGTAGAAAACTATCATAAAGACTTAAGTAAACGCCTACTGATATATTTTAGTTTATTGTTTGATTTTAATGGTACTAATGATCTAAAGTGCATAGACAATTAACATTTTGAATTGAACAACAATTCCTTTTCATTGTGTAATTATATTAGGAATAAGGTGCACATTTATTAAATTATTGAAAACAAAACAATCACTAGGAGAAAGTAGATAGTGGCAGATACAAACAGAAGCGCAATAGAAAGGTCAGGAAGAGCGACTGCCTTGCTGGCTGTGCATGATGGGATGAAATGCTAAACTGATGCTACTGCAATTCCCACTGGCCACGCCCTGGGGGCGCCATTGCACCCAGCAACAGTCAGGAGTTCCACCATACTTTTTTCTTCCACTCAACTTTCCCGTGCTTAGTACAATCTCCCTGCCAGGATATCAACGTCTGTGCAAACCACAATAAAACTTTCTGCATTCAAATCTCTCTTTTTTATGATTAGTCTTATAAAATATTCAGATTTTCAGACAAACATTTCACTTATACACCCTTTAAAGTTAAGAAACACGACTTTGGCCCAGAAAGGAGCGAATTGCTTTGAACTTTTCCACGTTGGCGCATTTCCCTGAGGCGCACCGGGGCGTCCGCTCGGTCGTGCAACAGTCTGCGGGTTGAAGGCAGCCGTCCTGGCGCAAAAGCTGCGCCGCGCCGAGGAAGATGAGGAGGAGGAGGAGGAAGAGGAGGCTGTGCAGCCGCATGGCAGCTCTGCAGCCCCGGCTCTGCGCATAAAGCCGCTCAGAAAAACAACATCTGCAACTTGGGCAGAGTTGGGTCTGCAGCGGACTCACCTTTGAGACGGTCATGTGGTGGTTTCCCCTGGGAAGAGGGCTCCGCTGTCGGACCTGGTCCTGGTTCTGGTTCTGGTGGCGCAGGAGGAGCGTCCCTTAGATCCCCGGTGGCAGCTGCATGGCGGCCCGTTGCAGAAGTCCTGATGTCCGGATTCACCTTGTGAGCCCCGGGGACGCGTGCGGTGGTGGACCGGAACCTGTATGGCAGGACCGGTTCGGCGTCCTGGACCGGACCGCTGGAGCACGGAGAGGAAGAGGAGGAGGAGGATGGTGGGATAGATGCGACGACGGCAGGAGGAAGAGGAGGGAGGGGCATCAGGTGCAGCCCCAGGAAACCAGGATTTAAAAAGAGTCAAACTGCAGCGAGGGGCGAGAAAAGTAAATATAAAAAAATTATTAAAAAAAAACAAACAGAAATGAATGAATGAACCAAACCAGAGAAGCATCCCAGGATCCGAAGAACCGAAAGAATAATTTTGACTCAAAGATCCATTTTTTTTAACAGGTGTCTCCAGGGGCGCTCTTAACCTTTCTGGGTCCCTGCTTCAGTTTTTTTAATATTATTATTATTATTGTTATTTATTAGTTTTGTGTATTTTTTGTTGTGTTAATGCAAACAGCCTAAAGCTTTGCCCTGTTCTGCATTTTATGGTGAATTTAATTAATTAATTTTGTCCTTTTAAACTAAACAGAGCAGTTCCGTGTCCCTTCAACACAATGTTTTTAGGACACCATTTTTTAATTATTATTTTAGTTTATTCCCTCTTGGTGTTTAAACCTACATCAAAATAATATGTTTTATTGTTATCTACAAAATTAAGACACATTTTTTGTTATTCTGTAAATGTACTTTGCAGATATGGGAGGGGGGAAGCTACTTTTGGATGCAATCTTTATTATCTCTGTACAAGAATAAAGATGGTTCAGAATCAGTGTTGAAGCCATTTTTCCTAAAGTAAAACTAGCATGGTTGATTAAAATCCATCCACTGTCTTCCTCTTGTCGGAGATCGGGTCGCGGCACCACCGGGTCCAGGAGGGAAGCCCAGTCATCTCCCAGCGACATCCTGGAGCTCGTTCTGGGGGACCCGGCACATCACCAGGCCAAACAGGATATATAGTCCCTCCAGGGAATTCAGGGTCTTCCCTGAGGTCTGTTTAAACATGTATAACTATTTTGTGGCCAAATCCCCCCCCCCCACAAACCAACCTCAGAACAATGTGATACATTTGTTTTAAATATACAAATGAATTTTAAAACCACAGGGATGTTTTTTTTTTTCAATCAAAGCTTCCTGAAGCAACCTCACCATCTGCCCGTATAAACCTATAAGACCCTGCTATTGAATTCTATTTTATTTATATAGCATTAATTCATGAAACACGTCATCTCAAGGCTCTTTCCAAAGTCAGACTCCATCAGATCCTCCAGGTTGGTGAGAAAGTTTCCTCTCTAAGGAAACCCAGCAGGTTGCATCAAGTCTCTCCAAGCAGCATTCACTCCTCCTGAAAGAGCGTAGAGCCACAGTGGACAGTCGTCTGCATTGTTGATGGCTTTGCAGCAATCCCTCATACTGAGCATGCATGAAGCGACAGTGGAGAGGAAAACTCCCCTTTAACAGGGAGGAGAACCTCCAGCAGAACCAGAACCAGGCTCAGTGTGAACGCTCATCTGCCTCCACCCACTGGGGCTTAGAGAAGACAGAGCAGAGACACAGAAAGCACAGAAGCACACATTGACCCAGGAGTACTTTCTATGTTACAGAACACAGAGCAGAGACACAGAATTCTGGATGGTTTGTTTAGTGGCGGTGCCTTTTTAAGCAGAGAGGGTTTACGGCTGTATTTTGGCGGGTTTCAAAGAATATAAGGTCCGTTTACCACTGGGTCGGAAGGGAAATTACTCAGCTTTTAACGTTTCTGATGGTGTGCACGGAGATGTGAGA
Organism: Fundulus heteroclitus; assembly: GCF_011125445.2. Lineage (NCBI taxonomy): Eukaryota > Metazoa > Chordata > Actinopteri > Cyprinodontiformes > Fundulidae > Fundulus > Fundulus heteroclitus. The sequence continues at coordinate 39,192,961 of NC_046365.1, read as the reverse complement.
CACAAAGAAAAAACATCCCAGTTTTTGATGGATCGCTGTCATATGCACAGGGAGGTCCTTCTCATCCCGGCTGTGCTGGTCCATTTCATGCTGAGCGCCTTGGCCTGAAGACAGAAAAATGAGCCAAGATGAGACTCCAAGGTACCCAAACAAGACATCCTCCTACACACAACTAAGTCTTTAGATCCGGTTCACGAAAACAGCAAACAGGTTTGGCAAAAAGCCCCGGCAGGGTCCAGCCTGCACTGGGAACAAGGCGGATCGCCCGCTCAGATGGGCCATGGTGATGAGTCTGGTTCTGCTGGAGGTTTTTTCCTCTCCACTGTTGCCACATGCTTGCTTAGTTGGAGGGTTTGCTGCAAAGTTTACAACTCGACTACAGTTGGCTGGGCTTCCTTTTTTTGATTGGACTGTGCGATATTAGATCGGTTTCTGGCTGCATAACTGGGCTGTAGGAATGACTCGGACGGGGAGGGTCCAAAGTGCGGCCCAGGGGCCGTTAAAAACACCTGGACTGATTTTGGGCGGCCCCCCTCCACTGCAGTTCAGGAATGATCCATATGTGGCCCTCCAGTACACTGTTTTTTTTGGGTTTCTCTTAAATATATATATATATATATATATATATATATATATATATATATATATATATATATATATAGGGACTTTTTACTGAAAAGGAGACTTTGGTGCACCCAAGTCTGGTTTTAATTTATCAGACTGGGCCAAATAAGGCAGAAGTTTCCAAAGAAATCCTGTTCTCATTGCTGAGATCAGCTTGTCTCCACTGCTCTCAATCAAGCCCAAAATTATTTCCAATTAGGAAAAAGTGCAAAACCCTTTTAAGTTTCTGATCTACAATGATTTCTATATCCTCTTCTGACTACTTTGTCACATTGAAACGTTTCATGCCTATTTTACCATTGAGCAGGTAGAAAAATAGAACATAAACTTGATTTGTGATTTTAGGTTTTAAAGTACGGTATTTATTTTCGTTCTCACTTGTCGAGTTTGGTCCATGTGAAAAACAATTTGGACGGCAAAACTTCTATATATTCTATATAACTGGAAACAACTTTATCTTATTCAGTGTGTTGAGATTCTGTTTGCTGTGACACGGTTATATGTTAATAAATTAAATCAACAGATTAGGGGGCTTTTACATTCATCCTTCAATGTTAAACTGATCAGTGATGAAAGTGCTGAGGTGTGCAGAACAGATCAGATGTGCTGAGTCACTTTATCTGCATAGATGCTACTTACTTTACAGTAAGATCACCTTTAAACGCTGAGATCTGAGCGGACAAAGACTCAATGAGACGACGATCTAAAGCAGAAACAAAGGTTAAAACTTAACTGCAGCTGGATTTAGTTTGTTTAGTCTTTTTTATTTTATTTTTTTTTAAGTCTTGTTTTCATGTACAAGCAGCATTTTCCTGAAGTCATGCTGTGTTTTTGGCGACGTCAGGATATTTGGTGCCCCCTGTTGACCAAACTCAGCAATTACAGAAGCATTCATAAAAATAAGCTGCTTTTAACTGACATTTTCATTAAACAATGGTTAGTTTATGTAAATAGTAAATTAAGAAAATGTATGCATAGAGGAAAAGTGGTTGTGGGGTTTCTCAAGGCTCCAATGTTGGGGCACTTTTTTCAGAGTATATGTCTTGGACCTGAAGACATATCAGTTTCTGCTCAGGGATAAACCGGAGAGGCCCTAACGTCATCACCTGAGACCTGATCACTCCAGGACTACAATTGAATAAGGTGGTTAGTAACTACTTACATTTATTCAGCTATGTTTACTTGAGTAACTTTTAGAACAAAATGTACCTTTAAGAGTAGTTTTTACTTTTACTTGAGTGATATTACTCAAGTATCGCTACTCTTCAGTAAAATCTCTGGCAACTCTACCTGCTGTGAGTAACATGAATAAAGAACAAACTTATTTTAACAAAAATGCACCAGACAAAAACCTGGAGTTTATGTTAAAATGACTTATTTGTACACAAGCTTTATTATTTTAATGTTATCTTCTATATGCTGAGCTCATCAAAAATTTGGAGGTCACATTAATGTACAGTAAATAGATATTATTGGAAGTACTTAGCACTGTTCTAACGTACTATATATATATATATATATATATATATATATATATATATATATATATATATATATATATATATATATATATATATTACCTGCTGTATTACTTTCAAGTTTAATGTTGAAAAACATTATTTAGAAGTGTTTCTCCTGCCTAAATTTGTTATTTTGCAATTATATTATTCTTTTGTATAATTTTTCATGTTTTTAAAATACCAGACTTTGCACATAACCTTATATTTTTGTCTGATTACATAATTTTTAAATATTAAATCATCAGATGTTATAAGTTACTCAGTACTTGAGTTTTCTTACTGAATACTTTTTTACTCGAGTAATTTCTTGGCTACTTTTCAAAAGTATGTAAAATCTTAAAATTTGTGAATTTGTTCTTGATTTAAGCAAGTAAGCAAGATTATCTGCCAATAGAATAAGATTTTTGTGCTTAAAATAGGAACAGCTGATCTCCATCATCTTATTTCAATATGCAGGATGTCTAATTATCTTATTTTAGGGGTAAAAATACTCCATTGGTAGATAATCTTGAATTGAGCAGGTAAATAAGGACAAATACACTCCTTTCAAGAAAATTTTACTCACTTTTAGTTCCCTTTTTGCAGTGCATAAAGCCCATTTTCATATTAATATGAATGTTCATGTTTCCTTTTGTGTGATCTGTAAATGTTACTATTATTCTCTTGTTTTTAATGTCATTTTATTTACCTTTGCTTTTAATATTCAGCAAACGGTGTCACATGAAATAAACTTACCGGGCCTGAAATGTCAGCAATCTGAAACAGATTTTAAAAAAAATAAAAAATAAAACAGTCTTTGATGTCGATTTAGTAAAATTTAATTTATCTACAAATATTTTCCATACGGCATACAGATAGCATATTAATTCATCTCAGGGTGGCTCTTAAATTGATAAGTTACACAGTATCATACAGAAGCTGGATGCCAGAACTGCACAAAAAGTTGAAAAAATACGTCTTATTTTCCACGGTCTTTACATGTTTTCCGTCAGCGTTTTGCAGCATATCGCAGAGCGGTGGCGTGGAGCCGTCCAGACGAGACGGAGACACGGAGCGTTCACAGCGTCGCGTCACTGAGACGGTCCTGGATGTGACGGCGGCGGAGAATCCTGCAGGAGACGGCGGATGGAAGCCATGACGCCTGAGAAACTCCCCGCTTCAGTCGCGGTAGTCACACTCCGCTGCTTTTTAAATCCTCCACATCACATTTTTCACATTAATGGTGTTAAATTACCGCAGCCTCTGTTTTTGGGATTAGAAAATATATATATAACAGCAGAACAGAACGAACACGAGGCCGACGGGGGAACACTGTGGAGATGAACGCACTGACGAGCCAACGTCTCTTAGCCATCTGAAAATGGAAGAATAACCTCAACTTGAACATGAAAACGTCCAAAAAAAAACAAAAAAAAAAAAACAACAAAAAACGCAACGATGTGCTCATGTGACGTGACCGATTACAGGAAAACAAAGACAGCATGGCAGCCGGGAGGAGGAAGTGGTCCAGTCGAGGTTTACTAGTCCTACTCCTCTGTTTCTCAGGTGTGAAGGCGTTTCTTCTCCTCTTTCTTTTTAGTGTTTTCTCTCTAGTCCTCATCTTCATCCTCCTCATCGGACGTCTGGTCCCGGGCGTCGATGTCGTCTTCATCTTCCACCTGTAAGGGAAGGGTCACAGTCTAACTAAAGCAAACAGACAAAACAGAGCTGAGTCGTCTGAAAACGCGCCGCTCAGCACATCTGTAACTAGGTCGCCTCTTAAAGGGGCGTTGATCACAGTTCTCCAGCTGTTTATATTGCGCGATATATATATATATATATATATATATATATATATATATATATATATATATATATATATATATATATATATATATATATATATATATATATATATAAATAAAGCAGCTAAAGGCCAGAGAAAGACTTTCCAGTAGCTTCAGGAAGCGTTGCTCAAGAGCACGCTGGCTGGGCGTTTTGGAAGTAAAGCGAAGTGATGATGAGGAGGGAGCGCTCAGGCCTTCAGCTCAGTAGTTTAAACTCTGCTCTACTCTGGAGGTTTTATAAGAGCGACGGTCACAACTAACACCTGAATATTTGTTATTCAGAGCAGGAACACTTTGTCCAGCTTGATTCAGCAGCACTTGACTTTTTGTGGCTAAAAGCAAAGCGCTTTAGATTTTTATACATCCATCGCATTCCTGATGGATTAACCAGGTAAAGAGGAAGGAAGGTGGGAGGCAAGTATCGTATTTTTCGGAATATAAGTCTCGTCATTCAAAAAATGCGTCATAAAGTGGAAAGAAATATATATTAGTTGTACCGGACTATACGCATTTAATTAGACATTTATTTAACACAGTCCAAGAATAAAAACTGACATTTAATCTGGTAAATCAACATATTAAATCACCCAGCTGAATAACGTGTCACATACCTGGGAGGATGAATGGAGTAACGTTACGCTGAAAGTTGACAAAATTATGTCTAAATTAGACCGTCAGCGTAACAGCGCTACGTGCTAAGCTAACAGTTGAGAGCAACATAAAGCTCATGTTCATCAGGGAAGCTCTACAACAGAGCTGTAAGCTAGCGCTAGCTGCTCTTAGCTTCTCAGCCCAGTAACCGTGTTCTGCTGCGGTCTGGTTCCTATAAGCTGCACCACACAATGCTTCGCTGCGTGAATACAGACTGAAACAGTGAAATATACAAACATGGTCAGTCTTTGTTGTCTATAAGTTAATGTTTCAATAAATTTTTGAGTGGTACAGGAGCAGCATAAAGTTGTCACAGGCCTAGTGGCTATAGACGGTAATGTTTACTCCTTGGTTTCTTACTGGTCAGGATGAATTACCATTTAAATTCGACATATAAGTCACACCTGATTATAAGTCGCAGAGTCGGCCAAACTATGAAAAAAAAAATGCGACTTATAGTCCGAAAAATACGGTAAGAAGGGAAGGATAAAAGAAGGAAGGATACATACACTGTACTAGTATGACAGGTAGGGCCGGGCGATATGGATTAAAAAATAAATCTCCGATTTTATCATACCAAATCTGATTAATGGATTTTTTTCCTCCTTTTTGTTTCATAAAAAGAAATTAAAGAATTTATTTTAAAACCTTGCTTTTATGTCAAGCATTTCATCAGGGAGTTGACCTGAATTCAAAGTGCAACTAAAAACAAGCTGTGAAACATGCTTGTAAAACAAGATGGCAGCCGTGCCATTATAAACAATGAAAATATAACAAAACATTTGCTGCTAGTGGTATTACACATTGAGCTAAGAACAGGCTTCACTGCACTTGTGAACATCAAACTAAGTTAAAAAAAAAAGTAAATAAGTAAATGAAATACCTCGTATTATGGTAAAAAAAAAGTTTCTACTTAACAATATTTTGGCAATACATTTGCCTAAACATATATTCAGCATCACATGCTGTTCTCTTCATGGAAACCCAATGAGTGTATTGGCAAAATAAAATCCAGATTTTCCAAAAATGAAATCTTAAAGAATTGTAAATTCGAATTAATCGATTAAATCGATTTATCGCCCAGCCCTAATGACAGGTTATCTCTCAAAGCAGAAAGGTCAATCCAGCATAATTGGGGCAAAATATTAACTTAAGATTAAACTTTTCGGGGGTGTGGGCTATGAAAACAAAACATTTGTAAATGGCAGAGTTAATTCCTTAAACTTAAGACGGCTCTAAAGCTTTATAAAGGAGGAAGGAAGCTTCATTATCATGATGGTTTCAGAGAGTTAAACATTTAACACATGGGAATGTAGCTGAAAAGAGACTTAAGAGCCCAAACAACATAAGCGTGAGCATGAACGATTATACAAACTGAACTCATATCTGCTGTATAAAAGCTCAGAACAACTAACGGCTGTGTTTGTTAATAATCCATCCCTCCTACCGTCTCTCCCAGGTCTTTGAGCTTCTGCTTGAGGCTGTGGATCTTCTGGTCCTGGTCTGCCAGCAGCATCAGCAGGTCGTCCTGCTCCTTCTTGGACTCCTGCACCTCCGTCTGCAGCTTTGACTTCTCCGTCTGCAGGATGGCCACGGTGCTGGTGGCCGAGGCCAGCTGCTCCTCCAGCTCTGATCGACCCTCCTGTCAAGTGAGACGAGGCACCAAGGCCACAGCGGCAGCTCCTTAATCCTCTGGAGCCAAGAGTGGTGAGAAAAGCCGAATTCACAGATCTCCACGTACCTTCAGCCTCTCCATCTCAGACGTCTGAGCGGCGAGTCGGCTCTCCAGTTCCGCCTTGGCAGCATCTGATGACTTGTCACTAGGGGGCGCTGTGCTGGAGGACTGACGGACCAGAAACGAGCGCTTTAATTAAAACAACTGCGAAGTACGAGTCCCACACTGGCGTCGCGTTAATATTTCTTAATTATCTTTACCGCTGCTTCAGCTCTTCTCAGCAGCTCCAGCCTCTCCGTCTTCAGCTGGCTGATTTCTGCCAAATGGGACTGAACCTGGTTCTTTAATGCCTCCACTTCCTGGAACACCAGACAAATAAAGAAGATGGGTGTGCTGAGCGGGTCAGGCAGATTATAATCACAGAAAAACAGAAATGACTCGTTTAGAAACCCTGTGCAAATAATAGAGCTAGTTTTAATGTTATTATTTAACTTTTCTAAACAGCGGCAGATCGCATCCTGAACCATTTCTGTCGTCGCTCATCTACTTCCGGCGTTTGCACGCAGGTGTAAACGCTCCTGCCAGCGGAGAAAGCTCAGATTCAGACGTATTTTTATCTGCGATCCGCGTTTATTCTAAACTCTAGCAGATCTAGATTTAAAGAGATTTTCATGCAAACAAAGCACAGAGATGGAAAGATAAAAGATGGAGCGAGACGGAAGCCGGCCGCTCATATAAAGCCGTGGGAAAGTTAAGTGGAAGGAAAATCCTCGTTTCATTTGAAGATGAATATATGGTGGGTTTTTTTTTCCCCATTTTCTTTTTATAGTCAAGTTACATGACTAGAGTTTAATGTTGAAATCTGAAAGGTAGCAGATGCTTTTTCACAGCTCTGTACATGTTTTTACAGATAAATAAACCCTCTCAATTAAAAGAAAGAGCGTGTTTAACCTCAGAAGGCCACAATATGAAGGAATGTAAAAGATTACTTTTAACATTGAGGACAGAACGGGGGTCGGAGTACGGCTGGATGAAAAAAAACACATATTGATAAAATATAAATCATATTGATCGATATCGATAATTATCAACAAATACAAAACCTATACTTCAAGTGCAGCTCTGGCCATTTTATGCTGTTGCTTAATAACCTATTTTTAGATACAGACACAAACACTGAATTCAAACTCAACCCTTTATTCAACCAACTTTTTAACCAAACCTGGAAGTTTTTAAAAAATTAAAAAGAACGCGTGCTCTCTGAACTCTTTGAAGGGGGCGGAGCTTGGTTCCTGGGTCTGCGTTGTGATTGGTTGGGAGGAAATAATGACTTTAATATTAACCTACATGGCTAGAATGTAAAAGTAAGGAAAACTGTTATTCTACTGAACTTTTTATAGACCCCCTTTTTTGTTTTCTATCATCGATATACGTGTATGATCGATGTATATAGTTATTAAATTATCGACCAGCCCTAGGTCAGAGTAATTTCTCCCACAGGTACTCCCCAGATGTGTCCTTTCCCTTGTTATTTGTTTTATATATAAACGAGAGCGGATAACGCTGAACACCACATTGTCAGAGTCATTGAGTCGCTCCTCAGCAGTGACAGGTCTGAACATGGCCTGGTAGGCTTAGGGTCTTTTAAAACTGGTCACGCTTGTTTTGTAAAAAATGTGATTAAAGCAAATTTTTGACAGAAGTTGAGGTTCATCCACCTGGAGAAGCTCAGCGTTGTCTGATCCTCCTGCTGGAGCCTCCGCTGCTTGTGCCGAAGACTTCTACGAATGAAAGATAAAACAGCGAGACATGTTAACGCTGCGCACTGAGCGGTAAAGAAACATGAACAAAGCCTAACATGGTTAAAACGTGGGTGAGCATTAACGGATACTGGAGAACTTTTGATCCCACAGGAGGGAAAACTGATTATTTATTAGGCATAAATTAAAACTGCTGGCCAGACTACACGTTGTCCACAGGCAGATTTATCGCTTCTGTACTTAAAGAAAAATTACTTAATATTGAAAACTCAGAGAACACAGATTTTACTTGATTAATGATCAATATATATTATGAAATTATCCGCTGTCATAAAAAAATTACCAAAAAAAAAACAACAATGAAAACATCTAAAAAATATATCATTTTGCTATTTCTGATGTTGGTCATGCTGTTTAATCACACATACAGTATATTTATTTATATCACGTGTGTATCTGGCGTTGAGCTGAAGTTTTAAAACCGCCGTTGCTCCAAGCTGCAGCACATTTTTAAGCTTTTTTTAAGCCCCTCATATTTGACCTATTGGATCTTATTCCGTTTTAAAGCTGGATGACTTTCTGATGCTTATTTCACATGAATTTAACAAGAAATTGAGAAACAAAATAAAGCCAGCGGGGCCTCGCTGGTGGAGGTTTTATGAGGACAATGAAAGCAAAGTCATTTGTTTTGTTATAAACTGCAAAAACATCTAGTATGATCAACACACAAGCAAAGTCAAGCATAATACCATCAGCCCTCTGATTTCTTCAGAAAAGCTACAGACTTCTTAAAAGTTTGAATTCATATGTAAATGTGGCGTTTTGAAAAAACAGAAAACTATAATAATGCATATTTCCTGTCAAATGAGCACAGCACTCAGACTCTTAAGTTATTTTCAGTGGGGATTATATAATTTAGACATGATGGCGGAAGCATGGTCAATTATTCATGAAACTAATTTTATGGGAACTCTTGTTTGCTTCTTAAAGCCACAGGCGTCGTTTTGCAGGGATGAGCTCGGCAAAAACAACAAGTCAGACATCTCACTGCAAAAACGGATCTAAAAATAAGTAAAATGTTCTTAAAGTTAGTGTATTTATCCTTGATCTGAGTAAGTAAATAAGATTATCTGTCAATGGAATGAGTATTTTGACCCCTACAATAAGATAATTAGACATCCTTCACTTGAAATAAGATGATAGAGATGAATTGTTCCTATTTTAAGTGCAAAAATCTTATTCAATAAGCAAATCATCTTATTTACCTGCTCAAATCAAGGACAAATACACTAATTTTAAAGAACATTTTACTTATTTCTAGTTCTGTTTTTGCAGTGCTGCTTGTGTGTCGGCCAAAGTCATCCTGCATGTTTGTGAGCCGCGGACGTCAGGAATGCGTCGTTATCGTGTCGTTTGGATTCAGAGGCCGGGTTTTATGGAAGACAGGGATAAACCATCCCAGCAGAAGCTGTATTATAATCACTTATAATCACAAGTCGGAGACACTTTATAGCATAAAATGTGTTAAAACCTGAGAAACAGCAGCACCTCATGTGGCCGTTTCTTATACGGAACAATGTAGGCGTTATGCAGCCTGGCTGTGAAATTATCTAAATAATATATTCTATCCTTCAGGGACGATTTAATGTCTTCTTGCTGCTACTACATTGCTAAGACGGGGATTTCAAGCCTAATTTATTTACACAACACAAGCAGAAGATCTGAACTGACTGAAAAACGTTCGGCCGAGGCCCGGCACGTTACCAACCAGGCTGTCGATGAGCGCGTCTTTCTCACTGAGCTGCGTCTGCAGAAGTGTTTGCTGCCTCCGCAGCTCCTCCAGCTCCTCTCTGAGCTGAGAAAGCTCTTCTGTCTGCAGCCCGTTCACCTGAGAGTCCCCCTGGTTGTTAGACTGACTCTGGTTCTCCTTACCTGGACGTAAACCAAAAAAAACAATCAGGTAAATCTGGCACTGACATCAAGACAATATGACTGTTTTGGTTTTTAGACATTTTATGCTCAGGAGCCTGAATTAATCCCAGTTTTTAAAATTAAAAAAAGTCACAACATAATCTTCTTTATTACCTAATATTATTGTAACAGAACACCTGAGTAGCAACTTATGCACTGCAAAAACAGAACTAAAAATAAGTCAAATCTTCTTGAAATGAGTCCTTGATTTGAGCACATAAATAAGATGATTTGCCAATGGAATGAGATTTCTGCACTTAAAATAGGAACAACTCATCTCCATCATCTTATTTAGAGTGTAGAATATATAATCATCTTATTTTAGGGGTCAAAATACTCATTCCATTGGCAGATCATCTTATTTACCTTCTCATTTCAAGGACAAATGCACTCATTTCAAGAAAATTTGACTTATTTTTAGTTCCGTTTTTGCAGCGTGTTATGTATGCTGTGTGTCGGCCAAAGTCATCCTGCATGTTTTTGAGCCGCAGACGTCAGGAATGCGTCGTTATCGTGTCGTTATCGTGATGTTTCTGCACTTAAAATAGGAACAACTCATCTCCATCATCTTATTTAGAGTGTAGAATATATAATTATCTTTTTTTAGGGGTCAAAATATTCATTCCATTGGCAGATCATCTCATTTACCTTCTCATTTCAAGGACAAACACACTCATTTCAAGAAAATTTGACTTACTTTTAGTTCCGTTTTTGCAGTGTGTTATGTGTGCTTTTTCTGCTCTGTTTTCCTAAATAGAACATTTGAACTGTCCGATTAATCGCAAAAAATAATCCACTGTTTAATCAATTATTAAAACAATTGTTAGTTGCAGCTCTAGCTCTAGGATAACCTGATATGACCTAGATTTTATTTAATAGAAGTCAAAGTGTGAAGCTAATTTAAAAGCTAGGCTGGTTGTTTTCTTTAGGCTCAAACTCAGCAGGAAGCAGGAGAACATGTAAACCCTGCAGGGCAGCGTATCCTGAGCTCCAGCGGTGGGAAACCTCCATCCAGACGACATGAACCCACCTAACTTGAGCTTGATGAGGTTGTACTGGTCTTTGTGCTGCTGAATCTGAGACTGCTGCTGACTGACTGTGGCCTGCAGCTGTTCGGTCTGAGTCGTCATCGATGCAACTTTCTCTTTCAGCTCCTGAATCTGGGCGTCCTGGGGATCAAACGGACACAAAGGAAATTAAATATCCTGTAACTTTAAGGACCTAAAACATCGATCCATTTTTGCATCAGCACTCACCTGTTCTCTGATCAACTCTTTGTACTGAGTCACAATGTTATCATGTTGCTCCAACGTCTTCTTCACCTCCTCTTCCTTCTTATCCTCCTCACTGGACTTTTGAACGGCTTTGGTTATCAGACCTGTGAGCAGCGGAGGGAAATCTTTCATTTTTTTATTTGCCGTTTGAATAAAAACGAGCCAGACGAGCTGATCTGTAGGAAGACGGACCTTCCAGATCTTTGACCAGTCTGGTGAACTCGTGGTCGAACAGCATCTGCTCCGGAGACGGGAAAACGGGCTGCGGCTTCAGCGCCGCCCGGGAATAAAGCTCATGTTTGGTGATGAAGCCGAGCTTCTCCACAAAGTTCTCCTTCCCGATACGTTTCTCGATCAGCTGCTTTAGTTTCTCCCTGAACAAGAAAATAAAGCAGCAGACAGGCTAAGCGTTAGGGCAGGGCGATATGCCGTAAAAAATAAAATCTCCCAGTTTATTATAACACATCAGATTCAATCTATTTCTTTCCCTCCTTTTCATTTCACAAAAATAAATTATTTAAAAAAAAAAAATTGCTTTTATGTCACCTGAATATAAAGTGCAAAAAAGTAAAAAATAAGCCTATTAAACAAGATGGCGGCCCTGAAAATATAACAATGTTTGCTGCTAGTGGTGTAACGCAATGAGCTAAGAACAGGTTTCAATTCACTTGTGTAACTTCAAACTATCTTTAAAAAAAATAAGTAAATAAATAAATTGCCTCGTATTACGGTAAAAAAAAAAGTTTTCTTATTCCAGTATTTTAAAAACATATTTTTCTAAATATATATTCAGCATTGCTGCTATTCTCTTCATGGAAGCCCAAAGAATGAGTTTCTGAGTGTAACCTCTGAGAAAGTTACGGCAAGTCCTCCCTTCTGCTTCAAAAGCAAATACCATATTTTTTTCGGACTATAAGGCACACTTAAAATCCTTAAATCTTCTCCAAATTGTATTGTGTGCCTTATCTATGATCACTGTTTTGCTTACTAACCGATTTTATGTGGTACAATGCGCTCAAAAATCTGTTAAAATGTGTAAGTACGACTTTGGTTAGCAACAAGCCGCTGTGATAACGCCCCCTAGGGGTTGGGAGGTATATCGATATTGAAAGCCAGAATATTGATATTAAATCGTTTTTAAAAACATCGATATTAATCAGAGGTTACCACTGTATAAAATCCATTTAACAGAATAAACCTCCCTCCGCCTCCCAAGACAAACTAAGATGCATTTAGTTACAGCATAAATTCTTACTTTCTGTAATATTAGTTTGTTCAAAAGTCGTTTGCCTTCAACTATAATTGGAGAATTGTCAAAAATTGCTTTTGCTAAGAGGACAGTTAACTCTATTGTGTAAATTTTCTACAGGCAGTCATGAGAAGAGCATGCCGAGCTGATACAAGGACACTTACTTGGTGTAGTTTTCCAGCGAGTTGTCGTTATAAAAGATGCAGATGCCAAGCAGGAGCGCACAGAGACCCTGCACAAGCCGCTCATCCTCTCCCAGGTTCTCTGAGATCTGAGCCGTCAGCTGCAGCAGTTCCAGCGTCAAGGATTCATCCGGAGCAACTCCTTCAGACTACAGCGTGAAATAAATCTAAGATCTCCAGTCATACTGAGGATTACTGCTTCAGGTGAATGGATGAATTTAAAAGGAATAAAAGTCTTGGCACAAACAGGTAATTCAAAGATTTAGAACAAAGGCTCTGAAAACAGGCTCTGTTTGAAAGTAAAATGTATTTAAGTCAAGAATAGAATTTAAAATTCTCCTAACGTATAAAGCCCTTAATAATCAAGCTCCATCATATATCAGAGCTCTGATTACCCCGTATGTTCCTAACAGAGCACTTCGCTCTCAGACTGCAGGTCTGCTGGTGGTTCCTAGAGTCTCTAAAAGTAGAATGGGAGGCAGATCCTTTAGCTATCAGGCTCCTCTCCTGTGGAACCAACTCCCAGTTTTGGTCCGTGAGGCAGACACCAGGGTCTATTTCATGCATGCTCAGTATGAGGGATTGCTGCAAAGCCATCAACAATGCAGACGACTGTCCACTGTGGCTCTACGCTCTTTCAGGAGGAGTGAATGCTGCTTGGAGAGACTTGATGCAACCTGCTGGGTTTCCTTAGAGAGGAAACTTTCTCACCAACCTGGAGGATCTGATGGAGTCTGACTTTGGAAACAGCCTTGAGATTACATGTGTTATGAATTGCTGCTATATAAATAAAATTCAGTTGAATTAAAATGTGAGTTAAATCCACCACTTGTGAACATTTGTGTTTTTTATTTTATTGTGCAAATCTGATTAAATTTGCTCACATTGCGTATCTTGGAGGCAATCATTTTTTTTTCTTTTAAACTAAATAAAGCAACAAGTGTCCCTTCATCATTTGGGCCTTCGGCTCCCTTTGTAAATGCATTTATGTGAATCCAATATGTTTAAAATGTCATTCTCATGTGGAAATTCATTCAAAATTTTATCCTTCATTGTTTTCCCACCAAGCAAAGGCACCTTTTATGTAATGGGAATCTACAAATCTGCATACAGGACAGATTAAAAAAAAAAGATCTTAACTTTTCATAAAATTAACTTATTAGAGTCAATTTTGCGACCAATTCTGACACTCCTCACCCTCAGATTTATGTTTTAAACAATAAGAAAGGCTATAATCTTTCACACTGACTGCAGAAGATGAGTTCTTTGAAAGAGTTTTTTTTTTTTATGAGATCCAAGTTTAACTCAAAATAAGAGAAGCCCAGAGGTTTGAAACTAAACGTTGTGCAGGCAAGCGTCAAGGATACGAAGGGAACATTATCCTGATTGTGTAGGAAGTGTGTGACGGCGATCGGACAGTTGCTGATCCAGGTGCAGAGCAGCATGAGGAGGCCCACTCTGGTCTGTACTTTACTGCCCTGCAGAGAGAGAGACAGACAGAGAGAGACAGACAGAGAGAGAGACAGAGAGAGAGAGAAAGCAAAGAAAGCACATTTACAGAAATCAGGGTGTGCTGCTGAAGAATCCCAAAATAAAACCCCAACTCAGACTATTTTGTAAGGAAGACATGTTAGAACTGCAGGCTTTAGAGATCTGGCTCAAGTGATCAAATCAAGTTTCCAAAATAAGCTCCTAATGAGAGAAAATACAATATAAATGTTTAAAAAAATGTGCAGGAGCTTTAATTTTCCATTTTTTTTTAAATTAAGCCAATTTATTATCCAGACATGATGGAGGTGAAACCAATGTGACTAAATGAACACAAGTTGAATTTCCCCATTTCCAGGTTAATGTATTACGGCAAGGCTTCAAATGGCATTCACTGTTAACAGGGTTATTGTTAGTTATAACAGAGAGGAGAAAATTCAGACGTCTTATCAAAGTTAGATTTATTAGAGCATGCAGTCCTAAAGGATAAAACTCGCTTCCCTAAAAATGGATCGACTGTGGCACACATTCAAGATTTACCCTTTTTTTGTTTTGCAAATTAAAGGATGATGGAATAAATATTAAATCTGTGGCAAAACATGCAAAGCAAAAATCCATTAAATGGGATTTTCAAGAAATAAAACGAAGAAAGGAATCAATTTTATCAGATTAAAAATCAGCTATTCTTCCTAAAAAAAGAAGCATTTGATGCAGTAAAGAAGCTGGTTTGTTCCTCTGGTGGAGCAGTGATGTAAAATGAAAAATGCTGTTTAAGCTGCAGCTTCAGCCTCTCGACCATTTGATGCATTAGAAAACGCCCAGCATGCTTTAAGACGAGCAGAAACGTCTCCTGCAGCGTGGAAGCGTGTACGAAAATCTGAGCAAAGAAAGCGCAAAATAAAACTTAAATGCTTTGGTTAATATAAGAATTTAGAAGAGGTCACCTTCTCAGCTTTTGTCTCCAAATGTAACGCATTGCAAAAAAAATAAGGAAAACACAAAATGAAAAGAAAGGTCAAAAATAAGCAAACTATAACGTGTTTAAACTCAATCCAGCTCCTTCAGTATGAGAGACTAAACCGGACTGAGTCGGGCCTTTCTTTTTAAATGATGGTTTAATTTAGTTAGTTGTGAATAATTGTTGCTGCAATAGGGCTGAACGATTTTGAAAAATAATCTAATTGCGATTTTTTTTCTTAATATTGCGATTTAATGCGATTTTTTCCCCAGTTTAATTTATCATGTCTTTTTAAACATATACAAACAACAAATCAATTTGTTTCCTTGCTGTGCAGATTAGTTGCTAAAACACCCACAACGTCTAAACTCAGAGCAGAAATTATTGCGTTCTGCCTACAATATATTTCAACCAAAATTGCAATTTTGACTTTTCTCTGCGTTAACCACAAGAAACAAAAATGGCTTCTAAATAAAGACATTTGTAAACAAGGACTATTCAAAACAAGAACTTTTAATGTTTCTATTAATCAGAATATTATTAGAGAGAACAGCTTTTAGTTGATTTGGACATCAATCCTTGTTGAACATAAAGTGCAACCAACAAGCAAGTCTATGTATTAAACTGATTGACCAGTACTTAATGCTATGTATGATTATATAAACTCTAAAACAAGTAATAAAATTAGATTATCTCACTGCTGCAACTATCTTCCCTTCCATGTGGAGCAAACCCACTTTAAACATTTTACCAACACCTAATGGACGAGTCTAATTCCCTAATTGTTACATAGCTAAAAATTGCAGACTCTGCGATTTGGAAATTGCGTTTTTTTAAAATCGCGATTATATTGAAAATGTGATTAATTGTTCAGCCCTATGCTGCAACAGATTCATATGATTATAAAATCAAAGAACTGCATGAAGATGGGGATCTCAGGGCTAAAAACATCCAAACAGCAGCAACACATCCATCTCTGATCCGTCGTTCATGAGTAACTTAAACAGAAGCAACGCTTCGGCGCCGCCGCCCACTGAGCCCTTATTCAGTAAAATACTTTAATAATCCCAGAGGGAAATTACTTAAACCCATGCAGCCAAAACTTTGCTGCAGAGGCTTAATGTGGAGCAACTGCAGCTCCCACTTTCAACCTTTAAACCAGGGGTGTCAAGGATCCGGCCCGCCAAACAATTTAGTCCGGCCCTGTGGCTAAATGCATAAAAAAAAAAAAAAAATTCAGTGTCCTGTCTGGCAATGTGGCAATAAGATGCCACAAAGAGCTCATCAGATTTGACTTTCACAAGTGGACAAGATAAAAGGAAGAGAATGATAAAACAATTATTGAAAAAAACATGTACTTTGTTTAATTGAAAATCTGCAGTTCCCATATTGTCCACGAGGGGCGCTGTGTTTTAATTAGATTAAGCTCAGGTGTGGAAAAATTCAAATCATTTCTTAATTTTTATCTGTTTGATTTATTTTGTCATGCAGGACAGTGTTTTTAAGTTCCAAAAAATTTGAATAAATGTTTTTCAACATTGTATAATCACTGTGATCAGTTCTTATGCATAATGCACTTAAGTAAATGTTTAACTGAGTAAAAGTATTGCTGAAATTGCACATACTTTTCTTAAAAACGCTGAGGTTATTCATAATATATTGTGTAAAAGTGAAATTAACTTAATATAAAACTCAACAAGTCCACATTTATTAGTTCTATTTAATCTTGCAATGAGTTTACTCGTGTGGCCCTCTTGAGATCAGATTAAGCTGTATGTGGCCCCTGAACCAAAATGAGTTTGACACCCCTGCTTTAAACCTTTGTAATATTAAAAGCAGCTTCCAGGTTACAGTGACGGTTAGAACGAGAAGCTCGTTTAAGACAAATCGTCCTGAATTCCTCAAGTTCACAAAAAATTGAAACCAGACATAGTTTTTCACTCTTTCAGAGCTCCTCGTCTCCAGGCCTTTTCATCCGTTACAGTTCAGATAAAAATGCTGTGAACGAACATGTCAGCTCATCTTGCCAACATGTCTGGGGTTTGGAAACACTTCCTTTAAGTTGCTAAAGGCTAAACTCAGCAGCTCAGTGGCAGTGAAAGAGCAAAAGGGCCGAACACAACGAGTTCACCCAGACGGTTAAAGGGTGAAGCAACACCTTCAGCGGAAACTTTAGAGAACGCGTTTACGCTTCCAGAGAACAACGCTGAGCGCTTACAGAACAGACTCGTTAATCTATCCCACTGGGTGACTTCAAAAATGTGTTATCAATGTGACAATCACTAAATCTAAAGCCTCATTTACACTAACCTTGTTAAATAGAAAAAAAGGCGGCACCCGTAACATTCAGGAAGTTATGTTTGGTTATAATTGTGATATTTCTTTGTTTGCGGAGAGTCAGGCGAAGAAGGCAACCTTTGGTAAATTTACTTGACAGAGTCGGCTTTTGGGAAGTAGATAAAACAAATGAACATCTAATAAGGATTTACAGACGCAGGAAACAACGACAGACGTTGAGGTTCATCACACTGCTAAGCAGAATCATCTCTGGTAACCGTGTGTCACGGTAGGGAAGCTAGTATTATTATGGATGTCTGAAATGTCAGCTGACTGTAAGGAGATGACGCGGTCTGCTCAAGCGCTCTTTGTTATCAGAGAACTGAGCCACTGATGAACCGGGCCGAGACCACTTATCGAACTGGTCTAGATTTAGCACGGTTCGGTTGTGTCTGGCACGGTTCAGTTCAGTTTGCAATTATCTCAGTTACCGAGCTCGGACCGTTCTCGGCACGGTTAAAAAAGGGTAGTGTAAAATGGAGCTTATTTCTCTCTCTTCTTCCCCCACACATTTTAATAAGATGTCCTGATTGGTGCCGGTCATTTAAACTATTAGATCTGAACATCTTTACAGAGGTTGCACTGAGTTTCCATAACTTTTTAATGGTAACAACTAGAAAACAATCTGAGGATAATCCTGCATTGGTCTGATTTCACCGTTTTTATGAGAATGAAGGTTTTTAAATTATGATTTTATTTACAAAAGGGGTTCAAACGTCTCCAAAACAGTCCAGACACCATTTAAAAAATCACAAATTAATTGTGAATAACACCTTCCGGGTTCAATTTCCCAACCAAGCCAGGCGTGTTTACTGGCTAACCTGTACAATTTACAAATCCATTAAACAGAACCTGTCTGACAACATGAAGTAGGCTAATAGATAAAATAAAATCAACACACATGATACTGTTTGTTATCATAATCAGTGGGTTTAGGGGGCACTTAGATTTTCACACCCGCTCAAAACAAGAAAAAAAACACCCACACTGGGTTTGTTTTTGAAGTTAAGACCAGTTAAATGTGACTTCAACTGTTGGACTGTGTGACAGAACTGCTGTAGAGTCTGTTATTATAAAGATTCAGCATTTATAAGCAACATCTGAGCTGAATCGAACCGTTTCCTCCTTCTGGTCAGTGAATGCACCATAACAAAGCCAACTCCCACTAGGATGAAAACCTCTCAGTGTGGAAGTTTTTACAAGGCCTACAGTTGGCGGTTCGTAGGGAACTATAAATAAAAAGGTAATAAAGCCATAACTGGGTTAACAAAGAGAGAGCAGCTGTGTGTGTGTGTGTATTTTAGATTCCATTCACAGTGAAGAACAAAACGTGTTTCTTCCCACAAAGACGCAGGATCATGTGACGTTTCTTTTGTTAGAAGCTGTTCTGTTGTCCTAAAAAAACACTTTAATGATTAAGAGAGAACTATAAAACAGTAAAAGCTCCTAACTGGAACAGGAAAAGACCCCAGATTAGCCACAGCACACACTTCCTGAGACAGATAAGAGCTGGCAGCACAGAAACAGTTTAACTCTGAGGCCCAAAGCCGCTGTTAGGACGACGACACCAAATAAAACCAGACTCTGTTGCCAGGGTGCTTGCTCTTTTTCCAAATTAAAATTCCAGACTTTTTCCAGACTTTTTTAAAACTGATATTTTTTTTCCTTAACTTTATGTACTTGTATACATGTGTGCCTACTGCCTACTTCATTGGTTGAGATTGTACAAACTGTTTATTAGAAATGTTAATTTTTATAGGCTAGTATTCAATGAACAAATGCATTATTCACAGTAAATTATGCTTTTACTGATGAAAACGTTTCAAAACATGAAAATCACAAGTACATGAATTTCACATCAAACAAGTGTTTGATTCCATTAGGCTAATACAGTACGTGGCCAGTTAGTAAAATTATAGTTTTATAGCCTACCTTCCTATTTCTCATTTCACAATGCCTTTGAGCAAACTGTAAAATTCTACCATACATTTTTTTCCCCATACTTTATTAAGACTTTCACACAAAATTCAAGACTTTTCAAGGTCTGGAAAACAGTGTTTCAAAACTCCATACTTATTAAGACTTTCAAGACTTGCGCAAGCACCCTGTGTCGCGCTCCTCTCAACCTCTTTATGCATTCCTGCGCACGGTCGGCGTAACCGGATCGTCTGTGCGAGTCACGCTAGGCTGAGGCTTTAAGTTAAGGGCAAAGCAGGGCACTAAAAAGGTTAAAGGGAAGCAAGACTGACCAACATGTGGGCCACAGAGACCGCTAGTATTCAGGCCAAGCCAAAAAAACAACCAGCATAGATACCACCCCAAGACTCAGCACACACACATTACACACTACAGAGGCTCTCTACTCACCCGCCGGACGATCTTATCACCCTGCAAAACCACAGCGTCGTTGAGCTTCACATGTCAGGAGTCAGACCTACGCTACCCAGAGCCCCCCCCCCCCCGGCCTGGCAAAGAGCGGCGACCGGGACGAGCGAGCAGCGAGCTACCTGAGACAGGATGTTGGTGCACTGCTGCAGCAGGGAGACGGGCGGCTTGCCCAGGCTGGTGGCCAGCTGCACCCGCAGCAGCTGCTCCTTCTGGGTGAGGTTGTCCTGCAGGGCGTGGGCCAAGGCCACGGCGGCACACCAGTTAGACAGAGAGTCCGTGGAGAACAGGCCGCCGCACAGCAGCTGGCCTGCCGAGATGGAGTTGGCTTTGGGAGAGAAGAGGAAATATTAATAATTTAAAGAGCAAACAGGGAGCAATAAAACAACGCAGGGTGTGGACAGGAAGCTCACCATCGATGGTGGAGGGCAGCAGGGTGGCGACGATCTCCCCCTGACCTTTCTGGTTCTTGCAGAGGAAACACTGAAAGCAGTAAAGGACCGCGCAGCGAAGCACAAACGGCTGCCTCTCGTTCACCATGGACATGAGGAGCACCACGATGGCCGGTCTGCAAAACAAAACATCCGTAAAGCCAAAAAAAAACAACAACAAAAAAGCGGCTGAACGTCTCCAAGCGCGGTGCAACGCTTGCGTTACCTCGGAGGGTTTGAAGGCGCGTTGACGGAAGCAAAGTAGTCCTGGTTGACCTGTGAGCCCCTGATAACCTCCGAAACCGTGTTTATAGTCTAAAAGAGAGACGCCAGAGCAGGAGACGTCAACAGAACCTCAAAGTATTTCATTAGGACTTGATGGGATGGACCAACTTGGACAGAATCTGAAAAGTGTGGCATGAATGTGTATTCAACCCCCATAACAAAACATCAAAACCAATAAGCAATTTTATTCGTCTTCACAATTATGCACCGTTTCTGTTGGTCTATCCCATAAAATCCCAATTTAAAAGTCTTTCAAAAGGAGAGATCAAAAGTTAGCTCACAGCTTCAGCTGCTTAAGCTAGGAGCCACTAATCAGGCCCGAAATCTGGGAGTAGTGATGGACTCAGACCTGAACCTTCAAAAGCATCTAAAGACAATTATAAGGCCGGCTTTCTATCACCTGAAGAATATTTCCAGGATTAAAGGACTGATGTCTCAGCAGGATCTGGAAAAACTAATCTATGCGTTTATTTTTAGTCGAATTGATTACTGTAACAGTGTTTTTACAGGAGATCAGACAGCTGCAGCTGATCCAGAACGCTGCTGCCTGCGTCCTCACCAAGACTAAGAACGTAGAGCACATAACCCCAGTTCTAAAGTCCTTCCATGGCTCCCTGTATATCAGAGAATAGACTTTAAAATACTTCTGTTAGTCTATAAATCCCTGAATTAGCACCTAAATACATCACAGACTTGTTATCAGGGCATCAACCCTCCAGACCACTCAGGTCTTCTGGCTCCAGCCTGCTCTGCAGAACCAGAACCAGAACTAAACAAGGAGAAGCAGCATTTAGTTCCTATGCTCCACTGATCTGGAACAAACTTCCAGAAAACTGTAAAAGTGCTGAAAGCCTGAGTTCCTTTAAATCAAGATTAAAAACACATTTGTTTAGGATTGCCTTCAACTGTTCTAGTTAACTGAATCACCACTTTTTTGTTCTATTTTCTATCTACATTTTATTTCTACTTGCTTTTATTCTGTTTCATTTTGCTATATTTTAATCATGTAAAGCACTTTGCATTGTCCTTGTACTAGGGCTGGGCGATATGGATTAAAAAATAAATCTCCGATTTTATAATACCAAATCCGATTAATCGATTTTTTTCCTCCTTTTTGTTTCATTTAAAGAAATTATTTTAAAACCTTGCTTTTATGTCAAGCATTTCGTCAGGGAGTTGACCTGAATTCAAAGTGCAACTAAAAACAAGCTGTGAAACATGTAAAACAAGATGGCAGCCGTGCCATTATAAACAATGAAAATATAACAAAACATTTGCTGCTAGTGGTATTACACATTGAGCTAAGAACAGGCTTCACTGCACTTGTGAACTTCAAACTAAGTTAAAAAAAAAAAAAGTAAATAAGTAAATGAAGTATTAAGTTTCTACTTAACAATATTTTAACAATACATTTGCCTAAACATATATTCAGCATCACATGCTGTTCTCTTCATGGAAACCCAATGAGTGTATTGGCAAAATAAAAATCCAGATTTTCCAAAAATGAAAAATTAAAGAATTGTAAATTCGAATTAATCGATTAAATCGATTTATCGCCCAGCCCTACCTTGTACTAAATTGGGCTATATAAATGAATTTGCCTTGCCTTGCCTTCAAGTTAGGGGTTTGTAAAATGAAAAAGTGCAAAAGGGTTGAAGGCCCGCTGAGCCTCACAGGCGGGGCAAACTGAGAGTCTTTGGGGATTATTACCTCTGTGAGGATGTCTGCAGGGACACCGGTGGCCATCAGGATGGTGCACAGCTGCTGCAACAGGCCACATTGGTACATGCACTTCTGACAGCTGGCCGTCGCTCCAGGGGAGTTCACCGGTGACACCATCACTCGCACCAGCTGGGATAATATCACGGCGTTAAAAGAAGCAGTTGTACGTACCGCTTTTTTTAAATTTATTTTTTTATACCATCCAGGTCCGTGCTCAGACCAACGCAGCCGTCTGTGTTTTATACCTGCAGCATGAGGTGGAGGTTGGTGACTTTCTGCGCAGACCAGCCGGAGTTATCGTCGCCCACTTCGAACCAGGGCTTCATCCTCTGGATGTAGGAACCCTCCTTAAAGAAGTTCTGGTTGGAGCTGTTGTTCTTGAGCAAGTTCAGCAGCAACAACAGGCAGTCCTCCACCACGATACCTGGACGCAGCAACGGCAACGGATCGGCAACACTGGAAGAGACTCCGAGCAGTCTGACCACAAGCTGCCTTATCTACAGTTCCCGGGCTTCCTGAAGGCCTTTCAACGTTTGACCCCTCATTCTTCAGCTTTAAGCTTTGAATTAAACAACTTGCTTTGTGGTTTTACAGATTCAACTACAGAAGTTTTAAAAAAAAAACTGTGATTGTGAGGGAAATCTATCATTTAAAATTGTCTCTTTGCTAAATCATTTGTCCAGTCCTTGAATCTGTGAGCCTTTTTAATGCAAAATTAAATGTAAATCACTATGCACCTTTCTTTTATACTATTTTTGTGGCTGTAGTGGCATTTATTTGACAATAGGCTGACAGGAATCGGCTGTAGGCAGGAAGGACCTCCTGTAGCTGTCCGCTTTACAGCGGCTCTGAAGAAATCTGTGATGTTGTACAACAGTCTGATGAAGAGGATGCCCAGGCTTATCTGCAATGCTCTTTATTTTATGGAGAATTCCTCTTTGCACCATTATCTCCAGAGGTTCTAGAGCAGTGCCCATGAAAACGATGATTAAAAGCCAGAGTCCAAAGAAAACTATCCATCAAGACCGTTTTAAAAACCTGAATCACACTGAATGCATGATGTAAAACAGCAGGGATGGATAAAAACACATCCATGGTACTCCATACACAAGGTCTCCAAATTAGGGAAAATTAATCCAACAACATTTCATCTGTGGCATAATTATCAGCCTCGCTAACAATTGCTGTAAAATGGATGCACACTGCAAAAATAGAACTAAAAATAAGTAAAGTTTTCTTGAAATAAATGTAATTGCCCTTGATTTGAGCAGGTAAATTAGATTATTTGCCAATGGAATAAGATTTTTGCACTTAAAATAGGAAAAATTCATCTACATCATCTTATTTCCAGTGCAATATATCTAATTATCTTATTTTAGGGGTAAAAAAATACTCATTCCATTGGCAAATAATCTCATTTACCTGCTCAAATCAAGGGCAATTACATTCATTTCAAGAAAACTTTACTTATTTTTAGTTCTATTTTTGCAGTGCAGAGAGAAATCAGGGCGTTGTGATTAAGAACCCGCAGGCCCTTAGCCAGAAAGTGGGTCACCACTGGATTTTTCAGCAGGATAATAACCAAAAACATTTGGCCAAACCTACACAGACGTTGTTTGTCGGACGTAGAAATCAACTTTCCCAGAAGTCTACGGCCGACCTGTGGGTTGAGCTGAAAAGAAGAGAGGACCCACAGGAACGGCCAAAGAACCCTTTCCCTATATGCTTGTGAGATTTTATAGGTGACAGAGAGGAGGGAGCGGGTTAGACCGATGCTCAATAAACCCTGGATTTGAGTATTTTTGCAGATTTCTACAGCGGTGACCCATAATTCCTACAATAATTCTGTCATTATGTGTCATATTTTAGCTATTCGGTAGTTCGCGGTTCATTCACCTCCATCACTGCTGCCCTCTTCTGTGATGATATCGAGAAGACGCTCAAAAGCGTTCTCAAACGCCACGATTTTCTGAATGGCTGCGTTGCCTTTGGTCAGCTGCTGCAGCAGCAACAGGCCCTGTTGGAAACAGAAAGCAAACAGAACGCGGGACCTTCAGCGGTCGTCAGGGATCCCCTTCTGACGGATTCACAACTTCACAGGAGACGGAGAGACTCACGTCATTGCGAATCACTTCTCTTGAGTCGGCCAAAAGGTCCATTAACCTGGAAACGCCTATGGAGAAAAACAGAGAAACACTTCTATCAATCAAATTTAGAAAGACAAACAGCTGAACAACTAAAAAGGTCTAAACTATACCAATTATATTTATAAAAGGACTTTAAAAACACCCACAGGACCAAAGTGCTATACACATTGATAAAATACAAATTATCAATCATAAAACAATAGGCACAATGGTATATAAAAGTAGTGATGAAATTAAAGAAAGTAAAACGCAGTAAAACAAAGTCAACATCTCAGATTGTGTCAAAAGGAAAATAGATGGATCTTAAAAAGGGATTTAAACTCTTTGCTTGCTCTTCGTCTTCCTCAGTAACAACTGGTCAGCTGATCTAAGGGAACGGGAGGGTGTGCAGGGAAGGAGCAGCTCAGACATGCAGGGCGGGGCAAGGCCATTAAGAGCTTTAAAAGCAAATAAAAGGATCTTAAAATGAGTCCTAAAATGTACTGACAGTCAATGTAGTGAGGCTAAAAAATTTTCTTGTACCTGTTAAGATAAGATAAGATAAGATAGGCTTTATTGATCTCACAATGGAGAAATTTACTTGCCACATCGGTTCATACAAGAAGGTGCAGAGTAGGAAAGGTGAACAATCCAGAAAAAAACTATAAAGAGGAGAAAGTAGGAAAAGAAGGGATACAGCCGATGTGACTGGCTGCTGCCATCTTGAAAAAAAGAGATGCGCAGCAGCATTTTGTACCCTCTGAAGCTGGGAAATGCACGAATCACTGACCCCTTCATAAGGTGCATTACAGTAAACTAGCCAAGTGGATCACTGTTTCAAAATGCAGATTAGAAAGAAAAGGCTTTACTTTTGCAAGCTGCCATTAGTAGAAAAAGTTGGATTTTACAACAGCTCCAACGTGGGTTTCCAACTTAAAATCAGCGTCTTATCTTTACCCCTAAATTTTAAATCACAACAGGCCTGTCGTACTGGGCCAAGGAGCCTAAAACTACCAAAAATCACCAATTCTGTCTTTTCTTCATTTAGTTTTAAGAAGTTTAGGGCCATCCAGGCTTTCAAATCTTCCAAACATGAAGACAAAATAATAAGGCGGATAAGAAACTCACCCATGGGGCTGACGAGAATGATGCCCTGCACCTGGACGCCCTGGGTCTTTAGGAGAGCGGTGAGCAGCTTCACGCCGGGCCAGCGGACGTGGAAGTCGAACTCCTTTAAACGAGATAAAATCATTGAGCTGAAGCGTGAACGCGGCGGCGCCTCTGTAGCACCGGTGGACCAAAGCAGAGCGGTACCTCCAGCAGAGTGAGCACCAGGGTTATGTGCTCCGGGTCCTCGATGAACTTCTCTGTAAACTGGGTGGCGAGGTCATCCGCCTGCTTCTGGGCATTTTCATCTGTCAAAAGGAAATTCGGCAGCTGACATGAGATTTTCTTTAAAAAACAGAAAGCAAAGGTCGACGACATTTGCCTCTTCCTGTTTGTGACGACGAGACGCCACGGGTGAAGTTCACGGCGCCTCACAAGAGACACGAGGGAGAAAAAAAACGGGATCTGATCACAGGAAGAAACTATAAACGCATGAAAGGAATGTGGGAATGATGGAGGTGATTTAAACACCAAGGTTGTTTAAAAATAAAAACACCCGCTAAAGTCTGAATGGCAACATGAAAAGTCTGGTCCTTGGTCCACTGCAGGCTCAGCGTCCAATAGGGATGAACGATTTTGGAAAATAATCTAATTGCGATTTTTTTATTGTAATATTGCGATTTAATGCGATTTTTCCCCCCAGTTTAATTTATCGTGTCTTTTTAAACATATACAAACAACAAATCAATTTGTTTCCTCGCCATGTGGATTAGTTGCTAAAAGACCCACAGCGTCTAAAATTGCGTTCTGACTACAATGCATTTCAACCAAAATTGCAATTTGGACTTTTCTCTGCGTTAACCACAAGCAACAAAAATGGCCTCTAAATAAAGATGTTTGTAAACAAGGACTATTTAAAACAAGAACTTTTAATGTTTCTATTAAATCAGAATATTATTCAGGAGAACAGCTTTTAATTCATATGGACATCAATCCTTGTTGAAGATAAAGTGCAACCAACAAGCAAGTCTATGTATTAATCTGATTGACCAGTACTTAATGCTTTGTATGATTATACAAACTCTAAAACAAATAATAAAATTTGATTATCTCACTGCTGCAACTGTCTTCCCTTCCATGTGGAGGCAAACCCACTTTAAACATTTTACCAACACCTAAAGGACGCGTCTGATTCACTAATGTGACATAGCCAAAAATTGCAGACCTCTACGATTTGGAAATAGCGTTTTTTTAAAATCGTGATTATATTGAAAATGCGATTAATTGTGCAGCCCCAGTATCCAATATGGCTAACGTGCGATTAAGAAAACTTTCACTAAATGCTTCAAAGAGTGGCGAGGAGGGCAGAAGTCAGCCAGAGGATTTAAAACTATAGATACGACCAGGAAAACGTTCAAACGAGAAAAGTAAGGTGAGATATAAAAGTTTACATCCAAAACATTTGCTTGTGCCAAAAACAGGATCCTTTCACTGAGTGAGGCCGCATGGAGAGAGTTAGGACACGGATTAGCGTCATCAGTGCTGACCATTGTCCATCGCTGCCGGCTTCATTCCTAAAAGCTCAGAGCAACAGAGCTTGTGAAAGGCTGCCAGGCGCGGCTTGTTTTTGCGGGTCTCATTATGGAAATGTCGTGGAAAAAGGTTTTCACCGTGAATGTAAACACGTCTGTGCTGCTCTGTCACTTAAAGTTACAGTAAAAACAGTGAAGTTTGCAGCTGAGATAAGATGGCGTGTCAGGAAGTTTCCGTAGGACGAGCCCAGAAAACAAAGAGAGCCCTTTAAGGGACATCCTGATAACGACTTCACCGAACTCGTTTTAACGTGGAGGAGCAGCGGCTCCTCAGCATCCCTCTAAGGTTCGCCCTCCAGAGGAACCAGCTCATATCGCACATCCCGTCCTTTCAGACATGATCCAGGTCTCATCAACGTTGGTGAGGCTTGGAGCGTGAACAGACAGATTTAGTTCGGTTGTCCCCGTGAATCCACAGGTTTTAAACACAAATTTACTGAGGAGTTCACAAAACTGTGATCAGACAACAGATAGAAACGCTACTCAAAAGTAGAAGCATTATTAGGAAAAAGCTGAGAAAACAGCCAGCAGAGAGCCCTGTGGGGTTAGTAAAGCGTTCGTGTTACAACCCAAACACCTTCCTGGATTTTTAGTGGAGTTGGTTACTGTTTTAGTACTTGAACTAAAGCAAAGTTCCCTTGGTTTTAATAATGATCAGGCAAACACAGTCATACGGTTTCCTGAGGCAGTGAGAGGATTATTGCATCTGTGAGGGCAGGGTGAAAAAGAAGCCTTTACCCAGAATGCTTTGAATTTAAGCCACAGCCGACAGGTTCTTCAGCCGACAGGACAATCCTCAACAACTACAAACCCACAGCCGAATAGTTCAAAGTGTTTTAGGCAAAACAAGGGGGAAAAACAAACAAAGTAAAATGATAATGAACTTATTTCCACGTCCAGCACAATGGAGCACGTGTAAGTGGCAGGAGTCGGTGGTTAAAAGTATTGGCGTCATGCACAGTAAAAGATTTTTACCTTCTGATTCATCTGTAGGGTTAAAACATGAAAGAGAAGAGAGAGACAATTCTTTACACAACGCAATCACTACCAACATATGGAAGAAGGGATGCAGATCAAATCTGGTCCAATTAAACATCTACACATGCAAACATAACAACGGATCAGGGTCCATTTATAGCTGACACACAGGAGGAACTATAGTCTGACTAGATTAGCTTTATTTTTTTTCCCCTGATCGGCAAACTTTGCAATAAATACCTTGTTCTTCCTCCTCATCGTTGCTGATCACATTGTAGAGCGTATCCAGAGCATATCCCAGGATTTCTGAGTCAGATCTGTTGAATTAAAGGAAAAAAACTAAAACGTCATCCATAAAAGTAGTAAGTATAAAACCTTTACTGCTACATATTGCATTAAGATGAACTCTTTTAGAAAGAAACCTAAAGGATTTAGAGTTTCTGTGCAGAGAAGTCAGCCAAAAAAACTGTAAAATATACAATGTTTTTTCAAGCCCTGGGATGCTTTGGATCTAAAGTTTGTTCCATTTAGGGCAAGTAAGTCAATTTTAAGTTTAATGCAGTGGATTTCTGGTTGATATACTTTCCACATCTTAAAATTAATCAACCACGAAACAGGAAACTGTTTGATAATATGTGAACCTTAAAAAAAAACGTCAATTTGGTTGAAAGGCTTATCCCCTCCGTTATATACTTAATGCCCAATGACAAAGAAATAAATGTGTTATTATACAGCACAAAGTAATACCTAAATGTAGCTTCAGCATACCTGTCAGTTTGCAGGATGTTAATCAAGTGATCCATTGCCTGTGTGCCAACTTCCATGCGATATTTCTGCAAAAAGGTAAGAAATTCCCTTAAACAAAAACATATCAACCACCTCCTTTGTTCAAGCCTAAATCCTTATGGTCAAAGAGTACGACGTGATCAAAGCCTATGATTAATTCAATTTCATTGACAAAATTAAAAAAAGTGAAGTTTTAATCTCAGACTCCTTGCAGTAATTAATATATGGTCCTTGTCCACAATAATCTAACAAAAAGGGAACATGCAAAGCTGTCAAACCGACATCTGCACCCTTTTTTTTTTTTGTTTACCTTTGACAGAGACTTAAGAGCTCGGACAGCACCTCTGCGGTCTTCTAGCAGCGTCGAGGAGGCGACACGGTCGCACAGTTTCTGAATCTGAGAAAAGTAAGGGAAATGTACAACAGTTAGTTTTCGTGTAATAAATTAATTTCTTCAACAGCAGCATCTTTTTGGTCGTTGATGTTATATTTTAATACCTTTTGGTATCAGTTATCACAGTGTGTGTGTATTTTCTTACTGACCTGAGGGAAGCTTATTGTTGACGTTTTAAACAAAAAAAGAAATATTTACTCAACATTGCTTTTTTGCTGAGGTAAACCTATTTTTGTTTGATTTCCTTTACACATTTCCACAAATAAACTTGTTTATTTTATTGCCATTAATTTTAGGATTGTAACTATTCATTGCTTAGCTACATTCTACGTATAAGTTACCATTTGTTTTAACCTTGTTTATACGAAGTGATCTGCACACAAAGTTTGACTAACTGAATTACATAACCATTCTGCTTTTGAAATCAAAAGCACATGTAGAGTGCTAAGCAAATAGCTTAGTACAATCTTGCTAAAACGGCAGAACATGTCAGGACATCAATACTTTGCAGCAGAGTCACAGGGGAACAATCCGCTGATAGCAAAGCAGACTGGATGACTAGAAAGAGGCAATCTGAGCGATTTGTGTTGCTTGATGATGTTTTATATCTTTAAAAAGCGGAATTACCAGTTTATCTACCCACGAAACACCAAAACTACATATATGAAGGGTCTTATATTGTTTCTCCATCAGGTGATGCACTCTGATTTGAATTTATATATACATATATAAATCTTTTGACTGTTTTCTATGGTGGTCCTTTTGTTATAGCTCTGAACAGGTAAGAAAGATTAGGTTCACTCATCGATGGCTAACTGACAGATCTGCTAATTTTGCTATTTAGCATGACTGGCTAACTGACTCAGAAAGGTCTGTCTATCTTAACTAATATGGACTTTTCAAGCTAAATAAATAGAGACGAACATAAAAAAACAAGTGTGCATTCGCTATTGTTTGATGTGTCTTCATTTGAGGTGAAACGTCTCAGCTGAAGGTAGCAAATAGGCTAATTTATTAGCACTCCTACCGTCTCCGCTCCTGACGGTTGCGGCCCGGCAGTCTGCCCTCCCATCACTCCTCTGAGGAAATTCATCCTTAATGTAAAATAGCCAAAATGTTTACGTGTTTCAAAGAAAAGCTCGCTCCCCGTGTCAACAAAATGCTTAGAAAAAGGGGGAAAAAAACAAGAGCCCTGCTTTAACTTCCTATAGTGACCGAGCCCCGGAACACAGATAAGGTCAATGCGCATGCGCGCAGACGTGGCGCTACGTGGCCGAGCAGAAAGCTAGGGGAGCTGATCATTTAAAGGGCCAGTGCACTTATCGATTTTAA
This sequence comes from Fundulus heteroclitus, assembly GCF_011125445.2. Taxonomy (NCBI): domain Eukaryota; kingdom Metazoa; phylum Chordata; class Actinopteri; order Cyprinodontiformes; family Fundulidae; genus Fundulus; species Fundulus heteroclitus. Next base: position 39,162,308 of record NC_046365.1, on the reverse strand, counting down.
AAGATGTCCTACTTGGTTTAGTTTTAAATGTAACAAACTTGCTTTAGAATTAGAATTATTTCTATTTACTTAACTTAACCTTAAATGCATATTTTAAACTAGCGCTATTCTCTTACTATGCTCTTAGTAATGTTTCCTCTAAAACATTTTAATGTGGTCTTGAATTATGAGTTGAATAATTGTTATCCTTATGCTTTGCTCTTCACCAATTCTCCTAATTTTTCTAATGCATACTGTGTTGCATGCCAGAAATAAAATTTGTAATGATACAAATTTAAATGGGTTTAAATGAGTTCTCCCTCTACGGGTTCCTTCTGCGTTACATCAAGGTAGTCTACTGTGTAAATAGCTATAGATTATATATATATATATATATATATATATATATATATATATATATATATATATATATATATATATATATATATATATATAGATATAGATATAGATATAGATAGATAGATATAGATAGATATAGATATATATCTGTCTCCACCATCAACACCAAATCAAATTCCTTGTAAGTGCAATAAACTTGATTCTGATTCAAAGCTTTAATTAAGGTGCCTTTGCTTCCCTGATGACTCCTGAGGTCAGAGTTTAGTGGCTCAGTAAATATCCATCCATTTTCTGACCCGCTTAATCCCTCATGGGATCGCAGGGGTTGCTGGTGCCTATCTCCACCGTTAACTGGGTGGGAGGTGGGGACAAGTCGCCAGTCTGTTGCAGGGCAACACAGACAGGACAAACAATCATTCACGCACACACTCACCTACAGACAATTTAGAGAGACCTTTTTGGACTGTGGGTGTAATGATTTGAGTTTTTGTTATGGTTTGATTGTGTTGTTTTGTTATCAGTCAGGGTTCTGTAAGCTTTTAGGTTGGTTTACCTGCCAGGCCACTTAACTGTCTTAGTTTGTTTTGGGCCATAGTGTGGGCTCTGGGGTTATTTGATATGTTGTGTATGTGATCAGTTTTATTTACTGTCTGCCATGTTTTTCTGTTTTGGTTTCTAGCTTGCTTCTGTTTTCTGTTGGGAACTGGGCACTGATGGCTGAGTTGATTGTTCTCTTTACACACCTGCTCTGCTCCACCCCTCCTGCAATTACCTTTTACTGGATTCACCTGGTCTCAGCTCTATATAATTCCTGTTCAGTCAGTCATCAGTGCCAGTTCGTCAGCTCTTGTTTTTGGTGAGTCTGATCCAGCATTTATAGTTAACTGTTGATCCTTTTTATTTTGTTCCAGCATTCTGAGCCATTCTGTTACTTAATTCCTGTTTACCTGATCTGATTCTGTTCCTGTCTAGTAGTGCTCATCTGTTCCCAGTCCTGCTGCTTAGTTTATTTGTTGCCAACCTTAGACCAATTCTTGGATGCTGCTTTTGGATTCTGGTTTGGACACTCTTGCTATTTTTTGATTTTTGTTTTTTGACCCTGGACTGATTTTTGGATTGGTTTCTTGTTTTTCCCTTATTGTGATCTGACTGCCTCAGTTGTTTTGGTTCCTGTTCCAAAATAAATATCTTCTGTCGGCACTCTATTTGTCTGGCTGAATACTGGGTCCACGTTCTGAATCATTACAGTGGGAGGAAGCCAGAGTGCCCACATTAAATATTACGCTCTGATAGTTGTCATAAAGGTTTATCTGAAGCAGTCAAAGGCCTCAAAGGTCATTACACAATGGTTACACATGTGACAATAAAGGATTTTTGATTAATCATTATGTATTTTACTGAAGAACTGATCAAGAGACAGATATAAATCTGTGGAAATCCAGGTTTACAGTTTAGCTTCCTCTCCTTGCTCTTTTCCTCTGAACCTACGGCAAATCCCTTGCATGCAAGATCATTTTCTTTAACTGGATATTTAGGAGGTTCTGGCTCCTGGGACTCACAGGCTTCCTGCACGTTTTTCATGTCAAAACGGCATAATTGTCCAGATTCAAATTTCCAAGTTCTGAAATATTTTCTGCAGTTGTTCTTTGGCTTTTCCAATACACATCCAGACCCAAATGAGACTTGAAGCAGTAGTTGATAATTCTGTTCAGAAAACACTTTTTCTTACACTGGTTCAAATGGTCTGACCATTCTGACAGTAGTCAATACATTATGTATTCAGAAAAATGGATGCTCCGGAGGATCCTCAACTGTTGGTAAATGGGACGGTCTAGCCTTAGGAGCACTTCCTGGTTGCGACACAACATCATGTCTACCCCAAGCCCGACAAAAAAATGGATATGGAAATTTTAATTTTTTTATTTACTTGTTATTGGAGGAGGAGAGTTGGCTTAGACCGCAGCAAAACCGGCGACAAATTTTTCTCAGGCTGGGAGAGCGCAGTGGAGAGGTAACATTTACCTGCTATTATTTTCACCCAGGGGCCAGTTAATGATCATAATATACCAGTTATTAAACAAACGCTTTTCAGCAGCTTGACGAATATGTTTAAATATAAAATTTTATATTTATTTGTAAGACTTGATATAAGCTTATGTTTGTAACTTTAGTAATTTGAATTGAATAGTTAAATGTGTACAAACCCTGTAAATAACTGACTTAAATCACTACTTTCACTATCACTAAAAAAGCGCGCAAAGCACCTCGGGAAATCTTATGGCAGGCGAGGCCACTAAGGATGGTAGCGGTGCATCCTCAGAATTCGGGGAAAAGGAGGACACATTTGAAGGCTGCATTTTAAGCATCCTCAGAATTTTTGCCAAATGGGACAGCCTCCGCGCATCATTGTGACGTAACCGGCCTTAAAATGCGTCTGTCCCTCAGGTTCTGGGGTATCACCTTAACTATTGGTTGTCCCACATGTCAATCATTTTGATGCACTCACATAACGCCAGTGTGTGTCCCCGTTCCTTGTTAGTGTCCTTTTGCTGACTGCGCATGAGTATGGAGTCAGATCGGTCTCGATATTCACAAATGCACATGTGTGATCCATGCATGCACAGCCCAATTCATGCAAGCACAAAAAAAATCTACACATCCACAGTGCGATTCATGCCAGCACAGAAATATCTGTGAACATTTGTGAATATCGAGACCAATCTGGCTCCATACATGTGCACTTCTAGTGTTTACGTATCCAGTTAGCTTAGCGCAGGGGTGTCAAACATACGGCCCGCGGGCCGGATCCGGCCCGCCGAAAAATTTAGTTCGGCCCTGTGGCTAAATGCATTATTATTAAAAAAAATAAAATAATAAAAATATATATTTTTTTGTTTTTCAGTGTCCTGTCTGGCAATGTGGCAATAAGATGCCACAAAGAGCTCATCAGATTTGACTTTCACAAGTGGACAAGATAAAAGGAAGAGAATGATAAAACAATTATTGAAAAAAACATGTACTTTGTTTAATTGAAAATATACAGTTCCTATATTGTCCACGAGGGGCGCTGTGTTTTAATTAGCAGATTAAGCTTCAGGTGTGGAAAAATTCAAATCATTTCTTAATTTTTATCTGTTTGATGTATTTTGTCATGCAGGACAGTGTTTTTAAGTTCCAAAAAATGTGAATAAATGTTTTTCAACATTGTATAATCCCTGTGATCAGTTCTTATGCATAATGCACAAGTAAATGTTTAACTGAGTAAAAGTATTGTTGAAATTGCACATACTTTTCTTAAAAACGCTGAGGTTATTCATAATATATTGTGTAAAAGTGAAATTTACTTAATATAAAAATCAACAAGTCCACATTTATTAGTTCTATTTAATCTTGCAACGAGTTAACTCGTGTGGCCCTCTTGAGATCAGATTAAGCTGAATTCAGCCCCTCAACCAAAATGAGTTTGACGCCCCTGGCTTAGCGGTTAGCTTCTCTGTGTTAGCCGTTCATTGTAGCTGCACTGCTAACACCGTACACTTTGAACATTGCTGAGAGTTACAAGACGCAAACCGCATCATGTTTATGAGAAGAAGAAGGATTCAGTAGAAATAAATAAAACCAGAGTGGATTTGGGAGATTTTTTTCACTCTATCCACCCCAAGGAGTGTAAGAGCATATAAGACGGTGTTGCGCGCACGCACAGTTATTAGAAAAGGGACTTGGGGAAACTTACAGAAAAACAATCGCCCACTCTACCTTTAAGTGAACCACGCCCTATCCCAGTCTGCATCTTGGATACAAGCGATGAATTAAGAGGATTCCTGCAACACAAGCTGGAAAAGTATCCAGAACTCAACGTTCTGTCTCCTTTAAAGCCAAAAAGGTCTGCGCATTTCATTTAGTAAATGAACACAAAGCAGAAAACTCTCCTCCTGTTGTGGAAGTGCTGCGGCTGCATCATGCTGCGGGGGATGCTTTTCTTCGGTAGGGCCAGTGTCAATAGGAGGATGGAGCTTACAAAAGGGTAATCATTAAAATAAAATAAAGTTAGAGGCTGCAAAAGAGCTGAGAATGACCAGACATTTTAGTGTCTACATGCATGAAGTTGGTAAAATGCCTTGAGAAACGTCCAGCTGTGAAAGGTGCTTACACAAAGTACTGAGTCAGGGGGCCAGACTACAAATGCACGCCACACTTTTCAGAGGTTTTTAATTTGTTAAAAAAGAAAAACGAGTTTCATTTTCCTTCACAATTATGCATTATCTTTGTCTACCGAATGGAGTCCCAACAAAATCCACTGAAGTTCATGGTTGTAATATGAAAAAAAGTCAAGGTCTATGAACAAGGCAAAGCAAATATAAAATCCAGGAATGTTCTGTACCTTTCATCCAGGGGGTTCAGATAAAGAGCAGAGCTTTATTACCACGTTTGGTCACAGGAGAATAAAAAAAAGGAACATTTTTCACATCGTATGACCTGCAGATGTCCCCTTCCAACAAATTCCTAATTAACCGTCTTTTTTCTCAGCCGGACCACATCAACACAGCCCCCCCCCCCCTCCTCCCAAGGTTAGCTGTAAACATGAACATGTGAGCAGAGCTGTTCTCAGTAGTTTATTGTATTTAAATCCAACATTCAGGGTTGCAGAAGCAGGAAAAGAAACCTAAACTAAAAAAAAAAAAAAAACATCCACCTGCAACAATTTGCACTAGAATAAAGTTAAAGGGTAGAAACAGTGAAACTATGATGGCGGCCAGCTGTTCACATCTGCTAAAGCCAACAAGCTGTTCCCATTTCCACTGGGTAAGGACCGGGATGGTTGGTTTTAATCAATTTACAGTTTGCTTCCTGAGGATCCTGAACATGTTTGGGACACGGCGCCGGGTTCTTTGCCACCAACCAGACCATGATTTAACGTCTTCCCCCATAGCCAACATACATAGTTCTGAAAGCATGATGGTTCCTCTTCACCCTCTCCTCTCATGGACCAATGCTGTGATGACAGCTGTTAAAAAAAATAAAATAAAAATGGCCGTGGTAAACATTTAGGGGACAAATAATGGGCCGACCTTGGAGAGAACCGAGCAGTCAACATGAAAACAATGAGGGAGCAAAAAATTTCATCAGATTTCTCCTTTTTCCATTGCTGGGTAGATTTTCTTGCCAGTCCCCCTTTGATCGGAGCCACAGATTGTCCCAGGAACCTTGAATTTAGTGCAACACCACCAGACAAGGAAGACCAAAGTATCTTTGTCAAGGGGGGAAAAAAAAATAAAAATAAAATGCTACATCATGATCGTTTAACTTTCCATTTCAGTGCAAGACAAAATAATGACAAGAGAAAAATTAAACACTTGTGTCTTCCTTTTCTGACTGAAACCAGAGTCTTCCCTCCCCAGCGGTCGATTTAAAAAAAAAAAGAAAAGAAAAAAAAAAGATCCCATCCCAAACGAGGGCACCGCTGGCTTAATTTGGCCTCGAGCATGAGAAACAAAGCACGGACTACAAGCAGCACAGTGAATGATCGGCATGGGAGAATACAAATGCACCGACGATAGAAAAATGTTCACAATTACTCGCTGGACTGAAGGTACAAAACTGTTGTTGGGGAAACAAACTTGTGAGTCCAAGGATTATCCAAAGTGTCGTCATGAGGTGCCAGAATAAAAAAAAGAAAAAAAGGCTTGAAGAGTAATCCATGCCCATGTAGGGCCTTGACTCGTTTCATCGTCACCATCCTTAATGTACCTTTTGGTTTTGGGGTGAAAGTTCCTTGGATGCGTTTATCAACCGTTTAACTGAAGAAAAAAAAAACCTGCAGGCACCGGTTGTCTCTACAAAACCCCAAGAGAATTACAGCAAATAAAAACGTACACAGCTCACAGCAGATCATTTTAGGTAGTCAAACAGTACGAAAAGAGGAAAATCCTGCAGCTGAAAAAAAAAAAAAAAAAAAAGAAAGCAAATCTTATGAATACTGTATTACTCCCGTCTGCTCGGAGCAGAACAAAGTTCAAGACGAAGCGACTCTGTAAGCGTTGCACTTCAGTAAGACTTGAAGAGGTGAACTGGAAGGCACCATCATGCTCATTTTCCTTTAAATCGAGACAAAATAAAAATAAAACTATAGACAGAGAAGCAAAGCATGTAGTAAACTGATTTTTACTCTACATTTATTCGGTTACTCCACACTCATGACAGGGAGGGAGGGAAGGAGGAGGACATGGTTCACTAATCCCAGTTTCGCAGTCAGGCAGGCATGAAAAAAAGAAAAGAAAAAAGAAGCTGGAATCAAAATATAAACAGCGAGCCACCATCATCAACCCTCTGTCCCCAACTCATTTGGTAAAAGGTCCGAGAGTTGAACTTTTTATTTACAAGGAAGAAAATAAAAAAAAGTGAATTTGCTCGTCTTGTCCATCCAGCAGTGACTGCAGAGTAGTTGGGGGGGGGGGGGCATTGGTCACAGCAGCCAGGCTACGAAACGGACCTGCGGTCCAGGTCTCTCCAGCGGCGGTCCGAGTCGGGACGCCAACATGAGACAAAAGTACCCATTAGTGCCAACTGAGGAGCGCACTATGCAATTTTGTAGCAGTGGTCTCGTTCTATCAAAAGGGGGGAAATAAAAATAAAAAAGGTGCTTTTCCTGTGAAACTGCAACCGATTCTGCAACACTTTCCCTTGACAATAACGGGCAGAAAACTACGATAGAAAATGTGCAATTGAGGAATTTCATGAATTAAACCCTCAGTTAGTCAAGGTGTATAATCTCTCTGAAAGCGATGGGCTGTACTGCTGCAGATTAAAGTCTCATCAGTCCCTCCTAAATGTGGCAGATTAGTCCTGCTCGGGGTGCCTTTTAAATCACAAATTGACAAATTCAAGTTTGAACTCTTGAGACCCAAAGAGGAAGCTCAGCTCACAACTATTAAGCGAAACATTATTTTGTTTGCTTGTTTTGTCTATTTCACAAACAAATGGTTGACAGGCTGTGTCACATTCCAAAGCAAGAAGGGGGGGGAGAAAAAATAAAAAGCCGGAAAAAAAAAAGAAAAAGAAAAAAAAAAATACACCACCAAATATATACTTTATACATGACGATTTCTTTTCATTAATGAGAACGGCTGAAGATGGAGAACACGACACTACTTCCACGCGGCAGGCGGCGGTCTGCTCAGCGGCGCTGGGCCGTGAACCGGCTCTCCCCCTGACCGCCGGCGCCTCTGCCGGGACCCATGCCCGGTTTGGGGGCCATGCCGCCTCGAGGCGGCGGTCCCCGCCCGTCGCGTTCGCGCATCATCCCGGGTCCCACGATGCCACGCGAGCCGCCGGGGCCCCGGTCGTTGCGCCTCATGTCCCGACGGTCATCTCCGCCTCGGGTCTCGCGCTCGCGCACCGCTCTCGTCTTCTTCTCCTCCACGTTCAGACGCACCTCGCCTCGAAACATGATGGGCTGCAGAGAGAAGGAGCACGGTCATTACGGGGGAGCCAGGGCGCGTTAGTTCGTCTCAGAGCCGGAATAAGCTCTGCTGTGCATCGTTTTGTCCCAAATAGTTCTGCTATTATGAAGCATTATGACCCTGATGAGGGTTTGATGGTAGGGCTGCAGCTAAATTATTTTAATACAACTAATCTTTTTTTATTGTTTAAATTGTTATTCTTGATCATCATTGCTTCAGCTGCTTGTGAAATATATTGTTGACTCATCTTTGAACGCTCCTTTATTTCCTCTTGTTGCCACTATTCTTTTTTTAAATTACCTTTATAAATAATTCTCCTCAATATTAATTTTAAATGTCACTTCTTTTTAATACTTCTATCAAAATAGATTATTTTACTGTTAGAATGTCAAATAAAAATCCAAATCCAAATGCAAAAAAAAAAAAAAAGAAGAATCTTCAGTGTAAAAAAAGGGGAGCGTGTTATTAAAGATGAGTGTAATATTAACCCATTAACTTCCAAATAAACTTTATTGCTATAGTTGGACATTAATGTTAAATACAACGATCCCGTCATGCAGCTCCACATTAATTCCAACCATTAATCTCAAGTATAAATGAACACCTGAAACAAACCCAATAAAAATCATCTGATTAATTCGCTGCGGTACATTCAAAACAGTCTGCCCCACAGAGGACGCCTATTCTCGATAAACCAAGTAGATTCTTCAGCTTTAAGAAGCCACAAATTCGCCTAAAATGTATCTTAAAGTTAGTTTTGTATCAAAGAAAGTGTAATGTGTAAAACTTTATTAACTTCAGTGCCATTAGTTGTGGTGAAAGGGGGGAACAGACGCTACACTGCCCCCTGCTGCAGCCTTAGTGAACTGCATGTGATTTAAACTACCACAGAAATATTGAGAGACAGCAATGTTTACATCGGCTTAATCAAATGTTGCTTCAACCTTTTTTTTACATAATCGATGTCAATTATGTCAAAAAAAAAAAGTTGCAGGCCTATTGGACGGATTTGGACAAAACCCAACTGTAGCAGAAGTTCTTCCTGCCTTGCAGCAATAGCTTATTGCCTTGAGACATTTTGTACTTTTTAACATTTGTTGGAGGCAGCAAAAACTTTTTAGTTCACCGATGATGCAAGCACAACATTTACAACATGAATGGCTGGCTTTAAAAACACCAAATAACTACACATTTACACAACAGCTGCACAACAACAAGACGACAACGACATGAAGGGAAATGCAGAATTCGCCGTCTTTAAGGAGATGTCACCACACCACCACCGAATGAAAGTGGGTAATGAAATGTCGATACATGCCCCTTCTACCTTGGCCCCCAGGATCCTCTGCACGGGGTCGGAGTCATCGAAGACCACGAATCCAAAATTGGGCAACTTTCCGCCGACCCCCTTGGTGTTGATCCGCAGCTCCACCACGTTGCCGTACGCTGCGGCGACAGAACAGAGATTTGAGTCGGGAGCGTCGGACAAACCAGAACCTTCTCTCTCTCTCTCGTTCAGAGGAAGGAAAAGCCGCCGTACTCATGAAGAACTCTTTGAGCTCGGTCTCGTCGATGTCATGTGGGAGGTTGCCAACAAAAAGCTGGTGGCTGTCAGGGTAGCGCACGATCCGTCTGCCGTCCATGTCCCCGGGTTCAGCGTCTCTTCCACCTGCGAGTAAAAAAATAAATAAAAATCCCGCGTGAGATTATTGACATCCGCCCCGGCAATGTCTTATAAATAAAGTCTGACGAGACGACGGCCGACAGGTGTCTATACCTTTATTGACAAAACTTAAGTGTGGTTTCCCCGTTTGTGACTCTGAAGATGGAACACCGTCTGATAGTGACAGAGACGTGCAGATAGTAAGAGGAGGAAGAAGAGAACCCAAAAATGTTTTTTTTTTTTTTGTAAAGAAGAGCAAAACGCAGTGAAGGCCAACCCTGGGTGGAGCTCTCATTACCGGGTCTGGGACCTCGCTGGGTGAAGGTCGGTCTGTCGCGGGTCCGCTGGTCTCTGGGGCGCAGAGGCGCTGCTGGCGTCTCCTGCTTGGCTTCGACCCGTGGCTAAATAAAGAATATTCATTTAAGACAAAAGCAGATGGCACGGTGCGGCTGTCGTTTAAAGATCATTAAGGATCCACAGCTGCTTTTGCTTCTAAACTTTAGCTTTAATGTGGTTTTTATCTCCCGTGTGTGAATGACTGAACATGGCTCCTTAACACCTCAAGAGAACGGCCAGGGTTAGAAAAAAAAAACGACTTGTTGGCCACATACTTCAGGTCTAAACTTTAAACTATTTTCCAAAAAATTACACACATTTACTTAATTACCTTAATTATGTGAAAGTCCTAATTGCAAATTTTATTCACTTAAAGAAGTCTGTCCCTTTAAAGACAATATAAAGTCTTCAGTAAAACTTAAGAGTTACCCTACAGTGAGACATACATAATGATGAATTAATTTATTATGGAATAAATCAGGACAAAAAAAAAAAAGGAATCTTTACATTTTTAAATCCATTACTGCTCTTCTAATGTTCAGAGGGAATTGTTATTAATCTATTAAAAAACTACAAGCTTAAAACGTTGATGAACAAACGCAGAGGGGTAAACTTCATTAATCTCTTCATATAAATTAGTTACTTTAGTATATAGAACAAATATAGCGCAATTATGGACTACAATTGTACCGGACTATACGCTTTTATTTAGAATTTCACTCAATCCAAGACTAAAAACTGGCATTTAATCTGGTACGGCAACTTTTTAAAAATCACACAGCTGCATCCATAATCGGCTGAATAATAAAAAGGAACATGCCTGGGAGGTTAAATTAGATAAATTAGCACAACAAGCCACCAACTCTGACCCAGAAAGTTCTCGTCAGCGCATTTATGTCCAATGATGCTGAAATTAGACCGTGAGCGTAACAGTGCTACGTGCTAAGCTAACAGTACTGAGTGGATGTTTCAGAGCAACATAAAGCTCGGACCTGTAGCTAACGCTAGCAGTTATTAGCTTCACAAACAGCCCACTAACGGTTCTTTGGTGGTCTGGGTTCCTTCGAGCTGCACCACGCAACGCTTCGCTGCATGAATGAAGACTGAAACAACATATGTACATGTGTTCAGTCTTTGTTGTTTTATAAGATAATGTTTCACTTAATTTTTAAGTGGCACAGGAGTAACTTTTCACAAGCCTAGGGCGCCCTCTTGAGGCTATGGACGGTAATGTTTAATGGTTGGTTGATCTGTTTGTTGGTAAGTATGAATTAACATTTAAAATTGACATACAAGTCGCACCTGACTATAAAATCACAGGATTGACCCAACTGTGAAAAAAGTGCAACTTATAGTCTGAAAACTACAGTATTACTTTATTATCATAGATTAAGCCACAGATACGCTGCATAAATGGGAAGAGATGGTTATTGTGGTGACGTAGAAGCAGGGGTGGGTTACACTACAAAAACATATCTAAAAATAAGTAAAGTGTTCTCAAAGTTAGTGTATTTAATCCTTGATTTGAGCAGGTAAATAAGATTATCTGCCAAAGGAATGAGTATTTTGACCCATAAAATAAGATAATTAGACATCCTGCACTTAAAATAAGCAGATGGAGATGAATTGTTCCTATTTTAAGTGCAAAAATCTTATTCCATTGGCAAATCACCTTATTTACCTGCTCAAATCAAGGACAAGTACAGTAATTTTAAAGAATATTTTACTTAGTTTTGTTTTTGCAGTGCATATAAATCGTCTCCTCTGAGCATTTGACGCTTAGTATTTACTGTCATCGCTTTATTGGAATTCAACAAAGTTCCAAGTTCAATAAACATGAAATCAAATCTACAAACATCACGTCCAGGAGATGATTAAAATAAAATACAAATTCCCGGTCAGCCTAAAATGACAAATGCTGATGCGTTTCATGGGGTCTGGATGGGTTGACGTGAATATGGCGCCACGCTCCACCAGGGAGGTCACAAAGTGAAACATCAGAAATTATCAACCTAGCTTTATGATATTAACACAAGAGTGGTGGCTGGACGTTTACCTGTGAGCTTGGAGCTTTAACAACATGTGGAGAGAGTCCAGAGGAGGGGACTGTGCCAGAAGGAGGCAGGTTTTTACTGGTCACCAAAGCCCAGGAGAAAGGCTGTAATGAATGCAACGATGCATCGTTAGGGCTGCACCAACTTCGCCCCATGATAAAACTTTGACTGGTGGACAGTTTAGCACAGATGTAACAGCATCACTTTTAAATTTAATTGTAAACAGACTATGAAACCAGATTTCCTCAACGCTTTGTTGCAGATCATAAGTTTGTGATCACCTGCAACAACTTGCTTATGAAATAACATTTTTTTCTGTATATTTGGTCAGAAAAACATTGTTGTATTTACAGAGAATAAAAAAGCCGTCCCTTTAATTGAGATTCTGTAAATTCTGATATGCCCGTCTTCAAATGAATCCACCTACCTTGGCAGGCTCCTGGGTGTTTGGTGGAGACTCCACGGGCGCCGGTGAAGGCGCTTTCTCCTCCATTTCCTCCATAACCTTTTCTTCTACCTCGGGTTTAACCTCCTCAACTTTTGGCTCCTGCTCAGGTTCTGGCTCCGGTTCTGGGGCTGGCTCCTCCATGGGCTCCTCCACACCATTGCTGCAGGGCACAGTTCAGAAAGTTTTAAGATCTACTACGCCTTGACGGGGTGAAGCTGCGTTTTGGAGGCGGCGCTACAGAGCGGTTGTTAAACGGGAGACTCGAGTACTTTGAATTTTATGTGATTGTGATGACAAAAACTAAATGAAAACACTTGATCGATGCCTCATTACGTACTTTTTACTTTAAAAAACAAAACAAACAAAAAAAAACAGATTTAACGAGGTGTCTGAACACGGTCTATCGGCATGATGGCGTCTCGCAGTAGAGACTGCAGTTTGCTGCCTCTCCTCAGGTATGAACAGATTCTTAATGCACACTAGGGCTGGAGGATATGGGCTAAAGTCAGTATAACGATGCATTGAGCAGTTGACCTCTGTAATAATAAATGGACCATAACATTGTTTTTGTTTTGTTATAAAAACATCAGTAGTTTCTGACAGTTCAGAGTCCCCCCAACGTCGTCTTTCTTCCCAATTGCCTGGTTTGATCTTCACAAGTCGTCTTCGTCACTTCTGAGTGATGAAATGATGATGCTGCCGTGTGATTGGCTACTCGTCTTAAAACAATTCAACAGAGGTCAGGATTGTTTTTTTGTATGATCTCCATCCATCACTTGAATTGCTTGTAAAAAATATTTATACACTTTATTTTAAATTTAACTGGCTATTTTTAAATATTATTTCTAGCAATATTTTTATTTCCTCATGAGCGCCAGAACAGCAGGCCGCTCGTGTCAGCGACTCCGTCCTCTGTTGTTGCGAGAGGTTTTTCAGGAAAGTGTTGCTACTGAGCAGGTTGTTATTTTCCTGTCATGTCAACTAGTATTGGAGACGTTACTTTCAGCCCGGAGATGTTAAGAAATACAATTTTATGCACGTTATGGGAATATCCAGGAAAACGCAGAATGCAGAAACAGCTGGTCAATGGAAGGTAAATGTTCGCTACATCAGAACGTTTTAGGAAATTTGTTTCCATCTCTTGTTTCTACGAATGAAATCCTTTTTAGCGTAAAAAAAACAACACTTCAAACAGAGTAAAAGCATTTTTTTCCAAAACTGGGGAAGTCATTTTGAACTTTCCTGTTTGCATAAAGCTTTTTCCTAATGCGATATTTCAAAATGTGAATAAAAACACTGACGGAAACACGGCTGAGAGCAAAATATTGAGTGATGCAGCAATGTTTATATATTAAAGGAAGTGTCGACTCGTGAAGTTTTGTTGCACCGTTTTTTTCATAATCAACGTTGTCGATTACACCAACTAGTCTTTGCAGCCCGAATATTCACCATTTCTTCTCATAAACGAAATCTACATCTGTGGTGATCTGCACCGAGATCCAAACATTATTACCTGATTCATTTATAGAAGGATCATTCAAACAATGCTATACTGCTGCACTGCTTACAGTCATGTTACCATCTTTGGTTTCTGAGATTCTGCAGACAGAAAAGAGACGTTTCCATCTAAACGTCGCACGGCTGCTTTGCCAACTTGATGCCCAGAGGCAAAGCAAACTAGTTTTCCATGCAAATGACCGACCTCTTTGGGAGCAGCTAATATAGCCCATTTCTATCCTCTTTCAAAGCCACACGAACTTATTAAAAAATTTAAAATAGCTTTGTTCAAAGTGCAGCTTATTGAATGTGGACCTGATCTGATGGCTGTGGAGCCCCGTGATCACGGACATCTTCTGGTTATGAAACACAGAGACCAGTTCTTATGCTGCTGGACTCTGTGTTCATTTATATAAAACTTGGTCGCTAAGCGGAGCGGCATCCGTGTCTTCACAATGTTTGTTGTGAACAGCACAGATTTTTGAAGCTAAACAAAGGGGGGCTGTAGCAATGAGTCCGATATTTAATAGATAAAATAATATTTAAATTGTCACAATAGATATAACTAATAACTGATTCAAAGACAATTCATTTAAATCATCTTTCTCCACAACTATAATTAAGACTGTATCAGATCTGATGATGTTTGGACAGGAATGAACTGGATTGGTTTGAATTTAACTCAGATTCTATATAATAAAGACATTAACTTGACTAGTTAGTGTTAGAACTTAGCTGGTATTATATAAATGAACCTGAATTATAAAACTGGGGAAAATAAAACAGCATTGAAATAGAAGTGAAGAGTATAGAAAAGAAAACTTTTTTTCCACTCTGGTGGTGATTGACAGTGCAGTCGTTTTTCCCCAATGATGAGTTTATATAAAACGTGTTTTTTTTTTGGAGATAATTTTATAAATATTGAATCGTGGGTTCCCAAAATAACTTTAATAGCACAGATTTTTGAAGTATTCTTACGCGACAGGGTGAGCTTCATAGTAGGTGGTGCTGTTGGGACTTTCCTGAAGTGGCTCGGGAGACGCCTGCCTCTCCTCCGGTTCCTCCTCGACTTCCTCCTCCGATTCTGGACGGGTCGAAACAAATAAAAATCGGATTCTGACGTTTAGCCGGGTGCAAATTACTTTCCAAGGATGTAATCAACATGCAGGATAACCAAACCTTCGTCAAGCTCCGCCTCAGAGTCTCCGAAGACTTCGTCCTCGTAACAGAAGATGTCGTTGTGGACGTAAAACTTGTTCGCCACTGAACCCTAGCAACATATAAAGCATTTTTCTTAGAGGATCACGTCAAGGTTAGAGGAGGACAACAACTCTACTACATCCTGATATAAGATTGTTTCCACAAAACCAATAATCTCAGGAAATAATCACTTCTTAAAGCGTGCACATAGTCCTGTATGATGGGGGGGGGGGGGGGGGGGGGGTACTGACCTCTGGAGCAAGCACGAATGTCTGCATGAATTTTCTCATTGGTTGGCCGTTGTTGGACAGTTCTCCAAGGACCTGCACCACAACGCCGTCGCTAAGTGTGGCATGAGCGTCCACGTGTCGGATTTTTGTGTGACATTCACTGAACTGCAATGACATGACCTTCTTGTGGATTTCCTAAAAGATGCAAAAAAAAAAAAAAGAGCACGGAAAGAGACAACGTTGAAAACAGTGTTTCCAGCAGTCCAGAGATTTGATTTGCACATTGAAAAATCATCCTTTCAATGCTAACAGATTATAGAAAATCTATCTCAGAAGCTTTCAGGTATCCTAAGCTAACTTCAAGTTATATAAATTATTCTTTTAGTCACAAGCCATGATTGAATTGAACATCCTAAAACAAAGCTAAATTTAAACTTTCACATTAACAGTGTTGTTTTTGGCAGCCATCTTCGTTTTAGTCTTCAGGAGGAAAATTACATTTAGTTTTAGTCACATTTTAGTCATTACTAAACAAGATAGTTTTAGTCGACTAAAATTCAAAAAGGTTTTAGTCGGTCTTGTGTTGCAATTCATAAAGCAACAGTTAACCTCAACAATTTTTAATAATAACCAGATTCCTTACCAGACTGACAGCTTTTTTTTAACAATTAAATAACTTAAACAAGTGATATAAATAAATGAATGAATGATGATGAAATAATTAATTGGAACAGAAAACAGTTCTGCTAACCAAATCCAGTCTAAAAAGCCTCTTATTCTGTTTCTAAGTTTCGTTCTTATAAACAGGCACACTGCCTTGCGCTTGAATTCAGGTGCGTATAATTACGTTCCATGTAATTTAGGTGCGCACCTTTAAGGGTCACTTTAAGGAACTTGTAACAGCGGGGGCTTCAGCTCAGATCTTTCATTTCTCCTGTTCCCTCTAAAGGAGCCCTTTACACTCTTTATTTATGCTTTTTTCCCAACACGCTGCGCACCAATCGGGGGAAAATTCGCCCCACCTCACCGCCGCAATCCGGTATCATTAAGTATAAACTATGCTGATACCAGACGTTACCAAAAAAAGTGTTTTTTTTTCACCGTTTATTAGCGAAAAAGGAGGATGTAAAGTTAATCATCACATCCCTGGATCTACTCGTGTCCGCTAAATGTCAAGCCAGGAGGCCAAACCGAGGGCATTTATCTTATCCATCTCCTTGCCACGCATTAATAACGCATGGCCACTACTTAAAATGTCCATGACACCGGACGGGCTCCGTAGATTGTCGCCGCTGCACGCCACGTGGTGGGCGTGACCAAACAGGAAGCAGCAGCAGGGCTGATACTTCTGAGCTTGTAACGAACAGATTACAGCACAATAGGCAGAAATTTGATGCAACTTAAACATCCGACAAACCGTCCACTAATGTTTTCGTCCAGTCAACAAAAACTCACACCCACGACTTGTCATGTTTTCGTCATCAAAGATCCGGGTTTAGCTCGTCAGTTTTCGTTATCGTTATGAAAAAAAAGGGGCGTCAACGAAATAATTTCATCATCGTCGGCGAAAACAACACTGCACATTAAATACAATTTATTGAATTAGACCTTAAAAAAGGTGCTAGAGATTCATAAGATTCATAATTCAAAGTTAATGACACCTTGTCAACATCATGAAGCACTTTTAAACTAAATCCCTTCTGGACTGAGGCACCTACCGCTTGGCCGTACACGGCTTCGGCGAGCTTCCCACTTGGGTCAATCCCTCCATGAACGTATGAAGAATTTCTCCCATAAAACCTAAAAAAAATAAAAACAAAAAACGGTTCAAAAGTAAATCCAGAACTTGGAGGGCTGTTGTCTGGAAAAGTCCCAAAAGACGTTGCTTTATTTACCTGTGCAGGAAATCAGGCGCCTTGTTCAAGAGTGTGTAATACTGCCTCACAAACTCCCGCCCTACAAGCAGGGGACTTGGCTTCTCCATCACCATTTCTTTGGTAAACAATATTAAGTGCTGAAAGAGAAAACAGACCACGACTTAGCCGCCGTCTAATGTAGTCACCTAAAAAAAATAAAGTTAAAACATTACAGTAGACACCAATTATGAAGTTTGTGGTGTTCAGGTTCCAAAAAAAAAACGCAGACCTGGTCGTTCAGACTTCAAAATATTTCAACATAAATAAAAAGCTGCATCAAGTTAGGTTGTCGTCAACATGTCATGCATTTGTATTTTTATTGTTTAAAGGCCGTCCAAGAGAAGTCGTACAGATAACCGCTGTCTTTTTACAACCCCTTCATTCTATGTACCTGCTTTAAAGTAATTTACTCCTACACTTTATTGTACATTTAATGCCTCTTAAATGTATACATATACTCTAGTTTGCTCTGTTGTCGTTTTTCCATTGTCATCATTTGTATTATTGTCCGTTACTTTTTCAACTGTTAACTTTTGAACAACCAATAAAGTACAAAATAAATTTCACTCCCTCTACTGTATGAAAACCCGGTATTTGGACCACAGTGGAAATAAGGCCCAAAGCGTCACGATGCTGTAAATTGTGACCGACTTCTCAGCTGCAATATTTGGTGAGCCACAATATGCACTAACTCTGGACATACACCTTAAATTTGGCTACTTAGACAGACCCTCACCTCCCAAACATCCACACTTGATGTGGATTTTAGTGATCGACACGCTAGTTAATGTGGTTTAATGTCAACCTATAATATTGTCCCATTATTCAATTATCACAACACTAAATAATATGGCAATACCAAGTTTTCCTTATATCACGCAGTTCTACGAGGGCAGAACATGTCTTAAAAAAAAATAAAAAACATCATTCATCGGTTGTGAACGTTTAAACCAAACCCTCAGCCCTATAACCTCACTTAAGTACCAAGACAAACATTTATTCAAAGTAGAAGAAAAATGGCTACGCCCTGATAGGAAATGAACTGGCCAGCCATCCAGTTTTGTTGGTAGCGCAAAATTATACTGAATCGTCTGAAACAGTCAAACTCTTTGGTCAGCCTCAGATAGCAACAGGGATGCATTTGTCCAGCTCGCAAAGGGGATTAATAAAAACATTAAAAAAAATGTGTTTTTGTTCTCGTTTTAACACAATTTTATTTTTACTACCACATCCAGGCACCAAACCTGATCCGATTTACACCAAACTAGACATATAAGTGCTGCTGTACTAAATTAAGAAAAAATGTAACCTAGTTTTTTTTGTAATGGCTATGTAGACAGAAACTTGAGTACAAGCCCTAATAATAATATATGTAACAGTTTTCTCTGCCTCAGCTGGCAATGGAGATGCACTTTTTTTTCCAGCTTGTAAAGGCAATACAAGTAGATGTAGTTAGGACGTTTCCTTTCTACAAAAGTTTTATTTTTCTCTCTTTTATTTTGTGATCTGATTTAAAGTACCACCACAATAGGCATAAATAAAGGAATCTGAGCACGAGACCTAAGTAGGAATTTTATAGTCATACCATTTGATTATATTACTTTAAATATTCTTCCATGACTTGTTCTCCAATACTGAGGGCTTTAAAAAAGCTGCCATCCATGAAAACTTTATTTTAGATACAGGTCAATAGAGCCACATAAGCGAAACTTCTGACTATAAATCAACGCTTCACTGCCGTGACTGGAGCCGATGTGGCTAAAAAAATAAAATAAAACGATCAGGAAAACTACATTGAGCATCACTCAAAGCACATCCAGGTCTGATCGGTCACGTAAACACGTCTCACAATGGCTAACACGCTAGCCAGCGTTGAACTGCGCCATCAGATTCATGCTAGAAGACAAAGAGGGGAAACCGGCTGCAGCTGAAAAAGGGGAAGCGACATGATGTGCAGCCGGTGGTTGTAAGTGGGTAAAAAAAAAGAGCTTTTCTGGCAATTAACCATCGCTTTCGACGCTGCGTCACACACCTGAGCGGCGGGTTTTTTTTTTTTTGTTTTTTTTTGCACATAAATAAATGGCCTGGTGCCTGCGGCCTTTCACGCATTAGCTGACAACACTTTGGACAACCTCGCACATTTGTCGCATGTTCGCAGACGTGACGTGCCACGGTCACGTCTCCCACGCGTTTCCTCGGGTGCAAGAGGTTTTGGGTCAAGAGTGCCAACACAGCGCGGTAACTCTGCATTATCTACAAAGCGTAAAACGAGGCTGTCAGTGCTAATAAATCGGCCCTTTTCCCCGTCGAAACAACAGCAACTCTTGAGGTTGCTATTTGAGCAAGCTAACGCTAACGCTGGCCAACTTGTGGCGTCGTCGCATTTCCTCCACCGCTGTTTTTTTTTTTAGCTAGAGGTGGATTTTAATTCCAGCTAACATTACAGAACAAAAACAAAAAAACACTGAAAACTGGCTTCAGATACGCGCTATACACACAAAAACCCACAATGGAACAAGTTGTACGCTATCTTGCTAGACGACAACAAAGGGAACCAGGGTGACAAAGCTACTCAAAAATCAAAATACCTATAAACACATAAGGCTTTTTTATACTATGAGCACTGCACCGACTTTCAAACTCCGACTGATAGCTGTTAGCAGCCGACTTGTTGTGATTTGGGCTAGACAATGCAGCTAACATTATGCTAGTTAACGCGGCTAGCTCGCCGGCTCGTTCTGGAGGAGAAGCTAACTTACCTTTTGAGGGACCTATCTATTCAGACAGAAGTAGATGTAATAAATAAGTACAAGTAACCAGCCGTAAGTTGCTCTGAAACACAAAGTATCCCAGGCGAAATGTTCAATTTTTCCCACACTGCTCTCCGAGTGCCAGTGTGGTCTCTGCTGAACCAGAGATTGCAGATTTTTAAAGTGATACCTTCCGTTTATTTTTTTACCCCTGCAACTTGGACCCGGGAACCCCTGTTCAATGGTTCAGCCAATGGGCTGCTTACACTAGGTGATCTAAAGTGTGACGTAGTTAAACTAGCCACGCCCATTGCAAACTTTCTCCAGAAATGAGTCTTTCCTCACGTCTTGTCCAGTCCTTTTTCCTAGCCAATGTTCCTAAAATATATAAATAGACTAATGGAGGACTAAAGGACGCGCTGATCCAACATCTAACAGCAACAGATGAACAATATCTAAGTGTAATTTTGTTAAAAAACTGTGAAAAGATTTATAAGACCTGACACACTTTAGCAATAAATTGATCTAAGTTTTCAGCTGATTGTTCTCTGGGTGTTACATGGTTAACACTAAAATATTGTTTTCTGTCACCCTGTGAAAGTATTTAGATTTTTTTTATGACAGGCTGATCCCGGAAATCCTATTAAATGTTGTTTTGCTAAGTTCAGATCAATATTAAGAAACCCTTTATTGCCAGGTACTGTACAAAAAAATAAATACGTTTTACCGGACAAGGACATTTCTTTGGTGAATGATGTAAAAGACAAAACAATTAAAGAATGACTGTTGAAATTCTCAGTTATCCGGGTCATCTCAACAGCAAACAGGTTTGACACGGAGGCAACAGGACCTTCGAATAATCAAAGAATCAAAAGCAAAAAGTGAAAAGAGGTACGTTTTATATATATATATATATATATATATATATATATATATATATATATATATATATATATATATATAGACTGTTTGCATATGTGCACAAGTAGATAAATAAGCTGGGGGTGATGGATTGGGATGTCCCTGACCGCAGCAGGGAAGAAAATGTTCTGGTGTCATAAGATCCCTGGTCCTGATAAATTGGAGTCTTGTCTGTTGTCTCCACACAGAAATGAAAATATAGGTACAACATAAGCTTTAGTTGTCAAGTAGGTTACTCATATGCCAGAAATACTCTGATTTGATGTGTTATAACAAGTTTTACAACAATTTTGTACACTTTATTATACATAATTTTGAAATCCTTTAAATCTCCTAATTTCTCACCTAAATATGTGATCTTGGTGTACTTTGAGGGAGGGGTCAGGACTGTCGAAAACATAAAGATAGCTTTATAATATAAATAAAGTAAATTCAATAAGTTCATTAGACAGACAGACAGACAGACAGACAGACAGACAGACAGACAGACAGAAAGATAGATAGATAGATAGATAGATAGATAGATAGATAGATAGATAGATAGATAGATAGATAGATAGATAGATAGATAGATAGATGTGAAGCCATAAAAATTAAGCCTAGAAGAACTTTTGTTCTCTGAAAGTTGTACCATTGTTGCAGCCATGTTATATTAAATTAATAATTTCCAAACATACCCTTTAGCTTTCCAATAAGACATTGAAGTTAAATTAATTATTTAAATACATTTTCCTGTCGTCAGTTGCGTTGGGAAAGGAAACAGAAGAGGGGTGAGTATAGAGGTGTCCGGGCTAGGATAGTAGTTTGATCACATAAACCATCCATCATCATGGCCAATGTACAATCACTGGTAAATAAAATGGACCACAGAACAAACAAGTAGACCAAAGAACTTTCCTGAATACACTACTACACATCAGTCAAGGGAGCATGCAACCAGAGAAAACTTCAATCTCTCCAGGTCAGACGGAAGCAGCATCAGAGTGTTCCTCTTGCTCACGCTGGGATAGACTCTAATTTACCTGTGACACCAAAAGGATTAGGATAAGAAAGTCCAACAAAAAACTTTAATCCCTGAGGAAACATGGGTAACAATTGATCAGAAATTACAGGACAGTTTTGTTGCTGGAATGAAATTATAAAAATAAGTTAGAGATGACTTCAGAACAGATGAAGAGCCTGACTTTAATATGTCATGACATCTGTCTGTGTCATATCCACAGGGCTGTGTGTAGGTAGAGTGTGTGTGTGTGTGTGTGTAATGTTTGCGCAAAGTCCTCACTTTTGTCTGGGCTAGTGTTTAGGTTATAGGACAAAGGTTTCCGTTATGTTCAGATTAGGGTTGAGTCCATAATGGTAATTGTTAAGTTTAGTGTTAGGGTCAGGGTAAGGCCACGGAAAGGGTTGAAAATGAATAGAAGTCAATGCACGGTGCTTAGTATGTATTTTAAACCAGGATACGTGTGTGCACGCACCTCTTCCATTGTAGGGTGTGACCAGCAGGTGACTTTGCACAGCTACAGCCCATCAAGGCCAATCAGGAGGAGCTTAGGACGGAGCGGGTTCTTCTGAGGTGAATGCCACCTCGTTCCTACTTACCAAATGGTAATTAGGCCTTTTGTCGTTGTCGAAATCTTGCTATGTCGTTTCTCTTACCTTCTTGTGTCCTCCCTTGTTCATATCCTCATCTCCAGGCCCTGGTTCCTGCCTCCTAGTCTATAGAGTTCTTGGGAGAACTCATTCTGAAAATCGCTAATCCCCTAACCACTCCTGTTGTCAGAACTCCTCCACACTGCATGAATCCCACTTACCTGCCTGTCCACCCTCCAACGATCCGCCGCCAAAACAAGCAAAGGATCATTACAAACCTCCACCGCTCGCCACAATCTGCCAACCTCCCCCCCGTGGATGTGCTCACCTCCCTCCTGGATCTTCATCAATCTCCACGAACAGTAGGCCTATACCAACAATCCGTTTTTTCCTCCACTTTGTTATCATCAGCATCAGTTCCCAAACTCTTCAACCTACTGTTAACACCTACCTCTCTTCCTCTGTGTGTTCCTGGATCCGGTTCTTTAGCCCCAAAGAGACATTTTCTATCAGCAATAAACCATTTAAACCTTCCCCAGTTGTCGTCTGAACATGGGTCTTACAGGATGTTAGCATCACGGCCGTATTTCAACAGGAGCACGAACACAAAAGCAGTTTAACCAAAGAATGTCTGAGATCAAAGCTAACTCTCTGTAATGGTCAAACCATTCCAGAACTTAACCTAATAAGCCAACGGAAATGTTTTAGTGAGCTAAAGCAAAGTCAGCAGATCATGCAAACAAAACCAATTTCACAGAGTCGGAGATGAAGCTGTTCAGGAACAGGAGAATGAGCAGCGGAGGAGTGAACAACTTACAGGAAAAATGGTTGACTCCAGAGAAAGTGCAGCCAGACCGAGAGCTCAGAAAAAACTCAGCAACCTTTGTAGTTGAACAGCGAGAGGAGACAAAGCAGGCAGACGTGAAAACATGAATCAGGTTATGCTGAGGGACTGAGCGTACCGAACATACAAGAAGACTAAATACCGGGAAGGATGACTAATCAGTAAAACCTGTTTAGAAAAACATACAGAAGACGAGCTGGTGAGTTTTTCAAAGCGTACAAATAAATAGAGAATAAATAGAAAGTGCAAGAAGCAATAAAATCTAACCCCCCTCAACAGCATACCTCTCTTATCTTGGATTTTAGGACTTTGCAGTGTTAAAGTTATAGAGAGTCTCAGATTTGCAGCCAAACCTGCCAAGTGGCTTCCTAATCAGTTCATTAGTTATTTTGAGATGCTGTTTTTATCACTGTCAGAAAACAGCTGAGGGGCGCTGAGACAGAAAAGGTTTACAAAATTAGACCAATGTGACTGAGAATGTAGAAGAAACAGTGAAATACGTGACTTTTTTCCTCTTGGGCTCGTTAAGTTAGCACCGTACTAGCACTGGTGACCGTGACTGTCCCTCAGAAAGGAAGGATTAGGATCTTTTAGATAAAAATCACAACGTAACTGAGGATACTGAAGTAATTAAAAATGGCAAATATTTGCTACCTGGCCAAGTTCCAGGACAAAAGAAAATAAACATTAGACATCTGGATCTAATGTTATGATGTCAAGAGCACGAGCTGAGGATTTGACTTATTTTTTATTTATTTTTTTACTGCTATGAATATCATTAGAAAAGAGTCAAATCCATGGCCATGTGGGTTTAAGGCAGGAGTCTGCAACCTGCAGCTCAAGAGCTAAATTAAATAATAAATGTGGCTTCTCCACTGTGGCTCTTACAAAACCAAATGAAACGTTTATTTTTAAATATAAAGGTAACAAGGAATAGGTGGCTTTAGTGGTTTCTCTGTATGTTTTATGCAATATCTGCAGAGAATATCCACAACGGAAGGCCACCAATAGTGCAAGGCTTTTAAAAACAAACAACATGTTATTTTTTTAATCTTCAAACTATGGTGCTTTTGCTCTCAATGAAGATATTTTCATAAAAGCATACAAAAAAAGGAAAATGGAAATATTTTTCTTGTAAATATGTGCACATACATGCTTCATGGTGCAAGCAGGATATCGATCTGTCTGCAGAGATGTTACGTGCTTTTTACCCCTGACCCTAGAGCTGCAGGAAGGATCAGCCTCGGTGATAGTCTCTCCAGCCCCAATTGTTTGTATGTACTTTTTTAATAATTGTGCTTTTTGCTTTCATATTAATTTCACAGTAATAGGACCACATCCTAACTTTCACTCAAAGTCAGACCCTGGGTCAGACCTGAATTTGCTTTAAACTTATTTCTTAATAATTTAGCCTGGCTAAAAATAAAAAGGTTTTATAAGAATAATGAGACAAATCCTATTCTTGCAGAGAATAGACAAGAAAATACAAACCATTTTCCTCCTCCAAACAAAGAAAAAAAAGGGAAATTATTTATAGATCCCCTTCTGCTTGACTATAGTTTCACAAAGAAGGAGCTGATGATCCAAGTTCCTAAGATTGCCTTTTAACTGGTTTTATACTGCTGCATGTATGATTTTTATTTTTTATTTTTTTTACTTTTCTTATATGTTTTTCTCTCTTGTTATGTTTTTAAGGGTCTTTGTGTTCATTTATCCTGTGAAAGGTGCTATATAAATAAAGACACATTTGCTTATTTGCAGACGGGATGAATGTAACCGTATAACATTGTACTTATCACTTCCAGATGTTTTATTAAACGAATAGTGTGTTTAAATATTTTTTTTTTCTCCATTAGGATTTTTTTTCCATCCTCCCCTTCGACGCCATGACTTCATGTGTAACCTGAGTCCCGAACGGAGGAGAGGCGAAGAAACCCGGAGAAAGTTTTGGGAAAACGGTCCAAGACGAACAAAGATGGCCGCTCCGGCACAAGAAAAACATCTTCGTTTTTTCACTTAGACCCGACTTCTTTTTTATCGTGCGGTGGTCCGTTTCGCGCGTACATTTAACTATTTTATCGGCTTTTTGGGACTATTTTAGACCGAGTATATTGTTTCTCTGAGAGTAGGTCGAAGGAAGTTTTCTAACGGTTTGTTAACCGTTTGTCGGACATCTTTACTGGACGGGCAGCGGTTTAAAGATGGATTCTTGTCATAATTAGTCTCTTTTACAGTTGGGTTTACTAACTTTGTAACTTTGTTCACTTTCCGATGGTCGGAACCCGTCAGAGCAGCTAATTGGACCACCATGAGTTCATCCCGAGTCAGACCCCAGAGCCAGACGGGCAGGTCGCCCCAAGGGCCGGACTCCAGCGAGGGGATAGAGATGGAGAACATCCAGCGTAGGGACCTGGGTCTCGGAGGGGCCACGGCCACCCCGTCTGCCCCGTCCAGGCAAGCCTGGAGCCGAGACAACCCGGTGTTCGAGCCGGAGGAAGGAATCATGGAAGCGGACTGGCCTCAAGCGAGTCCCGGGAGGAGGTCGGTGTCCACGGCCTCCAGCGGCAGCAGCTGCGGGGGCAGCAGCGCCCAGATCCCCCGGGGAGGAGGACTGTATCCGACGCCGACCCCCACCATCACGGCCCGGCAGCCGGACAGGCGTGAGCACCGCAGCTGTTTGAAGCAGATACTCCAGAAAATAAGAAGTAAGACATTAAAAAAAAAACTTTTTCGAAATGTAAACGTTATAAAGTCATTATACGAGTCAATTAAGTCGTTTTAAAGCAATTTACACAGTTTAAAACATTTCCAATGTCCACTATCAGTGCTGTTTTGGTAATCAGGAGTGATGTGCAGAGCTGTAGTAACTCCAGAGAGATAAGCCTTGTTAGGAAGCACAGATGGTGAGGAGCTTCTTTTTTTTATTAATTCATTAATTTTATTTTTCATACTTGGAGAACGTCAGAAGAAGTTGCAATGTGTCTTAGATCTGGACCAAGGGTCTGCAACCTGCAGCTTCAGATCCAGGTCTGGCTGTTTGGCCCCTCCACTGTGGCTCTTAGCACCACCAATGGTACAAAGCTTTTTAAAGTAATTTTATATTTAGATATTTCTATTGTTAGGGAGGCTACTATCTTTCCTCATTTTTCCATATTCATGGAAATGGATCGCTCAGAAATCCTCATTTGTCTAAATAAAGAGTTGCTTTCCCATTGTAACAGATATCTGCTTCATTTTAATTTCCTTAGTTTTCAGAATAGAACATTTTATTCATTGCATATCTTTGAATACATGAATGAACAACTAATTTATTTTAAACAATAATTTTTGCTGTTCTAGAGGTATTTTGCTTTGTAGCCGCAGAGGCAAAAGTGGCTCTGTGTGTTGCTAAAAATACTAAAAATATTTAGTATTTCCTTATTTGTGAACCCAGTACCAAAAGTATAGCTGACAACTTGCTCAACTTTCCTAATTTTAAGGCAAGGGGAGGGCTGCACGTTCTTTGTAAGAGTTCTCAAAGAAATACGACTTTAATTTCATAATTTATAAGACTTTATTCCTGATATTAGAAGATGAAGACCTAGATAATTCATTTCCAAACTCCTGCACCATTAATGTCACAAATAAATCAATTAAACTGAAAAGCAGACTGGTTAGGATAGGAATATACAGATAAAAAAGGAACAACAACCTGCTGGTTACGCCCTTGAACTAAAACATGGTAGGAAAAAAAAACTTTAGGTCTTCGATGAGCCTGAAATTGTCACAGCCTGTTAGATTTCCGCTTGTTTTTCATTCCGGTCATTTCCCACTGCGCGCTCTTGGTTTTGTTTCCACAATTAAGTTAAATTATCCATAGCCCTGGCATATTTAGATTTAAAAGGATTTTTATTCGACCAAGAAGTTTGTTTCTAACAGGAATTGCGAGAGGCGTACCTCGAAGTATAATAGAACAATGTAAAAGTAGGAGCAATTTTGAAAAACTGAGTGTAAATATGTACAATTTAATAAAAATGGCTTTTAAAAAGTTATTTATACTCTTCTCAGTAATCAGTTTTAAAAATCTGTGTTTGTTAGATCCTTCGTATAATGGCTGAGGGGCTGTTTGCATCTTTCTCCTGGTATTGATGACTTATCGTTGGGGGATCAGCCTCCTTACCATCACCCTAATGTTTAGCTCCCTCCACAGATTCTCTAATCTAGTTAATGATGCCAACGCTGCGAATAGCAATGACTAAATCATGTTTTTATTTCAGCAGGGTGTTAACTGTAACCAATCATCAGCTTCAGGTGTCTCGGGAGATGTTGCTGTCACATTTTCAGGAGCCTTATGTGTTTTTTTCTGTTTCTGAATCGTCTCCTTTGCAGTTCTGTGGGGGACGGAGCTGATGGAGGACAGCGACAGCAGCAGAGAACGCTACCTGAGAAACGTGTTGAGGGAGGCGCTCACATACGTCGGGTTCTTCATCACCGTTTGTGTCGGTAGGCCAACGCACTCCACACATAATGCTGATGTGTTTTCCTCTGCAGACATCCCTTACCCAGCTTTTTAAAGCGTGGCGCTGTCCCCGTAGCTGAAAAGAAACACGAAAAAAAAGATATTTTCCAGCTGTAAGCCTAATGAGTTTGGCAGGAATTCACCCAGTTTCCAACGTTTTTCTGGGGGATTAAATTTCAATAACAAACTGTTGGGGAAAATATCACTGGTGTATAATGTATGAATAGAAAACTAATGTTAAAGCTCCATTTTTTTTCTTTTACTGCTGTAAGAAAAATCTGCTAATGTGGTTTAGGGTGGATCAGGAAAAGATTTTCTGGCAGACAACATGAGTGCAGAACTGGATCGTTTGGTTTCCTCCGGCTCTGAAATCTGCTGCTGGACTGAAACGAAACTTTGTCTTTAGGTTAGTGTTCTTTGTCAGTATTTACACCAGGGGTGTCCAAACCTTTCGGGACAAAGTCAAAGGAACCCAAGGGCCAAAAATTAAACTTCTTTTTACCTGTTGTACAAAATATGATCATTTTAAATAAATGAATTAGTCAGATTGTTTGTAAGAAATTAATGCGTAAATCATTGTAGATCTAAAGGTTTTGCTCATTTGTTGTATTAAAATATGTTCCTCCAGTTTGCAAATTATTTATAATAATTTTATTGACTCTTTAATACCAATAAACTCTTTTTGGCCTAGCAATAGTATTTGGGTCAGTTGTTCTTTGAAAACACTTGCTGTAATTAGCCAATTTAATAATTGGATTCAAAGCAGTTTAAGATGAAAGATAATATCAAAAGTGTTTTTATTAAAAGACGAATACTTTGTGTTGTACTTAACATTTTCGTTTGTCGGGTTTTGAACTTTTCTGTAATAATTTTGCCCTAATTAAAAACTAAAAGCTTCCATCTGCATCAGCCACCTGTTTTGGTGGGGGGCAAAATCAGTACAAGGGCCACAAATGGCCCCAAGGCTGCACTTTGGACATGCCTGATTTACACAATACATGTTAACAGTCATGGTAAAATAAAAATCATACTTCTTAACCAAGATAAAGCCAAAATCAAATGGCTCTGTCTGAAAACTCCTTGGAGTTTTGCTTTTAATGAAATGCTTGGTATTAATTGGGCATCATCGTAGGGCTGTGCATACAATTCGATACAATGATTAATAACGATTTAATATCAATATTCTGGTTTTCAATGTCGATATACCTCCCAACCCATAGGGGGCGTTATTGCAGAGTGCCATTACTGTTCACAGAGAGGAAGAGCAAGTGAGACGAATTTGTGGAACGGCAGACAGGATTTTAGAAGTGCCTTCATCCCTAAAATCTGATGTATGGGTACATTTTTGGTTTCTGTGATACATTAAATGCATTGAACCAAATGCACTTTATTATCTGGTTAATAAATCAGTATTAACAGGATAATATCAATATTTGGCCAGTTTTGATGATTGAATAACTTTTAGCATTAATTTTAAAGTAATAAATATCGATGTTGGAGTCAAATCAAATTAAGCTGAGCTATATGGAGAATCGTATTAAATCATCCTAGATGATACGGAGCCCTAATCATCAGTGAGACAACCTCTAAAGTTTGGTGATTTGCTCCAGCAAGGACCGGAGAGAAGCAAAGGCTGTTTATAGTTTGTCGTTCTACAGAGAGATTATTCACTGGTAGAAAACAGTGATAAAAGCTGCCGTGACTGGCAACCCTACACTCCAAAGGCCTTAGTTGTTAACACGTTTATTTATTAGAGTGTACAGTAGAAGAATTAGAGAAAGACTGAGCAGACTCCTCTCTATAAGAGTGATATGGCAGCGTGAATTGGGTTTGCAGAGTCAACCATTATAGATTAAAGTAGACGTGTTGGGAGGTTTCTAGAGTCTGGGCGATATGGCTTAGAGATAAAATAAAAGCTCACTTTTCTTTTTTCTTTACCAAATCCGACCAGCCGATTTTCTTCCCTTTTGTTTCATAAAAACAAATAGCTGAAATAATTTTTTAAAACTTACTTCTATTTCAATAATGTCATCTGGGAGTGGAGCTGAATTCAAAGTGCAACTTATTATGATCTTTAAAACCTGCTTCTAAAACAAGATAGTAGTAAATAATAGAAATATAACACAAAATGTTGTATTACACATCTAAGATGAGACTTCACTTCACTTATGTAACTTCACACCGTCTTAAAGAATAAGTAAGTGAATAAATTAAGGGGCTTAGGGTAAAAAGGTTTCCCCCTTGAAGTATCTTGACAATATATTTTACTAAACACATATTCAACATTGCGTCCAAAACTATTTCCCCTTTCAGGACTGATATAGTGGAAAATTTCATGAAAGCCCAGGAGAGTACATTAGCAAAAAAAAATGTAATGTTCACGAGTTGCAAATTTAAATTAAGGAATTAGATCGATTTATCGCGCAGCTCTAATCAAATGTGAGGCCATCGGTCCAAAACGGGCCTCCAACAGAACGACGATCACAAACACAGCAGCAAATCTGCAACATAATGACAGAAAGAAATTAAGGTGTTGCATCCGAACTATTTTTTTTTGTCTACAAACATAAAAGCCTGAAGCTGTTTTTATTTTGGCTGCATGCAGAAAGTACTCAGAGCTGCTCCTGTTGTGTTAAACAACATCTTAGTGCACACTTACTCATGCCGTCATTGTTTTTTCTGCACCACGCTCTGCAGTGACGTACGGGATGGTGAACTCCAACATGTACTATTACACCAAAGTTATGTCTCAGCTGTTCCTGGACACGCCACTGTCTCCTGGGGACCCCGCTACATTCAGGAGCCTCTCCACCATGGAGGACTTCTGGAAGGTAAGACAGACACAGAGGCCCTTTATGACGAGACGTTTCACTGTGAACCACTTCAAACCCAAGCGGCTTTTACGCATAAACGTGTTTCCATGCAGTTCCAGCAGGTTTTATGTCTGAATTCCCCTTTTGGACAGGTTCTGTGTTAAAAATAGGGCTGAACGATTTTGGAAAATAATCTAATTGCGATTTTTTTTTCTTAATATTGCGATTTAATGCGATTTTTTTTTTTTTTTTTTTTTTTTTTTTTTTTTTACAGTTTAATTCATCATGTCTTTTTAAACATATACAAACAACAAATCAATTTGTTTCCTTGCTGTGCAGATTAGTTGCATCTAAACTCAGAGCAGTAATGATTGCGTTCTGCCTACGATATATTTCAACCAAAATTGCAATTTTGACTTTTCTCTGCGTTAACCACAAGCAACAAAAATGGCCTCTATATAAAGATGTTTGTAAACAAGGGCTATTTAAAACAATAAGTTTTAATGTTTCTATTAATCAGAATATTATTCAAGAGAACAGCTTTTAGTTGATTTGGACATCAATCCTTGTTGAACATAAAGTCCAACCAACAAGCAAGTCTATGATTGACCAGAACTTAATGCTATGTATGATTAGATTATGTCACTGCTGCAACTGTCTTTCCTTCCATGTGGAGGCAAACCTACTTTAAACGTTTTACCAACACCTAATAGACGTGTCTAATTCCCTAATTGTTACATAGCCAAAAATTGCAGACTCTGCGATTTGGAAACTGCGTTTTTTTTAAATCGCGATTATATTGAAAATGCGATTAATTGTTCAGCCCTAGTTAAAAACGGGGTTATTTTACTCGTTCAGTTCACACAGGGCCCCTTCCTGAGCGGCATGTACTGGGAGGTGTGGTACAACAACAAGAGCCTGCCGGAGAACCAGAGCTTCATCTACTACGAGAACCTCCTCCTCGGGGTACCGCGGCTCCGGCAGGTCAAAGTCCGCAACGAGTCCTGCTCTGTCCACGAGGACCTGAGGGATGAGGTTCAGGACTGTTACAACATCTACACCCCCAGCAACGAGGACACCGCCCCCTTTGGTCCCAAGAATGGAACGGCGTCAGTTAACGCGTTGAAAGATTCTGCACGAAATCTGTGCAAAGTGAGGCCTTTGAATGCATGGCTACGTCCTGAATGCTTTTCTCTGGATGTGTGACAGGTGGGTGTACACCCCAGAGAGTGAGATGAATAGCAGCAGTCACTGGGGGCAGGTGTCTAAGTATGGAGGTGGAGGCTACTACCAGGACTTGTCTCGAACAAAGGAGGAGTCCGCTAACCGTCTGCAGTTTCTCAGAGACAACCTGTGGCTGGACAGAGGCACCCGGGCAGTCTTCCTCGACTTCTCAGTCTACAACGGAAACATAAACCTTTTCTGCATTGCCAGGTAACAGTTTTCAGTCTAAACTAGAGATGAGCTGTGGAAGATAAGATAGATAAGATAGGGCTTTATTGATCTCACAGTGGAGAAATTTACTTGTCACACATCGGTTTAATAAACAAAAAGAGGTGCCAAAAGGAGGAAAGGTGCATAAGGTATAAGGTATATATAGTGTGTCCACATATGTACAGTGTATCAAAAGATAAAAAATAAATAAATAAAGCAGATATTTAGGGTGACTTATATACAAATGGAATGACGTTTTACATTAAGTGGTACCAGGTAATAACAACAGTGAGGTAGTGAGAAATCATTGCAGCTGAAGTCGCTTATTTAACAGTATTATTGCACAGGTTATTAAATAGTATTGCACAGTAGTTATTGCACCAAGAAGCGACTGACCGGAACCGGACGATTTTTTAGTTCGACTGGCCCTAACAGGTCATCAGCCGGTCAGAAACTCAAAGATCTAACCCTTTTTCCAAACGATAAATGCACTATACTGAGCGCTACCAGACTGCAGAAACAAAAACACTCTTCAGTGAGGATGCGGCTACAGAGGAAAGCATTCTCCATGTTGCCCATTTCCGGTATCTGTGAAGCACAGAGATGTAAGAAGTTGTTTAAGAGGAAATTATTTTCTACTGCAATTCAGTTAGCAAGAGAGAACAACACTTTCAGCAGATAAGAGTAAGAATAAACAGACTACAAGCCATCAGTGTGGCGCCTTCCTAACAGGTGTCTTTTGCTATTGGTTCAAATGTTTTTGTGACGTCACTTGGAGAAACTGACATCAGCAGCTCTGCTCCTGTGGCGTATAAAAGCAACTTCATCTTGTGCTTACTTAATGAGTTGGAGTTTGAATAGTGAGTTAAGGCTTTAGTTGGTAATCCTGTTCAGAAACACTCTTTGTTATACTGGGTAAAAATGGTCCTGACAGTAGTTAATACATTATATAGTCAGAAAAAGGAGGTTAAAAAACGATCTCTGTGGCAGCTGCAGACCTGTAAAAACTCTGACCAATCCCTGTCCTTCGCTATGAAGGACAGGGATTGGTCAGAGTTTTGGTCCTGCTCTCACAAGAAAGGTAGGCAACAGGTACGCTCAACTATGAAGTCTAAAACATAAGACCTTTAGGATACTAAAGGTTCCCCAGCAAGAGGGAACCTTTAGTATCCTCTTGCTGGCTCGGTACTTCTAGTATTTATGTATCCGGTTAGCTTAGCAGTTAGCTTAGCAGTTAGCTTAGCGGTTAGCTTCGGTGTTAGTCGTTCATTTTAGCCCCGCTGCTCTCACTTTACACTTTGAAAATGGCTGAGAGTCACAAAAAGCGAACCGCGTTCAAGTTTAAGAGAAGAAGAGGAAGGCGTCAGTAGAAAGAAATAAGACCTGAGTGGAATTTTCTTAATGCGTTCCCCCTGAGGAGCAGAAGAGCAGTAGGACGGTCAGTTATTCAAAAAGGGACTTGAGGAAACATCCAGAAATATCTGACTCTACCTTTGTCTGTCTTTCTATCGATTTTCAGGTTTGTGATTAATTAGCTTAGCATTCAGTTAGTGTTTTTAGCATTTAATTAGCTTTTTACTAGTAAAACATCTACATGTTCTTTTAATTTTGAGTCTTGATAAACATTGGTGTCTGGATCCATCAGGTTGTTGGTGGAGTTCCCTGCCACTGGAGGGTCGGTGACCTCCTGGCACTTCCAGACGGTGCGTCTGATAAGATACGTGTCCAGCTGGGACTGCTTCGTCGGCGTGTGCGAGGTGGCGTTCTGCCTCTTCGTCCTCTACTACGTGGTGGAGGAAGTGCTGGAGATCAACATCCACCGGCTGCACTACTTCAAGAGCATGTGGAACTGTCTCGATGTTCTGATCGTCGTGGTGCGTGTCCAGGTTCCTTTTAGCATAAAAGGCAAATCAAATGACATTGATTTCAGCATTTGGTTTCATTCTTTTATTTTCATTGCTCTGTGTCTGCAGCTTAGTGTTGCTGCGATTTTGATGAACATAACCAGAACAGCCATGGCCCGAAATTTGCTCAGTGAGCTGTTGGAGAACTACACGGCTCACCCCAGCTTTGAGCCTCTGGCCGACCTCCAGGTCCAGTTCAACAACATGGCAGCAGCTGTTGCCTTTTTCTGCTGGGTCAAGGTACTAATCCCGCTCCTGTAGTTCAGTATCACCATAAAACATCGCTCATTTTCTTCTAACAACACATTGCTGACTTCCAACAGCTGTTCAAGTTCATCAACTTCAATAAGACCATGAGTCAGCTGTCCACCACCATGTCCCGCTGTGCCAAAGACCTTGTAGGTTTCGCCATCATGTTCTTCATCATCTTCCTGGCGTACGCTCAGCTCGCCTACCTGGTGTTTGGAACTCAAGTCAACAATTTCAGCACTTTCCAAGCAAGCATGTAAGAGCGATGAGTTTGGCTACCAAATCTCAGGCAAATTTCTGCTTTTATGCTGTCTGATGTTTTGCTGTTGGCGTAGATTCACCCAGTTCCGCATCATTCTGGGGGACTTTGACTTCTCAGAGATTCAGGAGGCAAACCCAGTGCTTGGACCTGTTTATTTTACAACATTTGTCTTCTTCATTTTCTTTATACTAATGGTAAGTGTAGACTATACATGATTTTAAAACAATGGATGTTTGAAAGTTCCTGTAAGAGCAAATAACAAAGACCAAATAACGCCTTTTGATGTGGCTGTATAGAACATGTTCCTGGCTATCATCAATGACACCTACTCTGAGGTGAAGGCTGACATGTCCCAGCAGAGGTCTGAGATGGAAATGACTGATCTCATCAAGAAGGTACCAATCAGCTTTAATCGCCAATGAAGACATTTTAAGTATGAATGAATATATATATATATATATATATATATATATATATATATATATATATATATATAGATAGATATATATATATCCACATACACATATATATGTGTATATATATATATATATATATATATATATATATATATATACATACACACTCATATATATGTACATACACATGTGTATATATATATATATATATATATATATATATATATATATATATATATATATATATATATATATATATATATATTAGGGCTGGGCAAGTTAACGTGTTAATTTCGCGTTAACTCATTAGACTATTAACGGCGATATTTTCTTTAACGCGCGTTAACGCATGTTGCTCACATGCTTTTATTTTGTGAAGGTCTGTTGCTGCGGTGTAGGGGTTTGAATCAGAACAGTAGGTGGCGATAATGCGCCAATAACCTCGCTGTCAGCCAAGCCTCGGATTCAGAGTAAGAAAGGTGCTGGCCGGAAAAAAACAAAGCCGACATGCGGAAGGCGGTGTTTACCGCGCACGTGACGTCACCGTCTCAAGAGCAACGCCCCTTTTGCCGCTTAGGTAGGGCATACAGGAGAGAACGCATACAGGTAGAGAGCGCCCGTAGCAACCAGCAGAAACAGCGATATGACCGACTTTACAGCCGTTAAACTTTCGCAAGACGATGTCCCAGGCGAACGGATTACTGATCGAACTGTCGAAGAACACACCAACCTTCAGCTCAAACGATGGCTTGAGTGTCGAGGGCTTAAAAAGACTGGAAAACTGGCCGAGTTGATGAACGGTAAGCTTTGTTGTTTTTTTCCTGCGCGGCGATCATGGCGTCCGTCCAGGGATCGGTATATGTTTAATGTTTGTCTTATTTGAAATGTTTTTGAGTAAGCTATCCTGGTAGCAGGCTATCATGTTAGCGCCTGCTACCATGATAGCCTATATGCGATCATGGTAGCAGGCGCTTCATTATTAACATGTCGGCCACCAAAATACTCTTACCTGTTCACTACTTGATGTCGCTGGAATTGGGTCAGGATGTTCTTCGGTTGGGCCCTTTCCTCCAACAAAATGCTTGCTACATATGTAGGCCGACCACCCCGGTGTACCCAGCACACATTTCTCCTTGGCAGGCTTGAAGAAAACATCCTTCATATGCGGCTGATCAGCGTACCTCGAGTCGCTGTTGCACGTTCCATAGCAACAATGTTTAAAAACCATGGTCTTAGATTTGGAAAAAGCAGTCGTTTACCGAGTAAAACCTAGGCTAACGCACGTCTCTTTTACAGCAAAACAGCGGCGGACTATGCAAGCTTGCCCTACTGCGTACCACGTGATGTGACGTTACGTTTCTAAAAATAGCTCGCTCGCGGTACGCTATTTGCTTAGGCGAGGTGGTGAGTTGGCGGCCGGAACAAGTTTTGTGCGGAGCGGAGCGGGGGGGGGGGGGGGGGGGGGGGGGTCTGCTTAGACGCCGTCGGTGAAGTCGCTTCTCGCTTCAAAGTATCCATGTGTTTTTGCCTGTTTTCCCTGCCATTCACTATATGCACGCGAGAAAGCAACAACAAAAAAACGCGTGTCAACGTCAAATAAACGCAAGCATATCGAGTTAGCAAGCATTTCAGTTTAAAGTTCTTCCAACATCGAATATGACAGAAACAAGTTAGTTGTAACCACTGCCAAGTTAAACTTTGGTATTGAACATAAAATGGTAATGCTGCTCCCTGCTGTTACCTCAGAAATTGCCTGTTTTTGGTAGATTTTTTCCCCATAAAGAGAATTCCTTGTCAGTGGCAATAAGCTTTAATTTATTATTATTGCTATTTTTTGTTTTACATGTTTAAGTTGAGCTTTACACTAAATATGTGTTACTGATAAGTGCTACAAATGTTACAACACTTTTGTTCATATGGCAACAGAACATTAAAATAAAAGTGCTCTTTACACTACTTTTGAATTCATTCTTGGAGTTTGTAAATACAATGCGATTAATCGCGATTAAATATTTTAATCGTTGCCCAGCCCTAATATATATATATATGTGTGGATTGCAAGTTATTGACTAATGAGTTAATGTAAAGTTGATTGATCCTCTTAATTGATAGGCCGCCATTTTCTTAAAAACTCTAGTTTTCTCTTTTATCCATAGGGTCTTTCCATAACATGAAGGCTTATTTTTATCAAAATATGCTGGATTTTAGGAGGTGCATCATTAATTTTAAGAGTTTATTGAGCCACCTGTGTTAAATACTGACTGAGTAAACAAAATTGTGGTTTTCTCACACATTATTAAACTTGGACATATTTATAAAATATAACAAAACAGAAACCTATTAGATTACTGAATAGAAACTAATAAATTGGAGAGAATAAAATATACAATACACTAGTAATGTGCTCAGCATCAACAGTGTTTTTAGCGTCATGTCTTTCTCTGTCATGTTACCATTTTTTTTTTCCCGCTTTTCTGTCATGACATTCTGGCCTTCTGAGCATTCAGTGAGGTTTGGTTGAGAAACTGACTCTGCTCCGCCAGGCAGCCTGGTTGAATGGGAGCTGTTTAGCTGACATCTGAAGGAACTTGTTTAGTGTTTATATTTAAAAACAGAACCGCATAGAGAGCATTTTGCATCCTCATTAAACAGTGCAAAAGTAATCCCACACCGGACTCTGTTTGGACCGCTTCATGTTGACCTGCAGCGCCCTCAGCTGGATGGAGGCCACAATACAACACTGATAGAAGGTCTAAGTTATCAGTTAATTGGATGGAACGAACTTTATTCTAGTTAACATTAATCAACAATTAATCTTAAGTCAATTATTTGTTTACATCCCTAATATATATATACAATGTATTTACAAAAAAAGGAAGACATGGTTGGATTTGTGCAAATTAGTATGGCATCGATCTGCTTAATCTGGCTTTTTCCTGACTGTAAACCTGGATGGAGGGAAGCTCAGCGCTGATGATTCTCTCTGCAGACCTGATTGTTAGTTGTAGTTTGGATCGGTCCTGTTTTAACGAGCCAAACCAGAGTGATGGATGAACTCAGGAAAGATTGAATGATGGCTGATGGCCTTATTCCCAACAGTGGCACAGTTTAAAGATAATATCTGTAAATGTGTTTTCAGTATGGTAGAATAACATGAAAATAGGATTGTGTTTGTTTTTACTGTTTGCTTTTACCTCATCAGCATCTATGTGAGTTTGTTGGTTTTATCAGAGTTAAGAAAACGTGGATAATGGAGAGTGGAGTGACCGGGTAAGCATGTCATTCCTTCTGAGCGTCTGCGTGTTTGCTCTGTTTCCTCAAACCCCCAGTCAGTCGTGGCTGATGGCTGTCTGACAGATTTAGGTTTAAGTAAAGAAATGTATTTGTTTTGTTGTATTGTGCAATGCGCTACACTTTTGAAGAAACTGCTGAATGTAAAATGCGTACAACATATGCACCTGTTATAAAACAAGAGTGTTGAGGTGTTTCTTTAAAGTGTAATTCAGGTTGTTTTCTCCCGCAGGGCTGTAACAAAGCTTTGA
Source organism: Fundulus heteroclitus (assembly GCF_011125445.2). Classification (NCBI taxonomy): domain Eukaryota; kingdom Metazoa; phylum Chordata; class Actinopteri; order Cyprinodontiformes; family Fundulidae; genus Fundulus; species Fundulus heteroclitus. The sequence continues at coordinate 39,123,942 of NC_046365.1, read as the reverse complement.
TGAAGTTAAGACTGAGGAAAACGCCGGTGGATGCCATTTCCAACGGCTTGCAACAAGCCGGCGGTAAAATGAACTTCGATGAGCTCCGCCAGGATCTGAAAGGGTGACCGAAGCCTCACATCGACTAAAAAACGACGTTGTCTTTGTGTTTGACTTGTTGAATGTCAGATTGTACATGCAGCTCCTCACCCGTGTGTTTATTTGTCCCACTCAGAAAGGGCCACACAGACGCAGAGATTCAGGCCATCTTTGCTAAGTACGACCAGGACGGCGATCCGGAGCTGACGGAGCACGAACACCAGCAGATGAGAGACGACTTGGAGAAAGAGAGAGTGAGTGATGGAGCAAACAACGTTTTTTTTTTCTTTGGGACGTGGGATAAAAATGCAACAACCCCTGCAGACGCTCAGTGTACTCCCGCTCATACGCTAGGAGGACTTGGAGCTGGAGCGCAACTCGCTGACCCGACCCGGCAGTGGGCGGAGCTTCCCTCGCACTCAGGACGACTCGGAGGAGGACGACGACGAGGACTCTGGTCACAGCTCCCGTCGCCGTGGCAGCAGCTCCGGGGGGGTTTCCTACGAAGAGTTTCAAGTGTATGCATCTCATCTCATGCCTCTTGGTCTGTAGCTGCTTAACTTCACACGGATATGAGCGCAGTGACAGTGTTACATGAACCATTGTTCTACGTGAGACTAAACCGAGTCAGACTCTGATTAGTTGTCATTTTGATAGATTACGCAGAAATAATACGCTCCAACACTATGAAATCTGCAGGGTGTGAGGATGAGGAGGGTAAGTGAAGTTAGGGAGAAGGTTGTTTTTAGTGGGAAGCAGTGATGGAAGCGAATCCAGATCTGGTTTTAGGATAAGAAGATGATCATTTAGTGAAAATCAATAGACAGACCAGAGAGTTGAAACCAAGGTTTGTAAACCTGGAATGAATGGCTGATGGAGCGATCGCCCATTTACTAAAAGGTGTTGTGAAATAACACCTTTGGGACCAGAACCAATAGTTTTGCTGCTGGTTCTGTTTGAAGAAGACTCGCACATATATTCAGGCTCTATGGTCAGCCGGACACAGGGATCCAGGAATCATGTGGAGTTTTTAGACCTCAGGTAGATTTGTGTCGTCAGTGTAGGAATGTAATTTACAGGGTTCCCACGGGTCCTTGAAATCCTTGAAAGTTTGTGAATCTGAAATAATTAATTCAAGGCCCTTGAAAGTCCTTGAATTTTTTTGTGGGGTTGAAAGTTCACACGGATGACGACTCGTGTTGTTATTTTACTACCACACGATCTTTTAAAATGATGTTGATTCCGCAGACTTTTAATTTGCAAAAGTACGTTCGCTCTTCTTAATTAGTTGGTAGGCTACGGTTTAGGCCTACGTGCGTCCAATAGGTTACATTCACGCAGTGTTGCCAACTCAGCAACTTTGTCGCTATATTTAGCGACTTTTCAGACCCCTCCAGCGACTCTTTTTCAAAAAAAGCGACTAGCGACAAATCTAGCGACTTTTGGAGTCTCTTACGTGAAAGCACGTATCGTTCATACTCTTGTCCTCCAGCGGCAGGTACTGCCCCCCCCCCCCCCCCCCCCCCCCCGTCCCATCCCCGTTCTCCCGCTGCAGTCAGAGCAACAGCATGTTTACCCTCAGCGTCCAGACTGCAAATGAAGCGCGCATGCGCCGGGATTGATGGCGCAGGTTGATCATAAATAACTGAATTTGAAATATTTTATCTTAAATAAATAATGGCATTTGATTCACACAGCCACATGTTCATGTTTTACCGTGATTTGTAGGCTCCTTAGTGGACCACAAGAGAAAAAAGAAAATGTTAAAAAAAAAATTGTAACTCCGCGATAGTGTCTCCTTATCGTTCATTTTGCCGGTCTCAAACCGGCAAAATGAGGAGGAGGGTTAGTAAAATGCACTGAAATTATGTCTTTAACAAAGGTAACAAAAGCCTGAGAATGATTTAAATATATCTCTGAGCAGCTTTCTGGCAACCGTGGCACTTTAAACAGAAGTCAAAAACTAGCTTAATCAAAGATGAAAGTAAGTGAAACAAATTGATATAATTCTGAACATCTCAATGCTGCACTTTTTTCCATAAAATTCCATGAACGGTAGACTAATGTAGATCTTATATGTAATGTAGTATGGCATAGCCATGTACTGTGGATATAAATGTAGGCTATGAATATGATCAATATCAATGTAGGCTATAAATTAAGTCCACTTTCTTGCATTGCTTCTGACCCAACAACTTCTATGCCGTTTAGTCTTTTATTGAATTTGCATTGTATTAAAATATGATAACCTATTCAGCGGTCACAGTAGGTAAATGCCGCCACGTGTGGTCCTTGAATTTGAGGAAATTGGTCCTGGAAAGTCCTTGAAAGGTCCTTGAATTTGATGTTCACCAAGGTGTGGGAACCCTGAATTTAGATGCACATAAGGAGACGATGAGATCAGAGGAGTTGCCTGGTGCTGGTGGTATAAATGCTAACAAACTTGTTCCCATAGTTGGTAGGACTGAAACCAGCGGAGGATGTTCACTTAAACCGAATCAGTGATATTCACATGACAGCATGAGACACAAACTCCTAATAGATCCTTCAGGTGTTCTTAGAGGTCGCTGTTTTTCTTTCTGCCAGGCTGGTGAGGCGAGTGGACAGGATGGAGCACTCCATCGGCAGCATTGTGTCCAAGATCGACGCCGTCATCGTGAAGCTGGAGGGAATGGAGAGAGCTAAGCTGAAGAGACGAGACGTGCTGGGCAGGCTGCTGGACGGAGTCATGGAGGTGAGAAGAAGCCGCAGATCAAACAACCGTCAGTCATGCAATAGTGACAACTCTTTACTCTGGATGCCTCCGCCTACTGATTCGAGGAAAATAGTCCCAAAAAACGAAGAAGAAATGTGAAGACATCGACTGTTCTCCTGTTAGTGAGCCTTGCACATTCAGGCCGTTCTTCCCCGTGTTCAACAATAAAGCTCCTGTCGCACTGTTTCCTGTCCTGCCATGAATGGTGGCGTTTTGATTTGGCTCTAAACACGAGGAAATCACAGAGATTTGATTAAGAATGAAGTCCCTTTGGAAGAGCTGTGGCCCTTTTGATGCGCTCCTGTTCCCAGTGCACTGCCGTGTTTCTAGCAGGTACATTTACTTTTCTGTGACGTCGGCTTCTTGTTTTATTTGAATGCCGTCTGGGAATGAAGTTTCAGTGCTCAATTAGTGGCTGACTGATGGAGACTTCCCCTTTTAACCCTTTCCTTCATGCATTTATCCTTAGCGTGAGGTTAGGCGTCTGAGCTGCACTGTGACTTTACAGATTTCATAGCTCACTCTGGTTTTCCCATTTAATTATCGTGCCTTGTTGGCTGATTATATTTTATTTCTGCGTATTACACGTTGTTTTTTTGCTCCATTTGTTAGTAAACGTTGCGGTTTTGTATATATTTACCACAACAAGCCCACGTAACCAGAAGTACGACGCTACGCATGCATTCTTTCAAAAGAAAGAGGTTAAGTCACCCTTTAGATCAGGTTGGTCTGGGGCGGCGCTGGTGCTGGAGCGAGGGAGTTTGACCTGTGGGTTGCCGGTTTGAAACCCCGCACTTCACAAATAGAGGCTTGGTGTGTATTGTTTTATTTGAAGATTAATATATGTTTTTTTGTTATAGTCATAGTACGTGGCTTTGCCTCTTTAAAACCAACCGGGTCAGCCAGACTAGTCATGTGCAGCGCTCTCCAGTCTGCTCCCATCCGATCCGTTTGGAGAAAGGAGGCACATTCAGCTCCGAGCTGATTGGCCGAAGCGACACCTGATGCCCGCCTATCAAACGTTGCTTTTAGCAAATCACGGTATCAGATGAAAACGTCCTAAGCAGCAGGCGCCATGAGAAACCACAAGTTACGCTGGTCAAGCGGCGCTTATCTGAACACACTGCAAAAACAAAACTAAAAATAAGTCAAATTTTCTTGAAATTAGCGTATTTGTCCTTGATTTGAGCAGGTAAATAAGATGGTTTGCCAATGGAATGAGATTTTTTGCACTTAAAATAGGAACAACTCATCTTTATCATCTTATTTCATGTGCAGTAAATCTAATTATCTTAGTTTAGGGGTCAAAATACTCATTCCATTGGCAGATAATCTTATTTAGCTGTTCAAATCAAGGATAAATACACTAATTTCAAGAAAGTTTGACTTATTTTTAGCTCTGTTTTTGCAGTGCAGTGAACCTGGTGGATTCTGACAGATCAGATGCGATAGCAGCAGCTACGCGTGCGTCCTCCTGCGCTGCCGTGTTTGTGTTGGATGGGCTGTGGGCTCTGCTGCGTTTGCTTCCACGCGTAACCATAAACATTTTGCATTTTCATCCGGCAGGACGAGCGTTTGGGTCGGGACCCAGAGGTCCACAGGGAGCAGATGGAGCGACTTGTGAGGGAGGAGCTGGAGCTCTGGGAGTCAGACGACCTGGGCTCCCAGGTCAGCCACACTCCGGTGGGCCCGCGGGCGCGTCCCCCGTCCTCGCTGTCCGCAGACGGCCTCGACGTGAGTTCAACTGGAGGCGGCCATGTTTAAACACCTGACGGGACGTAAATCACTCCCATCTGGAAAGAGACTGCTGAAGAACTCCTGCCAAAACAAAAGAAACAACCTGAACAAGAAGGTTAAAGAAAAGTGTTTAATTTGCTAGATTCCTCCACGGAGAATCTGTCCAATGAAACAGCTTTATTCTGATGAGAGGAACAGTATTCAGTATTATTCAGCATTCTGTGTGTGAAGAACACCCACCTGCTCTTTAACTGCGTCCACACGTCAAATCCGCTCCCCGTCATATTTACTCGTCTTCTGCTCATCAGCTAAGCTCTGAGTTAATCAGCTTGTGATTTTATTATGATACATATTGTAACTTGAAACAAACTTCAACTTGGAGTGCGAATAATGTTCACAGGAAGCCTGTGTTTTTACTTTTTTTTTTCTTAAAATCTCTGATTGACAATCTTGTTGTTTTTAATCTGTTTTGCCAAATAAAATCTTTATAAAAAAAAAAAATATGTCTGATTTTTATGCTCAGGTCTGAAATGTTGATTTCAGATTTATTAGGGTGTCTTTTAACGGGGTTGCAGCCAAAGAGAAGAGATTAGAAGATTGTTCCTGTTCATGCATCAAAGTAACATCTGCATTTCCTGCTAAAATCTAATAAAATCTAATAATATTAGAACGCGCTGTTTTCAGACAAAAGAAAACCTTTTTTTTCGTATTTAATCTGCTGACTACGGGTCAGAGCCAAGAGAGAGAAGCCATCGGTTCGACTGACCCGTTGCTTGGTTCATCTGTAATTTGATTTCAGGGACTTTTTGATGACATCTTGTGATGTCATCAAAAACGAGGTTTGCAAAACGCTGAAGCAACGTCTGATGCCGATTCCACAGTTTGTCACAAGAAAGCAAAGATCTACGAGTCACTGCTGCGCTGTTTCATACGCAGGCAAAAGATGTCCGATGATGTCGATATGCTGGTGAAGATTCTTAGTCGTCCAGGTCATGATCGATCCAAAAAAAGGTTAAAGGTTAAATTATGAGGGGCGACCAGTTCCAGGTGAATCTAAGCTCTAACGAGGCCTGCAGGTCCATAAAGCCAGGAACTTCTCGCTACTGCAGACATTTTGAATTGAGAAAGCTTCCTGGATGGGAAGCGAAACATCTTCAGCTTCAGAATAGAAGTCCAGTTTTATTTTTTTTAACCTTTTTTTTGGATGTCCGATGTCAAAAAAAGATGTGAAAGATGAAATATGTGTTTTATATTCTATTCATCCAGTTTGGCAATACAGCAATACATTTAAATTTTTGTTTTGTTTCATGGTGCTTTTCCTGCTCTGTTTAAAAAAAGAACAAGCTATTTTTTACTTGTTTTAATTTATTATATTTTTTGTTTTTCATTTTTTTTCCATGAGCGTTTTTATTTGTTTTCGTAATGAGGATGTTACACTTTTTCCATCTTTTTACACGTTTATTGGTTGGTTTGCTGTTCTGTTATAAAAACAGTAAAATAGAAAGTAAAAAAAAAAAAAAAAACATAGGCCAACCCCAGTGCATGCTGGTCCTATACCTGTACCTTTGTGTAAAGAGATGGCCTCCTTCCTGACTGACTGACAAAAACAAAACAACCCCAATTAAGTAATTATTAGCCTATAAAATAACCAAAAATATAAAGAGAACCGCCCGGCAGATCAGTTCTCGCCATTAAACGCATCAAACAGTCGTTTACCAAGACGCTGGACTTCAGCTGGAGGTAGTTTTTATTCTCAAAATGTAGTAAATGTTTTTCATTTTGTCTCATTTTACTAATCAGATGATAATAAGTGACTTTTTTATGTTTATGTGAATATTTGTGTCACACAGGCTCTCACAAGTTTACACACTCCACTCCAAATGTCAAGGAAAACATACCTATATTGAAATTTCTATAAAGATGTTTTCCCCCATATCTCTTCTTTCAGGTGAATAAATATTACATTAGTGACACTTTTTTTTACATTATGAATAAAAAAATTTTCAGGTGTGAACACTTCTTGATGAAACAATGTCAACCGTATTGGAAAAATTACACAAACCCGATAAGTTAAATTAACTAGTTTATTTCTTCTACAGAGATGGTAAAAGCAACAGAGAAATTTCAAACAACACAACATAAAATAATCTGCATAATATCAACCTACAATAATTATTGGCACAATAAAATTGTATCAATGTGCCTTTTAAGCTGCAAAGTGAACTACAGAAATCACTGATCATCTAAGGTCGCTGTATAAATAAATTTCATTATTTCCATCTTAGACCAGGGGTGTCCAACGTGTGGCCCGGGGACCATTAGTGGCCCCTGGGTTGATTTTGTGACGGTCCACATGACTGCAGTTCAAGAATGATCCAGCACAGGTGGAGACTTTTTATTTTTAATTAGCACAACATTGTAACAGATTAAAATCTTCTTCCAATGAACAATTTTGGGTACAGCACAAAGTATTCCTGCTAATAACCGAGGATTTTGTTTTGTCTTAAATTTCATATCAACTTAGACCTCATTTATCCAGTGACTTTTACTGAAAAGAAGACTTTGGTGCGTCCAAGTCTGCTTTTAATTAATTTAATAAACGGGACTAAACACAGCAGGCGTTTTTAAAGAAACAGTTAATACACTCCATTTGTTCCTATTATTCTCAGTACAGCCCAAAATATCTCTTGCTGACTTCTTTATTTCTTCAATTAAAATATTACATGCTTATTTTATTGTTGCACAGGTAGTTTTTAAGGGGTTGTATTCTTTTTGCCCACGTGTACTATTTTTGGACACCACTGGCTAAGGCTAAAGCTATTTAAAAAAACATATTTACAAAACTGTAAATGTTCATCTAAAGTCAATAAAAAATGCCATGGATGTTAATCAAAGGAACAGCGTGAGCTTTCTTGTTGGTGCTTGGAGGAGTTTAATGCTATGATGGCAGTGAGAGATGCTGGTAATGGGTCAGGGCTGGGAATTGAACCCATTCAATATAATTGAATGCTAGGTGCAGCACAAATCATTTGCCTTTTAATAACCACATCTTTTTACATTATCTTTAATTTAATGGTAAATACGACCGCATCTATCTGACTTTTACTCAAACGTAGACGTTGGTGCATTCAAATCTGATTGGAATTCATTTATCAAAATTGGCAAAATACAGATAATCTAATTTGTTTATTTAAAATTGTTATATTTTGAAGCACAAGTTTAAAAACAAAATCACAAAAATACTTTGGTTTTGTCATTTATTTGTATTAATTCTATGGCCCTTTGAATGATTGTTGATTCGACAGTTGCGTCCCACAAGCCGTAAAGTTTGGACACCTCTGCTTTAAAGGAACAATAGGCAATAGTGACACCTAGTGGTTCGAATCGGAACAACACAAACACAACAGCCTGCTGATTCCTCAACGGTCCGTTGTTGCTGTGAAACTTCACTGAATCTCTACTTCCACAGGACGGGTCTCTGATGCTGAATTCTGTTCTATTTCTGGTCCGCTTCTCTTTCTGGCTTCCATGTTTGCAGGCTGCAGCTCTTTTAACAACATAAATACCAAACGCTGCGCTCTGTGCTGGGAATCCGGGGAACTCTCATATGATTGGCTGAGGAACCAGAAAGTAAACACTCCAGAACCGAAGTAGTTCTGGACCGTACCTCTAGGTTTGAAAGGAGAAAAACGTGACTAAGATGTTGTTGATGGAGAGGAGCGATTGTAGGGAATGTTACTTCCATCCCAGCTGACAAATGAGAATCATTTAGGCTGATTTTACAGTAAATATTTTACCTATTGCTCCTTTAACTGAACCGAGGGAGGCCTGCAGCGCTTTAAATGTTGTTCTGGGTTCTACTGAATGTGTTTTTAATTTTGGTGGGCCAACCAGCCATGGGAAGGTTCTCAGCTGTCCCTTATTACCTCCATCTGTGCATGATGGTTCTCCCTGTGGTTCTCTGCTGTCCCACAGCTTTAGAAATGTAATTTCCAGACCGATAGAAGCCAATTTCCTTGATCTGGGCTTTTAGCCTACTTCATGTTGTCGGACGGGTTCTGTGGGTTGGCTTATTTTAGTGATACCGTTTCAGACAGTGATCAGAAAAAAGGTATTTAATCACACGTTGCCAGGCTGGTTGGAGTAGTTTCTTTCTTTTTTTTTTTTTATTAATAAAGTAAATCATCTTTTAGAAAGCTTCCTCCTGCATTTACTGGGGTTATGTTTGTCTGATATTTAAATTGATTGCAGAAAATGGGACGATGTTTTTTCACAGCACCCTACGTCCCGCCGGACTCAGTGAGCTCCAACGTGAACCCAGCAGTGTCGTCACACATTATTCTCTGTGGGTTCAGTTTCTAGATCTCCGCCCGTCTCACCCAGACATTTGGACCGGGCCAAGCGTTTAATTTGTCTCGAGAATGGATGCGTTTGTGGTAGGTATGCGTGCCGGTCTAAGGGTTTATCCCTGAAAGGTTGAGTCCAGGATCTCGGTTTAGGTGAACTTCCTGATGTAGCGCAGCTTCAGGTAGGCGATGAAGAGGAAGACGACCATCATGACGGCCAAGGCCACGTGATTTTCCCACAGGCCCCAGGAGCTGGACCTTATCCCCAGGTAGTCCAGGTACTGCTCTCCTCTACACCTGAAACAACACCAGTCTCCTCTGTAATCAGAAGATCGGAGGAGGATCCTGCGGTCCAGTTGGATTCTGACGTGAGCGGACGGGTTACTCACATCTGGGCCGCCGAGCTCGCGCCACAGTCGGACGACGCGTTAGCAGGTTGCCTCGCAGGCTCCTCGCAGAACCTTAAACCCTCAAACTCGTTGATCTTCAAGGCCTGAATGGAGATGACACTCAGAACTTGATACCGAGAAACCCCAAACTCACAAACACACTAAGGCTCTTTTTCATTCCGCCTACTTCTACACTTCGAACACTTAGTTTTAAGTATATAGTGTAGATAACACAAAAAGTCAGTGCACTGAAGGTACCCGGATGACCCCCTAAAAACGGTCACAAAATGCAGTGCGTAACGATGGACCCTACTCGCACTAAACGGACGCCATCTTGACTACAAAGGGAGGGACTAAGGACGTCGGGAAGATGTTCCCATTTTGAAAATAATGGCGGACAATTCAGCCGAGACAGCCGGAGCTGCGACACCGCAATCATATAAATGTAAGTAATGGTGGTAATACGAGGCATTGTACTCTCGTCTAATGCATCACTTAGATTACTTACTTAAATTTGCGTTCACGTGTGTTGCGTTCGTGACGTCATCCCGTCATTTCCGGTAAGCGTTTTAACATAAGTGTTCCTTTTGGAACTCTACTAACGATCGAAAGTGGGCACTACGGCAGTAAGTGGTCAGCGCACATCAGCAGTGCACTGAGGGAAGTATTCGGAATGAGACACAGCCTAAGATTCTTCAGATGAACTCTGACGAGCTGCAGGAACGCAGAAGCATTCCTGCACTTAGAGCGTTTGTCCAACATGGAAACGCCAGAAGGAAAGAAATCCTCGGTTCACACGTACCGCGAAGCCGTATCGAGGAATGCTGAAGTACTTGAGCCAAGCCAGCCAGTCCACGATGCTGGGAAGGTTCACAAGGAGGCCAGAGAAGATCTGCAAGCAAAACCCACAAACAGAGACGTTCAAGCTGCAGCAGCATCTCCTCGCCGCTGGGAGGGCTTTTCCTCAACCAGTTCAGTCCCTGCAAAGACCTGGAAGCCAGCTGAGGTAGTTTACAGCCGGTTTTTAAGACAAATTTTTACGTAGAGCGACCGACAGAAAGAAGCTAAGCACTCTGGAGCGATGGTCCAATTTTGATATAATGTGGTAGCCATTCAGACCAGCCATGGGTGTCTGTGGTCACACAGTCAGAACCTGGTGACCTAAAAGCCTGTGGAGCTGCAGCTCTCCACCAGCCTTCTCTCCGACGCTACTGTGGTTCATCGAGGTTTGCAGACACGTGTTTCTGCACAGCTCCCACAAGGAAGTTCAATTCAATTCAATTTTATTTAGTTGTGTTTGACAAACAAAATTGGGCCAAGCTTGAGTTGAGAAAGACGAGCTCGCATTTTCCTAACATTTAGAGCTTGAAATGCAACTTGGGGGTTTTCTTATCATTGTCCGTGTTCCACAGTCTGAGCTTGGGGCGAATTTGCTGGACTTCCACCTACAGGAAGATTAGCAGCTAATTTCTGCTTTAGAATTATGTCTGTTGTTGTAGAATGGTCAACAATCAAGAGGCTTTATTGACATTATGTCACCAAAATCAAGTTGAATGCACCGACAGCATCTCCTGAGAAGCTAAAGGTAAATAGTCTTTAGCATCTGATAAGATTTAAATGTTCAAGATAGCACCCACCTTACAGTAAGATACAAATTGTTGTAAATTACTGTGCTATCGCATGAAATGTCTTTCTCTTTTCTATCTATCTATCTATCTATCTATCTATCTATCTATCTATCTATCTATCTATCTATCTATCTATCTATCTATCTATCTATCTATCTATCTATCTATCTATCTATCTATCTATCTATCTATCTATCTATCTATACACACACACATTTATATGTACATTAATTAATTACCAAGTGGAAAACAATGAGCGATGAAGTTCTGAAGTGATTTCGGCATAAAGGTATGAACACAAATAAAAGTAAGAAACAAATGTCATTGGTGATGTCATATAAAATGCTTTTTAAATTGGAGCAAATGGCATGACTATTACACAGTTTGCATCAACTCAGTGAAAGTTGTGCAAGAACATTTTTTTTAGAGTCCTCTTAGCTTTTTCGCTGTAGATGTAGATAAATCAGGTTCTTTATGTTTTTTTACTTCAATAAATGAATAGGAAAAATACCTCAGTGCGATTAATGATAAATATACATCTTGATTGATGAAATAAATCTTAATTTTGATGAAAGTGCAGGACCTCCTGGCCTCTTTAAACGTGGCATGGGATCGTTCCGTGGGATCAGAGCTGAATCCTGATAGATTACGGCTGAATACGCTGATAGTTTGAGTTACTGCAGGTCGCCAGCTGCTACGCTGCAACCAAGCATCTTTCCCGTTAACATGGGTAACGTAAACTTTCTGAAAAGCGTTTAAAGACAGACTACAAACATTTCTTTGCATTTGTTTTCCCGAACTGCTGCATTTCTCACCATCATGAAGACAAATGTTATGGTCATGAAGATGTTGGCGAGAGCCACGACGCTCTGATCGGCTGAGATGGCCATCGTCAGGGCCGTGGCCGTGTAGGCCACCAGGGTCACTGTGAATGTGAAGATGAGGAAGGCTTCCACCGTGGACTTCAGCCCTGAGGAGACAAGCCATCATCACCGAGGTCTTAAGTTTTCCTTCAGAAACCACAAAGCTCAACAACATCTTATAAAAACTCAGAGAAAGCCTGGCTCACTGGAAGGAAGGTATCGAGACGTAAAGAAGGGTTTAAAACTTTTGCACGGCACGCAGATCTGTGCCTCTTACCGATCAGAAAGTAGACAACGACGCTGAAGATGACAGAGGTGACGGTGCGCATGATGAGGTCACAAAGGATTTTAGACAGGAAGTACACAGAGACTCTGTAGTAGCCATTGATGTATTCATGCCTGTAATGAAACGGCAGATGTTAAGAGGCCAGACCTGGAGCCACAAACGTGTCGTCCTCATGCAGGACTACGTACACAAACAGGTTCCTCTCCGCGATGAAGAGCTCAGCTGCAGACACGGTGCTGAAACACTGGTTGGTCGTGATGAAGAAGAGGGCGCCCATCCTGCAGCGAACAACAAACCAGAACCCGGTCACTGGATCTCTTTCTGAGACAAAACATGATTTTATTGCTCTGGTTTTATCTCCTTTGTTACAGCAACTAGATCCAGTTTAAAATACTGATAACTACGAAAGCCAATTTCTGCCACATGAAATAAAAAAAATGCCACATGGTATGTCATAACTATGAGAAGTAAGAATTATGAGATAAAAAGTCATACTTTTGACCTTTAGAGTCATAATTATGAGATACAAAGTAAGAATTATGAGATACAAAGTCATACTTTTGACTTTGAAAGTCATAAATATGAGATGTGAAGTAATATTTATGAGATACAAAGTAAGAATTATGAGATAAAAAGTCACAATTTTGACTTTGGAAGTCATAATTATAAGATACAAAGTCATAATTTCGACTTTCAGAGTCATAATTATGAGATACAAAGTCATAAGTTTGACTTTGAAAGTCACAATTATGAGATGTGAAGTAATATTTATGAGATACAAAGTAAGAATTATGAGATACAAGGTCATAGTTTCGACTTTCAGACTCATAATTATGAAATGTAAAGTAATAATTATGAGATACAAAGTAAGAATTATGAGATACAAAGTCATACTTTTGACTTTAAAAGTCATAATTATGAGATACAAAGTAATAATAATGAGACACAAATTCGAATTTCGACTTTCAAAGTTAATATTTTATATCTTATAATTATGACTTTCAAAGTCAAATTTACAACATTGTATCTTATAATTGTGACATACCATTTGGCATATTTTAATTTTCATGTGACGGAAATGGCCTTCCATAGAGTTAGAGCAGTTCAGATCCGTTAAATTTGAAGTAAACCTATTAGAAGTGTGCTCTGTGCCCAGAAGGTGCTCTACGCCTGCTCCACTGCCACACCCCCAAGTTACTTCAGGTCGCAGGTTAAGTTCTGTAAGTTCTTGGCTGTATGGAGCGTTGGTACCAGACAGAAATTATTGGTTTTATTCCTGATTGTGTTCAATGTTTACTGACTTCACAATCATCCTAATATCTGTGTGTTCACGTCAAAACTCTACTTGGAAAAACAAAAGTCTACTTGGAGAAACCCGGGCCGGCCCCTAGAAAAAAAGTTCTGCTCATACGCACAGACGGCGTTCTTTAGCAGACTGCCTGGGCACTGGCCTGGATCATGGTGGCTTAGTTAGGTCCTGATGTTCCACTAAACTACGCACAGAAACAAAGGAGAAAACTTTACGCGCCTCAGCTGACTTCTCAGCACTTTTCTCACTTAGCTTAGTGGCCTAAAATGCGACACGTGTCTGATGATGCCAAACAGTTTTCTACAGCAAAACGTCATTAATGCATGATAAGGTTTCAGGTTTTACTCTGAACATTTGTGAAGAAGCATCCTCAGCGTTAGGGAAACGTGTGTCAGGTCGGTTCACCTGTTTTGGAGACCACTCTGATCATCTTGGACTGAGAAGAAAATGGCTCCAACGATGAGAGCAAGAAAAACGTTGACTCCCACCTGGACATGGAAAAAGATTAAGACAGCCTTTACCTCAGCGGCGTTCCTCATTTCTTCATATTTTGCATCCATGGAGGCAGAATCTTTTTAATGGGTCTCAAACAGGAGCTCTCCACGGTTTCTGAAGGTCAAAGATTTTATTTTTGGGCTTTAGGTGCTTTGTTTTTAAATTATTTTTAGTCCAGTACTCCACCATGATGACAGAGCTGTGAAAAAGTATTTAATGTTTCAGATCATCAAACAAAGATAGTTAATACAAAAGCTATTTTCTAATGATGATTTACTTTATGAAGGTAACATTTTAGGTGATTTTTGTATTTTATTTTACGGGTTCTACAGTAAACAGTCCTGGTGGCTGGTGACATTGAACCTTAAACCTTGTATAAGTACATCTTGTAATGAACAATACTGCATATTTTTCAGCTATGTTATCAAAGGTGTTGCTTGTTTGTGCCTGTAATACTTTATTGATTGGTTTTGCTGTTTTTTTTTTACTTTTTCTGCAGATGTAGAGGCAGACTCCAAGGATGTTATCTATCTTTTTTTCCCTCTAATCTATTTTTGTCACTTTTTCCCCTTTAATGTATTACCTTATTGTTTTCTCAACCTTTCTTTCTCTTTTACGTTCATGTTTCTGTGTCCACCGAGCTTGAAATAATCCCAAAATAATGTCCAGTAATGTTTTTTGCATACATGTCAATCGGAGCACTATAGTGAAAGCAGTAATGCTCCACTTGTGCTATCTTTGACATTTAGAAAACAATTCTTAATGCTACACTGCCAGAAACTCCACACCAGGAGTGAATGCTGCTTTTCGGGACTTTGATGCAATCAACTGGGTTCCCTTAAATAGGAAATTTTTGACCAATCTGTATAATATGATTGAATTTGACTTTGTAAAGTGCCTTGAGATGACATGTTTCATGAATTGATGCTATATAAATAAAATTGAATTTAATTTAATTAAAAAAGCCAACCAAACAAACAAAAAAGACGTTGACCCATAAACAACATGGTCAATCATAGTTCATCCGTGAGATCAGAATATGGGGTAATGTTTCTTTCCATAGTGTAAGGTTGGCTTAAAAAGCATTTTCCCTTAATAAATTAAAATGCTGTTTAAAAACTGCCTTTTGCAATGACTCAGATAACTTTAAATTAGTTTGATGAGCTGAAGAATGTAGTTGCAGAACGGGAAGAAACAGTTTAAGCCAACAATTTACAGGCCGTGACAGGAGCGAGAGGTTCCCAGGGTGAGCAGATAAGTCAGGGAGGTTTGGGCTTTTTGACCTCATTCCCCTCAGCCCCTCATGTGGAATCAAGGGTGGCGAAGAGCGACGGGTCATGGCACCATCATGTGACGACTTCCAGACTCGAGCCAACGGGGCTTTTGCCTGATATGATATCACTTCAGATCTAAGCCCCAAAGAGGCAGGAGTAGGGTCACAACAGTCGCCAAAGCCGATTAGAGCACCCATGCCACCTAGAGCACCTCTGGTGGGATTACTTTGACTTATCTAGGGCCAATTAGCTGTTAATAATTCTTAAAGTGAGGAGATTTCTAACAGCATTTCACCGCCCTGGGATGACTAATGAGAGCGTTGACGTGACCCCTTCAAAGACCTACGTGTTTGTTGGTAGTTACGGGTATAAGTGACAGTGAAATGATTTATTTCTTGGAAAAAATTTATGTTTATTTCAGATAATGTATTTTAAGTTGTTTAGTTCACATTTTGAGGTTTATGTAAAATTATTGTATTTTATTTCTTTTCTATTTGTTGAAAGTTATCGCGAGATTTGCGTATATAAGAAAGGCAGGGAGATTTGCATATGAGAGAAGGAGCAGAAATCTGGAAAAGAGCTACAAGTAGCAGTCTCGTATTTCCTGCAGCTGTCAAGGTATTTGTATTTATGTTTGTAATATTTAGTAAATTTATTGGTTATGGTTTTAATTTAGAGTGGACAACGAAGAATTAATCTGTTAAAGACCTCCGAAGTGGCAGGCGGTCACGAGGTAACTTTTGTTAAAGTATGTGTCACCTGACTGTCTGTAAATGTATCTATTTCTAAAGCTTGTCTTTATTTCTGTAGTTTTCACGGCGTTTATTAAAGAGCCCGTTTGAAGGAAGCCGTGCCAGTGTTGTCACTTTGGAGCAACAACGGGAAAACAAAGTTTTATTCATCACGCGCTCGTTGTTTTTGAAGGTGTCTCAAAACCCCAAAACCGAGAGGTCAACTGGGAACGAATCGGTTCACCTGAGCCACAGACGTCTGTGGAGTCAGCATGAGGTTCTGGAAGGTTCTCTGAAAAACCCATCGAAGTTGGTGCAGGAAGGAGCTGTTGTAGGCGATGCTGCGAGAGCCCGCCGGCGACAGACGCTCCTTGTTTTGAAGAATGCGCCTCAAGTCGGCCCGCGCGTCGTTGGAGTAGCTGCTGTTCTTGTACTCCTCTACAAGGTGCTCCTCGATGTTCTGCCTGGTAGAACCAAGTTCCTCAAAGGTCAGATCTGTTCGCATAAAGAGCTCGTTGAAAAAAAAAAACCTCACGACAAGAGTAAGAATCAGACTGCATGACAGAAGACGACGGTCCTGACTGAGAGGACACCGATCCAGACGCCATCTTGTCCATGAGTACCATGAACGAGAATGGTGGCAGGAGGGAACCCTGAAGGAGTCACAACTCTTGCTTTGGTGATTCAGGGACCAGATAGCCCATGAAACCGATCCCAGTTCCCCATCCTACCGCACCCACACCGAATGCTCTAAAGGTCCATTCATACCCTACGTTTGGCCTACACGTCCGTATTTCTGTCCGTATGTTCTATCCGTTGACTCCTTCATACCTCTGTCCGTTGCGCAATAACCAATATGTCCTCTAGGTGGCAGTGCTGGGCGCCAATGATTCGTCACTGATCAAACATGGCGACGGTCCAAGACGTGATTTTGTTGTTATTGCTTTGTAAGTAAACTTTTTGTTTGTCCCTGTGCCCCGGACACGACACATCTTATGTGTGGGTAGTTGCGGACAAGCTCCGAAAGTCGTTCCTCGAATCCCGCCATTGTTTAAAGCCCAGAATTCTAACCTTCTTCGTGATTTTGTTGACATTTTGTACTACAAACTCAATAGCGCCCCCACCGTTTCCGGTAGTATTGCTCCGTATTGATCCGTTTCGTCCGTAATCGTAAGCTCCCAATTTTCGTGTCAAAATACGGACGAAATCGACGGCTAGAACGTATGAAACACTCCACACGTATCCGTATCAGTCTTTTACGTCAGGTATGAATGGGCCTTTAGGCAGGGGTCTTCCACCCTGGTGCTGAGGACCCAGTGTCCTGAACGTTTTAGGTGTTCCCCTGCCTCCACACACCTGGAGGAGGTCACACAATCATCAGAGCCAGGTGTGGTGGAGCAGAGAGTCCCAAGGGCCAAGGTTGAAGCCCCCTGCCCTGAGGGACACTGTAAAAGCTTTTCTACCTGTGTGAAACATGGCTACACCAAATGATGAAACACCTCAGCAATCCTACCGAGGTAAAGATCTGCTCCATGGTCCGGAAAGTCCGAGCTTTGCCGAGACCTGAGAACAGAGATGAACGGTGTTCCTCCAGGGCTGGTGTCCGGCAGGTTTCAGACGTGTGTTTGCTACATTCGTTAAAATGCTTGAATTGCCTCCTCAGAGGTGCCCGAGCAGGAAGGCATCTGAAACGTTCTGGACAGCGGCCCTGGAGGACTGGAGCTGCTCAGTCCTGCGCTACGGTAGACTGGGCTGAGAAAGCGAGACAGCCACGACATGCAGACGGTTTCCAGGAGCCGCAGCTTCTCAGAACAAATCTCCTCTGCTTCTGGCGTCCCGCCACCAGGGGGAAAGCCAACTACGCCAACGAGCTCTTGCACAGCGATGGACTGGCATTCCTTGGAGCCATCCGGCTCTGCTGCCGCTTTGAGGACCCTGTGACCGGATTAGGGAGGTTGCCAAACTGATTCCTCAACCATCACCCGTCTGCCTAACTAAGCACGTCTTGGGATTGTTCTCTCTTCCCCCGAGTTTGTCAGAGGTTGCTTGAAGACAACAGAAAGTCCTCCTCCACAACCACTTTGATTTGATACGTGGATCCTGGGAAGTGTGGTGGTGTCTGTGGAGGAGCTACAGCTATCCACGGCTCTATTAACAGAACTGTCCACAAATTTGGCCTTTATGTAGAAGTGCCATAAAAAAGCAATAATTAAAAGGAACAGGAGCCTCCACCAGAAGCTCTTTATATCAAACCATTTAACTCTAACCTATGAGTTATTTATAAAGAACTCCCTAAACTGAACCACACAACTGGAAACTATAGAACCAAGTCTACATTTGATTGTTGGGAATTTGGTTACCAGCCATTCAGCTGTCACAAAGACAACATTTCTACTCAGTTCTTTTTGTTTTTGAGGACAATTCTTGTGATATTTGGTAAATCCCAAAGAGCTTTTTGCTGAAACTTTGCTATACAACAGAAAACCAACTGACTCCTGATTCTGTTTCAGGGTTTTGCTGCATTTCCCCCCACTTTCCTGAAGACTTGACTTTCAGTTTTCTAGAGATATAGATTAATTTGACCCAGTACTCCTTTTGCTCTTGACTTGTTCGCTCACTTTTAAGACGCATACAATATGTCGCTCGTATAGTTCTGGAAAAGGGATGCAAAGAGCGACAATACAAAGACGATGTAACCTGATTAAAACCAGATACCTTTAGACATTTGATGTGAATTTACCTGCCGTGTCGTGAACTTTGCTTGGCTTAGTGAAGACTCCGTTTAAAACATCAAGGAAGAAGTCGGCTGGGTTGTTGTGAGGCTCGCACGGATAGCCTGGAACAGTAAAACACGTCCAACAAAATCAATCGAAAATAGCAACAGGTTCATGAGTTTCTTTAAGGACAATAGTCACCAATGTTAGAGAAGTAGTCCAAAGCGCTGGGGGCTGGTCCATGGTACACCATCCTCCCACCCACCAACAGAGTCAGCGTGTCAAAGAGTCGGTAGATGGAGTAGCGAGGCTGGTGGATGGACATGATGATAGTTCGCCCGTGACTGGCCATCCTGAGAAACGCACAGTGACATCAGTCAATCACACTTCTGTGTTTCCATCTAACAGAAATACAAACATGTTATTTAGCTTGAAAAGGATGAAAAACATTACAGTACATCTGTTTTGACACACAAAATGAGTCCTTTTCCTAAAAAGAACACACACACACACACACAACATGGTGGCATTGACTGGGAGCTGCAGGTACCTTTTACATATTCAGGAAGAAAAACAAATATCTAGCCATCTTATTTTGAGAAGGTTTGAGAAGGTCAATACAGCGCCTCAATATAGTTAGGATCCAAGAATTATACAAAATCACTTTGAAAGGGGGATGCAAAACTTATGCACAAACTTTTTCTGTCTGTGTTCTTAAAGAAAATGTCAACTTTTCAAATTTAAATGTATCTAAAGCAATGCTAAACCAATCTTCTAATGTTAGGGGGTGTTGGAATTAACCATTTTCTTGTTATGGATTTTTTACTGGGTGCTAGTAGAGCCTGGAGCAGCTTTATATCCCGTTTTCTATCCAGAGTCCGAATCAGACCAAAATATATGCTTACAAAATCATTACTAGTATGAACTGTAAACACCTCTTTTAGAGCCATTTTAATGTACACTGAAGTAGCGTAAGCATACAGGGAATTATTTTCCACAAACAAAAAATCATAAATGATGCACGCCCTGCTCTTTATAGGCTACTTTGTCCTGTGGGAAAGAGATCAGAGTTCCTCAGGAACATTTCACGAGGTTGGAGCGTACAGACAGAGGGATTTTAGACCCAGTCTCTTTAGATCGGTGCTTCCCAGAGGACAGGGTCTGTGATTGCATCAAAAAAAGAAGTGACAGAAGTTCAGGTTTTCTTCACCTCTTCAGCAGCAGCAGGACAGAGTTGGCGGTGCTGGCATCGAGCCCTGTGGTCGGCTCATCCAGAAACAGAACCGCCGGATCAATAATCAGCTCCATCCCGATGTTGGTTCTCTTCCTCTCTCCTCCTGAGATTCCCCGGGTCATCGGTGAGCCCACCTGAAAACAACAAACAAAACAAATATAAAGAGAAAAGGAACAGGCAGACATTTGGACTGCTGGAGCAGGTCTTCTACCTTAGAGTCCGCCACTTTGCTGAGACACAGCTCCCTGATGAGATGCTCGACTCGGGCCTCCTTCTCACTTTGGGGCACAGAGGTCGGAAGGCGTAGCGCTGCAGAAAAGCTGAGATTCTGCCTCACAGTCAGGGTGCCCATAACTACATCCTCCTAGAAAGGCGACAGCAGTGCACACAACCATTACTCTGTGACATTCACCATCATTCAGGGCCGCCCAAGTTCATTTTCAGCTTACGAGCCGATTAGTTCACCTGGACCACATAGCCAGAGAGACACTTGAAGTTCGGAGGCTGCGGCGCTCCGTCAATAAGAACCTCCCCTGATAGACCCAGAGGATCCTTCCTCCCAGCCAGAATGTCCAAGAAGCTTTAAGGAAAGCAATATAGAAACAAGTTAATATCACGGGATTTACCAAATGGTACTGGTGGTATTTAGCATTAGAATGTCTTTAATGTCTTTAAGACGCGAGTATGAGATGAAAACCTTTCCACATAAAGGTTTTTGCACAACAGCCACTGCTGCGCCTAACTATAGCACGCATACTCTCTGTTTATAGAAGGTACCACTAGACCAGACCTTATCTGTTCAGTTTCTCTCCTAGATAAAACCACTGCAGAGCTCCCGCTGCCATTAAGGCTGGACTATTGTAATTCTTTACAATCAGGAAATCCACAAAATGCAGTTCAAAGTCTTCAGCTGATCCAAAATGCTGCAGCAAGAGTTCTGATGAAAATCAACAAGAGGGATCATATTTCTCCTATTTTAGCTTCCCTTCATTGGCTTCCTGTTAAATCAATAATAGAATTTAAAATTCTTCTTCTCATGTATAAAGCCCTTAATAATCAAGCTCCATCATATATCAGAGCTCTGATTACCCCGTATGTTCCTAACAGAGCACTTCGCTCTCAGACTGCAGGTCTGCTAGTGGTTCCTAGAGTCTCTAAAAGTAGAATGGGAGGCAGATCCTTTAGCTATCAGGCTTCTCTCCTGTGGAACCAACTCCCAGTTTTGGTCCGTGAGGCAGACACCCTGTCTACTTTTAAGACTAATCTTAAAACTTTCCTTTTTGACAAAGCTTCTAGTTAGAGTGGATCATGTTACCCTGAGCTACCTCTATAGTTATGCTGCTATAGGCTTAGGCTGCTGGAGGACATCAGGGTCTATTTCTCTCACTCTGCTGAGTTCTCCTACTGCTCTCCAATCTGCATTGTTTGTTGTTATTTCAGCTTTTAACTTTTGTTCTGTCATTTTTTTCTTCATAGAAGGTACACCTGGTCGGGTGACCTGTCATCCAGGGAAGGACAGATCATCCTACTATTACCATCTAACATAGAAAGTACTCCTGGATCAATGTGAGCTTCTGTGCTTTCTGTGTCTCTGCTCTGTCTTCTCTAAGCCCCAGTGGGTGGAGGCAGATGAGCGTTCACACTGAGCCTGGTTCTGGTTCTGCTGGAGGTTCTCCTCCCTGTTAAAGGGGAGTTTTCCTCTCCACTGTCGCTTCATGCATGCTCAGTATGAGGGATTGCTGCAAAGCCATCAACAATGCAGACGACTGTCCACTGTGGCTCTACGCTCTTTCAGGAGGAGTGAATGCTGCTTGGAGAGACTTGATGCAACCTGCTGGGTTTCCTTAGAGAGGAAACTTTCTCACCAACCTGGAGGATCTGATGGAGTCTGACTTTGGAAAGAGCCTTGAGATGAACTGTGTTGTGATTAAATAAAAACTGAATTGAATTGAATTAAATCTGAGAACATAGTTCTTAACAAGCGCTTCTGTGTTTTTTCTGCATCTACTTTTTGTCCTTTTACTACCGAGGTTGACCCGGCAGATGGCTGCTGACACTGAGTCTGGATTCTGCGAAAGGTTTCTTGCTGTTAAGAGTGAGTGGTTCCTTCCCACTGTCATGACATGCTTGCTCTGGTGGAGGGATTGCTGCAGCAAGTGACTTGATGCAATTAGCTGAGCTACATGAGACAGTTTTTCACCAGCTGGCATCCATTCATCCATCCGCTGATCTATAACCACTTACCAGGGTTGCTCATGCCCATCTCCAACGGTCATTGACCACCCAACTGGCAATATAAACTGAATTTGACTATATTATGATTATAATCTAATATGAACATCTGTCGCTCTCCCCGCCAGCCAACGAACCAACCTACAGTATATGAATTCCATTTAACGCCAATATTCATATATAAACATTTTTGAAACTATCAGCTGCAGCAACTGAGCATTTGAGATAATTTCTCTGTTTAAAATCCACCAATCAGAGGAAAGATCCCACAATAAGGATCTTTTATAAAGATGTTTTACGCAACCAAAGCACCAGATCCATTGCATGGCATTATGAGACCTCACTTTTCTGACTAAAATCTTTCAATTTATTTTTGCATTTTCCTCCTAACAGTCGGGGTTTTTTTGTGCTGAATTTTTCAGGATAAAGTTGGAAAAGGTTTTGAAATGATGTATCATTCATGGTGAAACTTTTTTGCATCAAATAAACCGGACACCTTTTAGAGCCTCTGTGAATGTTTTAAACATAGATCAGTAACTGATACTCACGAAGATTTTCCACTTCCAGTTGGTCCAAGAATGGCATTTAAACCGGGTCTCATAATCCCACTGAAACACAGACAAACAAGTGTTAGTAGGAAATTAAACAAAAGTAAAAATTAAATATTATCCATTCAGAGAGTTCAGTTTTGTAGTAACATTTGCTGTAAAACTAAAAGCAGAATACTCCGATTTGCTGAAACTTCAGATAAATTCTTTCTATCATTGCACTTTTCCCAACATCAGTTACTTCTTTGCCTTTAATAACTTCCTTTATGAAGTTTCTTGCTAACAGAAACATAGAAAACCTGCTTAATAACCTAGACAACAATTGAGGGGGGAAAAAACTAGAGCAAATCCTTTGAAGCTCTTAGAGAAAAGTCACAAAAAGAAAAATAAGACTGAATAAAACTCCGGAGGCGGATCACGTGATGCTGTTTAATTCGCTTCCCTGGCAGTCTGCTCTTTAGTGCATTAGAGAGATTATATGCAAGAACCCATGCTTAATATAATATAATTAACAGAGTGGCAGGTGAAGGTCAAAACACTTGTGAAATTATTCATTCTTCCATGGGAAATGTCAGTGCCGTTAATACCATCTGAGAGGAAAC